>NC_140127.1:48584545-49235974 GCF_964035555.1 Netta rufina | reverse complement strand
GGTGGTTGTGTTTCAGCGCGGCAAAATGACACATCAGCAAGGGGCAAGCTGGCTCTTACAGGAGCTCTGACTGGAAACAAAATGACTAACCCCCAAGTCATGTACAAAGGCAGCCAAATGGGGTCAGACTGAGCATCCTGTTCGGCACCCTGCTTCTGCCCCTCAGGAGGTGAGCAGGCAGAAGCACAAGAACAGAACACCTGCAGGGAGATGCTTTCCTGATGTCTTCTCCCCATCACCTCTGGTTCAGGAACCTCCACCAGAGCTGGCCTCTTGCTTGATAAAGAAAAGCTTGAACCACAAATTCAAAGAAAGGAGAGCAGTGAAAGCAGTATTACTCTGAAGGAGGGAATACGCCTCTGCACACAGGGAAGCAAACACAGTGATAGAAAGCTGAGGTGTGAAGTAAAAAGAACTTGAGAACACCTCAGTTCCTGGAGAAGCTCTAAAGCACACACGAAATGGGACTCCAGGCTCCTGCCATCTGAAGTATCTGACAGCCAGGAATGCTGGCAGGAAAATAGAAGGTTTTTTTTATTTTCTAGCACAAGCACAGCATCTGGATCAGGGTGTCAAAGCTGAATAGAGTGTCATATCATAGGGTCAATATTTCCTCCGGCCAGTAGTGTTACACTCACAGTGATATCACCCGTATCATGTCCCAGTGATGGACTGTGGGGATATCTAACCGGCAGCAACCTCCAAGACATTGTCAGGTTCCTATCTGGAAACAGCCAGCCTAAAGCTGGCTACTGGCCACCTAAAAAAGCTGTGGTTAGAAAAACACACTGTGTTCCTGGGGTGGGGGAAACATTTTTTTTTTTTCCCTTTGGCCATGGTGGGGCTGTTATGCAGAATGGCAATCTCTGGGTGCACAAAAACTATACATGGCACCCTATACTTCGTCACATCCAACAAGAAAGAAGTGCTCATTTAAAACCACAAATTTTCTACACCAAATTCCTACAAATTTAGAACCCTTTAAATTCTTTTATTTTATTTTATTTTTTAAATCAACATTTACTATGGTCCACATCCTTATACAAATGGTATCTCTCATATACTCATATCCTATGTGAATTTTGCCACAAAACGAAATGGTATGTTTCATTTACACTTACTGCAGTTTTAGTTACTAAACAAAGGGGCATCTGTTAAGTTTTCACACGTAAAAATATGTAGGTCCTCTAAAGATAAAGGTTGCCTTCCAATTCCATATCTGAAAGATGAGTGATCAATTTTTCAGAACAGTAATAGCTTAATCAAGCCATTTTGCAGACCCCAGCAAATGGTAAAGACATCCTAAGTCAGTTTTTATATCAATACAATTACCTAAAAAGCTAAGCATACTCTGGCCCTGATGGATCAGGGCACCAAAAGAGCAAATTTCTTGGAAATCTGTGTTTAGTGGAAGAGTGCAGGTGCTGCACATCTGGTTCTGCACCTAGTGGTAAATATTTGAAAGTGCTCGAGAAAATAAAAGAAGAAAGGAAGAGGAGATCTTAAACAGAAAAGAAAAATATGAAGGGAGCCAACAAGGGGTTAGCAAGCAATCCTGCTATTAAGGTGAGAATGAAACAGGAAAGAAAAAAAAAAAAAAAGAAAAAAAAAATGAAAAAAAAAATCACCGAGAAATGAAAACTCAACAAATTTATAGCACTGAAAACAAGTTAGAAGCTCTTGCTGTCCTGGCAAGCAGGGGCTCAGTGGATTTGCGCCACAGCATCTCATTAGCTATGTTGTTCTCATTTTTGCCTCCTCTTTAGCATTCTCACCACTTCTCCTTCCTCCACTATGATGCATAATACACTCTGCAACGATGTTGACCAGCCATTTGGGGTCAATTTCCTTACAGGCTGATCTCAGATCAGTTGCAGATGGCTGTTGTGTTGTTTTTTTTTGGTGCCCATGACACTGGACGTTTGACATTGTTTTATCATCCAGACAATTGCCTTGTTTCTGTGGAAAGAAAAATCCCATTCTATCAGAAAGCAGGAATGGCAGCAGCATTAGAGCAGTTTTGTCAATATAGAGACACTGTAAATTTACAGATCTATGAAAATTTTCAAATAATATAGTATTTCTAAGAGAGTGACCATTTTGCAAAACTATCAATATTAACTGTCATGTGTGAACCAAGAAGGAGAGACCATAAAATTATCTCTTCACTCTGTTGCAATAACAGCTTGATAAAATATCACTTTTTCTGACTGTTAATCAGCTGTTTGCAATGCTGAGAGGTTATCCAGCTGATTCTTACACCAACACTCAGAGAAAGGCTGGAACACACTCTTTCTTCTCTTTTTAGATCCAGGCTGCATACTGGACGTTTTGTACAAGAAGCCTGTTCCAAGAAAAATGCTTTCTGAATATACATTTTGTTTCAAAACTTTCTTTTAGTGTTTGGTGTTGTTTACCTCCTAATCTGTTGCCTGTTTTCATTTTGTGGGGTTTCTCTAACCCCCACAGAGACGGCGTGCTCTTGCTCTTGGTGAGGGCTGTCGTACTCTTACCTTAATTGCCCAACACAAATCTGTTCAAACTAACTGTGTTTGAAGCTTAAATTTTAATAGAAACACACGTCCGTGACAGACATATGATTTGACAAGACAGCACAGTAGTATAGATTCTAACTTTTTTTTCTGAAAATCTCTGAATTTTTTCTGATGAGAAGGACTCTTAAGCACATAGCACAGATTTGCCTTTAGCCAGAACACTATTTCCTAAACTGAGTCATCCATGAAAACACATAGGTTTAAATTACAGAAAAATGCTTTGCAAACTAACCAGTGTTGCAAAACCAGAAACAGCTCAAGAGACCTGGAGAAACTCCAGTTCCACAGCATTCAGCCATTCTCCCAGTCCCTAGCCGTTTAGTCTTCCTGTCATCCTCCCTGCTTTGGGGAGATTGTTAAGCTTTTTGTTAATGCAAGAATGAAAATCTGTCCAGAAATGGATGTGTTAATAGGCAGTAAGAAACAAGTCATCCTTTCTTCTTTTTGTTATTTCCAGAATTCCAGTAGGAGGGTCATATTGTAGAGGCTGTATTAAGTTTTGTCTCATACTCTCTACCATGACTTTTGTTACATACACAGGCTCAGGACAGCATGTCTAAGTAACATAACCACAAAGCATGTAATCCAGTGCATTCCCTCGCCTGTTCATGGAAAGAGTTGACTGCCGCATAGCACAGGGTTTCTGTCTGTGGTTTTGATGAGCTGAATCCAAAAACAACCATTTTTTGTTCCGTCTGGGGCCATAAAAGTCAGAGCCTGTCCTGGAAGCACAGACATTTTAGGTCAGGAAGGAAACTCATTCAGCAATTGCAGCAGAGCCTGGATTATTCTGTAGCACGTAGGGCTTAGGCTGCGCATTTTAGAAAACCTTTCCTGCCGTGACACTGCAGCTTGGACTCATCCGTTTCAAACACAAATTTCTTTCTGCCTCCTGCTTGCAGGGCTCTGCTGGATGAAAGTTGCTGAAGCAGAGGCAAAGTCCCAACTCTTCTCTCTGTGATGCATGCACTTCTCTGCAGAACAGTGAACCCTGAATCATGAACCCTGAATCACAACTCCTACCGTAAGTCAACACCAACGCACTGCTGATGACAAAGACGGTGCCAAGAGAGGACTGTGCTATGCACATCCTGGTCTACATTTCCCCGAAGAGCTTCTGCTGGCCACCATTTCCCAAGTCCTCTCCTTGCAGACAGGCCACAGCAGACAATCCTCAGCCCAACAGGGACAAAAGCAAAGTGTGCTGCAGCAAAGGGGAAGACCAACAGAAAAAACAGGGGAAACTCTCTGGAAAACAGTAAAAAACAAGTCAGATGTTGATTACCCTCCTGCTAAGGTACAGAGAGGTACATCTGTCCTTACATTTCCTTTCTCTAAGCACACTTTGTTAATGCCTAAACAAATTCACACTATTTCTCTGTGCCACCACATACAGATTCATTATTTGCATCCACCACCTCTTCTTTCTCTATCCCTTACTTCCTTGGCTCTCCCTCTCTCCAAAACCTTGACCACATCATTGCACCCACCTCATTCACTGTCATCTTTTATATGCTTCTGGCTACAAGTAATAGCTGAAGATGGTCTCCCAACTTTGAAATCAGACAGCCTGTGCACTAAAACTTGCAGTTTCCAATGGGAAACATCTTACTTCTGATCTTCTTTCCCATTATTATTTTTCCTTTCTTCTTACAGTGCTCTCACGCTCACGGCTGATGGAGGTATAAACAGAGTCTCACCATGCCCCAAAATACATAGCAGCACTTTGGGAAGTTTGACAAACTAGAATACATGTTTAGATTTCCTGACTCAGAGACAATGCAGAAAAGAGGGTTCTGGCAAGCTTCCTGGGGATGGGATGCAATTTCTTTGCTCTGTGATATACAGTAGGGGTTACAGGCACTTTGAACACTTTACAGAGCACCAGTTCAAGAAGAACAAATCATTTTTTAATCTTTGTGCTGTAATTAAACACAACTTAGTGGTGTTTCTGCATATAAGAAAGCTGACTGGAGAGAAATCTATTTCTGTGAACTAAAAAGAAATTATAACACGACAATACAAGCACAGCACGTAAATATGAGCACACTTATTACTCTCACTGTATTGAAGTACCTCTCAAATGTTGTTTTCTCTTCCTCCTCTGACTTCAGGAAAGATGTGCCCCTTCATCATTTTGCTTGTGTACAAGGATTCATTTCCTGCATGCATGGCATTTGGGACAATTCCCAAAATTTCCCCAGGTCCATGGATTCTGAAGATAAGGGACTGGAATATTCTGGGTGATATCTGTGCACATCACTATGAGTAGATCTGATCTAACTTGATATACCTGATTTGTATGTGCAGTTGTAGTAGCAGCCGTCTAAATATATTTGAGGTTCTCTTCTATTATGGCAGTCTTTGGTTCCTAACTTGCCTTCAGGCCTCCCTAAAGCTTCTGTCTTCAAACATCCCTAGTTCCCCCACCCACCGCTCATCCTGACCTCCCTTCTCCTCCCTCACTGAACTGCTTTCTTTTCCCCTTCACTGCCCATGAAGCCCCCGAAAGGCAGATCCCATCTTCCCCAGACCTCCTCTGGGTCAAGTCCTCCTATTCCCCCCGTGTTTCTGTCCTGAGGACAAGTGAGACACAGGGAGGTGGAATTTTTTCTAAGAAATTCCATATTCCTATTTTTTTAACTACAATTTTCAATTCAATATTTAGGTCTTTGTTTATAAGATGAGATTGCCCTTGTTAGTAACATCATTTGTAATACACATTGCCTCTAGTGATTGGTTACAGTCTTCATCGATTTGCAGATTTATTACTGTGACTCAACAGTCCCACATTTTTAAAACCAGGCAGCTAATGTTTTCTGAAAGGCTGAACAACTAGCACAAGAGGTCACGCTCACTTCAACTGATCTCTAAAATGCAAAGAAAGATTGTGTAAAAGCAATGCATTCTTTAAGAAAAAAAAATACAGAAAAAGAGCAGATCACTGAAACTTTAAATGGAACTGGGAAAACACTTCATGAATATAATTTGTCTCACATCTGTTGTTAGTAGTTTGTATAGAAGTCTCCCTGCATGAAGCACGCAGGCGTCCCTAAGGCACTCAGCTCCCCCTTGCTCTGTGTGCATTGCCTAGAGCCTAATGCAGGTAAAAGACTCTTGAAAACACAAGCCTCTAAACAACCCCCAGCAAAAGAAAGAGAGGCAAACCCAATGAGGCCACAGTTTCACCTCTGGCTTCTATAAAACTGGAGGTTTGAGTGCCATATGCCATCTCCTAGAAAACTCTGCTTGGCACTGTCCTGTCAAGAGACATACATAATCATTTGCATGTCCAGTCTTCCTACTGTATTTTCAGTGAAATACTGACTAATTTGCCTATTTCTTTTCTCCAATACCATAGAATCATAGAATCATTAAGGTAGGAAGATACCTTCAAGATCAAACTTTAACTAAGGATAGAATTTGAAAGCTTTGAAACAAAAGATCAATGGACTTTCAAAGGTTGTATTTGTGCTAAAACCCCACTTCTGGAGACCTAACTGTTGAAACCAGATCATCTGGAAGAAGGAACATCCTACTGAGTGCGATGTACCTGTCCTTCACTTGAAGAGTCTAGCTAACAAAAAAAATTCTCCTCCAAAGGCAGTTACTTCATCACAGAATCTGTCCTTCAGCCTCTGAACTGAAACTTATCATTGTTACTGACGTGCTGAGGAAGGTTATTTAGATGCCTAACAGAAAATACCTAAACATTGCTTTAAACTGAGCACAAACTTAACTAGCTTCAACTATGAAGCTTCTGCTGATGCTCTGCAGAACCAGGAGGGAAGTCCTCACTCTGCTAGCATTGGTAGGAAGAGCTCTGGCACTGGTTCCAGGGGAGCCAGGTTTTTAAGTCTGCTTTTTTATTATTATTATTATTAATATTTTTAATATTTGTTTACAAAATATTCTAGTTTTTATTATTATTATTGCTTGTGGTTGGAAAAAAAGAGCATTAACTGTCTAAAGAACACAACAAGGTTTTGTTTTGGTTTTGATTCTGGTTTGTTTTTCTTTCTGTGTGTTTCTTTTCTATGCACACAGTTCTTTCTATGTATTTCTTTTAACTTACATTTCATCTAGGAGAAATCACAAATAAAAATCATTGATACTGGATAAAATCTTAAGAAAACAAAACAAAATAAACCTGGTTTAGACACACCTCAGCTAAATCCATAACAGATTCAAAATAAAGCTCCAGCATACTGCAGTAGTGCTAAGTTTCTTTATTATTTAAATGCAACCTCTCTCATAGCAAACTTTCAAAGGAATAATAAGGTAATTCAAGTGGATATAAGAGGAAAGCTGGGACATGAAGAACATGAGAGAGCTTATTGTGTTATTCTGAAATGATCTGTTCAAATATGCATGCTATAACTCACATAATGGACACTTTCAAGCCTGTATTCTACTAGATCATGTTGTCTGTGCAAATCTGGGTAGACAAACATTTTAATTCATAAAATCACAACATTGATTAGGAACATGCACGATGTACAAATACAGCTCACTGAGAAAAATCAAGCTTTTTCCAAAAGAGCAACAAAAAATAAGAAGACCTTTTGGGAAAAGGTTTTAGGAAGCAGTAAATATATCTAAGAGAGAGACAAGGTTATCTGGGATTTATATATTTTTCCAAATATTTATGCCAGGTGCTAAAAAGCAGCATTGCCCTTGCTTAAAACTATTTGGACAAGCAGGCTTACAGCTTTCCTCTCTGTGTAAACAGTATAGCAACATTCTAAACAGATTAATAGTGGTATCTGTTCAAGTCAAATATTTATGTAAGCTAGATGAGTGGAAAAGGTAGTCTAAGGAGAATATTTTAACCGCAAATTACAAAAGGTACTGAAGTATCCTGCCTGCAAGCAAACATCCCACCTTGACCGAATGATGTTGTTTAAAATGAAAAGGCTTCACAACTTAATCCATTGTTTCCGGTTACCTAAGAAAGATGTTCTCTTTCCCTCAGAGCTGTCAGAGATAGTTATTCTCATGCTAGCCATCACAGCAGAGAGGTACCAGTACAAAAGCCTGCAAAAACAGTGTAGGTTCAATTGACATGCACTGTGCTGGAAAGGGGCCACAGATTCTTGATTCTCTCCATCTCTCTATTTTTATTTTTATTTTTATTTTTATTTTTATTTTTATTTTTATTTTTATTTTTATTTTTATTTTTATTTTTATTTTTATTTTTATTTTTATTTTTATTTTTATTTTTATTTTTATTTTTATTTTTATTTATTCTATAATCCTGAATGAATAACTAATTCCTCATCCACACCTAGGAGGAAAGGAAAGAAGAAGGGAAGAGGTGGGCAGGCCTCTGCTGCATCAGGTCGCAGTGTGGCAGAGCTACCTGGGCCAGCCTGAGCTGCAACCTTTGGGGCAGCCTGCTCGGGCACAAGCTGCTCCCCAGAGACCTCATTGATATTGGCACAACGAACACCTCAGCCTTCTGTCAGCGCGTAACAGAAAACAATATGAAATAGCCCTTCAAGTTAAAAAACTCTATTAGAGAAACTCAAATTTTATGGTGGTGTTCTGGGCCTGGCAATGTTGATGGTTGAATTTAAGAAGACTGAAAAAGCTTAGATAGTGTTTGTCTCTTTCTCACACCCCAAATCAGTGGATTTCAAGAAAACTTTAGACAGCCCCTTAAGTATAAATCAACATCCCTTATCCATTCTGTTTTAATTTTTTGCATTTTTTAATTCAAGTAAGAATTCGTTTTAAGCAATAAACAGCTACGGAATTAGAGCAGCACGTCACCAAGGCTGAGATATTTTATAGCTTAAACCTGACGGGTCATATTTCAACAGAGTGTTTTCAACATCTGCAGGCTTTTGTTTTGTGCAAGGCAGAAGTAAATGTCTTGCAGAACAGGCACCAGAGAGGAGCAGCCAAGATATGTAGGTGGCACAGCTGTACTGCCTCAACAGCTGGACAGAAAGCCTTCTCTGAGAGCAAGCAGAGCAAGGAAGCCTCTCTCACACAGCGACGAGCATTTTGTTAAACCAGCCGTTTGCCTTCTCCGGCCCTGGCGGCCGAGCAGCAGTGGGGACCACATACCCCCTTCAGTCTTTCACTTAGCTGGGCGGCCTGCTTTAGGTGGTCCTATTTGAACAACCACAGGTTGGACCAGGGGACCACCAGAGGCCCCTTCCAATAAGCCACGCTGTGATTCCATGCTTGATCTTTATCACAAAACGTATTTTCCTTATAAAGACTGGTGGGAACAGTCAACCGAAGTTAAAATGGACCTAAAGCTGTGTTTCTAAACACCAGGCCCCTTGGGCTCTGGGGATATTTCAGGCCTAGCAAATCCTCTGCCTCCAGGAGTTGCCCATTCCCTCATCGTGGCAAGAGGGTGGTCTTTCTGCTTGGCACCATACAGGGAGGTTGTGCTGCTCATGCTCTGTGGGACGTGATGCTTCTGGAGTGCTGCTGTAGCAGGCCGACACCTCTCCAGCTGCCATGTGCTGTCTGTTCATGCTGACATGGAGCTCCAGAAAGTGACAGCACAGAAGTGGGGCAGGAGGAAGAGAAATCTTCTCCATACACATGCTCTAAATAAATAAATAAATTGAAAAACCTTCTGCGAAGGAGCAGCAGCTTGTCAGGGTGGAGGGATCAGCCACTCATGCTGCTGAACTCCTCCTGACTCCTCTTTGCAGCCCAGGCCCCAGTGAAGAAGCCTCATGCCGGACTCTACTGCGTAATCCAAACACTAACCTGGTTTTCCAGCTGGTTTTCAGCACTCCCAGCTGAGCGCTCTCGCAGGAAATGCGCACCTTGGAGCCCGGCCATCTGCGCCGTCTGTGATCCCGCTGGCCTTCCTGCATCCCTGGGGCTGGGGGCAGGAGCCACGGTGCCTGGCACGGACACAGACTGTCCTGTCCTGGCCTCAGAGAGGCAGCGAGTTAAATAGAAAACACAAAACAGACTGGAACAAACCATGACAATCCATTTCTTCTCAGCAGTGGGACGGGGCTGATCGCCGCTGCCCCAAAAAGACCACAGTTTGTATGCACACAATGTACTGAAAGCCCCTGTCCCAGGCTGTACAAAGTCTTCCTGTCCAAGCCTCTGACTGCAAATAATGCAAAGATCAGGGTTGAAAAATGAAGTTTTGCGTGATTGCAGACTGGGGACGTAAATCCTCGATTCAGATCTGAGGCATAAATGGGTTTGGGGAAAATAGTCCACCTTCAGACGCTTGAGTTCTGGGTTCTAGTTTTCTTTTCTTTCCTTCTCAAATACAGAGGTTGTACTCTGAGCAGACGAACATGATTCCTGGAAAAGTTCTTGCCAAATAAAAATTATTGAGGGAGAGCAGGACCAGATTAAAATCCATTCTAGAAGATCAGGACATGGAAATGGTGTTTTGATATAGCTTTGTAAGTCTCAGCAAGCAATCTTTCCACCGAGGTCACTTTGCAAGCGAGGGGATTGCTTTCTCAGAGGACGACAACTGCTGGCAGTCACAGCCCCAGAGCTCATGCCACAACGATGTCTTTCAGAGGCTTATATTCACATCTACTCTTCCAGCTACGTTTCTCTAGAAGTTAATTTAGCATTTTGGGAATGTTTCCAGAGCAAAAGCCAGGTTCTGGGTTTGGATGAAGATATCTTGTCCCCTTCTTCCAGGACTTAATGGAATGGCAGTTCAGCTTGTGTCATCTAATTGCTCTCACAAACTGAACCATAAAAAATCTGGTCTGACTCACGACAGGTTTCACATTCTTGCACCCAGGAAAAGCTACTGCATTTTTGAATAATTAACTAAAGACACAGTATTTATTTTATTTATTATTTTTTTTTGAATAGGCTGAAAACCTGGCTCTGTCCTTATGCTGGCCAAAGCAGAGGTGTCAGACTTGCTGTAGATATATCATATATTTCCACTTAATATCAATGGATTAGTACGAGCATAGGAAACACATTATCACCTGTTCTAACTTACTGAGGCAGATGTTTAACTTTCAGAGCGTTGAGGGAAACCAATTTTCTGTCCCAACTAAAAATAATAACTCAACTACTCACAGGAAGTATGAAACTGTCTTCAAAACAGGAAGGAGAGGATGCTTTCTGGATGACCAACACATCTAGATGTGTGTTATTTTTCTAGTCCAAGTGTATTTCTTTCCAGATTAGCATCATTTTTTTGTACCACTGCTTATATAGGTGAGATATATTGTGTATTTATCAGTAGTTAGTAGAATTCAGTTTATATAATTAGTAAATATTTAGAATAAAATATTTTGCAGCATTCTGCCCTTTTAGATATAGCTCACAAATATTAAGCATTAGATAAAATAATAAAGTCTCTTGAAATCTAGTTTTATATTCTGGTAACTTTATTATTATTATTTATTTATTTTTTAGCTTGTTGCTCTACATAGTACAGTAATATTGTACCATAAGAGGAAAAAAATCATACTGGGAGGTGACAGTTCTAGAACAAGGATTTTGAGACTGCAACAAATTTAAGAGAAGTTACAGGAAACTTAACTTAAATGAATGCCAAAAATTTTCCAACTAGCCAAGCCAAATCCAATGTAACCCAGTCTAAGGAACACCAGAGGAACACTCAGAGCCTTGCTATGATTATATGTGTCTGTGCCTCCACACACAGTCCAATTTTCAGTGTAGTGTGACTTAGCAGGATGTTCAAAAATAGATCCCTGACCTTCCACTGAAGTCGCATTAAAGCTGAATTAAGCATCCTATTGTGGTGCCATACCATATGCTGTAGATAACAGGGCAAGCTATCGGATGAGTGGGAACAGCAATTATGGGAACAGAGATACCTGAATAGCTGTTCCCTCTGGCAGATTGTATGCTACAGTTGAGCTGGCAATGGGCTTTGGCAAGGCAGAGACTCAAAGGCACAGCCAACAGCGTGAATATTTTGTTCATACTCTGTAGAGATGAGATGAGATTAGCTCCTTCCGTCCCTCTTTTCCATTCCCTTCACAGTCTAATGGCAGTTAATATGCAGACATATTAAGGGACTTTGTTCTTGACTGCACTGACATGTAATTTAACACAAGAACCCCAGAGACAGTGTGATGCCACATACATTGAGGGATGCAACCCTTAATTTAAGCAACCCCAGCACCCTGGGTTCCCTCTGAATTCAGAGACTGGCAGAACCCAATAGTCGCTGAGATACCATGATGAATCACAGTTACTTTTGGGAGTCCCACACACCTCTGTGGGGACAGAAATAAAAAATAGCACTTAAAATAAGTCTTTTCTCTCCTCTGCCCTCCCTCTTTTTGCTCATATTTTTGATAGATACGTTCTTTGGCTTCTTCCTATTAGCCAAAGGAAAACAGAGGAGACAGATTAGGCTGTTGTTTCAATGTAGATAGATGAAAGGCTGAAAATCAAGCCAAGCAATCATAAAGCTTTCAAGGCTAATTACTGAAAACTTCTGCATGTAGATTGAGCTTACATGTTGGTGTGCCATTACAAATTATTCTGCAGACAAGAAAGGACCCTTTGTAGTTTTAATGTCCTATCCCTCCAGCCAGCTTCGAAGATACAGCAAGCATCAATAGCTTGGGCTTGCACCATCTGGGCTCTCAGGAACACCTTGTACTTCTCTCTCATTTTCCAGACCCCAGGGCAGGATGCTGAAGGACCCTCCTTGCTGGGGATGGTCACCAAGAACTGTGGCCTCTAAGCAAGACTGTCCTATCACAAGGTGTCAAAGCAAACACCAACCTGACCCATGGCTTTGCAGAGGCCACTGCAATGAGCAGGGAGATGGGGTGACCTTCCCTCTGCAACCCAAACTCCACATCTGAGCCAGTGACGCAACCTATTTTAGGTCTAGAATAATAATTCTTCATTGTCCCAAGTGTCTGTTGTCCATCCCAGAAACTGCGGATGTGGATCAAAATGGCCAGTCCAGGATTTGACAGCAGGGAACATGACCTTGTAGCTAGCTGCTGGCAAAAGGAGGTGCCCTGGGGAGCAGCAGCAAGGAGCCTGGAGGGGCCAGGCACACATCCTGGGGTGCCTTGCCAACATCATCACGACAGAAAAAGAGCTGAAAAAGTCGTTAAAGTATCCTTGTTAGACTAATAGGCTGAGGCTAAGTGGGCAGTCGTTTACAGTATAGAAACAGGCACACAAGATGCTTCGTATCCATCAAGTGTGTTATAAACACCAGTCCTTGCACTGCGCTAACAAATGCTGTCTCTATGTACAGTGTTGTTCCTTCCTTCTCCAGTTCATTAACTCTCCAGATGGTGGCTTTTTGTCCTCGCCAGCACACAGGACATTTTGCTGTTGAACCATGGAGCCGTAGAGAACACCTGAGGTCCCAGGCAGTCTGCAAGAGCTGAGTGGGACCAGAGCCACCTCTGTCACCCACCAGTGGCACAGAGCTGTGATGACTTGTCTCCTAGCACAGACCTGCCTCACACACTCCATCACAAGCAGTTCGGGTCTTTGAAATAGATGGTGAAAGAAATATATAAATTGTTGTTATATAAATAACAAATTTTGGCTCTTATTTTACTGTTTATGGCTTATTAGGAAAAAAAAAAAAAAAAAAAAAAAAAAAGGAACAGCAACAACAAAAGAACTTTTCTCTCAACAAAATTAATTTCTGAATAGTTTCTGGACCATTCAGAAATGCTGATCTTCTGCACCTTTTATCATCAGAGGCTTCCATGGTGTTGTTTATTTGCTGATCTATCCAATGATACTGCAGCAGTGCTTTGGCTGGAAGATTTTCTTGGCCAGAACAAGAGCTGAATTTGAATTTCAAATATTGCAGTCCACACAGTTCAGACTTCCCTTTCAGGAAACACTTAAACCTTCTAAACATCAAATTCCCCATTTTAGGAGGCTTGGCAAAGTACAAGAATCCATAACTATGCATGCAAAGTATTGGAAATGTGAGTGGATACCAGCAGTTATGTCCCACGCAAGAAGGAGAGCTACATTTGCACAAACTCCTTCACTGATTAAGGACTTATTTTGATCCAAAGACCTCAGTGTATCATAAGGGTTACAGGTGCTGTTTCTATTGTGCGGGGTAACTGAGACCAAAAAAAGAGACTGACTTTCAGCCTGGTACAGCAAAATGCTGCTAGAACAGAAAATACAAAATCAATGTAATTATTCTGCTTTTCATTGCAATATTCCAATTTTCACCTAACTTCCAAACTCATTTAATTGCCCCCTCAGGCAAGGAAGGGCTTAGAGAGGAACTTTACCTGGAAGAGTCAGTGAAAGTACCCACACAATTGCTTGATATGGCTGAGCTCCCATCAAAAAAAATGCTCTGAAGGACAATCAACACCTCCTTTGTTTCCCCAAGTGCCTGGGACAGCAGGGCTCTGGTGTCCAGAGCTGGTGAGAGCAGCAGGAGGGCACCAGATGGGCCCAGCTCACCCCAGGACCTCCTTCCTCAGGAGGCAATGAGTCTTAGACATACGGCTCAGAGTGAAATATCTCCAGAGACAGACCTGGACAATTTCAGGAAAAACTGTTTTAGCTGCTGTTTTTCCTCGTGTACTGAATGCTTATCTTAATGTGCTCTTACAGTTTCCTTGGTATATAACAAATACAGCAAATACAAAGAAGATTAAATACAAATGGACCCAACAAGTCTGTTCAGCACTCAGGCACGATCCAACGTTGTGTGTTGCAAAAACAAAACAACCATCCTCCACTACACTGTCTACTAGGGTCTGCTGCAGCTGTATTTTTGTTTTCTACTGAGGATATCTTCACAGTGAGAGCATAATATTTGTGAAAAAATATGTGCGTGTCTGTGTACCTACATATATAAACATATATATACATATAAATTTCCAGCACCAGACTCAACTGTAAATGGAAACAAGTCAACTTGACAAGCAGCCAATATAAAGAGAGCTAAAAGAAATTTTAGCTCGCACACCTATCCCTACTTCTCCTGCCAAGATTTGGTTTTGCCATCACTTTTTCCTATTAAAAAAAAAAAAAAAAAGTGTAAATGTTTCCTTTCTTCCTGTGTTAAGACATGTAGAAATAGGAAAACTTACTAAAACAATGCCTGTCTGAACAAAACTTTAGAATATCTACACCCAAATGACAATATCTTGGTATTACTGCAGTGGGCAGTACTCAAAAATCAGGGGAGCCAAGATATCCCCTACAGCAATTCAAACATGGAAAATAAATCAAATATTGTAGAAAAGGAAAGAAGAATCATAGAATCATCTAGGTTGGAAAAGACCTCCAAGATCATCAAGTCCAACCATCAACCTGACCTACTCAGTCTTACCACTAAACTAGGTCATTTAGTGCCAAGTCCACACATCTCTTAAATACCTACAGGGATGGAGACTATAAGATAATGTAGTATAATTCCTGAATTTTATAAATTTTAGTCTTCATTGAGGAGACTCTCAATCTGAAAAAACAAGTTTTCAGTTGTGCTGCAGTAAGGCTGCACAGGGTTCAAGAGACTTGGCCCAACCTGGGAGCAAAGAGAGAGTTGGCCCTGGAGATGAGACCAGCATGCCATCACTTCTCGGTCACACTCTAGTCTCCATCCTCAAAAAATTCCAGTCACTGCTCAGATTAGGAGCACAAGAGGAACCTACAGTTGGCAGCTTGAATTCCCTGAAACTAGATGAAATAAAAAGTGAAAAAGAAAAGGATCCCAGCCCCCAGAGTGGGATCACACCTTTAAGTGCTTTGACAGCTCTAAGTGTTTTCTTCCTGCTCAGGAGGTTTGTTGGCAGCTTCAGCTGATCTGCAGCCTGTTATGTCTTTTATCATGGGCCTCTAGCCATGGCTCACACGGGAGCTGCTTGTACATTCCTGGTTAATATTAACCTTCCCCATTAGCACTGGGGGAGATGTGCTATCTGGCATGGAGGCAAAGGTCTCCCAACCTTTGGTCTTTGGGAAGCCAGGGCCTCCAGGAAGAAACTTGGGTGGACCCTGGCCATGAATCAGGGCCAGCAAAGTCAGGACTTAAATACTTGAAATCTTCCATAAAAGGCAAATGCAAAAGACACTCTAAAGAAAAAGACTCAGGATATCTCTTTGCCTACTTATAGAAGATGCTGATCTCTTCAGAAGGTGTTTTTCCCTCTGGACATAGCAACTCAAGAGACGTGGCCCACATTATGGGCAGTGAATGAATGAACTGTTTTTCAGAACAATCACAGCAAGAGCAGGATCTTCCTAGCACACTAAACACAGGGAGTGGTGAGGATGAACAAAATACACAACAAAGTTGCTTGTAGATGCATTAAAGCTGACATCTCAGCTCAGGGTTCCCAGAGCACCCAGTCAGACCTTACTAGTCACATCATTTCATAATATGTGACAGGATGCCGTATTCAGATGATAAAACCAGACTGACACACACAACAATAATGCAACTGGGCCTCCAGAAAATGGCAGAATTAGTCCTCTTTGACACTGTGACCAACTAAATGAAATCCAGCAGGGAAAACAATATGTTTTTTTGTTTGTTTGTTTTGTTTTGTTTTGTTTTTTGATACCTAGTATGAACATATTCAGTTATTTACTATCCAAATCTTTCTGCATGCAACCAACACTATCAAGTTAGTACAGTCCTATGCGGAGAGTATAAACTGCCCTTTTGTATGTGTAAATGAAGAGCAGCCACAAAATGCATCCTGTTGACAGAATGATGAAAAAAAACATTGGAGAGAAGGCACAGACTAGGTATGCTGCAGTGCAGCGTTAGCTACTTCATTACATCTTCCTTGAAAAATTACGATGCTCGCCATCACTTCAAATTAGAAGGCATCTTCCTTTCAACTTAAGGCGGTGCTCCCAGTCCAAGCCTCCAGCCTTTTAGGTCCTGAGCCGTGAGTCAGTGGAGCTGCTGCACATCTTGGCTGATTTGAGCCTTGCTCGCTGTGCCTTCGCTGAAGGGAGTGCAGTGCCATCACCGCCTCCTGGGGCAAAGCTATGAGCACACCTTCATCGAGCTGGGGCTTTCCACCTCTCCTGGGCTACTCCATCAGACTCTTTTCTACGAACTGTCATGCTGGGCTGGACAGAAGGTCCCCTCCTTTACCAAAATCTGGGGATCTAATGGCAGCCCAATTTCCCCTGCTGTGCTTGCAGGGCAAAATCTGATCTCGCCTCTCCTGCTCACCACCCTTTCTCAGCTATCCCCAAATAATACGAAGCTTGTTACAATCACAACGTATAAATATTTTTGCCACTAAATGGAACTGTTATTGACATTAAATCATTCTATAAAAGCACTTATGGTAGATTTCACAGATACAGGATTGCATGAAAATGCTTTATGCTGTCAAGCACTGTTTTGGGAAATATAAACACCTTAAGTTCTTTGTGTATATAGAGGACAGACTGCACGATTAGCCTGACCTGTCTTTAACATTTCCCTATCCTTTCCCAATCCTATTGCAGTTGCCCGTTTTCACCTTTAAGACAGTAACAACAAACACCAGCAGTGGGGCTGAGGGAAACCAAGCCCAAAATCTGCTTCAAACGCAGTTTTGAAAAGTTCGGGCCCAAATATTTCAGCCACTTCTAAGAACAAAGCCTGAGGGAGGGAAAAGCATTTTTTCACCCACATTAAAAGAAATACCATGCACTAGTAAGATTTTCATGGAAAAACACTCAAGCCCCTTGCTTTGAAGGAGGGACTTGGATTTGGGTGTAGGGAAGTAGTTTTTCTGTCAGCTTTTTGGTGTCGTGACTTGGCTGATTTAAGACTCTCAGAGAAATTGCATTTGGGACATGCTCAGCATGTCAGCTGTGTTTCAGAGCAGGATTCTCTCAAGCCCCCAGAAACACTGTGTGCACTGGGCAAGCTTTGCCTTGGGCTCATCACCTGTGTGGAAACCAAGCAAGACCCAGGAGCACACACATGAAATGTGCTCCACAGACCTTTTATTCAGGCCAAAAGTACGGACAGAACAGAGGCACCAACAGGAGGAATACCCAGGTACAACAGCACTGCTTACCTGAGCATCTCCCTGTCCTGAGGCCGGGCAGAGCCCAGCTCACCGGTGCGTCTCCATCCCTCTGCTGCGAGGAGCCGTGACGGATGGCCTCTCCCTCCACCCTTGCTCAGGTCCCTGTGGATGGCAGCAATTACTGGTGGCCACTAACTAAGTTACTTAAAGTGGCAGAGAGCTGTATAATAATTTCTAAGGCCTCAGGCACAGTTCAGGTACCAAATAAACACCAGTAGGATGCTGTGTTACAAAACCTTTGGGGGTAGGACTATTCTCTTAAAAGCACACTGTCAGGTTATACATGGGAACAAACAAAGACCAAAATTTAAAGACCAGTACTTGTAAAGCTAAGTTCTTAAAGTTGGCAATGTCAGCAAAAGCATGAAGTGAGACTGTCTCTACAAGACTAAAGCAGTTCCCTTCATGTTTGTTTGTCAGGATACCACCTTGCAATTACATGAGTGTGGAGCATTTTTTTAGCATACAGTCTCTTACCATATTCAATGCAAACCAAAGAACGGCTGTAGAAAAGCAATAGACAGAAACAGAATGAAAGTGTTTGGATAATACAGGTTCTGCAGAAAGTCATTCAGTTCACAAGATGAGGCAGGCAACTGGAGGTGAAAAAAGTTGTGGTTTTATTTATTTATTTATTTTTGGTGGTGTTTTTGTTTGTTTGTTTGAACATCCACCAGCAAAACAGCATAGCTCTCCATTTCTTCCTAGATAATACCAGATTAGCTGAACTAAACTCTTCAGTGGTCTACTATCGCATATTGCTTCTTTTTTAAGTACCTGATCTGAGTTGCTTTGGGCTACTGAGTTGCTTGTTTGCCGAGTTGCATGAGCATTCATGGAAAAGACCCCAATGCCAGAAGACCATCCCCCAATTTTTTGACATTTGCCTTCCTTTGGCTGACTTCCCTTGTACAAGGTCATCATAAGGAACATCTATTTCAGTAAAAACTTCTGTAATACTTGAAACAACAATTGGCCCTTATGACAAGTACCCAAATGAGATGGGAAAAAAATAAGTTTTATCTTCAAAGCAGAACTTACATAACATGCAGTACATAATACAGAGGTATATGTAGTGAACAAAAAGAACTTATAACATTACTGGAGAAAGGACTATTCACTCCAAACAAGGAGGAGAGAGGCTTTTACATTCATGTGGTTAAGCACTACTATTTCAGCACACTCTCAATGGAGATGTATTAAGAGTGCTCTGAAGTTTGACTCCTGGTATTTCTTTAGTGTTTCATTTTACAAACTTAATGACATTCTTCTAATATTTCTCCTGGTTAAGTTTTGATGTAAATATCAGACTTTAAAAAAAAAAAAAAAAACAACCAACAAGAAAATTCCTTGCTGTTAGGGGATAATACCCCATTGCCCTCTGAACATCTGGTTCTGGGAAGAAAAAAAAAAAAAAAAGAAAAGAAAAAAGAAAAAAAAATGAAAAAGAAACTCTAAGCTTTATCTTCAAAGCAGACCTTAAATATCATGGCAACAGCAGTGCTGAAGCCATTCCCTGCACAAGTTCAATGACTTTCCTGTGTTCCTGTGTTAACACTGAAGTAACACATTGCTTTTGCTCTTCCAAGATTCCTTCTCAAATTGTCAGGCCACCATGTCTGTCTGGACCTGATGAGACACATAATCCCTGTACCCCAAGTGGGAAATGTACCCATGTGAGCAAGGAGAGCAAGCAGCTGCATCTTCATGCTTGTGGAGCATCTGATACAACCCTCATACAACCCTGATAAGAAAGTGGCTGGCTCAGAGCACAGCTGTACAACATATGCATTTTACTAGGGTTTGATGACTCATGATTTCTATCTAGCAGTGTCATCTGGTTGTTGTATAGGACAGTTAGGAGACACCATAAGGCATGCTCTGGAGGTGAGGGAACGGGCATTCATTTCTCTCTAGAGCCCTAGTTCAGGGATTCACCTTCCTCCAACACCTTGAGCTCACCCACACTCACAGCTTACTCCTGAGCCACTTTCATTTCTCCTGTACTCTGGGAGCAGCCTATCTGCTGCAGTGTGTGTGATTATTCCAAGAAGGTGTTAGCAATGAGTCAAAGCCATCAAAAAGTGATTCCCACATATGCCATAGACTCTCAGCCACATGCCCCCCACTAGATGAGCCAGACTATGGCCACCTTCGATTTTTCTGTAAACTTCTTTGCTGAGAAAAGGCTGATTCTCAGTTGCTCCTTTTGCATCAGGCTATGCTGGCCCTAAAGTGGGAGCCCACTTTCCTCATGCACATTTTCTGCCCTGAGACAAGAGACCAGCCAGCCCCAGGGCTAGACCCGACTGAAAGTCTTCTTCTGTTCTGGGGGCTTGTTCCCTTCCACTGCTTGGCTCAGAGAAGAGAACAGCTTATTGCCTGTAAGGAAAACCTAAATCCCTACCACCTACTAAAAGACTCCCTATCTAGACCTTGAGAGCAATTCACAGGCTTTCTGACTCCTCCATAGAGCTGGATGGGCAAACACCCGTGATTGCCAAAAAGCCTTCTTCCAGATATGGGTGGCCAGGAAAGAGACCCTTCTGTAACCAGGGCCAAGATCCCATCAGATACAAGTCTGGCAATGGTGATCCAAGTAATGGAAATGCCCAGACCATGCCTTTCTGAATAGCTGTAGCCAAAAACACCAGTGCACAAGGATTTATAAACTGTGCTGTTTAGCAGTGCTGCCATACTACAAAACAACAGCAGGGTAAACACGACACTTTGGAGTCAGACTAGGAATGCAGAGCTTACTTCTTGCCTTATGGAAGACCACCCAATCTCCAAACACTGATCAATGATGGTTTGTGCATTAAGAAATTGCCAGGTTTGGCAGAATTGCTTTCACTACGTTGTATACATTTTATCTCTGTGAGAAGATGATCTGACTTGGAAACAGTTTACTGAATGGTGTTGCTTAAAAATACAAAAATGAAGGAATATTTGTATTTATCTTTAGTTCTTTGGATAATTTCCCATTTAACAGTTTAAGGAAAAATATCTTTTAGAATAAATACCTACTGGTTATGAAAAATTCACATCTTTCTTTTATGGCAACAAAGACTAAACATCAATGATGGCTTTTACCTGTATCAGACTCATGGATGGCTTTTTACTTTTGAATGTTTGTACTTCTTGAGCTATCAAGATGACAGAGCTTTTTGAGAAAATCTGAGTCATAGATCGTAAGTCTAACATAGCTGCTTTATGGTCCAGGCCTGCAAGCCAACAGACATGTAGCCCTTACACGGACCTCAAAAAATTATTTATTCTATCCCCCCACATAGCACACTGAAAAAGGACTACCTAGCCATCCCCATCAGACCTAGTTTAACCTGCTCTTAAAAAGCCGCCAATGAAGATGATTCTTCTCCACTTGTGATCGTGTTGTGAGACTGAATACGATAATCTTTGCAAAACTTTTGTCAGCAGAAATTTAATTTTTTCCTGAAGGCCATTAATGACCTCACTAGATAGCAGTGTATTTAACACTGGTCCCTGTGGTACCACACAACAATCCCCAGCCTATTTAGTTACAATTCCCTTTCGATGACCGCATTTTGAGATCTGTCAGCTAGCCATTTCTTAAGTCTCTTGCTAACTGCCTTGCTAGATATGCTATAGCAAGGCTCTGTAATCACAATGTTATGTGATGGTAATGCACCGCAGAAGCCCGCTGTGCTAGCTCTCTGCCTGTACCAAGCCTTGGCTCTTGAGTTCTGACATCAGGCGTGTTTAACAGCTATTAGTATTAGGGGCCCTACAGACAGCTCTTCAAGGAACCTCTACTGTAAGTCAACCAGAGCTATAGCAGTGGAACAGATGAAGCCAGATCTGTGTCCTGCTTCCCCTTTCCACACCTATTTCCCAGATTTTCACAGAACATGCAGGATCAAGTTTTGAAACGTCATCTGCTAACACGGTAAGAAATGGTCTGTGGGTTGAAAATTACTGGGACAGGATCTGGCAGACTGATCCTTTTGCCTTGTTTCTGTAGGAAAAAAAAGCTGAATACTCTTAATGTTCTTAACTATGTTTTTTGCATCCCCCTGGTAACCAACAAACTGAAAAGCACGTCATTGTTCTCAGGAGATGCAAAGATAGCCTGACACTGCTTTTAAAAGAAGATAAAGACATTGAAGCATTTTTTATATCGTTAAAAATTTAACCGTCATCACTGATCCTGACTAAAAAAAAATAATCTTGGTACTTCTTCTGTCCAACTTTCAAATTTCTTTATGTCCTGGCTGCTTTTAACATCTTCAGTTGTTTAACTCCTGTGGATGGTTTGGGATTAATTCATTTTAAGAGGAGGGAAACACACAGATCTCTCAGAAGTAGAGTTTAAGCCCTTCTCCTCATCTCAGCATCACTTGGTACTCAACACTGTCGATCCCTCCATATAAATTCCAACTTTCCCATGCACTGTGCAGGCAGCCCAGCACCCAGCTGGCACCCACAGAGAGCCAGGGAGATGTCTTAAAGACCATCACTGCAGAACTCCTGTTCTTTGTGTGTTTACTCTTAGGTGACTTAGAAATCTTGAACCCAAATATGAACAATGGCAAACAGTTTGTTTCAACAAAATTCTTTAATGAGTTGTGATGTGCCTTTGGGAGAGTGAGGAATACAAAAGGCACTTGATGATGGGGAAAAAAAAAAAAGAGAAATCCTAGAGATAAATAAAGATTTCCTTTATTGTGCAATAAAATCGGTCTTTTAAAATTTAACCAGTCCTTTCAAAATATTTCGAACTCCCATCCCACCCTGCTGTGCTGCCACAATTACAGCAGAAAACAGCTAGGGAGGAAACTAACAGGACATTGTTGATACTTCTGCTTTTTACACATGCTTTTCTGCCTTAGTTTCCCTAATAGCAGCAGCACCTACAAATGTAGAATAACATAAAATAAATGACATTTTTCCCACAGCACATTTAAAGAGTTAGATGTCATTTTCCTTACATGAAATGCATGCTGCTCTGGGACTCTCAGATCGCATGGTTTGGGATCCAAAAGACCAAAAGACTTTTTCTGAAATAGGTTTGGCTCTGGCTGTCAAAAAGAAACCTTTTAAGTAACACACATTATTTAGTGTGTTTTCTGTTTCTTTGTTTGTTTGTTTTGCAATATTATTGACTTTGATGCAATATTATTGACTTTGGGGAAACCTGCATAGATGTGTCTTGCTCCTGCATGATGAACCATCATTCCTGAGAGAGCTTTGAACCAAAGCATGACCCAGCTTTGAAAACACTGATTATTATTATTATTATTATTATTATTATTATTATTATTATTATTATTATTATTTGTTTAGAAAACTTTCATGGTCTGGAAGCCTAGTACTCAGAAAGTGAAAGGCATACTACATAAAGGTTTCAAATGATGGCAGAAGCTTGCAGTTGCCCAAGTATGTATTGTGTGTTACTTGTGAATTTCCTGCCTTTTTGAATAGTAAGTGGCAAGACTTTCCCCACACTTAGCACTTAGTTATATTAAAAAGTCTTTAAAAGTCATGTGATATGGGCACATAAACATCTTTCTTTCGAAGTAATTCCACAAAACCCTGTTTTATGATGGATCATGTATCTTCTGATTGCGTAGAAAGTGCGCATTGATGTTTTGGGGATGTAAAGCATGTGTTTTTGAAATGTTCCAGAGATCGACATACATGGAAACACAGGAGCATTATTTTCAATTACTGGTGGAAAAAATATAATCTCCGAAATTAATATTTAGGTTCCTAGATATGAATTACAGAAAGATCCATCTATAATCCCAGTATTAAGCATCTAATCTGTGTACTACAAAAGTATTAGTAACTATTATTAAACCTTAAAATCAGGTGTTGTTTTTGTTGTTGTTATTGTTATTTAGCAAACAAAGTAGAAAGCTGTTATTTATTATTAGCTACCATAGCACCTTCAGAGTGAGAAGGGCCAGCAGAATAAAAAAGGACTTCATTGTGCCTTTGCAGGTCACAAATTCATGTATAATACAAGTCTGTTGACAGAAAGAACTAATTACACCCATTGCATCCTCCCAGGAGTTCTGTAAGGTGGGATCAGAGCTCTACTGGAAAGGTGTGGTATACCTGGCTACCAAAACATGCTTCCTGAACCCATTCTCAAAACCCACTTCAGCAAACGCCACCACCGTTTCCCATGGGAACCAATTGTATGTAGGTCAACAGATGGTCCTCCTCTTTGCCTGCTTGCTTAGGCTTGAACCCAGCAATCCACAGCCACTAATCCCTTTTTCAGGCAGGCACTCATTGACTTCTTTTCATCTTCCCAAAAAATAAAAAATGAAGGGAGTGTGAAGAAAAAAAAGTAATCAGAAGGAATGTGCAGTTTTTGATGGTCTCAGCTCTGAATTAAAGGGCAGAGACTCTCTTGTGGCAACATCCTAGCAAACAGTTACAATAAATGTGGCTGTTTGTTGTAAAAATGGGAAGAATTTTGCAAACATTAGGATTATTAGACATCTGCTTTTGTGGTGCTCCAATCAGAGCTTGGAGGCCATTCTTTTGCAGAGAGACATCAGAGAGCTCAAAATGCTTTACAAGAAGAGGCAACTTCATTTTTTTTTTTTCCATTTCCAGATGTGGACACCATGACAGAAGTGACAGTTATCTCACATCACAAGAGCACTGCTGAAGACAGAGCTCAGAAGAGGAGCACATGCTATCTATCCCACTGAGCCACGTGACCCCATGCCAAAGGAGAAAATACTGTGGGAGATTTGGGGTAAGACTGGAGGAAATGACTTGACAGGTCCAGAAAAACAAGCTCAGAGCCTTCTTTTTTTTAAGATAAACAGCATTTTGAAGACTTTAAGTCAAAAATACAAATTAAACCAGCTAACTGATTAGGTCAGAGCCAGTAAGGAATGCATTTGTTAGCAAAAAATGATAACGTGATCAAAGCTGAGTGTGGATGCACTGCACTGCACTATCTGCACTGGCCTGACTCATACGACTCATAGCACCCACTCATTCAACTCAGTCATAAGAGGCTGAGAAAAAAAAAAAAAAAAAAAAAAAGGACAACTTCTTGTTTCTGTTTATCTGTGAATTGAGAAAATACAGTTGAGAAGGGACCTAAACTCTCTTTGAATGGACTAAGGGTCCATTCTTAGTCCCACCTTCAATGAACACTAGTAAATCTGAGGGTATGCTGCAGCTGCTTGGACAATAGGATTCCACTCTCCTGGCTTCATAGAGCAGGAGTAAAGAGTTCTGTGGCCTCTGATGCTTTCTGGAGGAGAAGGGGAATGCTCTATGACACCTAGAAGGAAGGCCACTGACATGAATAAGCAAGGAATGCTAGGGCCCTTTTGTAGCCTGGTTAGATTGGAGACATATGACTTTGGAAGCTGAATTCTATCCCTTTCACCTGGCACCCCCATCCATGCTTCAGTCCTGTCCCTGCAGATCTGAGGGCATGAGCTGGTTGTCAGGACAGATCAAGGCAAAACACCACGAGTGCTTTCTGGTATGGTGCAACCTCAGGCCTTGCTTATTCCCCTGGAGAGTTTCCTGCACACACATAATGGTAGTAATAACAGTAAAAAAGCTCCATGGATTGTCCTGTCCAAACCAAATCACTTCTAATCCTTCCACTCTTCAATCATCTTCTTACTGTTGGGCATAAACCACACTGCGGTTGGGGAAAAGATAGGCTATTTCAATAATAATGGGTCCCACCAAGGCTGATATATATATTCTCATTCACACATCAGCTTGTTTCTGCATAAACCCATGGGCTTTTTTCCATTATGGGCTTCCATCCAACATTAGGCTCTTGCATTATCTGGCCAGGAGCTGAATTCCTAAAAATATTGACAAGGAACATGTCAATGTCCGCAAGTAGTGATACCAAACAGGCCTCGTGTCAGAGCAATGATCTTTTTGAACACAAAGGACGATCTAGCACTTTGGAGCTGGTCAGTGTTGCTTGCTAGCCAGTGCTGAGCTTTGTGGCCAAGGACTTGAACCCCTTCTTCTCCAAGAACTCTCCCTCCATCACCCTAATGTCTTCAGCAGATACAAAATGGTTCCAGAGGCCATACATTTTCTCTTGGACACATATAAGCAGTCCCTAATGGTTTCCATGGCATATTACTATTTTTATATCCTCTTCATTTTTCAAGCATGAGGAGAAGTCATCCAAGTAGCCAACAAATTGTGATGAAAGGATCAATTTCAGAGAGATTTTTTCAGCATGAGGTCTATCTGCATGAAGACCTGGCATTATATCTTGCCATCCCCCTGAAGAATCATCAGCAAACACCCCTGGGCAACACCTTTTCCTAAAACATTTTGTAACTTTTTGTTGCATAGTTAAAAGCTGCCTGGAACAACTCTCAGTGCATCCCTTCTCTAGCCATGAATGGACTCAGCAGCCTATATTACAGCCATAAATTTCTCTCTACCTCTCAATTTCGGCTTCTTTAAATTCATCCCAACCCATCCCTGTTTTGCTGCTCCTGGCAGATGAAGTCCCCCAGGATTTTCTCTGGCCCTTTCTTGCTTTCTGGTCTGCTCTTTGTGCATGAGTGCTTCTCGCCCATCCCCTGTGGCTACAGCTGCATCCTCCTGTGGTACCCCTCTCCAAGTGCCCTCGGGATACAGCTATTGTCAATTGTTCCTCGTGCCTCAGACAAGGAGCTGTTCTTCAAGGACAAACCCCGTACTGAACTGGGACCAGGCAAAGGAGGAAATCAACTCCTGCCTCAGCTGGTGTCTTGAAGATAAAGGGAGGGCTTCTGCAAAGAGGTTTCTCTGTACATAGCTGAAGATCTAAAACATGTAAGTGGGTTTTACAAGATGTCCAGGAATTTGGAGTGGCTCAAACATTAAAATGGCAAGGCAGTAACTATTTTGGATGAGCCATCTTTCAGTCATTATGCTTGAATGATTTCACATTTTCATCCATCGGATGATGAATTTCTCAAAATGAGACAAAAATATATATGAGCGTAACTTCCATGATAGAAAGACACAATATATTTTAATGTGGTCTAATGCCAAGTGGAGGATTTATCTACAAGAAGAAACTGATGTTGCCAAATGACTAGTCCTACAAACTGATCCAGTTAAACTGACATAAAAGGTTCTTTTTACACCCTTTTTCCAGTGTAAAAGTAGCTTATATTTTTAAATACATTTGTTCTAAACATCTCCAAAATGCTGAGCCTATGGCAGGATCCACAGCATTTTACTGACAGTAAGAAAGATAACCATGGGTAACTGTGTTACCAGCTTTTAGATCCTTGGCTCCTCTGGAGCCAGATTATGCCTCAGAATAAATTGAAATGGCATGTCATATACTGCAGAAGCAAGCAACACTTGGAGTGATACAGGGATCATACTTGGCAGGAAAACAAAAGCAACCTAACTAGCTAAGCATCCTATACTGTTCATAAAATGGGAAAGGCTGTGGATGTGGTCTACCTTGACTTCAGCAAGGCTTTTGACACCGTCTCCCACAGCATTTTCCTCAAGAAACTGGCTGCTCTTGGCTTGGACTGGCACACGCTTCGCTGGGTTAGAAACTGGCTGGATAGCCGGGCCCAAAGAGTCGTGGTGAATGGAGCCAAGTCCAGTTGGAGGCCAGTCACTAGTGGCGTCCCCCAGGGCTCGGTGCTGGGGCCGGTCCTCTTTAATATCTTCATCGATGATCTGGATGAGGGCATCGAGTGCACCCTCAGTAAGTTCGCAGATGACACCAAGTTAGGTGCGTGTGTCGATCTGCTTGAGGGTAGGAAAGCTCTGCAGGAGGATCTGGATAGGCTGCACCGATGGGCTGAGGTCAACGGCATGAAGTTCAACAAGGCCAAGTGCCGGGTCCTGCACCTGGGGCGCAATAACCCCAAGCAGAGCTACAGGCTGGGAGAGGAATGGTTGGAGAGCTGCCAGGCAGAGAAGGACCTGGGAGTGATGGTGGATAGTCGGCTGAATATGAGCCAGCAGTGTGCTCAGGTGGCCAAGAAGGCCAACGGCATCCTGGCTTGTATCAGGAACAGCGTGACCAGCAGGGCTAGGGAGGTGATCGTCCCCCTGTACTCAGCTCTGGTGAGGCCGCACCTCGAGTACTGTGTTCAGTTTTGGGCCCCTCGCTACAAGAAGGACATCGAGGTGCTTGAGCGGGTGCAGAGAAGGGCGACAAAGCTGGTGAGGGGCCTGGAGAACAAGTCCTACGAGGAGCGGCTGAGGGAGCTGGGCTTGTTCAGCCTGGAGAAGAGGAGGCTCAGGGGTGACCTTATCACTCTTTTTAGGTACCTCAAGGGAGGCTGTAGCGAGGTGGGGGTTGGCCTGTTCTCCCACGTGCCTGGTGACAGGACGAGGGGGAATGGGCTTAAGTTGAGCCAGGGGAGTTTTAGGTTAGATGTTAGGAAGAACTTCTTCACTGAAAGGGTTGTGAGGCACTGGAACAGGCTGCCCAGGGAAGTGGTGGAGTCACCATCCCTGGAAGTCTTCAAAAGACGTTTAGATGTAGAGCTTAGGGATATGGTTTAGTGGAGGGCTGTTAGCGTTAGGTCAGAGGTTGGACTCGATGACCTTGAGGTCTCTTCCAACCTAGAAAAATTCTGTGAAATTCTGTGAAATGTAATTCGTACAATTACCAGTTCCGCTACTGCAGCTTCAAAACAAAAAGGGCTAAAATGCTCTTTTGAGAGGATACTTTTATCATACCTGGGGTTTGACCAAAAAAAAGAAAAAAAAAAAAAAAAAAGGTATTATAAAAGGTATTATCCAGTCTTATATTTAACACTCTGCAAGACAATTTTGATGTGGAAAAGCAAAATCTTCTTCCAGTATAGACGTATGTTCTATTTACATTTCTGTCAGTCCTAGAATTCGGCAAAGCAGAATACAGTTTCCCTGGAATACAGCCCAGGGAAGAATTGGTGAATAGTTTATATTTTATAACAGTGCCTTAAGTCTCTGTTATTGGCTATGCATTTGGAATAGGACATTTCCTGAGTCCTCATCTACTGCCACAGCACTACAACACTAAATCAAGCTTTAGGTTTTTGTTTGCTTGTTACTTTGGGAATTTTCCTCATTTAAAGGTATATTGCTCTGTTATATTAAGAGGCAAAAAAGAAACAAAGAGAACAAAAGACTTTTGTTTTGAAAGAGGAAATATGGTATTAGCAGTTGCATTACACGTGTAATAGAATAAATATTTATAATGCACACCACTTCACATTCTTAATTTGTATGAAGGCTCTCTATTCTCAGAAATAAATAATATTCCCTTTAGTATTCAATGATAATTAAAAATCAGAAAAATCAGTATTACAATAGATGTACATGCAGCAAGGCGATTATCTGATGCCTCGCACAAGACCATTTAAACAGAAAGATTGTGTCTACCAAGGCAAATCATTCCCTTGATACTTTAATTTAAATACAACACTTCAGATGGTTTGTATTTAAGCATGTTGGATTTCTTTTACTTTGGATGCAGTATTTTTTTTCTTCCTTTTTCTGTAGCCTACATTCTTTTGGAGTGTCAGGGGCTGCAACTTGTTTCACTAAAGCCAAAAATGTGGTTTTGCTTTGTATACTTAGCACTAGTTTCTATGCAAGATACACACTGGACAAATCTCAAGTAAAGGTCTCTTCCAGCAGAAGGTCAGACGCTTGGTGCCTTTTCCATATGTTCTGAACTGCGCTGCTGGCTGACTGTGTGTTGAAAAGGAGCTTTGAGAAAGAAGTTGAGTCTTACTTGCACATCTGGAAATGTTGATGGTCAGTTAGATTTTAAAGCTCTATGGTCATTCGCCACAGCAAAGATTCAACATACCTTCAAGGCAAAAGCAGCGATTTCCAAATGCTCATGGCATTCCACTGGTCATTTGAAATGAAGAGAGAATGGATTTTAAAAAATCTAACAAATGACCTTACACCCTTCAGAGTCCCTATGTGCTCCCACTGGTGTCTAAACTTTTACACTGCTTTTGCAGTAAGACAAAACATTTATGGTTTTTGTTTTGTTTTGCAGTAAATTAAAATTGTCAATATAATTTGCATCTCGAAGTTCATCCTGAAAAAATTAAGGGAAAAGGAAGACAGGAAAACAATCTCAGGCAAGAAGAAAACACTGTTTTTGTGCTGAACGTGGCTGAAATGGAGCAAACAAATTTTCCTATTTGTAGCTAACTAAATGAAAAAAATATTGTGCTTATAAAAAGAAGTATACATACAGAGATAAAATCTCATATATTCACAAAGTGATATGTTTTATGTACTACACTCTTACAAAATCTTTTTTTTTTTTTTCATTTCAAGAAAGCATTGTATGTTTATCCAGTCTCCTGGATTACAGAGAAGGGACATATGGTGAGCATTTCTGGACCATCAATCAGATTCTAGTTCATCAGTCAAATCTATACAATGTAAATACTGTCTGAAAGAACAAGGTTCTTTTTTTTTTTTTTTTTTTTTTTATTTAGTATAAGTTGTAATATTATTTATTGAAGTAGTTGCAGTTTCTTTATTGAAAACATTTTCATTTTTTTCAGTTTGAGGATTTCATCACCTGACATGCCTTCAAGAGATATATTTTTTCTGAAAAGAATGGAAAAGCACCTCTAAAAAACAACCTTCCTACATCTGAAAATATAAAGTCAGAGACAGTCAAAATCATTTGTCACTTTAGTTAAATGTTGTCCCAAGGTTGCAAAGGCCTTCTGTGCTTTCCCCAAATGTTCTGTATTTCCTGCTAGGATCAGTGATTTTCACTTCATTTTATTTGGCTTGTTTGTTGGGCTCTTTTAGTTTGCCTTTGACATTGAAGTGATTTTCCCAGGAAGACTTTACCTTGGTCTGCATCTTATTTGCAGCTAATATGTTCATCTGGCTTCCCAATACCAAAAGACCTTCAGCTAGCATAGGACCATCATGCTACAGGAGATCAACAACTCTATTCTGCAGCCACATAACTGCAGCCCAAACATGTAATTTGGGAGTGGGCTGAGCAGAGTGTTTTCTCAGGCTGTATCCATTTGGGTTCAGCATTATATTCCCCACATGTAAGATAAACTCTCTTTCTTAAATATGTGCATTCTTAGATAGAGGCAGGTCTTGCAAGCTTGAGGAGAAATGGAGAGATTGAACCAAGGAAATCTTGTTGTGCTGGGTTAAGTGCCAAACTTAACGCAGTGTTAACTTAACCAGTGTTAACTTAACCAAAAGTGTTGACTTGCCAAACTGTAGGAAAGGTTATCGGGCTTTTTATAAGGCTTATCCAGCATTGCAAGTTTAACAGGTAGCATAAAAGTGAAGACAAGCAGCCTCAGCTACCTTGTTGTAGCTGCAAACAGCGGAGCAGCAGCCTACTGTGTAAGCAGGCTTCACCATCAACACAAGTAAAGTTGGCTGCATAGTTACCAGGTCTCTGCTGAGCCCTTTTTATGCCTCTTCCAGTGTATGGAGACTGCAGATGCGGGTCTTTGAAGGCACAGAATGTGCTTTTGAGCCTGAAAATAGTGCCAGTCAGACTCCAAAAAGTGGTCTCTTTCTCTTTACCAAAGGCCCTCCTGCAAGGGTCAGGCTCTCTTGTCCTTTTCTCCATTTACACTTCTATATATAAAATAGTTATCTATTTAAAAAAAAAAAAAAAAAAAAAAAAGTTTATTTTTTAAATATTTTAAAATATTTTTAAAAGTGAATCTTTTAAAATCTCTAATGATAACCTTTAAATTATGGAATAAACTATTCGAATGCTGTATAAACTATATTTTAACATGACCAGTTGTGGTAAATATTTTGGAGCATAGATAAACAAGATGGCTCTTTTTTTTTTTCTTCCCTTTTTTTTTTTTTTTTTTTTTTTGAATGCTAGGCCAATTGTTTGTGAAACATTCTTCAAAACCTCTTGAGAAAATGCTGAAAGAGACATCCCAGACCTGCAGGGACGCGTCAGGCTCCATGGGGCAGGCGGAATGGAAGATGACACCAGCGAGATCCTCGGGGGCAGTCGCTTCAGGGCTGGAGCCCAGACCACGAATTGCAAAAGAAACCTCTGAGAAGTACAGGGAAACACAGTCTAGTAAAGTCATGTGATAACAAATCCTCACATTTGGGTTTAAAGGGAGAAGTCTGAAGGTGTTCAGTCAGGCAGTTTGCTTGCATCTATCTCCCTGGCGTGCTACAACCAGACACATGGGGTAGGGCTGTGGCAAGGCACCAACATGCTCACCCTGGCCCCGGTGCTCAGCTTTTGCTGTGACAATTGGAGCCTAGTGCCACTAGTTGTGCCTACAAGAATGACTATGGTGTTGGGATGGACATGGCACCATGCAGTTATTCCCTGCAGCTTGTGTTTCAGGTGATCTCTTCCTTTACAAGCTATGGATTGATTTTAAAGGGCTTTAGTGTAATAGGCTTATCCCTGGCCATGTTTAATCCATTAATCTTTTCGACATGCATTAGTTTGCTAAGAGGCAAGGCCAATTCAGGATGACAGTGAAAAAGAGACCACATTCAGGCAGTAATTGTTTCCATGTCAAAGACCAAGGCCTAATCTGCATATGGCTAAGAGGTTCCTTTTAAAGTTCAGCACAACTGGGAGCACTGTTAATATCGCAGGCATTACTTTATCTCACACATGGTCTGTAGATCTGAGCTAAATTAAAAAGCGATTAATTTGCAGATCTGATTCACCTCTGGGATTTCCTGAGTGTCCGGCCCGGATCAGCCTTCTTGCTGGACACCCTGGTGCAAAAGCCATTGCTGTTGCCACACAAGGTGAAGAGCCAGCAGGTAAATTCTTGGGAAGCGGATGGGATTTCCAAATATAACTTCAGGAAATTTCATATTATCAAGGATCTAGCTATTTAACAAAGAGCAGATGATTGATATTAATCACACTGAAGTAAGCGTGCAATGTTCTTGATTACAGTGTTACATCTGTGCTGACTCAGGGCTTGCTAACATGTTATGCTGAAATGTTGTTCCTTCAGCCGTACTTTACACTTCACCCTTGCCAGTAATCCCAGCTCCCTTGAGCAATATCGGCATTTTGGTGCCTTGCACTAGCAACACTGATTTTAAATTTAAACTTGTGACACAAATAAACACGAACAAAAGCATGAGAAGACAGAGGGCAGGAATCAGCAAAATCCTAATAGGTGGCTGTTGAAAGCTGGTGACTTCCAGTCCTGTGCCACCAGAACAGGGCCCAGGATTGTGTGTTGGACAACGAGGCTTCCTCTTCAGGCTGTGCCACCATGCTGCCCACGACATGCCTGCTACAGCACTACTACAGCACTGCAAACTCTCTCTGACACACTTGCTCTCCCCAGAGCTACGCTCACTTCTGTGCTTACCCAGCTGAGTGGGTATTAGCAGCAGAGAAAGCCAGGAGCAGGGCAGCACCCCTTCTTATATCAGCTTACAGCAAGGGGGCTATACTCCGCTGGTGTTCTGGGGCCTTACCCCACTGATGAGACCAGTGGGTCTGAGTGCCTTGACACTGAGAAGAGAGCTCGATACAGGTCTCACAGATGTTGGATGCCCACCACAAGACTTAGCATGCTCAGTACACCCGCAGACTTCAGCAGAGGAGCACCTAGTTCTGGATCTGACTCCAGCCAAGGCTCCAAAGCAGTGAGTTGGGTGTTCCTGGGAGTGAGTGGGAGCCTTAAGCATGTGGACAGTCCAGGAAGCAGGGAGGCCTTATGGTACGCGGGTGCTTCCAGGCTGGGACAGCAGATAAGGGCACCTTCATGGCTTTAGGCTCCCTGTACACCTCCCAGACCTTGCTCAAGTTGCCCAAGTTCCTCCATGATTCTGACATTTAGTGGCTTCTTCAAGACAGAACAAGCAACCATTTCCTTGTCTGTGCTATACCCAGCACAGCCAATCGTTCTGTTCCTCTGGGCTGAGTAACACAATTTTTATGGCTAAATATTGCAAGAGGCACACTGCCCTCCATGGAAGGATCACGCGACAGCCCTCGACACTGCACCAAGGAGCCAAAAGTTAACTGAGACCTACAGATCCAGCCTCAGAACAAGCAATGATGCCCAAGGAAACCAATGGGGAGGAACATTATTCTGCGATTACCACCTCCGAACAGAGTACCATTCCCATATCCTGACTCAGAACAGACCCTCATTGTAGATAATCACTGCAGCAATCTGGTGTGTAAGAAAGAAGACATTAATTTAGCTAACGTTGTTGTGTTTCTACTTTGACAGTGACAGAAACAGCTCCTGAGCATGGTATAAACTCCAGCGTCAGTACTCCTTCTTTCTGTGAACAGGGAACAAGGCTGAACACCTCTCACACTCCCTTCTTGTCAAACAAATCTGCATGCACAGTAACACAGTAGGCTGTCATTTCTTGTTGCCCCCAGTGCAAGAGGGTTCCCATTTGCTTCGTTATCAGAAGTTATTCCTTGGCTTTGATGTTGTTCCCAGTTAAGTCAATGGGAGTTCTGTCTTTAGCCGTGTTGGAGCAGCATTATACCAGCTCTACACTCACGCTCTTCAGGAGACGCCTGTTATGACTCTTCTGGGATACTGTGCCTTGAGTACTGCAGCTGCTCTGCTTTTCAGTTTGTCAGCATTATATATCCATTTAGGTTTTCATTTAGCTGTGTTTCAGACACCTCATCCAAACACATAAGCATTTGATAACAGAAACACTCACAGAACTAAAAAGTTGCAATACCTTCTTGCAAAAATGAATCAGTACAGTTGGATGCAGAAACTTTGGAAGGACAAATGGCAAGAACAAATTAATCTGGCAGTGGATTTTATCAGCCATTAATGACATGCTTCATAGACGGAACACTGAAAAAAAATGATGAGCCATTCCTGGGGCTAGTTATGAAAACACTCACCCTTAAAGAAGGACCTATTAGTTAGCCAGCCAGCTATGAAAATAGATTGACTGTAGCTGTTTTTAAAACAGCTCTGTAAAGACTGTGAGCACATCTGCTGTGTGTTAAACTGGAAAAATTTGGCACCTGAAAAACTGCTACATACAATGTAACGACTGTCAGGCCCTGTAATATATACCACAGCAAGAACTCTCTGCAATACAAAGCAGGATAAATCAGACTGGAGAAGCAATATTAGACTCTGGACACAATGTACAGAGCATAAATTCAACATGCTGCCTGAAGGAGAGCACAGGCACAGAAACTTGCTCAAGCAGTGGCTGCTGCTGCAGAAGTTAGGCTTTAGATGGCCGTGGTCCATCCCATTAGCCTATGCCAATGGGTGAAATAGTCTCCAGCCCGTGCTCCTCCTGGCCCTAGGGTGGCATGGAGGACCAGCAGACCAGTAGGTCCTCCTGTGTGTCAAGGCAGGGGGCTGACAGGGCTGTGTTTTCCCCAAGGAGGGGATTTGGGAAGCAGATATGATTCATCTGCTAATGACTTCTTGAGTTGTACCTAAAACAGAGCTTGTGGCAAAGCTGTGTCTTAACCCATTGGCTGCTGTGCAAGGACAGATGTGCAAGGACAACACCTCTCTCTCTGGTGGTATTGTCCTGGATGGACAGTCTCTACCTCCCACCACACCACTGCAGGCAGGAAGGAGCCTGACAGAAATTATTTTCTCCTTAGCCTAATCTGACCATCAGCAGCCTGGAGCAGCTCCAGATGCCCTCTTCCTGCACTCGCAAGACAGACCTAGTTAGCTCTCTGGGTTCTCACCCAGCATGATTGAACTGAAATACCCTAGAAGACAACACCCAGGTAACTCAGGCTGCGGATGTCCCCTCCAGCAGGTGGGCATGCAGGCAGTGAAGGATCACCAGAACCTCTCTGTCTGGCTTGGAGGGGACCCAGAGATGAGGCTCAGGTAGCATCAGGCAGATGAGAGCGGTGGGTGAGGACCAGACTGCAGACCTGTGTGTTTTCCCAAGATGGGTGCCAGAAACTCCAGGTTTCCCTTCCTGATTTCTTCACTGCAGCTGCTCATCACCAACAGCAAGCTCTGCAGCATTTAATAGTTGCATTTGAATTCTCATATGGATACTGGAGAGGGAGAGAAGAAAAGGAGTAGGGGCTTCTGAGGATAGGCTAACTTTGTTCCAAGTTTACTGAAGCATATTTTGGGACTAGCTTGCTGCATGGGGGACAGAGCCTTGACCACAAAATGGCTAAAAGCCCTATAACAGATTTATAAAGGGAGTGGTATGGGAAAGTTTTAGAATGAGAAAATGATGCAACTTTCCCTGGGAGCTGGAAAACACCAAAATATATGTATACTGTGTATCGAGTATAATGATTGTTGGTTGTGACTCATCAGCCACATAAACTTCTATTACCTAGAATCTTCCATGGAAGGGGGTTAGAAAGAAATGGGGAAAGTCATCAACAAAGGTTTGTTTTCTGTATATATTTTTGTTTTGTTTTGTTTTTGTTTTAGGTTCAATGCATATAACTGTACACAAATGGAAATGCATGCCATGGAAATTCTACAGCTTTGGGAGCTAACACTGGAAAAGAACGCTGCAACTTCCTGCAAAAAAAATTATGTGACTTTTTTTTGTTTGTGCAATTTTTACATCAAAAATTGAGAGTGTTCTTTTGTTTGTTTTCTTTGATTGTTTGTTTCCTTTTTCTCTTGTATATGTGCATCACTGTGTGTATGTACTCTTTAGCAGTATTCTAGCAGAAGTTTTAGTATTGTACAGCTTGCCTAGTTAGCCAGAGCTGGGCATCTAAGGGTTTACATTCAGATATCATCTTCCCCATGCAAGCTCTTGGCTAATTAAGGGGCATCCAACCAAGAAAGAAAAGTCTATTTCAGTCACTAACAGCAAAAAGGTCAAATGCTGGGAATGAAATATTAGCTCATAGTCCAGAGCTGAGAATTATTCCCCTAAGAAACTTGGAAGAAATGTCAAATAATGAATATGCAAAGTGCTTGCAATTTGTGCTTTCAGGAAACAAAATCAACCAGACTGTTAATTACAATCATTTGCCTAATTGTAGTTAGGATCTTCACATGTGGGCTAGCAGCCATCTACCGCAATGTCTAAAGGCCTTTTAGAGGATTAAAGTTAGGACAGGGAAGTGCAGCTTTGTTTAGCTCTGTTTTCATTGTGTGCAAACTTTAATTTGCTTCTGTATTTTTTTCCTGATTGCTTTCTTTGGGTGGTTTGTTACTACTACATCCTGGGGCTTTTTACTTTCCGTAAGTAACACCTGCTGTTGAGAAATCTCCGGGTTCCGTCGCACGTACATCCTACACTCTCACATTTGAGGACTCATTTAGTTCTAATGGAAATCATCTGCTTTGGGTGGTCCTCATTGCATACACTAATTTCCATCCAGCACTCTGTAAGAAGCCAAGGAGAGAGTGGGCCCCAGTAACACAAGCTTTCGGAAGCCAACTCTGCCAAGCAAGCCTGTTACAGGGTTCTGAACAAACCAGAGCTCTGTTGAGATCAACAGTTTAATTCACAGGCATATTCCTGCAAGTCACAGATCACTATCAGCAAATCTTTACCCAATAAGAAGGAACACAGCCTGCCAGGCTGTCATACACAGAAGAGTAATCTCATAGGGCCGTGCTGTTCAGGCACCAGGAAATAACGAGGAGCCCACGCAAAGCCAAGGGGGTTGGAGCATGCTGATAACACAAGCACCAGAGCTCTTGACAGAGGGAAATTTGGGGGAAGTTTGGGCTCTCCAAAATAGTTTTCTTTCCTCCTTAACATTATTTTCAGTGTTATCTGGCTCAGAATCAGTAACTGGTTTCCATCCAGTTATTATTTCAAATGGGTCCCGGAGAACTCCTCAGGCATCTTAGTCATTTTTAAGTCCCCTGTGAAAGCAAGGCAGAACCAAAGTACTGCAGTCCTAATACTGCATAATGGCCTGATTCACAATCTGTGCTACAAGTTTCCTGCACCACAGGTGTTGGATGGGGCAGGGGAGAAGTTGCAGACCCATGCAAATGTGCTGGACATCAAGAAGCTAGTTCCCATCAGCAGGCTGAAGGAAAGGGCTGACGCTGCCTTCGCGTTATCTCACTAATCTGCCGGCCCATGAGAACAGCGGGCTGTGTGGGGTTTGCCAGCACACAGATCTGTGGAGGTTTTCACAAAAGTCAGACTGTGCTTATTCAGCTTTGCAAGAAAACAGGAAATTTTTTGGAGTGGGAAGCTTTTTCCCAAATAGCAAAGTTTTAAAAATTGGAAATATCCTTACACAGTAGTGCTGAGTACTAGAGAGTAATCACTAAAAATATCTGTCTAAGCTCAAATTCACCCAGGACATGAAAATCCGTCCTGCTTTGTGGTTTGTGTAGAACTGAAGCGCTTACCCCTTGCAATATCCTGTGGATTTGATGTAAGCATCTGCATGTTCTCACTACATTACCTGTCACCAGCACTCCCGTGCTCTGTCACAGATGCTGCTTTCCCCAAAAGAACGGCAGCCACAGTCTCTCTGTGGTCCCTCCATCTTACCAATAAGCCAGTGAAGTAGAATTGAGCTTGTAATTTTCTTCTGTTGTTGTCACTAAGGAAAATATTAATAAAAGAGCTGTGGCCACACTAAATTCTGAATTCATTCATTTCTGATTTCTCCTCTCTGCACAGATAAGAACAACCTAGGGCCTCTTAGTGTGTTTTACATCAAAGACTGATGAAGAGTCCTGACAGCCTTGATGTCAGTGCTGTAAATAAACCATTAATCACACTGCCATTGCAGGGAACAGCCTTCTCCCAGAGGGCATGAACCTTCTTCAGGTCACTAATATAAACCACATCTCCTCTAATCCAGTGGGGTAGTGGTAATGTCAGGGCTTTCAAGGTGGGCTGACTCCGTGTCGGGGGGATACTCCATTACTCTCATTTTAACGCACAGGTCATTGTTACGGTTCCCGTGGATTATACATGGTCAGTTAACAGAAAAGTAGTTACAGTAAATTAAATAAAGTGTATTGCAGTTGGAGTTGTGGAGGGAAGAAGAAAGAGTAGAAGACTCTGTGTCCTGTTAAAACTTGCTGCTCTGGAGTTGAGTACTGCATAAAAACTTGGTAGAGATGTAAGAGGAATAATAGGTTCAGCGATCTGGCAAGGAACCAGAACAATGTGTTTCAAGTAGACACAGCAGAGCCTAATGCTGTCAATATCAGAAATGTATTGATTATTAATGAAATATCTAATTTTTAAATCAACCCCAGGTCATTGCCTTGCCAGCAATATTCTGAATAACGTTAAGTATCATGAAAGGCTGTAACTGACTGTTCAGTAATATCATCAGTGGAAATAACATACTATATATACATATATAGTATATATTTTAAAAATACTGTATGTATGCAATATGTAAATTATAGATATTATATATAGTATAAACATTATAATGCATATACACACATATATATGCATATAAAAAGGATTAGGATGTTTTGCAAATAAAGCTAAAACCAAAGTTGGTCCAATCTGTACTCTCTGGCTGAACTGTTTCAGCCATCATAGGTGAACTGCAAATGGAAACCCGGTGTCCTGACAGCGCAGCTTTTGCGATGGGAACCACCTCATTAAACACAGCCATCTGCATCTCCCTGTGAAAAACCAGCGGAGAACCGATGATATGGCAGAGCTGGTTGTCACCTCCCTGCCTTGGGGACTTCAGAGGGCTGGCTGCTTGTTCCAGGAGTTACTCAAAGAAGCCCTGAGTCAGGGAGCTCAGGATTATTATAAACTATACTAGTAAAACTTTTCGTTTGATCAGTTATGGAAAAAAAAAATAAAAGAAAAAAAAAAAAAAGTGGTCCCAAGGGCATGGTGACCAGTTGATTCTGGCAATTTTCACGGACTCCCTCCCACTGCAGCCTGAAACAGAGAATGCTAACACAGCTTTCTGCTACCAAACAAAATCCCCACTTTCCACTTCCCCCCTGGAGCTGAGGCTCCATTTCAGGGCCATGCAGTGTGGTTTAGGTGTTCAGCCCAGGCAGCGCCATTTCGAGGCTAGGCCCAGAAATCTGCCTGAGAGCAGCGGTGGGCGGCTGGGGCTGCTCAGACACGTCTCCTCCAGGGAGGAGCTCTGCTGGATGCCACCCACAGCTCCGCCAGCACTGCTGGTTTCAGGACTCACAAATGCAATGTGGTATCTCACAACCTGACTTCTCTGAGTGCTTTAAAGTCAGCCACTTGCTAACTCGAGCAGGCACTGACGTGGATCTGCACAAACCAGGATACTGTTCACCTCACATGCCAGGCCAAGTACCAAAAACCCAAGCTTTCATCTGCTCCACAAATACACCTAATAAACTGCTAATGCCTCAGGCAGCTAAATCACAACTCCTCCTGCTTAAACTCCAGTCAGTGCCAGGACTAAGGCTCTGAACTTCCCCTGCTGAAGCTTTGGGTGACCCTCACTCGTCTTGTAAAAAAAGACAACAGGGTGCGTAGGGGTGTGCGTGTTTGCATAAGCTTGAATGTAAAAGCCTGACTCCCTTGCCTGATGCCTTAACCAGGACCAGAAGATGATGTTGCTGGCTTGGAATGGATTTTCTTAAGAGAAAAATGAAGTAAAGAAATGCTTTTCCATACCAAAGCACAGATCAGCTGTGGAGTCCAAACGCTGCTATTTAAAAATGTCTTTTGCAAACAAAGGGTCATGAGTTTCCAAACTGTCCAGAGAATCACTGCAACCATACGTAGGTCAGGACTCAGCACTGTCCAACAAAGAGATTCATGAGCTGGGCCTCCCACAGGCATCCTTGGGGAGAGGAGCACTAGGTAAGCCGCCTTCCACTTCTGTCAACAGAAGCTCAGCTGCGTTTTCCTAAGCCTCATGTCATGGTCTGCATACTTAGTTTTTCAGTACAATGTTTATTTCAGTTTTAAATCATAAGTTTCTCTAAAATACTTACTTCAGGGCTTTTTCATGCACCTCCAGCATAATCTTCTGAACTTGAACTCAGTTTACAGGCCCGAACCCCACTTCAGAAACATTTTTTAAAAGTCATATATATTGCTGCAGTCCTTTTACAGTAACAACGGTAAGATAAATGTTTAAAATATTGGATCCCACTTCTTTATAGTTTCATAAGGAGTACTTGTTTTGAAAAGTGTAGTCCATAAAATAAAGAAAGAATATTGGTATTTAAAACACATTGCTTCTAATCAAGAAGACTTCAGAACTGAATTTATACTGAATAAAAATATGTGATTGAGGTTCCCAGTACATAGATCAAAAGCTATTCAGACAGCCTGAGACAATCAAGGAGTATTAGCTCTATTATCGTCTACAGTTGATGGAAATAAATTTTCAAAAAGTACCAGTGAGCTGGACAAGAGAAGATACCCATGAAGTCTTGAGTAGTAGAGGTGGTCACACCTCTACTGTGCTTCTTCTGAACCAGACTGAGGTTTGATGAGGGCATTTTCAGTTTCTCCTTTTTCCACATCACTCTGTGTAGGCTTTCCATGCCACGTCTCTATCCACATTTCCTGACCCTCCCGTTCCTATTGCTGGGCCTGGGCCCACTCGGCGGCAGCAGGACCCACAGCTGATCAGCCTACTGCTCTCTCCATGCTAGCTGGCCTTGCTTGGTGCCCCAACCAGTCCCCACAACACACTGGTTTTCCTATCCAGTCTGTGGAGTGGGGCCTACAGCCCTGAAGTAATCTACAGCTTTAGAGGTTGTTTCAGAGGACACAGCCATCAGTGGTCACCGGGAAGGCTCCACAGCCCCCTTCCAGCCCAGGGAACAGCAAATGCTTGTAAACAAATGAATATTGTTTAGGATTAACTCCAACTGCCTCCATCTGATGTGTATTCTACAGTATATCGAAAAAGATCTTTTTTCTAAACAAAAGGAAAACTAAGTACAACCAGATAATTTCAATACCCTTAAAACATAACAGGCAGCTGCTCTGTGACAGCAGACAGGGTGCTCAGTGCTAGATGCTGACTTCTCAGCTCTTATTACCGTACAAAGAGGGCATGGTATACAACATGCAAGCGGACAAACATTTCTCATAACTGCCATGTGATGCCAATTTGTATTGTGCAAAAGTAGGTAAATGCTTTACTTAAAGCATATGGATATAGTACAGCCCATGTGCAAGTACACAGGACTGAAGTTTAAGTTTGCAAAACTTCAGAGATGCAAAAGCAGCGTGTAATAACATGAGAATATATTTCTGATGTTTGCAAGTGTAAAAGATGTTTCACTTTACTGACTGTGCGGAATTGTGAATAGAGGAATCAGAAACTGTTACAAAAGTATTGTTAAATAGAAATCCCTAGAAAATGTTGATAAACAAAATATGGCTTTTTTTTTTTTTTTTTTTGTACTACAATGTGTTATCAGCAACAACAATCATTCCTCTAAGACACAACTTCTGTTAACTGAAACACAGAACATCTCCTAACAACCCTCCCCTCTTTTTCTCCTGCAACCTACATTTTCTGTTCAGGAATGAACATATTTAAAATTAATCAAGCCATTTTTTTGCATCTATTTCTGTAAGTGCTGTTGGCTATTGCATTGCTGTAACACATCATCAAGGAAACAGCCAGCAGGAACAAGACTTCTGCAGACTGACAAGACAAGCAACTTCTATTAAATGCAAACTGTCAACTTTTGTACTTTAGATAAATGCTTTGATTTAGGAGGGTCAGAGACAGGGAGAAGGTGTCAGCAGACAGATTGGAAGGTCTCTGGGACTTTTCAAGAGATTTATAAGTTGACTTTTGTTTAACGGTTTGGTTTTTAAGCATTTTGGTTTCTTTGAGGTACTCAAACCAAAGCTGACATGCCTTCTAATTTTGCTGTGTGCTGACTGTGCAAGTTTGATAAAAACACTGGAAATTTTCACTGTTCTCAGTGATTTAGCAGGAAACCTCAATAATCTTATAGGTAAAGTGACCTAGAAATTGCTTTTGATCTGCAGTCTATGCATGCATCATCAAAACACAGAAGCACACTGCCAAGTGCTGCAACAAAGACCTGGCTTTTGAGTCACCGGACTACAGTTTATTTTGTGTGTAATGAGATTATCATTGCTCCTCTACACCAGCCAAACAGGCAGATCAGACTTCTCCTGGCCTGTGGGGAGGGGGAGAGGCTGCAGCTCTCCTCTCAAACACTCTCACACTTGTGTGGCCCCCAGCAGCCCCCAAACCTGTTCTGGCTCCTTTTGCTGGTGGCAACAAAACAGTCCTGGTTCTGTTGCTGATGCTGGAGACATGGACAAATGACAGCTATGGAGGTGGTGGTTGCTTCTGGGGGAGCACAGAGAAACTGCTGGCAGAAATGTCTCTGTCCTCACTCAGTTTTGCTCGTCCTTCCTCCCTTGGCTTTCTTGTGTAAGGAAGTAGGTGCCAGGGCTCATCCTGTGGCAGGGAAAATTGTTTCTTTTGCAGTGCTCAGAAGCCTTTGTGAGGATGTGGCTATATGACTGCTGTCATATAATAAAACCCCACATCAGACAGAATGAACAAAAAGGAGTCCCCTGCAAATGAGATCTCGTGGCCAAAGCCTGCACCTTGTGGTGGAACTGGGGGGAAGGGCACCCAAAGACTCTCGGGAATACCGTCAGCATTTCTGCTCTGGATGCTGCACTTCTGCCCTTGCGATGACAGAGCTGTGACAGAATTTTCATCTAGACTTTCACTTTTAAAAACAGAAATGTAGAGAGCAGTTCATTGCATGGACTTCCTATGGAAAACACGTGTAAGCAGAGGGCAGTAGGACCCACCTGCCATAATATCCTGCCCAGTGCAATATCCTATCCTTTCCAGTTAAAAGAAATTTGAAAGAACATTTTCAACTTTTCCATGCTCACTAGCCAGTCCTAAAAGGCAATTCCTAGTGTGCTGTAATAGCTGCCTGTTTTTATTTGTGATAGCTGCTTTTCTGTATGTGTTTCCCTGATGTTTTTGCAGAAGAGGTTATTTCTTTGACCTTTCCATGGTTTGAAAAATAGGTTTGCATTTTAGATTTTCATTTTAATTTTGTTCTTATGTGCTAAGAACAAAAATGAGACTATCAGCTCCCTGGAGGATGTTAAAGGTATGAGCTGTAAGCCAGATGCAGGCCATAAAACTCCACAGTCGGGATTCGTTGCAGGCAGCTGCAGTCACCTATTAATGGAGACTACAGATCCCAGCATGCATTGAAGCCATGCCCCTGGCTTCAAGGGAAAATATTTAATGCCATGACCCAGATTCTCCCTGGGACATACCCTTGTCTTCACCTTTTCAGATTCTGCTATAAATTTTATTTTATATAAATTAACTTTTCCTTCTGGGGCTCCTGGTCTGGGGAAGACTTACATGACATAGCACAGTCTTGTGCACATACTATAATTATGAGAAAGATAATATACAGAATTACTAGTATTATTGCTTTTCATCTTGCGTAGACTGAAATTATATTTTGCTGCTGTGTTGATCCTGTGTTCCATGGAAGAGAGAAACCTGCTGCAATGTTGCTGGAAAATGTTCAGCAGCCCCACAACACCCAAATCACAGGCAGACCCAGCAAACTTACCATTGCAAAGTTATCGCTGTTGGTTAAATGTGTTAAAATGCTTTAAGTACTCACCTCTGTAATGGGCACAAGAAGTAAAGCTCTTGTCCCAGAATGCCAATCCGAGCAAGGCAGTCCAGAAGTGCACACATATCATCAACTGTGCAACCCACACTAAAATGATTTTAATCTGGGTATGCCTACTGCTATAGACCAGTTGATAGGCAGCCTCCTTACAGGTTCACAAACAGCAAAGCCCAGAGACCTCAGGATGCTCAGGATGCAGGAATTCATCACCACCTGAACCAGAATTGGGTACATCTGCTCAGGAATGGGATGAGCAGTGTGACAGGGCCATGCTGAGCTTGGTTTTGTGTAAGGGTAGGTTAAGAAACCAGGAATAGGATGTGCAGTGTGACAGGGCCATGCTGAGCTTGGTTTTGTGTAAGGGTAGGTTAAGAAACCAGGATCAAAAAGTAGCAGGAAGTGTATAGAAAAGCACAAAGAGGTTGAAGTCACTCAAAGCCAGAAAGGCCTTGGTAGGAACAAACTTTTTTTTTTTTTTTTTTGGTCAGGTCCTTGGTCAAGTTTGGGCTGTTTTATCCCATGTGTGCTTGCAGGACTCTTGCACGTGCTTTAGAAATATAAAAGGCCTGTGGCAAAGACATCCATGTCCATCTACACCATTGTACAACTGCCCCACCCTGCAATACCCTGCATTTTTGGTTACCAACTCAGGCTGAAAGGAACTCCATGGTGCCAAGCTCCGCAATAACCCCAAAATACACTAAAAAAGTATTTCTTCATGCAGGATACATTTGTATTCTTTATAGACATGTAACGTAAGTGATTGCATGGTGTCATTTTAAATCAAAGCACTGATACTCTCCTGGCTCAAGACTGTTTTTTAAAGATTAGTGGGGTTAAATAACATCTGAAGATATTTCATAGGCCATTTCAAAGCATGATGTTATACAGAAAAACAAATAAACAAGTTTGGGGCTTCTATTTCAATTAGGTGCTTTTCCTGAAAGTCTCACCAATTGTTAGGACTGTGGATGAAAAGTTTCTTTGTTCATTTAGATGTTAAGAAAACCTCAGTACTGAAAACATTTTAACTGTACTAGGCAGATGACGATAAATGAATTTCATACATAACTCAGAGACAAAGACTTAAATGCAAGAATTAGCAAATTTTGTTTAGATAGATGTGACTGTGCTTGTGTTTATTACAATAAAAGTTGGTGGTTTTGTTGTTGTTGTTTTCTTTTTCCTTGAATAATTTTATTTGTTTGCACTGGCACGATGCATTCAACACTGGATCCATCAGTATGCCTGAGTCATACATTAACTTCACCCACTGCCTCAGATGTTTAGAGTTCCCTTCCCTATATCGAGTGAAAAATGGACACCAAAGCCACGGCGTGACCTGGGCTGACCTAACATTTGATTGCCTCCATCCCAGTTCATGGGTGAGAGCTGGTGTTGACTTCCACAGTCTTCTGCACAGCTTGTAATTGATTTCCATTTGACCTGCAGTGTTTAATTTTGTTCACCAAGGAGCTTCTAGATCATCTTTGTTGTCTGTTTGTGGATGGGGGACATCAGTGCACCATATGCGGGCCTGGGTCCATGGGAGGTCAGAGGCAGCTGTCGCCTACTGAAGGACCACCAAGGTCCCTTTTGGAGTCAGAAACAAACCTTTCAACCTCTAGTACTGGGCAGCACCACAGAACCTGAAAGGTTTTCCAGAAACTCGCAGCTTCATTTTAAATCAACATTTAGTGCCAAACTCTTTTTTAAGAAAAAAAAAAATTGTTACTTCCTTTAAAAAATAACAAATTTGTCTTCTCTTTTTAATTTGACAAGCCTTTTTGCACATGCTGACACTTTCATTTTCAGAAAGCAATCTGCCAAGACTTTATGCTGGTGACGTACCTCTTCTGGTGTCCATATGTGTCCTTAAATAATGGCACGAATATAGTAATAACAACAGATATAATCACCCCATTAATAGGTGTCCTAGGAATCATAGATGGCTTAGCAAGCATAACAACACATTCCCTGCATCACAGGAGTCTGCTCTGTCATCTGCATTTTTCTCCCCTGTGCACACTTGAAGGTCATTCATATGATCAAAGTAAATATTATCAAGCTGAAATTGTTTCACTCCATCAGGCAAAGTAATGTTCATCTCTCCCAAAAACCCAAGTAACCCAAAGCAAAACATCTATACCCCAATTCAGACTTCACCTTTTTATTTATCTGAATTCAGACATGACCATCTCTCATTTTACTTAATCCTGTTAACAGTAGAAATGCTTCTGTTTCCAAACAGGGATTTCAAAGCTGGTCACATCCTGAGGGAAGATGCAGTTGCTGAACAGCCTGGAACACCACCGCTATTTACAGAAAGGTGCTTCCTGTTAGCAGGGTATCCTCCACTCCTTGGCCTCGTGTTTTGTTTGGTGCATGTGGCTAATTACTCTATAAACAGGAAGCACACTTGAAAGATCATCTAAATAAACCCTGGTGTATATAATACCCTGGTAGGTTAATGAGGAATGAGCTGGCCAAAGGAAGAAAATTATCATGTGCAAGACAAGAGATTTTATGAATTAAAAAATTTCTCTGTTTGGGGGACCTCTGTATTGACCAACACCAGGCTAGCACTAGCAGTAAGACACCGAACAAAAGGAAAAGACAGGCTTGGCTGTTACATGTGTTTTCTCACGAGCAGGAGCACATGCAGAGCTTCAGTCCCCATGTGGCTTCAGGTGAAGGCAGAGGAGTTACAAAGGAGGGATTATCTGGCAATACATTTGCAATTAAGCACTGTGCCACCCTTGCTCTTTTCAGCGGCTTTACATCTCCTTCTGTTGACTTTACACCCCCAAGACAGCAAAGCAGGCAGGGTGGTCAGGGGCTGGGCGTGTTGTAAGCAAATGGTAAAAGCTTCTAATTCAAGATGGACACTAAAGCTGCTGAAAATTTGGTATCAAATTGTCAACTTTTAGTCCCTCTTCCAAAAAGTCGTGGTGTTAGGTTCTACTTCCTAGCACAGAAATTGTTCAAATAAGCAATGTTATTTTACTTTAGTTCTCAGACGGGGGTTTATTTCATCCAGATGTTCCTGCTCATACCCCTGTCTTCGTTTAGAGCAACACTTTGTAGAATACCTAATCTTTAAGTCACTTTTACTTTAATTCACCACTATATTTTTTAAATGACTGTGTTTGACATAAACCACTAGCTGGTTTCACAACTGTGGCGTCTCCACCTTTGGCAAACTGCTCACTTATTTATTCCATCCTCTTTTAATGGAATTGCTGGAACCACTTAAAATCCATTAATACACTACAAATTTCAAGCACAAATCATATTTGTGTGAATTAGTGCAGGCAGGAAGGCTGAATTACTTCTACTTCATGAGAAATCAAGTCCATTGCAAAGCATGCAACTGTAGTTCTCAAACAGCTTAAAGATTTTGTGAGTTAAATCTTTGTTTTGTAATATTTATCCACTTTTAACTTCTCTTTTTGTGAGTTTTTCCTTTCTAACACATTCTATGGACATAGACTTATATGTCTAATGTGTTGTCATTAATAGCTACAAATTTACAGATCTATGTATACACACTATATTAAGTGATTAGAATGCATTTTGTGAGTATACATGCATATATATTATTCCAATCCATGTGGTATACTACAGTATTGCCCGGGGACTAGATCATCTGCTTTCTTATGCCCTTTATTGATTTCCATTCTGTCATGCCAGATAAGCACAGAGTTTCTTGGCTTCAGCTTTAAACCAAAGAAAAACAAAATAACATCACCTAACAACTATTGCTGAAAGTTCAGCTGTTCAAAATGAAACTGACCTGAAAGAAAGTCAGTGTTTTCAGTTGGGGTCTTCAAATGCATATTTTTATTTATTTATTTATTTATTTTAGAAATTAATTTAAGGATGTAGGTTCTTAAAATAGACAAAAACAACAAATCAAAATCATCAGGAACGTTGGGTTTAAAATGCTTTGGAAGTTGTTTGGAAGTTGATTTTAAGTTTATGAAATCAAGTCAAAAATCTCAAAACTAAACACAAGCACATAAAAGAAAAATCAAACAGCTGCAAACTCTTCTTATACACCAGATACATTTGCATTTAAAGCCTTGTTAAGCAAGGGAGAACACCTTGGCAGGTACTAAATGAACCGACCCACTGCCCATTAGGACATTGCAGCAGTCTCCTAACACCTCCCACAGCTTTGGCCAAAATTTCACCCTGATTATATTAGAAGGATTGTGCTGGAGTTTCTCCCAAAATTCCAAGACAGGAATTTATATTGATATGCCTAGTTCTCTCAGTTTTGTTGTTTGCTTTGGGGAGGTGAAGGAAAAGGTGGTGTGATCTGCCTCAACCATTTACTCACCCTGCATCCCTGAGACTCAGGGTGAGTAAATTCCCTCGTAGTGTCCTTGACACACTAGCACCTCTTCCCACTCACCTCTCAGTTCCCACAGATATCAGACAGTACTGAAACTGTCAGCTGTAGCTCAGATATACACCTTGTCTTGCATGCTCTATTTCTTTCCTTCGTTCTCCCCAAACTATAGCTTGCACAGCATTTTCCTGTTGCAAATGTTTCACACCTGTACTGTCTTCTGTCACTTTCCCTCCATTTGCCTCCTTCTCTGGTGCCTCTTGCCTAGGAGAAAATGACTTGCTGGGAAACTGAATGCCTTTGGACTTGTGCTGGAAAGAAGTCAATTGCTGCAGGTGTCCAAACTTGCCAGAGCCTGATGTTTCCTTGAAAACCAGGGTAGGGGAGCAGTTTCAGATTTCATCCTTTTTTGCTGTTGTAATGGAAACATGCAAGTGGTGGCTGCTTGCAATACAAAAAGGATTCAGAGAGCTCCTAACATCTCTCGCTGCTGTTTGCAGTTTGGCACGGAACACTTGAACCAGCACAAGTGGAGAATAGTGTGGTGGGATTCTCCATCCAGGATAAGCATTGAGCATAGTGGCATAAGCTCTCTCTCACTGATGTGAAGTCCTCCCCACCAGTTTCCCCCAGCCTTCACTGCAAAGCCATGCCACACCTGCAACCCTCACATCCCAAGTCACCCAAAGCCTGCACAGATTTGCCCTGTTTCAGCTAATTGTACCTCTTGTTTGCTCCAATGGTCTTCGAGCCCCTTTCTCTCTTTAGAGACTGAGGGGACCAGAAAGAGCCAGATATCCAGAGCGGAGGGCTCCCTTAAGAAGGATGCAGTTTCCAGAGAGGAATATGGTTACAAGCAGTATTCAAGCAACACAGTATTAAGTGTCTGCTCTCGGCCAGTGTGGACTAGGAACAATAGTCCCAGCTTTGTCCCAGCAACTTTATACTGCCTTCTCCAGTGAGCCATCCTGATTTACGCTGACGTAAAAGAGAGAGAGGAAAAAGAAATGTGTCAGGGTTGTAGTGCTTTGTAGCTGACACAGCCAAGAAGCAAGAAGGAAGAAATCATTCAAAAAATCTTTCTCCTAGCAAAACACAGAGTAAGACTGAGTAAGAGGATTCAATGAGACTGATTTACTGGCACAGAGAGAGACAAGCATGCACTGGTAGAAACATCCATTTTAATTTCTGTTCTGATAGACAAGAAGCAGTTCTGCTGATGCTAGCCCAGGAATTCACCGGTTCAGTTTTGTTCCATGTAACATTCAGCTCATCCGTCAGACAGTTATCAACAGAAAGGAGCAACAGCCAAGAATTCGGGCAGAAAGATGTGATCTGCCATAATAAGAAAACAATTACTTTTTTTTTTTTTCTTCTGACTTTTCCTAAAAATGTGATAGCTACGCTGCCTCAAAAAAAAAAAAAAAAAAAAAAAAAAAAAAAAAGATAAATCTGCATTATGTTAGCAGAAACCACCTGCAGTTAATTACAATGAGATAAAGGAAAGACTTGTCTTTTGGTCCAAATCTTCCATCTTCAAGGCTCAGGTCTGTTCCAAACCACACGAAAGTTTCCACACAAATTCATCCCGCAACAGGCAATGAATGGCACTTACGTACCATGCTCCCACTCCTCACTTGTCCCATGCGGTTTTATAGCTGCCGTGCCTGGTACCATGTGAGCAGCCTGACGTTCTTGTTTTAATTTGCTTAATGAATTTAAGTGTGTGTGTGGAGGGGGAATTGTGGCACTAAATTACAAAGCCTCACCCATCAAATAATGTGTTAAGGCTCAGGATACCCATTTCGGTCTTTTTCTTTCTGTGACAGCTCCTTTCTCACAGGAAATAAAATCTTTATACCCCATGCAGACAACCCAATTCTTCCTCGGCCACTAGTGGCAGTGTTGGAGGCATTTGCTTGTCATTGAAAGAGCATATTCAAGTTTGATAGGAGGCCAGAAGACATACTTTCTTTAATATCAAACTGGTCTTTTGGAGACTTGCCCTTTCAGACAAATCTGCTATTGTAACACACATTAGAGATGTTAGAAAACATAGAGCGGTGTTAGAATGCTTAAAAAAAAAAAAAAAAAAAAAAAAAAAAAAAAAAAACAACTTTTACTTAGAGTGGCAGAAAACTTCTTTGTTTTTATGTATGTGCTGGACCTTAGTTTGTTGGTAATTTTTGTATGTGCACCCTGGACCTGTATGTGCACACTGGATTACTTGCCAGCAGCACTTTTCCCAACTAAAGCAAAGCTTATCGCATCAATCGTCCGCTATCTCCTAATGGTCTCTGAGCAGTGACTTCATCAGGGCTCTGCAATACAGTTAGTGGTTTCTGCAGACTAAATAACATTATGCAGAACTTCCTTTGGTGTAAGGGCTGTTTTTCATGTAGAGGAGGGATCCAAGGCTTATCCCGGACTAGGTTCCCTTGATTAAACACAATGTAATTCTATTTTTCAGTTCTGTGCCAACAATAATCACCATATCTATCAGTTCAACCTCATAGCTGTCAAATCTAGATGCTGCGTTTACTTTTCCAAAGCCATCATCAACCAGATTTGTTCACCTAATTTCAGTGTAGCAACAAGACAGGGCCATACCATGGGCTTCTTGTGTTTCTGTCACATCTAATTTGAGCATTTTCTGCTAAGTTAAAGTCTAACCTGCTGGACCTTTGACAAGCCAGAAAACCATTTCACTCTTCAGTTGATGTCTAATCTCTGAAACACAAGCATTTGCGAACAGAAATGTTCTCTGAGTGAGCCACTCAGTTTCTGCTGTAGCACAGAGAAAAGGAAACGCGAGCCTCTGTCTCGCAGATAGCACTGTGGGAGCTGCGACTGCCTCCAAAGAGCCAGATCAGACTAAACTCTGATGGAGGAATCCAAGTGCAACCAAAACACATAAGAATTTAAACACATTGTTTTTATTCACATTCAAGCCTTTTCCCATCCCCAGGTGGATCTGCATAGTCTGATGCAGAGAGCTGCCAGGAATTTTTCTTGGGATGCATGGCACCCCTCTCTGAAGAACCCTGCTGCCAAGAAGGGCTTATTTTGATTATTTTGATATTTTTTTTTCTTTAACTTGAATGTTGTTGTTGTTGAGCAGTTGTTTAACAGTCTTGTGCTAATGAGCCTGCACGCCTGGAGCTGGCTTGTGCCCAGCCATGTAGGCACAGTCTTTGTTCCTTTAAACCCTCCAAAGCTCTCTCCTCCCTGTTTCTCATTATCTGTCCCCTTGCTCCTACACCTCTTTTGCTGCAATTTCCTGGCTGACCCAACAGGAAACATCGGCAAGGTCATGGGATGTCAGCGCTCCAGGCTCCATGCCCTGCTCAGATGTTGTGAGCACAGGGGAGGTGGCCCAGCATCTCCACTGCTCCTCCTTGGGGCACAGGGAGCCAGGCAAGCTGAAGCCACCTTCCATAGGAGTCACCAGTGCCCCAAAAAAAGAGTAGGAAGAGGCAGCAGCAACGGGGTTGACAGAAGTTTTTGGAGAGTCTCAGGGTCAGCGTGAAGAACTGGAGTTAGTTTTGGGGGAAGAATTCAGAATGGAGAGACCTGCAGGGAGGTATGCTGGGAATATTATCTCTGCATCAGCCCGAGTGGACGTGAAAAACATCAGTCTCCTCGGTATGATGAATGCCTGCCATTTTGACAGGAAATGCCACATGCCTTGAATTAATTATGTTGCCAAATTTTTCCTGCTGGAAAGATAGCTTTGGCCTATTTAACTTAATGAAGCTTAGGCAAGCAAACAAGAACTGAAGGAGATAAATTCATTGTTGTGAATTCATCTTAGATGAAGTTAATGGATCTTTCCCATCCTTCATCCCTCCCTCCCCTCAGTTAACTTCTAAAGATCAGAGCCCAAATTTCAAAGGATTTGGCTGTGGCTCCTCCACAGGAAAAAAAAAAAAGATCAAAAAATAATAATAATATTAATTCAGCAGCAATATCAAGTACATGCAAAGCAGAAATTTGCTGGGGAAGCACTGTCAAAATGGTACCACACAGCAACAAGCAAGTTATGGTGATAATCCCAAACTGGCCTCTGAGGGGCAGTGAAGTTGGAGCAAACTGCAGCAGTCATAAAGAAAATCAAGAAAATGGAAAATTTCAAAGGAGATAAACTTATATGGGAGTGTTATGGAAGAGGCTAGAAAAAGCATAGTAGCAAAGTCCTAATGGTTCACTGCTATTCAGAAACAGTGGAAAACCAAACATTCACCAGAAATTATTGTCCTTAGGTTCCCTGAAGGGAAAAGATATCTAGATTACACACACTTCATGAAGGAAATATCACAAGGGCCTTCAAATGAAATGTTGATATTTTCTTTAAAGGTGGAGCTGCCAGTGAAAGGAGTGAGCATTGGCCCTAGTCTGGGGATTGTCTCCTTTAGAGACAGCAGGGAGAAAATAACACTGCTGAAATCCATAACTATTATTCAGCAAAACTGAGCTTAGCTGTGCAGAGTGATCAGAAAAACTTGAAAGGATGTAGAATTTTGGTAAGAGGATGAACTAGTGCCAAATGCACTGCAAGATACTAGTCACTCCCAAATTACAGTTGATTTACGGATGTGAGCTGTTCCATCCTGGACATAGTACCTGCCGCAAAGCTAGTGGGCAAGCTACAAGAGTTTTAAAGGATCGCCCTTTGAGAATGATTTCTATCCAGATATAAAACAACTTTTAAACAGACAATAAATCAAGTCTGCTGTTGAGATGATTATTAGGAGCGCCAATTTTGGCTGCATTGTTGATAGCTGTATTTTCACTTTTTTTTTTTTTTTTTTCTTTTGTAAAATCCCTTTCAAAGTTTGGCTCAAAATGAGCTTGTAATTTAAAAGAGACGGTGTACATATGTAGATGTACATGTACACTGTGTTTTATATTTAACAGCATTTTGTGCTGATCCATAAATTCCAGTGTGAGACAGTTCTTCGTTCAAGTAGCATCCACAGTCAAATACCTTTGTGAGCTCCTAGGCACTATTCACTTTTCCAGTAGAGGGAAAAGTGATACAGAATAAAACTATCAGTCAGGAAATCTTCAGTTCTTTTATCCACCCTCAATCTCATCACAGAATTTGCGGAACTTGTAACCAAATAGGGACCTGTCGGGGCAGACTGGCTCTCTCCCAGTGGGTGCACCTGGGTTTCTTCTGGTGCACTCTTGGGTTTCTCCTTGAGACAGAGTCCTGGTGTGCTCAGACTCCCAGCTGAGCTTCTTGGTTCCTTTGTTTTGATGCAGTTGCATGTTATAGCATTGTATCAGCTGCCGTCTGGAGAGTGACATCAAGTCTGCTTGCTTTCCCCACTGGAGGAATAGCAGTTGTGAGATTTGAAATCACCAGGAGAGAAGGAAACTCAAGTGACCTCTGCCTGTGCCAGGGGCTGTACTGAAAATTACCCTGCATAATAGGAGCACTGCCTTTTCCCAGGAAAGCTAGCCTGAAGTGTACTTGTGAAAGATTTCAGCACACGAACTGGTATTTGGGAAAAGCCCAACTTTACCCAGGAGACTTTCTGTCCCAGTTCTATCGAAGCAGTAGGTAGGTGTTTCAAAATCTATATTGTATAACCAACAACATATGCTTGAACATGCCCAGCTAATTTGTTCATCTTATCCATTGCTCTGACATTTCTGCACGGATGCCACCAAGGAGGCAACCACTGGGCACATGTTTATGCTGCTGCCCAACTTACAAATGCCAGTGAGCTCCTTGCAGAGGTCAGGAGCACACAGAGACATGGCCATAGAGCAGATTTCATTTTAACATCTGACCAGGATGCCAATATTCATTAATTAATGGCAGTGTTCAGGGAAAAAAAATAAATAAATAAATAAAGAGAGAGAGAGAGAGAGAGAAAAAATAGATAAAAAGGTAAAAAGGAAAAAGAAAAAAAGTTACATCAGGTAAAAAGGAAAAAGAAAAAAAATTACATCAGATATATTTACTTGTAGGTTGCTTCCCAGAGTTTCCCAGAACTATGAATCAGAGTGGAGGAAGGGAAGGAAAAGGTCCAGAGGTAGACACTATGCTGACTTTTTCCCCATGGAGTAAAACTGCCCTTAATCTTGGGGTAGTGAATAGCTGTTTGTAAAATCAGTGAAGAAATAACTTGTAGTAGTCTGTGAGAACATCATTAGAGTTCAGCGTTAAAACTCGGGGTAACCAAGCTGATCTCTAGAGTTCAGAACATTCTTTGTGGATAACTAATCTGTTCACTCACTCAGCCCTTATTTTGCAATTAGATTTGTACTTCTATTTGGAAAAGGAAAGCTCAGATTTTTCAGCAACTCAGGGCTGACAAGATGTATTAATTACGGTAGTAAGTCTCTTAGTGCCAAAGGCCAAGATGAGTGGGTAAAATGCTCCAGAAGTATAAAATACCATTCCCTGAAGCCAGTCACTGCCCTTTCATCATAAATCTCAAAGATCCTTTAGCCTTTGGGATATATAACTTTCACAAGAAAATAGGAATAGTGTTGCTTACTCGAACTCTCAAAGAAAAAAGTGTCTGGAGACAATTCTTCCCGAAACCTTCCTGCAAAACATCTTTCTGATTACTTTTTCTCTGGTATTCCTATATTATTGCAAATGCAGCAGCCTGTCAATTACAATTACTGAAAGAGCAGGAGATCACCAGTAGGTCACTGTTCCCAGATATCCAAAACATGTCAGCTTTCATTATTGTGCTTTAATATCATCCCTTCTCCAACTGCTATTTGTACTCTACCACACACTGGCCAGTTTTTTGGGAGGTGAAACTGCTGGTTATTGAGTAGGATTTATAGTCAGGAATGAAAATGCGTGCTTAAAAGCAGTAAAGGTGACTGGTAAAAGCTATGGTTTCGTTTAAAACATAGTTGGCTGTCTCAGTTGCACTTAGACTTGTTGTCTCTTGTTTCCCAAACCCTTGATCTCCCCTGTCCCTCCCTGCTCTCCTACGATTTCTCAGTTCTGTGCCAAAACCTGACATCGCATCTCTGTGTTGTTACAGACTGGTACAGAAGCACCTTGAATTGCCCCCTGATTTGGGGCAAGTTTACAAAAACATAGATCTTTCAGGAAGTGTGAGCCCATGTAGCTGAGGGAACCTGGTATTGCAGCCGCTGTGTGTCGTAGGGGGAGTGGGAATCGCGACAGGAGATTCCTGCCCATCTCCCCCCAGACCCTGAGCGCCCGGCTCCTTGCCAGGATCCACAGCTCGGGTCAGATGGGGAGAGCGACTGAGGTCTGAGGTCAGACTGCGGGGCTGGTGGGAGGCATTTTCTGGGGCCTGGAGGGGAGGGAGATGGGGGTTGTAATGAGCTCAGAGCGAGGATCTCAGCAGAAAAATGCACCGAGGGCAAGGAGATGAATGAGCATCGGCTCGCAAAGAACAGGGGAGTTTTCCTTCTTCCGCAGAAGCCAGACCTCATTTCTCTATCAGGCTATGCAAACATAAGCTAGAAGTGAAGCAAAAGTACATTTACCAAGCACAAATAAATTGAATTAAGTAATACAATGGAAATAAATTCTCCAAACTCAGCAGCTCTGCTGAAATCACCAGGAGCCAGTTTATCTCTGCTAAAGGGAAGGCTTCCCCTGACTCGCTTCCAAAATGTTCCATTATGGGGGAAAAAAAAACATCTACTGGGGTGTTGCTGTTTCTGTTTTATACAGGACAGGTCTGTGACAAAACCCAAAGGCTGTGGTTCCCTGATGGCCAGCTTTGAGCTAACGCAGGTAAGCTGCTGCTTGCCTATCTGGGACTGGAAAACCAGCAAAAGGAGGCTCTAAGACAGGGACAAAAGCTTCAGATCTCTTCTGCAGCAGCAGAAGTATCAAGCTAGGATGGGTAATAGCCATGTCTAAATTAGAATTTAAAAATGGCTATTACCCATCCTAGCTTGATAAAGTGTGCCAGGAAGTGTAGCCAGAAAGGTTCTTCGGATTACAGAGAGGTTTTAATTGATAACACAGTTAACAAAGAGACAACTCCACGGGGATGCTCAGATGTGCTCAAGATGGGCTCCTTACAAAGCTAAATCAACATGGCACAGAAAAAGCAAGCCCCGAGCCCTGGGGCCGAGGCCGTTCCAGGCCACCGCACTCGCTGCAGGGAACCTTTTTGCAGTGGCATTTTGCAATGTGTCAGCCCTTTGTTTTGCCACAGTCCGGTTGCCTCCTGTGCTCCCTGGCCACATTGCCTGGACATCTACCTACAGCAGAGGCTGCAAAGGAAAGGCTGACAATGGGAATGGCAGCCAGGATGCAGGCAGTTGGACAAAGACAAGAGTGGAGACAGGGAAGGAGCTGGGAGAGGTCCTGTGATCAAAATCTGCAGAGACCAAAGGGAGGGCACGCTCGCTGCACTGGCGAGGCAAAGGTTGAGATGTGAGGTGGTGTCTCTAGGTGGGACCTGTCCATCATCAGTGAGGTCTAGAGACCTGACCATGAGAAGAAAGCAAGGCTAGAGGACCAGATGTGAGACCTGTGGAGTACTGATAAGTGCATGCAGTGTCCTGGGGGTGCCTACACCTTTCCCACCTCACCAGCCCCCATACTGGGCAGGAGTGCATGCGCTGAGCAGTTGTGAGCATGCCCTCCATCAGTGCAGCTGCAAATGCTGTGGTTTTGTGCTCCTGCAGGATGATCTGTCCACCTCGCACAAAGAAACTGCATGCCTTTTGTGTGTTATTGAGGAGGAAAAGCACTTCTGTTTGGTATAAAAAACACAAGTCTAGTTTATTTACCACTTTCTTCTTATGCAACTGGACCTCAGAGGGGCTGATAAAAATAAATCTTTTTCTATCACAGGAATCCCAGCTTCTCCAACTAACTTGTAAGTATTTTCTTATAGGCATTCTCTCCCCTTTTAACAGTTTTTCTCCTGCCCCCAGACCCTAGTTCCCCACCTCTGAGTTTTGCAGCAATACAGCCCCAGGAGCTGGCTTAGGCATGACAAGAGCTGAGGTCAGTACCTGAGCTGTGTACTGAAAACAACTCAGGGTGCAGAGCCTCTGAGCCATCACATAATGAGGGAAATCATGTGTCCTGCACTACTAAAAGCACACAGGAGATGAAACTCTCAGATGTGTCAAAACAACTGTTCCAGCTATCAATCTTTTCCCACAAGGCCGATACAAGAGCCCATTTGCCATGAGTCCCTACAGTGCGACTCTCCTGACGTTATAAAACTGTCTGAGCTACAATACTAGAAAGTCAGGCAGTATTACAGACAGCAACGTCTACCTCCTTTCCTTGCTTTGTAGAACACGTGCTTTATGGGAGTTTTGCAGTAGTGCAAGGGCGAGCTGTAATTCCTCTTCTGTGCTAGGCAGCTGTGGCTTCTGGGCTGCTTTCCCTACAACAGGGAATTGCCATTATAAAATGAAGGGCAAAAAGTGGTTGAATAACAAAAAAAATGAATTCAGAATTAAATGAAACCTAAACTAAAACCAACAGTAAATACACCTCTTCAATCTTATGCAATGAGGAGTTTTGGAAATCTGGACAAAGCCAGCCCCTTGAGTGGTTTTGCAGTGTCCTTTTGTGCTGCCCACCTGCACAAGACCAGATCAGCCTGGGGAAAGTCTCATCCCTCACCGCCTGCAGAGCCCCCGGTTTTGCTGTGAGCCGAAGCCATACAGACAGCTGCTATTCTGTTCTGCCTGTTTGCCTAGGCACAGAAAGTTCCTTCTGTTCTGTCTCTGCTGCTCGAGGGTCGCTGCATGTTGTGCAATATTGCCCCAGTGCATCTGAGCTGGGCTGTCCCAGTGGACGGGCTCTTTGCCCTCTATTTACTTTAGGGTTTTTACCAAATGTCTATGCATTAACAGGCTGCTAGTTCCTTGCGTTGAGTATATTGAGGCTTACAGTGCTGAAAAGCAGAGCCTCCTCCTCTGTCTAACAAGCCATGTGCACAGATTTTGGCTGGGGAGACCAGAGGACAAAATGGAGTCACTAAGACCTGGCCGTCCTGAATGGAAAGAGCACCAAAACTCATTTTGTTTTCTATTCACACATTAAAACAGCAAATGGCTTGTGATCAAGGTGCAGCACAGTCCTCATCCCCAGCTCTGCATCATGGGCTTGATGATGGGCTTGTGGGGGTGCTTGAGAACAAATCACCATTGGATCCTTGCACCAGGAGCTCTGCACACCCCATGGGTACAGGGACTGGGGATCGCCTCTTCTCCACTGTCCATGCCAAGTACTAACAACGGGTTTATACATGGAACTAGTACGATGTTGTGGAAATGCGTGCAGGAAACAGCAGCTCTCAGACCGAGGGAGAAAATGGCCTGTTTTTAACAGGATGTGGAAAACCATGACAAATCAGTAAGTGTGGTTTTATGGGCTTGTGCTCTTTATTGTGCCATCTTTTCTAAGCTCCCGTCTTCAGATGTTGGCAGCAGGTGACAAGCCTGCTAGGCAGTTATAAAGAGACAATTGCATGGTACCACCTTACAGTGTAAAACAACTATCTTGCTCCTCTCTAGAACAAAACAACACTGAAACTCGGGGATTTGGGGTTAGAAAGCTCTGGGGAGGAAAAGACAACACAAGAAATAAGAAATGGCAGTGGCTGAGCAGAGGACACTAACAATTCAGAGTGTTTTTCTTTGCAAGCAGTGAAATGAAGGATAAGAGTGATGACAAACAGAGATAAGAGGAACCTATCTGCATTCCTCGTAAAGCATATGGCCCTGTAAATTAGAGTTCACCACCTGATAGCATCCATTACTGTGCACTCTGGATGGTGGGGGACTTTTCATCAGATGCTGCTGAATCTGCCTCACCCACCCTATTTTTTATTATATGGATTACAGCCTTTAAAGTTGTGAGATGGCTTTCTTTAGGTTTAAAAAATGAAAAAGAAAACATGGTTGTTTGAGCTGATTTTGAGCTTACAACTCTTACAACTAACACAACCCCTGATTGCTTCAGCCCAAGTGCCTCGTCATTTGTTTATTTCTGAATTTCTCCTCAGATTGCTTAAGAACACATGAGTACGGAAAAATTGAAAAGCATCAAGTTGGAAATCCATATCAAAATGTTTTGAAACCTGTGCAATGTTCTCATAAATCTCCCATGCCATTAGTTGTGGGTTGCATGCAGCAAAGACCGTCAGGGTCTGGGGGTCTTGGATGCACAGAGCCCGTTTCCCACAGTTTTCCATCTGTTGACATTAAGTTCAAAGCCAGGCTGGGAAACCTGTTTTGTCAGATGGCTGCTGGCTGTTCAGAGGAGTTTTCAGTAAACGGCGTGTCCGCCCCATGCACAGCATCACCTCTGGAAAGAGACAGCACAGCCTTGTACGTCTTATTTATTTACATAGCAGCTCATGGAGGCTGAAATGGGAAGAAGTGTTCAGAGACATAATGCCACCAAAACCATCCTGGTGCCACACAAATCATTCTGATGCCACCGGAGACTGAGCAGTTAAGCCTGACTGATTCTGGGTTTCTGAATGAAGGACAGCTAAACAAAATTTCTCTTTTCTTCCTCCCTTCCTCCCTTCCTCCCTTCCTCCCTTCCTCCCTTCCTCCCTTCCTCCCTTCCTCCCTTCCTTCCTTCCTTCCTTCCTTCCTTCCTTCCTTCCTTCCTTCCTTCCTTCCTTCCTTCCTTCCTTCCTTCCTTCCTTCCTTCCTTCCTTCCTTCCTTCCTTCCTTCCTTCCTTCCTTCCTTCCTTCCTTCTTTCCTTTCTCATTTTATTTAAATAGATATCTGTTTTTGCTTTAATATTATTTTTACCCCATTCATCTGCAGGACAGCAGCATGTTAATGTTGTAGAAAACAGCAGCCAGCAGCCTGGCAGGGCCAGCTACCATATGCTAGGCTTGCTTTCAAAAAAGCTACAGTATCTGCTGGAGTACAACTGAATTTTCTGGCCTTTCTTGGCCACTCCTCACCTTTCCCAGGAGGCAGCACTTGGGGCTTGGGGCACCTCCGTGCCCAGCTGGGGCTGGCCCAAATGTGTTCCTGCACTCACCTTCAGGGGAAGAAAGGGGGTGGAAAAGAGAGGCAGAAATGTTCAAGCAAGGATGCTCATCACCTCCAAAAGACCTCTAGCAGGGATGATTCACTCAACACAGCTCATTGCCAGGAAGAGGATATGTGGTCTTGTTCAACTGGAGCTTTGACTCCTCTACAGAGGACCTAATGCATGCAAACCAAGCTGTTTTCTGTAATTTATTTCTCATCTGCTGTATATCTTCATTATGTTACAGCCACTTAGGAAACCTACAGAATTACTGAGGTATTAATCAGAAAAGATCAAATTAAACATCTCTAGGAATTTTGAAAACAAGCACAGCAAGTTCACACTGTTTTCATTGCAAAGCTGAAGTGTTTTTCTTTCTAGGAAAGACTTGTGTTTTGCTACCTCTGCCTACTCTGTGTTTGTTAAAGCAAGTTTTTTTTTTTTTTTTTTTTTTTTTCTAACATACATACAGTTTCCAAGGTCATACTCCTTCAGATCTCATCAAAAAAAAAAAAAAAAAAAAAAAAGCCTTCATAACACTTAAAACTAAAGTAACAGAACTTAGCACTTGATTTGAAAACCCTGTAGAAACACCATCCTAAAAATCTGTGTTTATAGGACGAAAGGGCTGAATGAAATATGCAATACACAGAAGAAAATGTCATGCCTGGTCTTACTGAAGTAACAAGAAACTGAATAGTCTTTTCAAAAGAGTTAGTCAAATTAGCTTTTTCATAGAATAATCAGATTTTCATTTAAGTGAGATGTTTCTTTAAGTAAAGCAAGAAACGAAGCTGGGTGGAAGATCTGTTTTTCTTCTTTAATTAATCCCTGTCTCAGACTTTGAAGACCTTTCTGCCCACTGTTTTAAAGCAACATCATTTATCTTGAGTACTAGGGATCCATTTAATGGTGCTCACAGTCATTCAGCTCCTTCTGCAAAGTCAGTATCCCCACCCTTGATAAGACTGGCAGATTTCAGTCTAAGCTGTAGCTGTTAAATGTCTTCACAACACAAGCCTGTCCTTGAGTGAAGCAGCATCGGCATCAGGGGAAATCTATAGGAACCTTTAGGTAGTGCTGTGTGGAGGTTACAGAAATATATATATATATATATATATTTGTACACTACTACTTGGCTTCTGTCTTGTTGTAGGACAGAAGTCACAAGGATGTCACAAGGCGGCAATTGCTTTGTCACATCAGATGAATTGTCAACAAAAATCACTTGGCTGCTCTTAGGACATGAATGTTTTTCCACAGAACTTTCATATGCAAGGTTCTAAGAAAATTGTCTGTTTATTACAGAAGAAAAGATTTAAACTAAAGTCATAAAACTGGTGATGCAGTTAATCAGGACATTAAATCTAGGGTGAAAATGTGTTCCATAAGAGAAAACTTATTCCAAACATAGTGAACATTTACAGTTTAGAAGTAGCATTGTACCATTAACTGCCCTCCTAGTATAACCATTTCCCTATTAAATGGAGACTTTTGATTGGAAAACTGAGCACACAAATGTAGTAACTTGACTTTACAAGGTATGGCACAAATTAAGTGGAGCTTTTAACACTGAGCATGCAACTCTTATTACAGTTGTGCCCAGAAAGGCATATTTAATATATACAAACTTGTTAGAGGTACCTTGAAGAAGTGATTTTTCACAAATTATTTCTTTTGACCTTTACACAGTAATGAACCATTAGAAATAGATGGGGCTTTATAGCTCCTGCAAAAATACCTTTTCATAGGACTTATGTCACAATTAGATTTGACCCTAACCTATTCTGATTCTGAAAATGTGGGTTAAAGAGATATTTTTATTTTTACCCTATGCAATTTAGTTTTACTGGTAAAGAAAGCTGATGAGAGAAGTATAATCACAACCATGTTTTGCTGAATATTTTACAGATATCACGAAAGACTATATCTCCCACTGTGTTTTAAGGACTTATTTCAGAACTAATATTTTAGTACTTTATCAGAAACAGTTGGATTTTTATTATCTTTTTTTTTTTTTTCCACTGGGTGTTGAATGCCAATGCTTGCTGCTCATCTTTTTCCAAACATTTGAGTTAAACTGACGTAAAGCAGAATACTCCCGATGAACTTTCAATCCAATGTAATTTAATGCCAGTTTCACCCTGGTTTTAACCTGATCCTCTTACACTGCAGAAAAAATGGCCAAAACATAAAACGGACAAGAGAGGGAGCTCTTTTGCTGCATCTTCCCTGCAGAAGTATGCTTGGTTTCCTTAAAACTCAGGGCTGTTTCCAGGATTTCATAACACAGGAAACAGAAGTTATGTGTTCTGCAGAAGATTAGATATTGAGCAATGCTCGTACCATAAAACAAAACAAAACAAAACAAAACAATACAAAAGCAAGCAAACAAGAACCCTTTGCCTTCTCTTCCAAAAAAATGGTGAATCTCTAAAAGTCACCTTTTCGTGTCGAGCTGGCAGGCATTTTTCCTCCTCTTTCTAAAGAGGAGATGGGCAAAAAAAATTATTGTTTATAAGGTTTTGTTAAAAAAAAAAAAAAAAAAAAAAAAAAAAAAAGAAGAAATATACAGGGCTCCCCTCTTCCCTAATCGCCCCTGGGTTGCCCAACGAAAACGTGCCCACTTCAATGTATTGTTATCTGAGTACGTTCCCCGTGTTTTAGCTCGCCTGGGCTCGGAGGAGCAGGTTTGTCACACCAACAAAGATCAAACCACAAGAACTGTGTTGCTCGACCCCGCTCCACGTGGCACGTTAGCAGCCCAGCTGCCCGGGATGCTCAATGAACTCTGACTGCTCCTGTGAGCACATGTGCATCAGCGTGTCCCCTTCTGGGTGCTTGGCCAGGACCAGGGCTCAGGCTCCATCCCCTGGCAGCATCCCAGCAGGGATGGGATGAGCTCAGCCGGTGCTCAGCATCACTGCTGTGCCAGGCCTTGGTGAGGAAACCTCCTGGCATGGGTCTGCTCCTGGCTGATTTTGGGAATGCACAACACTGCCGATGCTACCCAAGAGAGGGCAGTCCGGGAGCAGCGATTCCCTGTATTTCCCACCTGGTGCCTCTTCAGTTCTGGGAAAGATAAAAAAAAAAAATTAATAAATGATGAGCAGGCAGGTGAGTGAGAAGAGGAGCACACATTGGGTTTTGCCAAGCCAGCCACTCTGCTTGCAGGACCCATCACCAGCAGCTGGCACAACATCCAATGGCAAATCCTGAGCCCACTCCCTCCTGGCAACAGGTTTTGGGTTGGATTTCAGTGAGAAAAGGAGTGGACTCTTGAAAAGATAGATGCATGGTCCAAACCCATGGATATACATTGGCATGTAACTGACTTTTGCTACCTCCAGCAGGCCGTTCAGGCGTGAACGTCAGGCTGGATTTTAAGCTCCGACTTGTTTGCTTAGCAGAGACAGATGACAACCCCAATCTCCAAGGGAGGACGTGAATTTTAAAAACATCATTCAGATTTCAGGCAAACTCCAGCAGTTGCCTCATCCAGCCCATGCCTATTTAAACTCCCTCCTCCAAAACAACCCCACCCAGAGATGGCTGCTCTCCCAGCAAGTGCTTTACCTCAGCCCAACTTGTATTTTGAAGAGGGAGGCTGCAAGTTGTATTCCTGTTTTGTTTTGGTTCTTGTTTTTTTTTTTTTGTTTGTTTGTTTTCTTTCTTTGCTAAGTGTGACATTTGGTGAACGTTTGACTAAATAGCAGCAGACACCTATTTCCCAGAAATTAAAGGGGCTGGGAGCTATGTTGTAAACAAACCAGATCTTTGCTGGGCTCCAACATTAGTGATGCTTCTTGTGCAGCAGAAGCAGACTGGTGACCATAATCTACTCTATTTTTCTTCCTGTGACATAAAACAATGCTCAGACCCCATAAATACTGACCTCTCTCCACTCTCTGACTGGAACTTGGCAGCTCCATTCCCCGTGGAGAGGTGTCAGAGCCAGAAGATCCCAAGCTAAGGCGTTACTGGTTGTGCTTTCAGGGCTGTGCTGTTCAGCTGGGGCTGCTCAATGGCTGATACCTGAACATTTCTGTGGGGCACCCTGGAGGAACCAAGGGACGGAGAGATGGAGCAGCAACTTTCAGCAATCAGCCTTTGTAAGCAATGAGCCTTTTGCATCGTGATTCTTTGAGGGTGGCTCCAAGAGAAGATTAAGGTTTCCTCACAGGTGAGGGAGGAGATGAGAGGATGAAGGATTAGAAATAAGGCACTGTGATAAAGGTAAATGTTTTAAGACAGTGATGAAGTGAAACTGTTTTTTCACTCAGACAAGATGCAATGGCTACCTTTGTCATTAACCTTGATTGCACATTGCTGAGGCCTCAACCCCAGCAATGCTAAGTGGACAGCTTATGCAGACCCACTTATGAAAGGCCTATGCTATTTGGACATACCATTGTGGGGGAGTATTCAAAACACACTGCTTAAGAGGGATATCTCTGCCTATGAGTAGGTCTGGGCAAAATACAAGAAGAAAAAAAAACAAAGGCCTGGCAAGACCAAAATGCGTGTACGGGGGGGGTGAGCCCAAACCAAATAACCAAGGAACGTGAGTGCTGATATAAAGGACATGTACCTCATTGCGACTATTCCCAAAGAGAGATTTTCCTGCTCTTATTTGAGGTCAGGATGCGTACAAAAACAAACCGACATATGTAACAGATTACAACAAACACAAGGGAAGGGTGTGGACAGCTACCGAAAGCCAAGAAGTGTAGGATGTCACAAGCGAACATACAGCCGGGTGGACTGACAGCGCTACTCAGAGCAGAGGTAAAACCTTTTCTGTGCAGACCATGGTAACCTTGAATTGTTTCTTCTTATTTGTCAAAGGGTCTGGCAGCACATGAAACATAAGTAAAGTTCCACTTCCCCTCAGAACAGCCCGGCTCAACTCTTCAGTCTTGCAACACGGTTAGAAGGGCAATACAATAGAGCACGGATTGGTTATTTATCCCGAGCTCCACAACAAGCATGGAGAAAAACTAAAAGCAGAGATGAAGCCAATAAAATACTTGAGCAATTGCAAATTTGGCCCAACCAATTTTGAATTTTGGCTCTTTGTTGTGTAGATTTCAATCACAGTAGCCTAAAATGGTCACATTCCAACCCAGACACTTTTTTTTTTTTTTTTTTTTTTTTTTTTTGTCCTGGAGCAGGGAGTTTAGGCATTTCAGGCATCCCTGGGCAGATGCTCTAATCCTAAGAGCTATATGTAGCAGGTATCATCTTCTCCAGCTTTATTTGCAAAGATAAATGGCTAGGTGTGCAGGGCCTGTGCAAAGAACATCTGATAGGCACTTCACATTCCTGCCTTTTCTGGCAAGTTCCTACCTTCATCATTTGCTGCCAATACTTATTCCTTCTTCCTCATCTGCTTTACTTTAACCTAACCTGTCTTTCTTCACTGGCCTGCTGTGCTTTACCAAGGACAATGCCTGATGAAAGAGGTTTTGCCCCAAAAGTACATAGGCTGTTAATGAACGCATTACCTTCCTACGTGCAATCTGCTGGTGAGAGGCAAAGGGAGCAAAGGAACAAAGCTTCTTCTACCTCCTTCTTGGACCACTGCTTTGCAAAAGGAATTGTCTTTCACAGCCATGGGGAAGGAGGAGGGAGATGAAGAGGAAATACTTCATTCCTATCTCTTGCTGTCTGCACAGCTCCTGCCTCGTACAGGGCTTAGCATGGGCTGTTCTTCAGGCCACTTTTAGTCTGTGGGTGCTTTATTTCCAATTACTTCCCCAACACGGGAACTGGAAAAGCCTCATGCCCTGTAGTTTTCTATTTTTTAACTGGTTAAAGTTTGTTTAATTTTTTTTTCAAGCTATTTCTGCTGCATAGATTTTCTGGTGTTTAACAATTTCATGCCACAGTCGGGGCATTCAGAATGAAAAGTCTCTTTTCTTTATCCAGTCACCAGCTTTGGTGAAACTTCAAGAGCGTGGTTATCTTCAAGACCCCGTGTGTCTGTCAGATGTTGTTGGATTTGGAAGGGTCGAAATCCCAGAGAGGCAGAGGCAGCACAGTCTCATGAAACCCATTCTGTGTCTGCCTGAAGACAGAGTGTGGCAAGTCTCTGCAAGAAACATTTCATAAAAAATGCTTCTCCCATCCCTGTTTCTCTCTCTCTCTTTAAAAATCAGTTACAACAAAGACACTCACTATTGTCCATGAGGTTTCTCATAATCAGGTTTCTGTCTCTGGAAGGCATCACTTTTCCACAGAGCACTGGATGAAATCCAAGGCACAAATTATGAGATCCATATGAGGGAAGCAGATGTTTCTAGGCAATGTTTATGGGGAACAGCAAATCTTGGGGGAGACATTGAATTACATTTTCTTTAAAGCAAATACTTAAACTGCGCAATAAATGGACAAAATATGAAGCATAAGAGTAAGAAGATAGAGATGAAGGTGTATGCATCTTTGTTTAAAAAGGTTAAAAAAGAACTTACATAGATCACAAGCACTTTAGTGATCCAATATGTTGTGTGAGGGGTGTGGAGCTCAGGAGGTCCTTCTGACAAGCAAGACTGCAATGGGAGAGTAGCATCTTCAGCCACCTGAAACTGCGCAGGGTTACCTCGGGTCCCCGAATGAAGCTGACCACACAGACCTCACCACACTGTCTCCCCAGTCACCGACCTTACACCAGTGATTCCTGGGCTGAGAGGAAAGAAAACTTTCAGAGTGGAACACCTTGGGACATCTCCTGAACCCCACCAGGATGACTTTTTTGCTGGAGTGTAATGTCCGATGCTAGAAACTGAGCTGAGGGAGGGAAACGGAGCTCCTCTGACTGTTGGTTTTGTAGTTCCCATTATTCTTCTCATTGTGTGAATTCAAACTGCACAGCAGCACTCTTCTGCCAGGGAAGAAACTAACCGCATGGGAGCAACATTCAGCTCCTGAAACACAGTCAGCATTTGCCAGCTGAGGAGCAGACAGCTGGCACCCATCTGCACAGTAGCCTTGCAGTTGCATTTGAGAGGTCATTTTGGCTTAAGAAGCCATTTCTGCCTTGAAGAAAGCTTATTCCTGTATGTAGGTACTGGACCTACACTTCAAATTATGTATCCGTCATTCTCCACTCAGAAAGATCATGTGAAGCACTGGCAGAACTTACTGCAAACTAAGTCTTTAATGCCCTGTGCTTGAGTCTTCATTTTCTACGCTGTTAACCAGATGCTACTGTACTGGACTCAGTTTCTTCCTAAGACAAAACAAACAGGTGTCTTTGCATACTTGTTAACTTTTAAACTGTTGGAGAGGAAATCTTTCAGAAATTATCAACTACACAGTGCAGAAGAGTGGGGATTTTCTGCTCCACATACTAGAAAATATCTGTGTAATATGGGCATTGGAGAGGGGCTCAAACTGTTAGGTGGCTCCACAGGGCTCTATCTAGCCCAGCCAGCCTTACGAGCCCAAACATAGGGCTGGTTGTGGTGTCTATAGTCTGGCATGTATGTACAGCTAGTGAACCTGCAATTTGGATAAAATGCTCATAGACACATAAGACACATAGACACAAAAGTACTGACTGCCTTAAAATACAAGTGAGGGGATGACAGACCTTCAAAGCAGTCTGTTTTTCAGAGCTAACATGCTTATTTTAACAATTAGTATGCCCCAAAATTGTTCATAGATGTTTTAACATGATAGCGTAGATGCATTTATGGCACCTCAGCCAGTAGGTTAGTTAATGGGGCAATGTGGCAGGTAATGTGCTACATGTTACTAAATCAAAATCAGGAAAATTCTTTATCAGAAATTAATATGAGCCCAGATTCAACCTATGTACATTCAGAGAATGGAGGAAGAAGTCCTTCATAGAATTAGCACTTCTTTCTTTCATAAGCCCAGCTCTAAATTGTATTGCCAGATGTCTGGGATGAAGTCAGATCCTTCTCAGCCAGGGCTTCCAGCATTGTTTCTTGACATTTCTTTAAGAAATGTCTTTAAGTGATCCAGTCTATTGTCTTCTTACTGAAGCCTAGAAGAACTGCACCTATGCCTATTGAGGTATTGTCAGTGAAATACTCTGACAACTCTCTTCACAAGCACAATTCTACACTACTTACTTGAGACTCAAGTGATGCAGACAGACTGTAAATGCCATGTTGAAAAGAGAGGTGTAAATGTAAGGAGAACATAATGCACAATGACAGAAGGCGAAATTGCTCTTAAATTTACTGTATTACTGTACAAGCAGTGAAGTTATATTTACAGTATCAAAGGCTGGAAGCATTTTTAAAAGATCATACAGATTCTGCTGATCTCTATGACAAACATTCTCTGAAGCAGAAGTATGTAAAATACTTAGTGGAAGCCCACTGCCACACCTTCACCTGCCACAGCTCCACCTGCCTTTACCCACAGCACTAGAAAATGAAGAATCTTCTCCTGAGCATTACCACAGCAAACAATCTTTTCCCTAACATTACTAAAGCAAATAATCTTTTCCCTGACATCAACAAAGTCACCTGCTGACTTGGTCTCCTTCATCTTTCCCCTTTTTACAGTTATGCCCTGCTTGCCCTCTGATTCAGTGCTGCTTCATTTCACTGTTCTCCAGAGTCCCACCAATATGCTTTTAAAATTATTCAAAGGGATTTAGCTCCAAATCTCCAGGCCTAGACTTTCCCCTCAGCACCATCCCAAGGGAATGCTGTGAAATTTAATTTAGCCATCACACCTGCAAAGCTGTGGCATGTAGGCAGAGTCCGCTAAAACTTCTGGGCTACGATTACATTTTGTGCACACATTTTCCTTTTGGATTTTTACAGAAAGCAGCTACTGGGAAAGCTGCTGTAAACTCATGCTATCCCAGGAAAAACTGCCTTCCCTAATAAGCATAGTTCCTCCCACTGGTGAAGGATGATTATCTAATTAATTCTTCATTTGGTAAAATAATTGTTTTTGGAGGGAATTAATCTTTTTATTTCAAGCATGCTAGGGATTCCCTTTTACCTCCAAAGCCTCTAACTTCTAACTTTTCATAAAGACTTAGTCTTTTTGGATGCCTAGACAGACTTGAAAGTATAAATCAAGACAATTTTCTGAGTCTGCAGAGATTCAACGAATAATTTCAACAATAGATGGTAACTTTATCAGAGAGGATTAGAAAAGGTTCTGATACTTGTAAACCAGCTTTTTAGATGAGCTCACTGTTAAGTGGTAGCTTTGGAAACTGGACAAAAATATCAAACATTCTTCCCTCTCTTGGATCGCCGTTATGTTTACAGAGGCCTTTCAGTAAGGCCCAACAGCAAGAACAAACGGGCAAGGCAGAGCAAATAGATTTACAAATAGAAATCCGGTGAACAAATGAACTGCAGAGTCATAACGGGAGAAACGAATATGAGGTGTGGGATGAAATGTGCTGTTACTGCTGGAGTGTCCATGTGGAAGTGGAAGTTGCAGAGGGAGATGGAGTTAACAGGAAGCCTTCAGAAGTGGGCATCACCTTCTTCTCCTCCAGCCTTCTACTGCTCCGCACTAGAATATTTCCACTGATGGCAAATCCTATCTTTCAACAGGGCTTCTTACTCTCATCCCTGCAAGGTTCACCTCCCTAGGGCACTTCCACTGCTTTGCGACCTGACAGGGAGCAAGGGCCAAGTGAGAAGAAAGTCCTAGAGAGAAGATGGAGAACTAAGAAACTGAAGCTCCTACTGCCCTGCCTGACTTTCAGCAAGGGGGATATCCACGTGTGGGATGAGAAGAGATCAAAACTCATCAGCAAGGAATCACATCCTCATCATAGGATCACACACACACAAAGACTCCAGCTGTACCAAAGGAGAGCTGTTGGTTTGGGTCAGTGTCAGGGAGAGCTGGTAGTCCACTGCTGACCGTCACCCTGAGGGTCTGCTCTGCTCCGTCTCCCTGGTCATGGGCTGTAAAGGTTTTGTTTTCTGTTCTCAGCAAACATGACTCCTGCTAGACGGCTGTAAACCTATCCTGCTCAAGGACATCTTGTTTGTGTTAATCCTGTAGATTAAGCCCACAGCTTTTCAGTTGTGGCTTTGCTGCTATTGTTACGAGCAAACCCCTCACCAGGCTTGTGGTCCAATGCACGTTAACTTCAAGGCTGTCACCGTGATAGCATGAACAAGGAGGAGCCCCCAGGCACCATGAGAACTGACTTTCACACCAAATATGTGAAAGGAAAAAAAAAAAAAGAAAAAAAAAAAGTTGGAGGAAAATTGCCTCCTGTGATCTTCCCCACTTTGAAGGATCTCAGCTGTTTCTGGCACCAGGCGATATGGAAGCTGAAGTTAGTGCACTTGTACAAATACAATGGCCCAGTGTACGCTGCAAGGGGAGCTCAGCAAGTGCTACTGCCTCCAGGGACTCCAAGACAAGTCTGTTGCTTGGGCTCGAGCCCACCAAACCATCCACGCAGGAGAATCACAGAGACAGAGATAACAACAGTCAGGATTTCCAAAAGCATGCGGAGGCATGCTCTTACACAACCTCCTCTCGGTGCAGTTGGCTTAGTCACACCAGGGGCTTGGCTAAGCTTGCAAGTGTACTTTAAGTCATCGCTCAAGCACCAAGCATTTGTTGGCTCACTGTTAATTGTGAATGGCGTTACCTGCAAAATATTTGCAGAAGGTTCCATGTGGGTAGAAAAGCACATATAGCTATGTATTAAGAGATAATTTTATTTCTACAAATATACAGGAAATTAAAAACAGCTGGACAGTAAAATACTTCTTTGTATATGATGTTTTTAATATGACTTCCATTAATTCCCTGGACTTCATTGTTCAGTGAAGCCGCAGTACCAGAGAATTAGCTTTTAGGTGGTGTTCTCTTTGAATTAAAGCTAGCTATAGCTTTCATGCCACATCAGATTTTCACAGGCCTTGTTCACTCTACTTTTCTTTAAATAATTAATTCACTTAATAAACAGCTTGGGATATTTTCAAAAGAGCAATAAATCATGCAATAGATTTATGCAATAGCTTGATTCTGCATGTCATGTTTATCCTGTAAGCTTAGGCTCCTCTTAAAGCAAGATTCAAAATTTTCTCACTTGAAATACAATTGATCTCAGGCTAACCACTTAGAGCCTGAAACACTGTGTTAGCTCCAAATCTCACATTTACTATTCTCAATGAGACCATAAGCATCCTTAAGAAATCAGAGTACCCTGCCTGCTGGATGCACCTTTTGTGAACACAACACAAATGTGCCAAAAGATCTGAAAGTTTCGTATCTGGCATCTAGGGGTTGCAGTGATGGGGTGTTTGCTGTTTCAGGAAGATCACATTCTGCAGGTATACAAAAGAACTTTCTGTATCTGTGTATTTCAAATCACTGATTGCAAGTATTTCTGGCCTCTTATGATTGGGGAGTCCATCACAAACAGAGCCTAACCTAGCCCAGAGATGATCTGATGGCTTGACTGCCATTCCAGGATTTTCAAACCGAGACTTGGCCACAATCCAGAAATTTGGGGAAAAAAAATGTTCTTTGGATGCCATCAACCCAGGCATGTTTTGGAATGTGCTAATAATTCCCAGCAGAAAGTGGCCAGGTTTGGCTTCTAGTGACTAATGAAGCTGTCATACACCATTCTTTCCTGCTGTTTAATAATGCTTTCGAAAGAGCTCTTTATGGAAATGAATAGTATGGTAGTACTGCAGCTGAGGAATTGGCGTGCTGTCAAAGAAAACAGAGGCCAGTTTACTATGCATGGCACTGTATTTTTCATTACACTTCACAAAGACTTGTTATTAACTGAAAATGAATTCATCATTAGGGGATAGATATTATTTAATAAATAGTTCAGTACTGTTTTGAGACTTTATTTCAATAGTCAGATTTCATTATACGAGCAAAATTACCTGTTACTCTGGATGTTGATACAATCTTCACTGTTTTTTAGATCCTGAATTTCAGGGGATTATATCAGGCTTACCAGCAAAATTAATTGAGATGGAAATGCAATTCATTCTTTCCACTTTCTCCCCGGTGACATACATATGCACACATGCTGGATATAGCATACGGTTAATTAAGGGACCAATTCAGCCAACTGAATGATGAAAGCAACAGAGACTTGACATGACAGCTCCTACGTTCAGATCCAGATCTCAGCTTCTACTCTGTTGGTGGGGTGATGTAATCTAGAGCCATACATGTGATTTTTTATTCCTCGGTGGACTCGTTGGTCATCTCAGGTAATTGGGGGGGGGTACAGCAATATTAAAGCTGTGCAGAACACTCATATTAAACATTACACACAGCTTATAAAAACTTACTGGATATTTTTTTCCACCCAGGTGGAAGTTCACAAGACTCCTACACCAGTGCTGTGTCTAGGCCTGTCTCAGGTTCATCTGTTTAGGAACTCTTGGGGACCTTACTACTTCAGCAGCAGTGCTGAGTAGATGTGATACACCTTTGCACCATTCTTCGGCTGTGAAACAGCTGGGAATATCAAATGTTCTCTGTAGCCGAAAGCATTCTTCACCACCAGCTCTTAGATGGCAAGCAGGGAGACAAGACATCCATATCTTATCAGCCCTCTACACAGAGCTCCATCAACATCAACCAGAGCCTAAGACTGGGTTGCAGCGCATACTTCTGCACACAACTGGCCCTCAGAAGCTGTGGTTAGAGATCACAGGCCTTACCTATGCAGGAAAGTTTAGATGAAATAGCTCAGCTAGCTTGCTTTAAAGTACTTTGGGTTTGCACAAAACACACCATAACCATTTTGAACATTTATGACATTTAATAAGCTGCATTAGAATTGGTATTACAGAGATGTAGCTTGTCAGTTCTCAGTTCAGTAATGTAAAAAGGGAAAGAACATCTCTGACTACTTTAAATCAGTATAACCCATGTAGTTCTGCATCTGGAAAGCTAACTACTGGTGATCCAGGGACACATCCCATCCCACACAGTTTCCCTCTCCCATTTTCTTTATTCTGCACTCCCTTACCCTTATTGAAAGGTGCAGGGCTGAAGGACCAGAAGTCAGCTAGAAGGCCCATCCTTCTCTCATGACATACTCTTTTGTCACTGGCATTTTTAAATCACTATCAGCCAGCCTAGGAGTCCCAGTGCCAGATGCCAGAGAGCTGTATGTATTTGGGGTCACATGGGCAGATAAGTTTGGCTCTGTGCTTTCATGCTGCTTTTGATGCCGAAACCAGCTAATTAGAAAAGAATAGGGGGAAAACTGGGAAATCAGGCAGATCCTTCTGTGAAACACCTCTCCAGCAGCTTTACTCAGTTAAGTGTTATTTCTGGCTTCCATCAACTGGCAAGTGGCAATTTAGATAGGGTAACAAGACAATACTTGAAACGACCAAAGCCACCTTTGCAGAAAGCTATGGAGGATCCACACCAGATCTGATACCTCACAAACTTCAAAGGTGATGCCTCTTCTCCCATAGACAGATACTTGACAAGCAGAAATCTAAAGCCTGGGAAAAGGAACCTCTGAGCCTGTTAGACAGAAAGGGGTAGGTTTGCATCCTTCTTAGATCCTGCAAAAAGGGTTTGTTTTTTTTTCAGAGTGGGCTTGAATCAAAATGCAAGATCATTTTGAAACTTCCTCACTTCACAACTTCAACTTCAGACCAGTAAACAAAAAATATGTATATATATACAAGTGTTCGTTTGCTTATTGTAAGGAGGCAAAACGATTTGTGCATTAGGGAAAACATTGACAGAAGTATCATATTTGGTCAAGAGGGCTTTTGAGCAGTTCTGCTAAAGAACATCCTCATAACTGGATAATCCACAAGGTGAATCAGGAAAACAAGTGAGAACCAACAACACCAAGCAGCAATGTCGAGCCAATCAATTCTGTATATTATCCACCAGTACCCCTCCAATACAGTACATTAATATCCCAGTCTATGTTATAATATGGGTATTCACTAACATTTTATAGGGTGTAGACAATGTCTTAATAAAAACCCCCGGTTTGTGGAGATCTCCCATCACATTTGCACAGATCGTATCTCTATTTATTCATGATCCCAGCACATCTTTTTGGCAACCAGAGCAGGGTCTTACACGGATAAGTAATATTTGGAAAGCGTCCATAAATTTTCAATCGTCTCTAATGCAGTCAACAGCTGGAAGCAAGCAGACGAGCCAGTTCAAGAGAGACCACCAACAAGTGCTGCCCGCCAGAGTTTCAGGGTTGTTGATGCAGTGATCTCAGCACCCGCAAGCTAAACAGGGCGCTGCTGGATCCATCCCCCGGAGGCTTGTGGGCACTGCTAAACACAGAAATTTCCCTGGATAAGCATTCCTCCCTCTGCACCAGCACCAAGTAAGCCTCTGCAATGGCAGATGACATTTTCATTGCAGGTGAATGTCCAACCTTTGGGTTTAACCCATCAACTGCTGAAGGTTGTGGCATGCTCTTCATTAGGGCACTAGGCTATTTTCCGTTCTGGCTGAATTTCAACTTCAAGAAAATGCTTTGGTAGGGGAGTTTTATAGTGTCAGTATCACAACTGCTCACAACACTCAAGCAATGTTCTTATACACAATGGAAAGCTTTCTTCTCTAATGGCAGGTGAAGTCATCTAATTTTATCTCTGCCTCCTCTTACAGCTGTGAGACTCAGCTGATGTCAAAACATTTGAATTTCATATGGGGAAAAGGCACTGAGGGAACACAGCATTACACAGCTCGTGTTTTGCAGGGATAGTCTAGAAAAAGCTATGGTAAGAAGAAAGATAATTGCTTCTAAGTAAGCTTGGCTGGGATATTTGGAATGAGATCCATTCATTTTAGTGCACTAGAGTTTATGGAGATCTAACCTTCCCATTGGAAGTTGTGCAAGCAAGCTAAAATGTGTTTGTTATTTCGTAAGAGCTGCAGAACATGCTATGAGCAAATTAATAGGCATATGCACTATTCCTGGGTAGTTTGATAGGATACTAAAAACATTTTAGCAAGGCAACTCTTGACCAACTTCTGTGTGAATTACCACAAGACAATAAAAGGCAAAGAAATTCTCATTCTACCTTTCCTAGTCTCAAAACCACCATCACTACTGCTGTCATCTCCTCTGCTGAGAAGAAATACCTGAGAAGTCCATCTGTGCTGCTCCTGGCTTGTCCCCCAAGGCAAGGGAATTGGTAATGGCAATATCACATATTTTGGTTTGAGGTCTCCAGGAAATTTAAACTGCAGAGCTGAGGACCAGAGCCTCCTTTTCATACACAAGCGAGCTTGGTGCACAGAAAGGTTCCAGTCCATAGTTTCACACATTTCTTTCTAAGTTGTATTTCAGCTGTTCTAAGCTCTTGACATAAAAAAATGGAAACACACTCTTAAATGACTTTCAACTTCACAACTGAGCCACATGCAAACACAAACAGAACTCAAGGACTGTCCACATGATGGGAAGAGGTAATATGCCCCAGGATTTGGGGCAGCAAGATCTTGCTACCCCACTGCTGTGCTCTTGGGGAACCAGAGAGCTACTATCAGACTTCTTTCCTATCCAGAAATGACTTAGGGTGTTGTCCAGTGCCTGAACAGACAAGGATACTGCTAGAGGGGGCAGCCTAATGCAATGGTATTAGAAAGATTAAACCCCCCAGCCCACACCAGGAGGGTATGCAATGAGCTGTGCCTTCAGGAAGTACAAATGAATTGGTATTGCTGCACTGAAGTCAGGAAAGCCATGTCACACCACCCCAGGCTCTGACCCACTCATTATGAGGTGGCTATATGCACTGCCAGTGTTTAGCAGAGCAGCTATACATGCTTTCTACTAAGAGCAAGCTTGTTTTTTTTTTTCCTAGAAGATCATTGCTTTCAACTTTAGACCTTCCTAATCCCTTGACAGAAGCTTTAACCACAAGTTTGCTTTCATGCCGCAAGACATGCAAGTGACCACCAATTTCAGCTTCATCCCCAGAGTTTACATTATGGGCTGTTTGCCCACATTCGAAAGAGTGCCTGACATCAGGATTAAATCAACTCTGAGGACTTCAGTAGCTGGCAAGTCAGCTCTGCTTCCCCTCTCCGCCCGTTTATCAGCTCTGGCCTAAATCCCAGCCCGTCCCTCTTATGAATTGTATCCTGCCCACAGGTATGCTCACAAGCTTTAGTTTGTTTGTTTGTTTGTATGTTTTTAAAACCCCTTTAGTGTTAGTTAATTAACATTTGAAGACATGAAGTAAGGAAAAGGAAAATAGTCCTTCGGTTGAAACAATCCTACATCCCTTCATATTTTCTTAACTTTCTAGGACAGTCAAGTCCATGTCAGGGAAAGACAAGTTAATTCCATGTGGAGATAGGCCTTTATCAATTCAAAGCAGAACTGATTTGCTGCTGAAGACCTACAAAGCTAACATTAGTGCTTCAGGTATCACACCACTACAGGTTATGATGACAGTGAACACTGTCCTACACATTGTACAGATAAACCGATAAACATGCAAGCAACGAAAGATCTGATGTAAGGATAATCAGTGAGCAATAGTTTATCAGATGGTTTCCATCCAAAAGCTCCAAGGGTAGTTAAAGCAGTAATTTAGCCTCATGCAGTCTAAGGAAGTCAGTTGTTATACTACAGCCCTAGAGACAAGCTGGGCTTGGACATAGCTTTGCAAAAGTTGGATGGTACAGCCCAGGGGATGTTGCAACATGACCTCACTTACCAGAAGAATATAGCTAAATTTAAAGAGAGATATAACAGCTAGAAGGACTGGGATGTGGAAACACATGCTTTGCAAGTAAATCATACTTCCTTTGCTTACAAGACTTTTTCTTGTGTCTGTGGATGAAAGAAGAGATACAGAGGCTTTTTTAATGAAAGGATTTATTTGTGAAGGGATTTTGTAATCAGGATTAGCTACTTAAAACCCATAAATCAAAGGACTGATTCCTTGCAACATCAAATGTCTAACTTTAGATGATGGCTAACTTCAGACTACTTAACCCTTTGAAATGCTGTCTCCTCGTAACACTTAACATTCAGACATATCAAAGGTTTAAACTGCTCTAATTAATGCTGGGCACATCCAACTTCACATGGGAGAGGAGAGTTCAAGCCAGAACAATGACAGGTGAAATGTACCAGCACAGAGGGCTCTGTGCTACCATGGACATTAAGAGTAACTTTCACTGTCGACAAAAATTTCTCTAGCAAGACACTAAATCACATGATAGAAAACCCAACACCTCTTCACCTTCATTTTCAGTCCCCAGGGTGAGAAGATGACAGAGATACAGAAGGAAAGTCAGAATCCAGAAAGGCCTGTTGTTATCACACAGAGCCTTCTCACAGATAAAAGTTGGTGGAAAAATTCATCAGGATTGAAATAAACAACCCATCTCCAACAATTCAACTGTTATTTTTCCATTCAAATCCATTGACTCCTTACAAGTGTTTGCATTGCAAAGTGCTGCACACTGCCTCTTCTGCAGCAGGCAGTTTGTAAATTTGTTCCCTAATGTCCATCCTGGTTCTCCACAAGCAGCACCCCCTGCTAGGAGCAGTTGCTTGAGTCAGCTTGGAGATCTGTGAGAAGCAGGTCTAGAAGAAAGCAGACATGGTATGTCACATCATCCCCCTTTTTTTTTTTTTTTGGAAGTGGCAGGACAGCTGCCTGTTATTACAGTGCACACCAGGAAATGTTTGGCTGCCAAGCAGCTCAGAGCCAGCGAGGGATTAGCACACAAACAGAATCCATGCACCTGGTAGTCACGCAGTTAGACGTGCCATCTTCATGGGACACAGTGCTTAAATCTCATTTACAAAGAAACAAAAACAAACCGGAATGACTTAATATCATCATAATTGTGATAAGTATTGGAATAATTTTGCAGTTTCAAGACTATATTAAGTGGCAGTAGTTTTCGTTTAATTGCAGTAATTGTTGAAAGGCTTATAGAACTGCCATAAACGTAATGCTCTCAGTTGCATGCACAAATTGCTCCTAAATAATGCAGGATCAATATCATTTTAAGTGACCAGAACCCTTATGGCTCTAAAGATACATAATGCAGGTGGTGCACGGAACTCAATGATTTCCTGTGCTCTGTGTACTGTAAAACGTTAATTTCCTTCCCCGATACCCTTCAAAAGGCAATTCTTTTTTTTTTTTTTTCTTCACAGGCACACTCCCACGAGCTGCTGGAAGAGTTTCTCCACCAGTTTCCCCAGGGCGTGCTGGGCTGGGTGGTGCCCGATGCCACCCCCTCATGCCCCAGCCTGGGTGGGGATGGCTGGAGGGCAGCCGGGCCCTGCTCCAAGCAACAACCCCACCTGTCCCCAGGGAGCTCCCTGCCCACTGCGGGGACCGCTGCCACCCCTCACAGCTGGGATCAGCCTTGCACCCCCACATCCACATAAATGCTTCAACAGCAACAGTGAGAGGCCATAAGGTTTCTTCTGTATCACCAGGACGGATGATGCATATCCCCCCAAATAACAATGAACTTGTAACAGAGCTGCTGCACAGCTCACTGAGAGGTAATGGAACAAGCCTCAGTGTGCACAGGGGGTTAGGCAGTCCAGAAGAGATCAGTCTGGGAGTATTTTCTTCTGGATATGCATGTACTCACGAGGCCAAGGCAAATGAGTTAGAAGAGGCATTGGAAAATTTAGGATAAATGAATCCCATCTGTATTTCAGTATTACCTTCTCTGCAGGCTTATAGGGAGAAGTGACAAATGCTTTAAGAAGTTTCAGGAATCAGAAGACAGAAATAAGGTCTGAAGTTACTGAAGTAGAGCTGCCCCATCCTAGGAAAGAGGAGCAGAGAACAGCTAGAGAGGGCACTGGAGTTACCCTGACTGTGGTGGGGAAAGGATACCTCTTAAAGTGTAGCCACCACTGACCTCTCAGGGCAGCAGATATGTTGTCCACACTGATGTTATGTACCTCAGGAACCCCTAAGGATAAAACCGTAGGGGAAAGTAGAGTGCATTTCAACCAAATACAAGAGACCTTCAAGCTTTCCTGAGCAGAAGCCACCAATGTCCATTCAGTCACTGACTTGAAGAAAAACAGAAGCAGAAAACAGATTGTGATGGATCTACTGTGACAGCACACAGGGCTGTTTTGAAAACAAGTAGTTGCGCAATCACAGTAATATCTTAATGTTTGGAAATGGAAGACAACAGACAATTCTTTCCCTTGTTTTCCTTTAAGCATTTGTTAGCTACAATATTTTTTAAAATTTTTTATTTTTTATTATTTGCACCATTTCAAACTTCCTATTGTTGTTCTAAATTAAGAACTGCTGCCTACTGGATCCAGCAGCTTACTGCACTACTGAAAAGACAGGGCTAGAAATAAAGGTCTGTATCTTCTTGTCACTCCACCTGCTCCCCTCAACCCCCAACGTACTCCTTAACCTGGAAGACGCCTCATCTATTCTCACCTATTTGTATGATAGTTGAAAAGAGAAATCTACCAAAGAACACAATTCTAGGGTTGCATGGATCAACTAACTCAGAGGGAGCCATCTCCCTGCTACAGGGGTGGGAGGCCTTGGGGTCATAGGCACACAGGGGGGAACACAGCAGAGAGCTGCAGCCCATTAAAAGTCCATTCACATGTATTGGCCTTCCCTGGAAAGTCTAGCAAGTGAAATAATTGGTAGCAATTCATGAAACTTCATCAGTCCCATTAGGATGTTACAAGCAGCCTCTTCTCTTCATGAATCCCTAGTGTTCAATTCACTTCCAGTTTTCTTGCCCAGACAAAATATTGTAAAAACAGAAAACTCGAGTCTAAAAATAACAGTTTCACAGTCTCTTAACCCTTCTAAGCAATTTCCCAACTGTAACCTTTCCTTCTTTATGCAGTGTAGCACTTAGTAGAAGCAAATGCACTTCACTGTTCACAAGTAAAAACAAATAAACAAAAAAATACTATTTTTGTTCCTAAATCACACTTAGTTTCAATGTAATATAGTTACATTGCACAATTTCACCAGGTACCTAGTACTCAACTCTTAAAACAATAAATGGCCACAAATAGATGAAAGTAATAATGGCCTGCACACATTACAAAAGTGAAAGATTTTTTCTTTTCCCAATAAAATAACGTAGAATAGTCATGCCAGATTACTTCTTATTCTGTACAGAGACACCACAACAAAGCCACTGTTTTTCTTTTGACCATTTTCAATGTATAATCACAAGTCATACCATCAATCACTGCATAAAGCCCTCACACACGTAGACTTTCAGCATTTTTTTTTCCTTCCTTGGTTTCATTTTGTAAAGTCTCTCCCAGGAAGCCTTGTGGGAAGAGAAGATTGACAGAAATATCAAACTCATTAGAAACCAGCTCAAGTAGTAATTACAGGGTGCTGATCTGCCCACTAGCTTTCCATTAATTTTTTGACTTCCAGCCATCAGCCTCCTGTATGATTCTTCCAGGTGAGAGCTCCAGCTTGCAGGAGCCACTGTGTTTGCATACAGTACTGGTGAAGAAGCCAAGACTTACTGTTCTGAACCCATTACTCCTCTGCCCTGTTCTGTCACAGAAGTTACCTGGAGTAAAATTTCCTTCTGGAAAAGAAATAAAATGAAAAAAAAAGAAAAATTTACTTGAGTAAATCAGTAATTTCTATGCTAAGTAGAGAATCACTTTTCTGAAATTATTCATACCATAAAATACAGAAATGGTCATAAAAAGGGGTGCAGAATACAAGTCTTTTCCTCCTCCAGAACAACCCTGCAGCTCCATGTCTTGTTGCCTCATGAACTTTTTCTGTTTCCTGAGAAATGCTGCTTTTTCTTCTGTGCATCCTGAGATGCTGGAGAGTGAATATAAACAGGCACCCATGGCACTCCCTGTGCAAGTGGAAAACTCAGATTTTAACCCGTATTATACATAAATGGACTGAACCTTATCCAAATTACAAGCTTGAGGTAGGAAAGCTGTGGTGATGTTAGAGCAGCAGCCAGTGCACTGCTTAGATCCCTGGCAGAAGACATGCTGCTTTGTGGTGAGGTGGTATCCCCAAGGACTGACCATAACCAACACCAATGCCCTCTACTCGGAGTCACTCACTACCGCTTCCTCATTCAGTGACCCTCATCTCTCCCTCTATCTGCTTTAGCAATTGCGTCTAAAATGGATGCTGGTTCCCTTCTAAAGCTGCTAAAAATCAAAATCTTTAGTTCTGAAGCTGCTTAGGGAGAAAAATCATGGCAACTGCAATCCTGGATGTCCTTCCATTAGCTGTAGATGGCTTTCCAACACACTAACTCGCTTCATGCTACTAGGCAGGAAACATCTGTTTCTCTTCGCTCAAACAAGTTTTCCTTATAAAGCAGTCCTCAATATGCAGTACTGGGTCAGTTTGGACATAGACTAGCAGATGAGATATTTTTAATGTATTATATAAGTTGGAAGTGAATTATACTGGAATAGCTTCAGGAGGTCCACCTAGAAATGGTTCTCTTGACACACATGGAAGTACTTTATTTCAAAAATAGAAGAATCTGAGTACATTTGCACAGGCCTTTTTTGTTATTTTTTGGTTTGTTTGTTCTTTTTTTTTTTTTTTTTGAAAGGTCTTTGTCTGTAATATTCCCAAGTAGGGGTTTACTTAAGAATTACTCACTGCTCAGATGCACACTGTGCTTGAGAGCACAATTGCTCATGTTTTGATATTGGAGATTAATTCCCTTTTCTCCCCAGTGGTGAATTTGCCTAACATACACAGAGGCACAAGTCTGGAGAAAGGAAGCCTTTTACTTCAAGCTGTGCAATTCACGCAGATGCGTGGACAGTAGGTGACAAGTTGCACTAGCGATCTCTGTGGATTACTTTACCTTGTGCTTATAGGTAAGAGTAGTATATAATCACTACTTTTTGCAGTACTGACACTCATTGGGTAAAGTTTCAAAGAGTGTAAAAACAAAAAACAACAACAAAAAAAAGACCACTAGAGCATACTTTGAATAGTAATTTTTATTTCCTTAAACTATGTAGAATCTTTAACAATAATCAACTAAAAAAGAAACTTGAGTGCTAAATAATGTTGTGAAAGTAACATCGTGTGTATATACTAACTTGTATAAAAGACCATGTTGTTATGTTTCTATGACCCAGAATTGAAAGCATTTCTTTCATAGATTTCTTTCATTTAAAAAAAAAAAAAAAAAAAAGGTAATTTACCTACTGCAGAATTCATTTTCCTTTATCCCTTTAAGTACCACACTTATTGAAAAGCAGCGAGTTCACACACAGTGACTAACGATGCTACCAGACCATGTTCACAATTATTTGGGGAAAATCAATGCATACTCTCAGGGATGTGAAAGCTGAGAACATGGCATCCTAAAGGCAGCTGATAACATTTTCAGGCAGTAAAACACCTGCCCATACTGTCAGTTAGAGCATTTCTGGACCAAAGTACGAAATCAGGCAGTTGTCATTTCCAGAAATGCTTCAGCTTGCACAAGTGCTGCTCCTGGAAAAGGTTCTGGTACCAAAAGGTATTGATAAATCAGTGCAACAAATGACAGGGGTTCAATATTAATTCTGTGTTCTATTGTGGGAAAAAAAAAAAAAAAAAAAAAGAGAGAGAGAAAACAAAATTACAGTCACAAGCTACTTGGAATTTCTTCAGAAATTATTCCTTCCTAAGACCAGATAAGTCCCCACATGGAAAAGTGACCGTAACCACTTAAAGTCAATACAAGGTTTTCTCACTATTTATTATTTAAGAAAAAATACTTGTATGTAAGCCACTTTGGAACTTTCTGTATGAACACTTTTTTCATTTGGGAATATACCCTTGCCCCTCTCTTTTCCAAAGTAGACATACCAGTACATAGAAGTATTAAGAAGGGGAAAATAAGTAAATAAGTAAATAAATAAAAAGACCCCATAGACAAAAGACTTCTGCTAGTCTAAAAGAAAAACATCCTTCTTCCCATATTGGAATTTCTTAATAAATTTGTTGTAGTTCACCATCAGCATTCATTTTTTGAACTGGTAGGGCTAGCTGCCAGCTGATCCTGCTGTGGTATGTGAACCCATGGCCAACTCCAACCCATCAATGCCATGAAAACTGAGTATATCAAACACCTTTAGGTTAATTCGTAAAAGGAAGCAACCAGGCCTTGAAAGCACCTTTCTGAATTCTTCTGATCCTTTTTAATTTTGATTGAGCATGGCTTATCAGTTTTCCACAAAACTGCCCTTTGCTGCACTTGATTTTGATATTCAGGATCCACAGGATCCTGGCCTCCCTCAGTACATGGGATGCACTTTCTAGCAGTGCAGCAGAACTCCATACAAGTGAGTTTGTGCAAGAGAAGCATAGCCTTATAGTTAAAGGTTCTGAATATTGCTTCAAATACTGGATTTTACTTCTACTCTAGAGTCCTGACATGAAACAAGATTTCACACTAAACAACTTAAAGTATTTTTTAGAAGTGTTCTAAGCAAGGGTGAAAGAGAAAGTTAACAGTATGCAGCTGTAAACCATGAGAGAGCACTATTACAGCTATGCACTTGGAGGCCAAATTATGGCCATATAAACAATTCTAGCTTCTGAATCCTCGATCTTTCAACTCACATTTTATGCAACTTAAACCATATAAAATATATTGACTACCAGGTAGTAGTTAGTACTGCTTTATTCAGTGTGACAGTTGGACAATCTGTCTGTGGTTAGTCACTTATGGGCTGGGGGTGTCTGCTGGAAGAAGAAAAGAAAAAGTGTGTTATCATGGCAGAAGATAGTGAATTTGGATGTGTGTGCTAGCTGTGGTTTCTTTGGGAAACACCAGCAGGGCCTGGTGATAGTCATGACTGCAGAAAGTCACTCTGGAGGTGGATCTGCATATTTTGTTTATTCCATCTGCTTCTTCCAGGGCACCCTGCAGATGGGGGGATAAGAAAAGATCAGAGGAATTTTTTCTACCTGCCCTTTATCTTCCCAGTACACTACCATATATCTGTAGCTGCCATGTGTATTGCTAATACTGGAGCTTAGAAGAAAGGCAATACATTAAGATGAAAGGAATTGCTTAGCAAAGTATTATGGATTTTCTTCTTCTCATCTTTCTGTCTCTTGGTTAGGTGCAGGGAGTGACCTTGCCTGAATAATGACCTATTTGCAAGTTTGTCACTGGAAATGTAATTTGTACAAAGAACATTTATACATTTGCATGTGCAGTTCTGTAGGGTGGCTGACCAAGTAATTGTAAAACCACTGCAAGCTCCCAGTACTATGATCTGTTCAGGACCATATGAGACCACAGTCATTTAGATGTAGATAACAGTGTGATTCCCCTTTAAATAATGAAAAGTATTTTTCCCTTTTATTTCATGAAAAGTTTGTGGACAAGCCCGCATGTCCCTTATTCTCCACTAGTGGTAAGTATGCATTCAGCATCTTTACTGTGGATATGCTTTCACAAGAATTAATCTTAAAGAGTCATTTAACAAAGCAGATGACATGAAGGTGCTCTCTTAAGGGAGAAGACAAGTAATTTCCTGTTTCAAATAAAACAAATGGGGAAAAATAATATCATGGCCAAGAGACAGAAAGAATCAAATCTCAGTTTGTGTGCATGATTCACGATCCACTCTTAGAGTGATGAATGAAGCAGCATACTTCCCAACGCATAAGTCCTTCCTCCATGTACTTGGTTTTGCATCATTTGTAGAATCAAAACAATTAAATAGTACTTCACCCTCATGCTCCCTGTAGGAATTCAGATGCTCAAGTAACTCTATCCTTTCTGGAACACATTAGTTTCACAATAGGTAAGCAGGAATTAAAGACACTGAGTAATTTAGGAAGCAATGCAATACCTGAATGGGATGTATGACCTTGATTTGAAAAAGAAACTCTTCTTTTCCATCCAAAATGTTTTTCTTAATATTGCAAGAGTTAAAGGAGACATCTCCAAAGGTAGTTGCAAGCATCTCACAGTAATTATGTAGGGCTTACTAGGAAGACAAAGCTAAAGATCATATGGACTGTAATGGGTAACTTTCCCATCTTTTATCTCCACAGAGGATTCCTCATTTCCACTAGGCAAGGAAAGAATATCCATCTGCTAGTATGTCCTATAGATGCACTCTATAATTGATGCTCTTTAAGTAAAATCATCTGTATAGTACATTTTACAAAGAGACAGGGAAGTACATGCAAATCTGACCAAGTGTCTTCATTTAAAACGGCACTGCCAAACGCGGGTCACTCAGTCCTTTATGGAAGAAGATGGACTTAGGAGATCTATTTTCCATTCTTTGGCTTGATACAGCTGTTAGTGCTGTTGCTAAAAGCCAGTATTCATCTTTGAAGATAAGCTGCCCACATGTCTTTCTAGGGGAAGCCAGATGGTCGCAGTGCACCACTGATGCACAACTGCAGTGTTAGTACAGGCAGAGTGGAACTAATGAGTGGAAGTGTGGGTGGGATGCTCAATGGCTTAAACATTTGTTTCTTTTTTTCTTCTTTAGATGATGCTGGTGGTCTATGCAGGCTAGTAACCTTTAAGTTCAATTAAGGTTGTAGGTGGAGGATTCACACTTTTTTTTTTTTTTAATGTGTGGATGCTAATGAGAGCTTGCCTCCCACTATATCACACATCACCATTGGATGTGATGGACTCATAAACACCTAAATCATATCTAAATTTATATTTCGTATTTCACACAATTGTAAAAACAAGCTAAGATTTCTCATATAGTTACAATTAATATTTTTATAGCTAGTTTAGAGGTTAAGTGCTGGTCTTTCCCAGAAAGCATTGCAAAACATCCTTTAACAAGGATATATGGAATATTGATTCAAAGCAGCCCGACATTTAAAACTTAAAAGCTCTATCTTAGTGGTTAGCTTGGCAGTGCAATTAGGAAAGAACCCTGCTATCCTTGGAACATTACAGATTCGTATTTAGTTTTTGCTGCAATTGGTACTTCACCTCTTTTTTTTTTTCTTTTTTTTTTTTTTCTAGATTATGTTATTGTGCTTAATGACACCTTCCTAAAGATGTTGTCAACAGCCTGAGAGACGGCAATAGGAGAAGGAAGGAAAGAGCTCTCCTGGGAGGGTGAAAATACAGAACCCCAGCAGTAAAATAAGTGAATAAAAGCCCAAACAACACCGTCACTTTTTTTTTTTTTAAGAGGCAGTCCAAAACTGACCCTTCCAAAGAAAACAAACCCAACCATTCTGTTCCTCTAGCCTGTTCTGTTTTTTCTATACAAAATCTGATCATTGTTACCCAATGCATCATGAAGAGAAAGAAAGTAATCTTTACCCCCAGTAGAGGTCCATTAATTCTATGAAATCAAGAGGTCTCCTTCTGGGTGTTTTTGAAACCTATATAATTCTGTCTTAAACACTTTATAACTTTAGTCATCTTTTCACCTCAGCACTTCAAGACAACACCCCACAAACTAACAGTTTAAATATGTAAATAAAAAAACTTGTTTAGGAGATACTTTGGGATCATTCACTTTTCATTTATTCTGCTGAAAATTATAACTGAAGACACGCATCATTCAATTTTCAAGGTATTTTTGTACTCTTCCTTTATTTCTCTTTTACGCAATGTCGACACTAAGAAAAAATAGGGGAGTTAGCCCGATTTCCTAGAGCATACCATGCACAGTCACAGTACATCTACCTTGGCTTTCAGCCTGAACCACAAGGATTATATTCTTCATTGCCACTCATAACTTCTAGCTTATGCTTTCCAGAGTTAAATTCCTGAGTTAGACACCATAGTTCCTGCTGAAAATAATCTAACACATTGTAAAGGGAGAGTTAAGAGTACCTGAACAGGACTTGCAGCCGCCAGCACTCTGACCATGCAGAAACACGGTGGGAATACCGGAGGGAGGGGTATGGTTGCAATTCAGCCCTCTCTGCAGCATCGGATCTTCCATAAAGCTTGAGTTCACCTCCCCTCTCTGAGCTGAGACTCACAGCCTGGAAATCCTTCTCTGGACACTGGCACCTGCTCTGAGCAACATTCATCATTCAAAGAGTGGCAGAAAGAAAGCAGCAGGATGTAGTTCTTCTTTCCTCCCCTAAGGGACCTAGATTCAGTCTTACGGCATAAGCCAGTTCCTGAAAAGTAGTTCTCCACTTTGATTCCACTCATGGCATGCATGTCCACCTTCCATGTACAAAACTTGACTTATCAGAGCTGAGATTGTCTCCCAGCTGTCCTTCTACCTTGCCTCTACCCACACACATGGAGCACAGAGTTCCATTAGTCACTTTTTATTGCCTCTGGCCCCAAAAATGAACTTCATCAGTACTAGCATTATTAGCACTGTTAGTTAGTAAACTGATAGTAATGTTAGTCTTTTGTCTGTGGACAAACTCTTTTATTGTATATGAAGAATATGGCAAAAGCCTATCTTACATTTACATGAGCATCAGCTCCATTTTGCCATTTGTTTGTTTTTAACTTGGCAGCAAGAATACCTTCCAAACCATTGATAGGAAGGGGAAAGTAACTCTTTAAGCCATCAAAAAAAAATATTTTCCTAAAGTTTTTGTCTCAAGTGTATAGTACTGAAATTCTAGATATTTAACAAAGCATGTACAAAATCAAAGCTGTCCATATAAGACATCTTTGTCTTAGTTTGGACAACAAATAACAGCTACAAATTACCACAGTGAAGTGTTCATCACTCAGACTCTCTGTAGAGTACCAGTATGGGCCAACAGAGAAATCCGGGTGTCACTGTTAATTTGGAAGCCTCCTGCTCACACCTCCTAGATGTACTGTGTTTCCCAATAACCACAGGGGCTGGAAGGTCTGTTCATGCATGTGATGGCCTCACCTACACCCATTCACAAGGTGTAGGCTCTGAGGTCAGAAAAGCAGCACAGCCTGAAAACCTGAGATACAACTGTGGGATTTCACATTGTTTCTTATTTCTTATTTCTGGTGGTTTGTAATTTCCAGGTGAAAAACTTCAGCAAACAAATCCTTATGGGATCTGTTGATGAAGATGTCGAAAGTGTTACAGCATGAATAAATTCCATCCTGAGAATCTACACAGGATTCAGCCTTAGTTATTCTGTGTATTCATTTGTTCCCTGGCATGCAACTAGGTTAGAGTCTTAATCATGATATATCTATAACCAACCATCAGGCTTACCTTTAGTCAATTAAACCAAGCAAAATTAGACATCTGTTAAAATCTCCAGCCCTTCTATGGCATTTCTAAGTCATGTTATTTACGATAATCAGCAGCTGTGAAAGTGAAGTCCCCACACACAAATGCAGAAGGCATCTTTCTTGGCAATTGCTCATAAGAGGGGAATCTGGAGTCGGCGCAGCACCGAATGCGAATGCAGAGCCGCACAGCAGCCTGCCTGTGTGCCTCTGCCCCCGGGAAGGGTGGGCACAGAGCTGGGTCTTAAACCAGGACCCATGAGTGGAGCCAAGATGCTGAAAGCCATCATTATAAAGCCCGAGACAAAATGAAACAACAACAACTAACAGCTGGGTAACCTTTTTTGAAGTGGATGTGCTCCTCTTTTACTGTTTTCTGAATCTTCTTAATTTTGATTGGCTTTAGATGTGAAAGCCATTGGCAGACAGTCAAAATTTAAAATTGATGAAGTACAATCAGTCTGTTCATGGGACTCTTGGAAAAGAAAATAATGATCTTTCAGACAAAAATGTTCTGAGGAAGCTAGGCCACCATGTCAACACACAAGAAAGCAAACAGTGGTGCTGAAATGGCTGGAGCAAACAGTATTTTAAAAAGGGGTTTGTCCTGGAGGAGCTGTGGCTAATGTAGAGGGCTCTGTACTTGGTGATCTTCAGGATAGTCTTTTGTGCTTCCAGTACATGCTGGCAGTACAGCAAGGCCCGGGGGTCATACTTGATTTGTAGAAATTGCATTAGTCCAGAGGTGTGACCCAAAAAAATGCAGTTCATGACACGATGGAATGGCATGCCCTGTATTGATCCAAGATTTAAAAGCCTCAGCCCCACAAAGCATGGTCTAAAAAGACACCCCCAAAAAGAGCTCACAAAACACTCTTGAGGTAGCTGTGACCTGTGGATAAATTCAAGAAGGTACGTGAAATACTAGCTAGTGGCACCTTGCAGAGATGGGTTTGGGACATACAGTTGCATCTCTTCAGCAAATCTCTTTATGGGGTATACTCTTTATGGGGTATCTGTCAGATAATATGTGATTTCTGGACTAAAAATGGCAATAATAGCTTTCTGTTCCTTCAATGCCAAAAAGCGTGGTTACAGGTAGAGGAGTTTGATTTAAAAATGTGCCAATTTTTTCCTTCTGATCAGCCAAGCAACATATCACAGGGGCACCAGCCAGAGTGCACAGGCAAAGGCTGGCCTTCTATGTGGGGAAGAAGGAGCAGGGGCTGGATTAAGTGGAGAACCTTTTCTTATGGGTTTATGGGATGTCTGCTAGAGTAATTTGAACACTTTGGAGCAGGAGAGGGAGGGCAGTGGGCAGCTTGTGTACGTGGGTGTGTGTGTGTGTGGGGGGGTGGAGCTGGGGAGGGGATGGAAAATCTGTAACTAATAGGCACCTTTTCATCTTTCTCACTCTGTTTTCTTTCCAGTGGTGCCTAGATAGGGGACAAATCTTCCTATAAACAGTAATCCTTTAGAAAGTGTTCAAGTACTGCTATTACTTAACTTCCTGATTAGTAGCAGTCGCCACCTGCTACTTCTGCTCCTCATTGTCCAGCATAATGGAAGTGTTCATTTCCCTGGCTGTGAAAAGGTAATGGGAGGGGAGTCCCTCTTCCCTGCTTTGGCAAAAAGAGCAACAGGCCCTCCTTTTCTCCCGTAACTAATCCCAGACCATGCTTAACCAAGAAAATAAAATTCTACTTCTGTTGACAAATAGCTGGAGAAGGCAGATTATGAATACTCAAAAATAAAAAATGGGGGGAATCATTCTCATCTCTTTGAACTAAATTAAGGGTTCCTGCTGCTGGGCTTTTTTATTGCCTGATCATGACTTTGAGATCCCAGAAAGCACTAAGGAAAGGCAATATAATCAATATTTTTGACACTTTAGACATGCAAAGACTTTGCAAAGACTTCTGTTTGCTTCAAAATTTAATAGCTGAAGCTGCCAAGAGAGCTGCACATGTTGCCTTGAAAGACAGCTGTTAAAATAGTCTCCTTTGATCAGAATTCTTCCATGTTTATAGCTAGAGCAAGACAAAGTATTATAGGATTTTCTTAGCACGGACTGAAAATCATAAAAAGAATGATACTTGCAAAACCTGAAAACTGCATTTGTCATGAGCGGGCATAACTTTTCAAACATCAGTTAAAAGGAGACAACCCTGAATAGACCACGAGGATTTTCAGACTTTCTATTTCCCTAAAGTCCTCTTTTGTTTTACACGGAGAGCGGTGGTGTCCCTTCCTAGAGAAGTACAGGCAGGCAGTAGATTAGTCCTTATTTAGATGGTAAGTTCCAGCCTATTTGAATTGAATTAAGCATTCTCCTTCCTTCTGTGGGATTTGTCATAAATCTTGAGTAAATATACTTAGCGCGATCTCAAAGACTGAAGTTTTGATTTCTCAGAGGGCTCAAATCTTTAAGCCTTAAAACTTCTCTTGTTTAAGAGAGATAAAGCAAAAGAATCTACTTGTCAAAACAAACACAGGGAAAAAAAACCCTCGCTACAGCCCTAGACATTATCTCAATGGGAAGTGGCACTCATTTGAGGCTTTTCGGTAGCATTCTTTGCCCAGGAGTGAAATCTATTATAGGAATTAGTACTGCCCCTTAAAATGGTAGCATCACTAAGAAGCAACTGAATCCATCTCTCTTTCCCTCTGTTTTCCTATCCATTCTCCTTCTTCCAAACAGTATTCAAAGGTTTCTTCAAAGGTCTTCATCCTATCTTTGTTGCCATGGTCTCTCACAGAGTTGAATCAACATCTTCAAAACTAATGCCTGCTCTAAATGCATTGTTGTTGGGATGCTGAGTCAGTTCTCTGCTGACTAGGGAGAAAGAAAAAGGATCTTTGAAAATGAGTTTTAACATTCAACTAACCTGAATGGAGAAAAACAAGACATCTATACGCTGCTAGAAAGAAGCAAAACTTCCCAGGGCTGGGATGCCTTGCGTTTTGGGAAGAAAACCAAATTGTCCTGAGGTTTTTGTGTCAGCTATGCTGTTTTTTTCCTCTTTCATTTCATTCACACTGGACCTGAGAAAGACAATTGCTTCTCAGAAGGAAAAAAAAAAAAAAAAAAAAAGCAGATCCTGTTGATTAACACACACACACACCAAACTAAATCCTTGCAGTGGGGGTGACAGAGGATGCTTGGTATGCATTAGCTGTGACAGGCAGGGCTAGCTTTGGCATGCTTGAAATGAGTAGGGGGAAATTTTGAAGAAGCATCATTATTTCTAAGGGAACTAACAGGATGCTTGTTATCAGGTTTTCTTTTTGCCTCTCTTGCCTAACTTTCTTTCAAACACTTTCTTTCAAACAAGACCCATCTCTAAGACAAGTGTTTGTACAGCACATAGAAAAACAAGCTTACTATCCTAACTTGAACTTTTCAGCTTTATTGTATAAATAAGAACACCTATTTGCCATGTAAATGAGAGCACCAGATGCTTCATACTTGAAGAAGAGACAAGATCTTTGACACAAGCTTGGTTGCATCAACTTTAAATAGTTTTTAGCTGCCTGCCCTCAATTTTTTTAAATCCTTTTTTTAAACATCTGTCCTTAGCCAGTGGTCTGGCATGGCATGCTAAATTCTGTATATTTGTTCATTATTCCTAGGGGAGGAATTTGCATTAAAATTCTGTTGGTCTAATTATATGCCTCAGCTAAAGAAACTATTCATCTGTCTACAGCAGACTTCACCTTCGCGAAACAGATGATGACTTTGCCAGAGACTTTCTGGACATTGTAGCAACTGAAGGTTTTACAGCCTGTTTGTAATATGGGTCATAAACTGAATTGAAGGGAAAAAAAAAATCAAAAGTGCTTAGATCCTTACACTGCTTTCGAAAACAGCCCTTCATCCTCCAGGAAAATCACACTTTAATGGGGAAAGTTGTTTGCAGCAACTTATGATGGGTAAAATGCTACCCCTCCTTCATTCTGCTACTCTGTCTCCTCATGTCAGGGAATTCAGGTAGTGAACTAGGAAAAGCTTGACAAGGATCTGAAGACACAGCAGAAGAGTGTGTTCTGGGTCTTGATCTCTGAGATGGATGGGACGCTGAATAGCTGAAGCATTTCAGGGTGACAGGATGCAGAAAGGAGAAAATGGAGCAAGAGCAAGAGCTCTGCCTGTAACTTAAGAAAAAAAAAAAGGGGGGGGAGGAGGAGGGAGAAAAAAAAAACGTGTAAAGTATGTTCATTAATTGGGCTTTTAATTCGGGCAGTAAGTTTTCATCCTGTAGGATGAAGGTGGACACACTGAAATGGCAATGGTAATCATGGAATTTTGTTTCCAAAGCTGTCCACATTTTATCAGATTTAAAGATATTCCTAAAGAGACTGGATGCAAACTGTATATTGTATGTATATTTCTGCTCACATTTTTTTCCCTTTTCTGTGACCAACTCACTTTTTTTTCCCCATTTTAATTCACCTAACTCTCCCCATTTCACTTCTAAATTCCTTCTTTCCTTACCTTTGTAATTACCTCTTTCAAAGTTCTTTTTTTTTTCTATGCAATTTGTCTTCCCTTGCTCATAATCCAATGATTTTCATTAAAAATTAATTTTCTTGTTCTCTTAAATTCCATCCTCCCAAAACTTTATTCCCCCTTGCTAGTATGCTCTTGGCTTTAGTCTATTTTACCATTGCTTATACACTGTTGCTGGAGCTTCCAAGGCCTTTTTAGGTTTCTTCAATTTATTTCCACTCTGATGAGCCATGTCAACCCATCAACCCTATGGCTCAATCTACCATCTACCATTAATCACACTACCTCATCACCTGATCTCTCCAACAGATCTCCTTTTTGAATACCAGTGCATCTGCATTGGTCTTTTGACATTCCACCTCTTGGATTCTTCCAGGCTTGTTTATTTTCTGCCCAACAAGTGTTTCTTCTGCTGAGCAAATTCTCTGAGCCCCAGCTCTTCACGTGTTTCATTATCTTTGTCCTAAAGGGGCTGCCCTTTTATCTGCCCACTGAAAACAACCCAACTCTCCTTCCTTCCCATGTCATCAGAGATCACGATGAAAGGAATGAAAATGAGAACCGTCTCCTCTCTGCTTGCCCACCTGAGCTCCCCCATGCCCTGCCTTCCTTGCAGCTCATAGCTTTTCTATGGAGAAGATACGCCTGAGCCTGCACAGTGGCTGTGTGTTCTCCCACTCCATGGGGAGCACCAGAAGAGGGATGAGCTCCACCCTCCTCCTCATCCTTACCACATGGTTGCCTCTGTCCTCTTCCCCTTCATGGGGAGATCCATGACTGCTGTGGCATCACCCTTGGGGATGCAGACCCCAGTCAGAGAGCTCCCCAACATGTCATGCAAGCCAGCAGGAGCGTCTGCCTCTGCTCAGGAAGGGCTAAGAACCAGAATAGCAAGGGTATTTCAGGTCAGGCCTGAGGCGAATTAGCAGACAAGTTGTGAAGCTTACACAACATGTGGCCACATTATGTGTGGCTCTAGTCAGCACTAATAGCCTGTCATTGAGCTCCATGTTTAAACAATTTGAGCAAACAGCAAACACAGAAGATGGGAGGGGGAGAAAGGCCTTCGAGGAATGAGAAAGATCAGGCTGCTCAGTATACTTGGCAAGCAAATATTGCAGTGGTGAGGACAGCAGAGTAACTGCTGGACAGGCAGAGGTGTGCCCGAGTCCATACCATGCAAAAGTAACATAATGCAATACTAAACATACAAAAAGTCATCGTCCAGTCTTAAAATTCACTCAGCCAGCGATTTTTAGAGCTGCATAGGAAATTGATTGTTGGTTTAGGCTGTGCCTGATCACGTGAATTATCTGAGAGAAAAAAATATGGTTTTGGTTTAGCAGCAACAAAACCAAAATGGGTGGGAAGGAAGAAAAAGAAAAACAAGTTTTAGTGGCAGCAAAGAGTAAAATCCAACCACATCCATGTAAATAGCATTGATACTAGTGTTGGGAAGTAAATATAAAAACATTTTAAAATAGAAGAACTTAGAAACTGTATTGCATTGTTTAGTATGAAAATAATAGGCTTTCTAGCCAGTACTATTAAAGAACGTATTTAATCCAGTGCAGAATTGGCTATGAAACCGTCCACTCTACCATGGGAATGCTTAGCTCAGTATCTGGTAGGTTGCCAGCCATTTAAAATGTTTTTGTGTTGGTTTAATGATTGTTCCCATGAGCACTGATGGTAAGGGTTGACATTAATTAAAATACTAAGTCATCAGAGCTTGCATTGTGGGGAGAGGGAGAATGGGCTGGATCCAATTGTCTTCAAGCTTTCTTTGGCCTTCCACATTTTTCTCTTAGATGCATCATACATGCCAAGTATCCTCTTAGCTGAGGTATAACAATGTAAACAGACTGTCTCTGCAAATATAAAGTAATCTTTTTAGGTTTTCCACACACTCTCATTTAACTGATTAGAGGACACTCATTAAAATCAGCTAATCATGTAATGTGGCTGTGTTCTGAATGCTAAACAAAATGCCTAAATGAAAGAGGATTTTAAAACATTGTCTGCCTCTTAATTTATTTCTACTGTATACTCAATGGCGTACAATACAGTAGGAATGCTGGGCCCTATCCTCATTAACCTCAAAACTCATTATCTCATATAAAAACCAGCCCTTTACATAGACTGTGTTGGAAAAGGTACGAAGAAAAAGGATATGAAAGACAATGTGTTTGGGTACAGGCTCTTGAAACACTACAAAGGATTTCACTTAGAACTGTAACACTAATATAGAACATCACAAAATTGCAAGATGCATTGTTAAAATAATACTCGCTGAATTTGGACAGACTAGCTCTCCTGATGTCATTTATTCATTTCAGTAACAACCCAAGATCCAGATCTTCAAAGGCAAACAAAACAAGAGTAAGTCGCTAAATACCTGGGCTCCTCAAAAGGCCACAGGCAGGGGTTGAGGCTGAGCTTTTCTGCCACCACCCTAGGATGGATTCAGCAGCCCCAAGGACTCATCTCACAGGCAAGTGCTTACTGCTGCAGGGACTGTGAGTGTTCGAGGGTAAGTTCACACTATACATGATGCGATCAACAGTCTGACAGCAATGACCGCTGTAGAGCAATGTCAAAAATCAAAGCAAGCCAAGCCCCCAGAAACCCAAAGGGACTTTTTTACAGTAAGCAATGCAGAGCATAAAGCAGCCCTGATGTAAAAGATGGAGCAATCCTTTCTACTTCAACATCTTTTTTTACTTTGGATGAGAAGTCAGGCCGCCCTGTGACTTTGGGTCTCCTCCCTGCATCAGGGGAAATGCAAAACCTTGAAGAGTTTCCTAAAACTATTTTCCCAGCTCATCCACGGGCACAAGTGATGGGGCTCCCAGTGCTTCCCTGTGACTGTGTAGTAGGAGCCCTCACCTCTGAATGCCTGCAGTGCTCACCATCACTTTGGCAAGCACAGACATCACCCAGCCAAGGCCCCTTCACTCAACCCAGGCACCTCTGTCACCTCTATGCCACCTCAGCATCTGGTGGGGAGCAGGGGTTGAAGATTTCCATGATGGCAAACCCTGCAGGATGGAAACACGCTTTGGCTATTGGGTGTGAAACTTCTCCAGTCTCCCCATGTACGAGTACCAGGTCTGAGAGTTCTTCATGAGCTTGTCCACCCAAGATGGAAGAGCGAGAGCAGCTGTGGGAGGCTGTGTCTGTGCATGAGGACAGGAGGCCTGACGTCCCCTGGTCTTGTGGGGAGCCATCTATGAAACCAATGTCTTTGGGGAAAGGGAAATAGCTTTGCTTTCTTCCCAATTCACTTTTTATATTAAACCACACATTTTCATCGAATCCGGCTGCTCTGCACAGAGCAGGAGATGGGGCCTGCTGTCTTTCCAACAGGCCAGGGCCCCATCGACGGGTCGGGGCCCCATCAGCGGGCCAGGTCTGGGGGGCTCGGGCTTTGGGGCTTTGTGGCCACCGGCGGCCCCGTCGTGGTCGGAAGCGTCGGGGTAATCCGGGGAGCCGTCCGCAGCGAGTGGGTGGTCTGCGGGACGGAGGCGCGGGCTCTCCCCGCGGCCCCGGCCGCCGGCCTGAGCCAGCTCCTGCAGCTGGGCCGAAGGCGGCCCGCAGACCGCTCTCGGCACATTTCTTCATTTCTCACTTGAGTGCCCTTCTTTAGTTCCCTTTCAACTGCCCACTTTATATCGGCTTCATTACACCACCGCTCCATTTGTAATGTAAATCGGGAAACTCAGGGAAGTTTTTCTTTTGGCCTTGTCTACGGAAGAATACCGAGAGGTATTCAAAACGTATTAACACAAATCAATGGCACCAATAAAAGCAAAATCTCCTTAGCAACATAATCTTGATTGCAAAAGGAGAACTGAGAGCATTTAGCAGAACAGTGGCCCACATGGAATACGCATTTGTCTAGAAGAATGCAGCACAAAGCCTAAAAGAGAGATGCTGAAAAAATCCAAAATTAACTCACACTGAACAGTTACTCTTTTTTTCAAAAGTACACAATTGGCTACATTAAATCTATCGTGCGCTTTTCTGCTCAGCAACATTGTATCATACCGCTTTGCAAGCCCAAATTACAACAGCCGGAATGCTTCACAGCCCCGAGGAGCAGCACCCCTCCCCGCGCGCACGCACGTCTTGCATGTGTGCACGCATGAAATACATACACGCAGACACACACAGGTATTGCACACAGGAACTCTGTAAAAAATTTCTACACTCAAGGAGCCAAAGAGCTGTAAAATCTTCCACATACAGGAGAAAGAAGCTGGCTCGTTAAAATCTACGCAGTTTTTGGAGCCCCAGAGAGCGCAGGATGAGTTTTGTTCAAAAGGTTCAGGTTAACTCGTCGTTTGTATCTGATCATCATACAAATACCTGAATACATGAGTGGGAATGATTCCTCTGTGAATAAATGGCATCTACCTTAATGAGTTTGTTAGTGTATATTATATTGAGAGCAACAGTGTATTAAATAAACACGTATACAAACAGCTTCAACACCATTAGCCAATCATAACAATAATATCCATAATAAATCCTACTGGCATTAGGACTTTAAAAGCTTGAAGAAATCTGAATGTAGGCTTAACAAAAAGCTAGTTTGAGACACTTGAGATAGGCAATCCTCTACACTTATAGTAATTCTACTCCTATAGTCACCTAAATTACCCCAAAGCATTCCCCTCCTCCTCCCCCCTTTTTTCCTTCTAAATCGGACAAACATTGATTGGAAATTAGAAGAGAACTAATTAGAAAAGAACTGTATTACAAGGCAGAAGTTTCTGGGGTTTTTCATCCCCCATCTGGGGTATGAAATACTGCATAGGTGAAAAACAGTAAGGCTTAGTAGACAGGTTAACAAATATTTTATTAGTTTGTAATACATACAACTTAAGAAACGCTTTAAAAATTATATTGGAGTCCATTCCAAATCTGGGTCAGGTCAGGAAAAACAATGCTGATGTATTAAATAATATTCTATAATTCAACAATAGATTAACTTCAGTAATTTAGCAGACATGGTTAAATAGTCTTAAATATGCGTATTTACAACTGTGCAGCCTTAAAAAAAAAAAAAAAAAAAGGAAAAAAAAAGTCCTTTTCTTTCTATCTTCTCTCTCCAAAGCCCTGTGAACACAGTACTGGCCTCTAAGCTTTCAGACTCTCACCCAGACTTAAAATGTTTGAAGAGGAATGTTACAATAGTGGAAATCACAGCAACCCTATCTTTCTAACCTCTTTATTAGAAGGAATCCTCAGTAGGCATAATTACCACCAAGTCTATATAAATAAGTTTTTTGTTTTTTTTTTTTTAATATCCAGTTCCATGTTAAATTATTGCTTATGCATTTTCTGCTTGAAATGGATTTTTAGCATAGATAAAAAAAACATTTTATAAGTTTGTCATCTTGAAAGATAACATCCCATAAGTGACTTATTTTCTGTTACTGCTTTGTATGTTTAACACGTTTTTCCTAAGCACATACAGTCCTACGCAGTTCTCTGCAAACTTTTAAAGCAAGATGAATTACACAGGGTTGGTTTAGCACACAACATTTAGGCACTGTTTTTCTCGTTTATTGTTCCTTTTTACGTTTGGAATTAGTTTTGTATTCTCACTGCCATATTCAGTTTTCTACTGAAGAATCAAGTTACACATTTCAAATCTCTAACTACTGTGTTCCTTGTTACCTCGCCGAACCCAACTGCTCATTGGCAATACTAACAAATACGTACACTGCATATCCTAACAAGTTAGAAAGCCTGCTGCAAGCACAGAACAGAGAAAAACATTCAGAGTTGAAGAGCAAGATGCATATGTTGATAAAATGAATCGGTTTAAACACACAGCCACTAAAAATATCACTTATATTGCATCAGCGTATCTTTTTTTTTTTTTTTTTTTAAATTTCTAACCATGATTTTAAAAATGGATTCACAAACCTAAAATGCTGTAATGGAAAAATATATATATATCTTCAGCTAATTATGAAGTCTAATTTTCAACATGAGGCAAAATAACTTTAAATGATAAAGTTATAAACGAGGAAAAAAAAAGTGTGCTTCAATAAACATTATAAGATCTACTATCTGCCCTCCAAAAGTGAGCATTTGCCAATGGTTCCCTTCTCCATGAAAGTTAAAACTAACTACAAAAGTCTATTTTACTTACCTGAACTGAAATTATCCTAACTGGATCCTACTCCTGGCCCTCAGACATACTCTCATATGGCAGGAGCTGTCTGGGGAAGTCAAGAATTTTCTTTGGAAACAATTAGCCATGCATTACAGGCTCCAGCCTAGGAAAAGACTGGTCTGTACTCACTCCACAGCTCTCATCAGCACTTCCTTTTTGGTCTGGATATTTTAAACTAAAAAGATGCTGAGTTAAGGATGCTAACCTCCATATCTGCATAACAGCAGACATCTATAAATCAGGGCATAATCAAAAGAAATTAATAACACACTTGTTCTAATAAAAATACAATATAAATGAAGACAGTTTAGATAATTACCACAATGGATTGCTAGCCTTTACTTAACTTTCATTATTCAATACAATTTCATATGTTTCAAAAGCATTTTCCATCAGACTCTGAAAATTTCAAACCTAATACTTGAGATCAGTCTTCTGGGTGTTGCTTCTCCTAATTTCTACATTTCATCCCACTAAATCTTTCCTAACAGGCTGTTGTATTCTCAAGAGGCAAGCATTTATGAGTCTTTATCAAGAAAATAAGTCTTAATGAAGTATTAATGAGCTAAATGAACAAGAAGATTTTTTTAAAGGTAACTACCATGAAAACAACAACATTTAGTTAATAGATGTATTATCCAAATGTCATGTGGCAGAGATACACCAGAGCAGTGTAAAGAAACAGTTTCGTGCAAGGACTCCCTTTTTAAAATTTGCAAAAATATTTTCTAATTTAATCCTGCTGACCGAAACATCACTGTGCAATAAGATTCAGTTAAAAAAAATAATAATGAACTGCAGAACAGTGTTACTAACAAAATAACTGGAATGGATGTCTGTAACTAATGAAAAATAAACGCAGGACATTTTCTGCAGTGAAAGTGTTTGCTTCTTGAGTATTTCTCCCCTTGAATCTTTTCTATTTCCCTAAGAATGATACAGTTTGCTCATTACCAGTATCCCGATTCATCCAACCGGCAGAGAGAAGAACTTTACACAAAGAACAAACACAGGAATGAAGAAGGTAGCACCGTTAGAAATAATCACTCTATCCAAATCGGGGGGAAAAAAACACATCATTTATCTTTATCCAACATAGTTAGACATTCAGCAGCCTAATAATACAGGGTAAAGAGAGCTCTCATAGCTGTATATTGATAACATTCGTAATGGTCATGCATATTACAATCAGAAGTTTCCTAGGGTGCCGTTTGCAAAATATGCCTTCATGCAGATAGGCATTCAGCTCATTAACTCCATGTTCATATTTCCTATTAGTCCCTGAGAAGTTAATATTTCTACCTACCATATGGCTATTAAAGGCATTATAACCATCATTACACTTGGCTGTTTGTGATGGAAATGCAACGTGGCTTTAGGGAGAAGCAGCACAGAAATTACAGCAAATTAGTGGTGATGAATGCAGATCTTATTCCTAAAATGCTTTCTTTTTGTAAGCAAAGTAGCTGAAGAGCAACACAAATTATTTTAGTCACGGATACAACACTAGCCAGTGCCTCTTACCCTTCTTTAATAAGTCACTACTGTGAATCCAAGACATCTGGGGCTCTGAGACCTCTCTAATTGAGCATTTCCTTTACATAAAATCATCTGGATTTTGACCTAATGTAGGGTCATCATGATCCTTCTTTTAATTACTCAACAGCAGTGCTTCGAGAACTTAAAAGAACCAGGGATTTTCTTTGCTTAACAAGTCTTTTGCCTCTTCAGCTAAAGTGATCTCTTTAAATTGTTCAGAATTCAAATGCTTTTTTTTGTGGCTTTTTTTTTTTTTTTGGTAGACAATTTGCATTATTGCCAGCTGCTCAAAAAACCAAGCTGGGGCTCCCAAAACAAGGGGGCTGATTTAAAATTAAGACTTTGGGGTGGAGAGGCTGGGAGGAGGGAATAAAGACAAGTTCTTTTTCTTTGCCTTCTGGTTTATGAGCATTTACAGATCGCATTTTAAAGCTCTCCTCTACAGCTTTCAGAGCTAGATAAAATGACTTTTAGAAAAATAAAAACTGACTTAAGCAAGCATATAACTTTTAAACACCATGGTCTTGAGATTTACAAAAAAGGTAAGTATCATTTAAGAAATTAATTTACAGATTTTAATTTAAGTCCAAGTACTGCGAATTATTTTTATTTTTATTTTTTACAATGTACTCTACTTTGAGTATCATGGGAAATTTTGGATTTGCCACAGACATTTTTGGATTTACATACATAGTTTATTAAAATGACTTACTGAGCTATTACAAAACATAACCTAACTTTACAAGCATTTTAATTTCTGGTGAAATTCGCTAATCCCAGTATAAACTTCATATCATAGGTATTTAACAATGGATAAGCTCTACAGAATTCTTCACAGAGGTTCAGAAGGGAAACCTTTCTGCTTCACAACTTATTTCTGGCTATCACTAAGAGAATAATCTATCTTAATTATATTACAGAAAGCAAGAGATCTTTATTGACCGGTTGGAGGCCACTATATCTACAAACAATTATTAGCTTTCACAGGGAGTCATTGATGCCTCTACCATTACTTTTTCAGGCTAAAGGTGACATAATTAGCAATAATCATTTGCTAAATGATTGATATCAAGTGGCTTTCTCTCACTATTCAAGGAAATTGGAAATAGGTAAGATTATTTATATGAACTGCTAAATTACTAGAAGCTGAACAGATTAGACTATGTAATAATTACTTAAGCAAAGATCAGTCTATGTCTTAGAAGTCCTACTGTAACTTCTGGCCTGCTCCAACCATTGCAACTTCATCCTTTGCCAGCTGGACAAGAAAAGTAGTATCTTCTTACTGGCACACAAAATAACAAGATTTAAATATTTTAGAAACAACATCAAAGGAATAAATCCTGTTGACTGCTGCAGGCACTAAATAGATGTTTTATTAATTTTTTGTTATGATCAATTTCTACTGTTACAAGTACTGAATTGAAAGGAATTGCATTAAAATGTTTTATAGCATTCTTACTAGACAAGCGTACTACCTCAGCAGGAGAATAACACTTCTGAGCAAAATTCATCTAAATATAAATCCACTTTCTCAAGTCTCTTGGTAATATTTTAAGTCAGAGACACTGTTTTAATAAAATATCAGAAATACTTTAAGTGGCAACTTGTCTGTCTGCCTTACTATGGGATTTAGGCTTTTATTTGTTCAAAGCCCTACTTTGGACCCCTGTAATAGAATTCTCAGAGTAAGTCATAATGAAAATACAGAAATGCCTGCTAACCAAGTACATAACAATAGATGCACCTAAAGTAGAAGAGTTCTTATATACCATTAGTACTTATTTAGAAGTTTTGCTAACGAGATGCTCTTTGTAAATCTTTAAGCCACACTTCATTCATTGCATTGGTTTCAGCACACATCACACTCAAATTAACTTTAAAATAAGCAGGTTTGGGTGCTGCTGGCAAGGTAGTCACGGAGTCACAGTATGTCATAGTATGGGAAGACTGGGTAGTAAATTAAGGTCATTAGCTAATGCTGAACTCATTGCTGTTATGGTGCATCTCATAAGCCATACCCAACCTGTCTCTCTGCAATAAAGACCTACCAGTAAAAAACTGCATCCATGAAACAAATCTATCTATACAGCCAACAGAGAATTTTGATAAAGTCTAGGTGTAGTATATTCAATATTCATTTTATTGAAAACTGAGACTCAATGAGATCAATATATATTTCTGGTCACCAGTTATTTTTTCTGTTCAGTTCCAACATCTCCCCTACACCTCCAACCTCCAGAACCTCAGCTGCCATCAACTTTAGGCTTCTGTCCTCCTTCACAGGCTGAAATTGGTCCAAGATTATAACTAATACTGGGTAAAGGAGTGCTGCAGAACCAGATCTGTACTACAGAGGCTGACATCGATTTAAAAAAAAAAAAATTGTAACTAGTTACTTTGGAGAGAAACCATTGTGGGCCCCCATAGACCAAGGCAGCACAAGACAGATATTTGTTAATTAAAAATCAAATTCAGTCAGGTCAAAGAAACACGCTTGTAGGCTTGTTGAAAAGCATAGTTGAGTTATTTTCAAAGTAAACAGCAGGAATCCACAGACAAAAGCTGAGCAAAGGATGTTTTTTGGGAGCAGATACAGAGGGCTTGGACTTTCTAGACCAATCCCACTATTAAACATATAATACTCACTAGAGAATATTTTACAGAGAATAAATATTTTGAAGACATAGAAAAATAGTTCACAGCATCAAGGTACCTGTAATATATTACCTTGAAATAAAACTTGTGTTTAAAAGATTAAAAAGAGAAAATTATTCTTGTAGTGGTATCAACTTTTCATCCATACAAATATTAAGCAGAGTATATCTGTTTTTCATATATTCACATTATTGCTTGCTACCACAACTGTACAAGGAAGATATTCATAGCTTACATAAGTGTTCATGTACAGTAATTTTAGATACATAAAGCAAACTTTAAAGTATGATTGAGTAGCAATTTAAAAAAGAGCTGTGTGTGAAGATATGTACAATTAAGATACAAGCAGAAGAAATAAAATACAACTGGCCTGACCCAAGCATACATCATATATCCAGTTAAAAAAAAGAGTCTTTATACTTGTGCAGAAAGTAAGCTTTGTAAACCACGAAAGCATAGAATGAGCAGAAGCGAGGGTGCAGTAACTAATCACCTAACACATTTAGATTTACACTGTTGTCCAGTGTACTTTGCTTTGATTACTTTTGAAACATGGCACCTGCATTTGGATCTGGAACTGGACTGTTCAAGATTTCCTCAGTAACTTTCTTCTGCTTATGTGGCTTTAAAAAAAAGAAACAACCCTGAAAGGTCCTCTTGGACAGTAAGTTTTACTAAAACAAGTCCTTCTGTACCCCTATATATTGTATGTGGTAAACAGTAGGAATAGAGCTGATACATGGCATTCGCCTGAATTAAAACACCTGCATTATAAACTGCAATACTAATATATCGTTGAGATCTTGAGTTCTACTAATCAGACACATGCAATTCTCGCAGTGATTTTTCTAATCTGAGTAATATAATTCTATTTTGCCTTTTTTTTTTTTTTTCCTTAAATTTAAGTTAGAACTTCTTCAGAACCAGCTGACAGGACTTCTTCATGAAAAGCACTGAGATTTCTACTAATGCAATGGCATTTGGGTTCCAGAAAGCACATTGTCAAAAAAAAAAAATCATCTCCTTCTTCTGTTGGAAGAGGCTAGCCAATAACCCAAAAAGAAATAAAAATATTTACAACTGACTAGTCACTGACAAAAGTTTAGGTAAATCTTAGAAGGTACTTCAGCACAAACTAATAATTAAAAGGACTTACACGATGGACAATCAATCAGTTGTGTCATTTTGGGTTTAAAAAAAATACCTGCTCACTTGTAGAACATTTTCAGCTGTGTATTTATAGTAATATATATATGTACACACGCGCGCGCACACATAAAAGACTCTCTGAAAATCAGGATACATTAACAAACAGAAGTAGGAAAAGTAATAACTTAAGTAGTAGGTAACATTTGCATGAAATGACTTTGCAGAGTTTGACCAAATGCACTTAGAACATGCTGTTATTAAAACAAACAAAAAAAGAATGGAAACACCACAAGAGTCTGTAGAACCAATGCTATGTCACCACCAGGAGAGCACCAAGCAAGGCACCATTGGAAAGACAACATACTTGAGTAAGTCTCTATAAATAAATCATATGCTAATCTGGTCGAAAAATCGGTGTCTTTGGTAAAAATTCTATAAGGATGACCTGTATAAAAAGAAAAGAAATATATTATTTAAGAGATTGCAGCAATCCTGTTTGTCACAATGACAATTCACTTTTTTTTTTTTTTTTTTTGATGTACATCAAGTTGTCACAATGACAATCACAATACTTTCCTCAGGTAGAAAAATGTCAAAATTCTTTTCAGACAAAGCCAAAACTCATAAAGAATCAAATGGAATTGACAAAGTTTGCCTACTAATACTGAACACATCTAAACAAACTGAAAGAACCTACTTAAGCGTTCTTTAACAAAAATTATTAGGAACACATTATTAAAGAGATAAAGATACTAATTCAAAAAACATAAAGCAAAATGCATGCAAAATTAATTTTCAATTACATGAACAATTCCCTTTACTTCAAATTTGATTCTGCTTAATATAGGATTCTAAAATCAAGTTTATACTTCAAAAACTCATATAGAAAGAGGTATCATCTACTGCAAATTTTGCATATCAAACAAACCTACAAGTAGTTAACAAACTTGAGTGATGTTTCTAAATGATTATGCCTCAGGTCCCAGTTGAAGTTTCAGCTATGTTTTGCATAACTACGTAGACTTGTTAGCATAGACAAACTCAAGAATGCAATCCAAGTAGTTATCCTGGTTTATATTCAAATAGAAACCTTAAAGAAAATGTTCACATGTACATTTTCACATTATACGTTTTCTTTCTTTAGACAGTCTTAAGATTACCAAAACACCAGCGTGAGTGTATTAATAAAATATTAATAAGTATAATAAAAAATAAAATACTTTCATCTGATAGCATAACTAAGGATTTTTTTATTTACTTGTAAGGGGAGGTTGAGTTTCTGCAAAGTTAAGAAAGAATTTTAAACGTTTTTGATTGAAAAACGCAACTTGGCTGCTTAGAGAATAAATGCGTCTTTCTGTGATAGCACACTGAACATGAGAAAAGAAAAACCATCACATTTTAGTTCTGAGGCCAACACTTTTGAAATAATGAACACTGAAATCACGTCTGTAAATCTATTTTTACAGATACTCAGAAGTGGTTTGATGTTTAGCAGGGATGCAAGCTGCTCAAAATCCATTGATCGCTGAAACAGGTTGACCACTGGATGCTTCATAGCTACCAGCACTTCCAATATTCAGGCAAGATTTCAAAAAGGAAGCAAGATGAAAAGCTGGAAATCTGTGTTTCTACCAAGAGAGTAAGGCCACCTTATATACAATTTAGTATCTCTGACAGTGGACGTAGACCCTCAGGTGGACAAAGAACAGTATTTTGCATACAGGGGCACAACTGAAAGCATTTATTTTGAAAAAACTGAGGCTAAGAGTTTATTAATTAAAATTAAATCATGACTACAACATTAAGAGCAGTTTTAAAGAGACTAACAAATTAGTTAACTGAAAATGAGGAAATGGTGTAGGGGAGTCTATTAACAAACCTCATTAAATACACGCAGAGATTGCATATTAGATGTTTCACAAATTGAAAATAAAATCTTAGATCTTTATCCTGTAAAGCTATATGTCCATGCTTACACAGTAGTAATGCATATAGCTCATTTTAAATTGTATTTAACAGAATGAATGAACCACAGTATTTATAAACTAGCATTGTACATTTGAGGTGTGTTTTTTTTTTAATTGAATCTGCAAAACATTGGATGTGATAATTTTCCTTTAGAAAACCACTTTTTTCAGTGAGATAAAAAAAACCTTCATTTAGGTGAAGTTCAAATCTACTTTCCAAAGTTTGATTTATGCTGTTTGTAATGTCTTATCATACATCTAAATTAACAAGTTTTGTAGAAAAGGTGATACAAAGTGTCTACTTATTCAGTGAGCTGAATAGAGCTATTCTGTATAAAAAGGCATTTAAAAATCTTTTATGTTTCAGGCTAGAATTAAGATCGAATGCAGAAACAGGGAAAAAAGGAAAGGCTAAAAGGAAAAGATCATTTTAATATAATTTCCTACTACTTAATCAGTTTCTAAATCAATTTTACATGCATGATACCTTTGTTTCAAAGAATAGACAATTTTTCATACAATGAAAAATCACAGATAAGTTAGAACTAATATAGCAGATATTTCTCAAAGATTAGTCTTTATTTTTACAAAGTTAACCCTTCCTGTCTCCTACTTACTAGGCAGTTTGCAGAAATCCCGCAAATTCTAATGTATCTTACACTTCAGCGGCTTACATTCATCCTATTTAGCACCCTCTGTCTACGTCCAAGAGATTTTCAAAACGGAAACATAAACAGCACCAAAAAAAGAGCAAGAAGGTTGCCAGCTAAACAAACTGAAATCCCACACTAGACATCATTCATTTTAAACTGCATATAACTTCTCACTGGATGTTTCTATGAAGTGCTTATGGGGTCTCAGCCAAAGACTGGATTTTTAATTTTAGAGTGACTTAAGAGTATTTTATAGCAACACCGATTTGAGATAAAGATACTTTCAAGACAGTTGAGGTAAGGGGCAGTTAAAATCTAAAAAGGCTAAAGGTTTCTTAAGCTCCAACAGCTTAGTTGAAAGGTCTTCTTCCATACTTTTAGACTTGATTAGCATCATATAAAACAGCCATATCTGACTTGCTGCGTAACCAAAGTTGTGGTTATTCTTTATACAGCATCTAAAATTTCACACTCCATCAGCACATGTTCGAGCTATTTTATCTTGGCAATTAATTTATTATTTTTTAGAACACAGTGAAGCCTTGTTTTCAAGTCATTCATAACTTTATAAATCAGTCCTGCACATGAAACCATGCATCTGTGAACCGTAGAAAATCCTTGCACTCAGGCGATTAAGCTCCTGACACCTTTGCTGATTAATAATCATGAAAAGAATAAGATCAGAAGCAAAATAAATGATCATTTAATAGAGAAACTCACAAAACAGCCCTTTAACTTACATATTCCATCATGTTATTCGTTTCACATTTCCTTTTGCTTAGTCTCCAATGCAAGCACAGCTAGACAAGGAGGAAAGAAAAAGAAGAAAAATGAGCTGTATTTTATTGCAGCACACAGACTAGCCCATTTGTCCACCTTTCATATTTTTCGTTCAACAAAAGCATCTGTTTCCATACTGTGCAATTCAAACTCCAACAGTACGAAGCTGCTCCCTGCGGCACTCACCTTGTGGTATAACCTATTGTTTTCCCATTCTAATAACTTCTCAATCGATCTTCGTGTCTGGAAGACAAATGAGAAAGAATTTTACTCTTGAGTGGTTTTAGAAAAACTTTGTTTTGCAGCTGCTTTTGTGTGAAAAGGAGAGAGGTACAGGACAGTGACTGAGTACAGGGTGGTCTGTAGTACTATCAAAACTTCCCTGGTATTAAATAGTAACCAGCGCAGAAAACAACTTTTCGTGACACCCAAATAACTATCTTCAAAACGGTGTAGAAAAATCTAACCATTTTGGAACAAAAGCTTTTCTCACATATGTTTTTATAGCAGCTACGGGTTCAAAACCTACTACAGAAACTTTAAAGTGATCCAAGTATAAATGCAAGCATAAACACTGCTCCCTAGTACCCGTGGTCTCAATACACTGCTTCTTACAAGGCTGGTATTTGAACCAACGAATGTTACTACGTCAAGTACAGATATACAATAGTCTATTTGAGAAAATAAAATTAAAAAAAAAAAGTTACATTTATATCGAGATTCTAGAGAGCAAATAACCAAACGCAGAAAGTTATGGTAACTTGCACAAATTTAACTTACAAAATCTAGGATTTGTATAAAGAGCAAATCCTGTATATAGGAGCCTCAAGCCAAGTTTTACTGCCTGTCTTTACCACACTTGACACTTCAGATAGAGGATTCTGAAATCTGTTCCTTCACAGCTTTAAGACTACACACGCCAGCATTAAAGGACTTTCTGTGCTGTAAAGTTTCACGGCATTTTGAATATAGTTATTCAGTTATATTTACATTTGAGAAATACATTCTGACATTTATGGTCATTTGACTGCCAGAATATATACTGCTTAGCTCTAAATGGGATTTGCTACTGACTATGAATAAATAGAGGATAATTCATGGTGCCAGGTGTTAAGATGAGACCAACAGAGCTGCAGGTGCAAAAGGACGGAGCAATGACAAGGATCAAATACAACTTTGTGCAGCTGCAGCTTCCTTACAAGGCACAGAGGGGTGAGGGGAAGGGATGAGAAAGCATCTTGCTGTTATTACTACAAAATACAAGTACTGTAAATGAACCTTAACAAATCAAACTAAATGCCGGCCCAGCAAAGAAGAACATCTGAACGAAATAAAAATTGGACAACAAATTATTCCTTTCCCATCAAATACTAACATTTTGCTTTTAAAACTCCAGTTAGCCTCCGGTGCAGTATTGCGGTAGCATCCAAGCATGCACTGTGGTCACATGATTAAAAATTAGATCATGGCTATCTATAAATAATCAGTGTGCTGAATTTTTATTACGCTGTATTTTAAAAAGCGCAAGTCAGGGAATTATCCAAAAGGTGGATGTGCCAATGACTAATTTATCACTTCAGTTCGGAATTGAGTATTTTGAGGGTTATTGTTATTATTATGTTTTTAAAGACAGTGCCCTTTAACAATAATCAGCAGACCTCACTTGTTTCTTTGTAAAGATAGCCTTTTAGAGTCTGCTCTCCTTTTAAATGAAAATAGGGCAGCAGTTATGGTCACACTTTTGTTAATTTAGTTGCCAGTCAGCTCCAAATCAAAAGAAAATAAGGCTGCAGAGTGTAATTAACATTCAGTTCAGTCGTTTTGTCCCTTGTCTAGCCCCCAAGCTTTGTTAAAATTGCCATCTGAATGCTGAAGGCTGTAGGGAAATCGATTTGATTCTAATCGCACCATGAAAAGAACATGATCTAACTGCTTTCAGCCCTCCGTAAATCTGTACTAGGTCTTTAGCACAATGCAACTTCCAATTTAAAAAGCACTGAATGTCTCGTCAATGACTTTGTGAAGAAAAAAGAACAAGGAGCAGACATAAAAATTCCAATAGTTGTTTAAGCATTAAAGTTCATTTGCATCACAGCAAACCTGAAAAGGGCTGACCTCTCAAACCGCCTCTCAGGTCTATGAAGTTGTAGCCTTGACAAGCTCACATTGACAGAGCTCATTGACTCTGAAAGGCTACTCTATCAATGGTGAAAAATGGCAATAGGTTCTACTCTGAGCAGGCATCTGCCTGCCCACCCGCTGCTAAACCAATGGCAAAACCGATTCAAAACCTGAATCTACCTTGTAATCTTCCTTTCCAGGACCTTTTAATAATAGATTAAGATCACTATACAATTTAATTTCATTGTTTGCCCAAAGGGGTGTGAAAAACATCTAAGCTTTTCAAATTCCAATAAAATTACACATATATTACAATACATACACATAAATAAGAAATTGATAGGTAGTTATGCAGTATTAATTGGTTTATTTGAACAAGAAGCCAGTTTAAAGTCATTTGACTAGCATTAGATAAAAACACGGGCCGCCTCGCCACCGCGATTATTTGCTTTCCCGAAGCCTCGCATCCAGCCCCTCCTGTAGCGTAACTTGGGATATTCGGCCATAAAATCAGGCCATATTATCCATAAACTGAAATGTTAATGAAAATTAGACTGTAAAATATTTCTGCGAACCTCAGAGTTTGGAATAAAAAGAAATGAATTAAACAGCATCCCACAATTCACTATAGTAAGTTTTCTTCCTACTTGACAGGTGAAAAAAAGCACTTGCACGTGCAGCTTAATTAATCACTGCTCTTGACATCTCAATGATTTACAGTGAGGAGCAGGTGAGGATATACAAAACCAGAAAGGAACACTTGATCTGAGTGTAGCATTTCCAGCACACTAGGATGACAAGCTTATATATTCTATCAATGGTGTACAGAAAAACCTATACAGCAAATTATTTGTTAGCCACAACAAAAGCACAAATTAAGTGGAAGAGAGACTTGCTTATTAGGAAGATTTAATACTAACCAGCTTTTACATTTTTTTTCTTTAAAAAACTCACACCAATATTTGAGCAAAGCTGAAACTGCAATTCAAGTATACTTTTTAGCATACCAATGATAAGAAAGTATGCTTTGTCACATATTCTGTGAAAAGGAAGATAGTATTTAATATTATCTACACGATTTTCTGAAATAGGCCTCTTCTAGATGCAATCTATAATGAAACATTTCTGTAAGATGTCTGATTCTTTTGAGATGTTGATATATGACAGTCTCCTCCTGAAAAACTGGACTACCAAAGAAGCCCAACTCATAATACATGTTTACCAACTCCAGTTGCTCCCAATTAAAATAGTAAAAAAAAAAGTTTTGCCCTTAAAGATGAAACACACTGGGAAAGTTATGAACTTTTAATGGAGAAATAAGGCAGTAACAAAGTGTTACCTGGATTATCAAATGCAGTATCTTTTTCTTACGTCTTTGCAGTGTCTAGAGAAGTTAGGTTGCAGTTCCAGATGCAGTTGTGATCTGGAGTGGGAGTTTGTGCAGCCACAAGGCCCCTTCCTGCAGTGCCTGACCTGGAACATGCATGCTGCACCAAACGGTACTTGTGAATGGGCCAAGGCTCCCTGAGCTCCTGCTGTAAATCAGTGAGGGACTAGACAGTATTAAACAAAAGGTCTTACATGACACCCAAAATGGTGCTAATTTGATTACCTCCTTTGCCTTAAATATTTAAGTGGGGATACAAGATAAACAGTAACACTTCAACGCTATCAATTTTATCCATAGTTGTCTGGTAACAACAGAAAAATCTCTCTCTACATTCATTTGATCTTTGACTTTGCAGCTGAAAAAATTATTTTCAAATTATTTTTATAAAAACTTTACCACAATGAAGTATTAATAATTTTGAATAACACCTTGAAAAAATACACTTCATGCTCAAATTTCAAAATAAAAGGATATCAGTTTAAGGAGGTTTCTGTTGATTGTCATACAACCCGAAGTTGTATTGTACCCCATGTAAGAAAAGCTAAGGATCCTGTCAGAACTCTGAACTACACCATCGCCTTTCACTCGAAGGAAAAAAGGATGGAAGCAGGAATCTGTTCATTCTGCAAGCAAAGACAGACTGGTCTACAAAATTAATACCCAAGCAATTTAGTTATCACTCCAAATGCTTTCAGAGATTTATTCTTTCGTTGAATTTTAAAAAGTACACTTGGATCAAAAGTGTGGGTATATAGTTAATGTTGATGCACTATCGAGTATCAATGAACCATATTTCTGTTAGAAAACTACAAACAAAACTGGATGAAAAAGTCCTGGTACTGAAGATAGTGCTGCTACACAGCTGGTTGGTCGTTCCTAGCACTAAAATATGCTCTCTGTAGAGTTTGTACTTTGTGGACTGTGGAAGAGGTCTAAACAATTTAAAGTCCTACTCTGGTGGCACATCAAAAATGTCAATGTTGTAATCAAAACATACATAACTGAACTAAAAGGCATCTTTATCTGTGCTGAGACTACATCATACACAAACTCTTCAGGAACTGTAAACTGGTAAGTTTCCCATCTTACTGGGGAATTCTCTATTTGTGAAAGGCAAAGAGGATGTAGATGAAAGATGAGCTGATTTCAGACCCTGTCTGTTAGACCACATAGGTGTATCTTGCACCATCTTTCTTATTAGTAGCTGGGACACTTCTTACTAAAGATTAGCTACAGTGTGCTCAAATCAGAAGCCACTGCAGCATCAATGCAAGAACGTGAGCAAAACCCATATTACATGGATTGAAGAGTATCTGAAAATAAATGTAGCTACCTCATGCTTTTCATAAGATCTTGAAATAGCTGCCTTGCCCAAGAGTATTATTACTGCTACATCTCATCTTACAGATGATTTTGAGCAGAAAGTTAGCCCCATGATCAAACTTCCTGATGAGGCAAAGAAATATCTTCACCAAAATTCTGGAGCAGAAGCAACTTTGACCTCACAGACATCACTCTGACCTCAGGGAACTTCCCCTTCTAAAAGGCAGCCCTGAGGATATTGTCCCAAACACAAACATGATCCACAAACTAACCTAAGTTGCATGGTTGTTGTTCTCAAGCCTGAGTGCGTACCGCAAGGACAGGCAAATTCAAAGTCTAATTAATTGAATCAGATCAACTACTTTCCAAAACAGTCTCTTGTACCACATCGGTGTTATTTAGCCAAAAGAAGAGATGGCTCCAGGAAGACCCAATAGCAGCCTTCCTACACTTAATGGGGTCTACGGAAAAGATGGAGGGGGACTCTTTAACATGGAGCATAATGATAGGACAAGGGGTAATGGCTTTAAGCTAAAAGAATGTAGATTTTAATTAGGTATAGGGAAGAAATTCTTCACTATGAAGGTGGTAAGGCACTGGCACAGGTTGCCCACAGAAGCTGTGGATGCCCCATCCCTGGAGGTGTTCAAGGCCAGGCTGGATGGGGCTTTGAGCAATCTGGTCTAGTAGGAGGAGCTCCTGCCCATGGCCAGGGATTGGAACTAGGTGGTCTTTAATTCCAACCCAAACTATCCTGTCATTGCCTGCCGATATAAAGAGGACAAGCAGTGTTATTTGACATTATTACCTGTAATGGTTTTGAAAAGCTAAGCCAAAAACCTAATACATATTCCTCAGAGACTCTGGTTACCTTGATTCCCAAACTCTAAGACTGTTTAAGAAAGCACTAAATCATGAAAGAGGTAGAGAAAGGAGAATGTATGTAGAACCTGTGCCTATTATCCAGAGCAACAACGGAGAACATACATTTCATTATTACCAACAGACTGATGGTACATTGTACCAACACTTTTGTAACGTACTGATGGATTTTTTGGTACAGTGTACTGATGGTTACTAAGTGAACATTATCTAAATTCATGGCACAGAATCAGCAGTTACCAACTCAGCTCACATCAACAGCAGTGCAATGAACTGCTTCTAAAGTATCTTTAGCATCCAAAATTTGGTCTGCAGAAGAAACATGATAGAGAGGAAAATTACCAAGAAAAGCTCCTGAAATTTGATTGGTAGAGTCCTATATAAGTTTCCTCTCAAGTACAGACAATCCAGAAGACTCAAGATGCTAAGGCCAAAAGATACTTTGGTTATAATGTTAAGAGTTAGCTAGCTCTTCTTGTTTGGTGACCTATCTTCGCTCATAAAATGACAGTAAGTAGAGCCAACTGCTCTGGACAGTCCCTGCCATGGAAAAGCCTTGTAGTGGAAATGGTCTTGACCCTGGGAAAATTAGCATACTTCCCGTGAGAAGGCCTGGGTTGTAGAAAACTCCCTTTAATGGGCAGATACACGTTGACTTGATCTCCGAAGCATCAAGATCTTAACTAGGATGAAATTCCAGCTCTAAATCTGTCATTGTAAGGGAACAACTGGGCATGACAACGAAAGGTGTTCACCTCCTGATGAAGGTGAACACTCTTACAAAGGGCCACAGAAAATGAACATGGAAGACTGAATAGACCATAGCAGGAATGAAAAAAGAACTGCATCTCTACCAAGTAACTCATCTGGTATTGTCTACTGTGGGAAGTTGTAAACTGAACACAGATGAAAATTTTACCTCCATCCCCCTTTTTAAAGTTACAAAGATGTTAAGTTTGGATTGCAGTCATGTATTTCCAAAGTATCTAGTAGAATGCTATGGAATATAGTTCAAGGCCAGTGTAGGTAGAAAAACTGAAGAATCTCAGGTTACATCTGTATTAGAAAAAGTAACTGTGCCCAGAAATATTCCCATTCACTTCAAGCCAGCTGGCAGGGAAGAGCTTACATCTTTATTATAAAGTTTTCCTAACTTCCAAACTACCCACAGCGCCTGCAACATCCTCATAACGCCTAGGAATTGTTATACATACAATACAGGACCAACGCTCGCCATGGACCTTCCTTAAAGTACAAATAATTCCTCAATACAAATTATTGCAATTCCTAGGAACAATCCCAGGTTTCATTTATTAATAGGAAGCATTTGATTCCTGCTGTTGGGAACATCTAAGGACAAGGGGCCAAGAATGGAAGAGAAGTTACGTGAAAGGCAGCATAAGGTAGTGAACTAACTTTAGCAGGCCCCACAAAATCCTGTGTGCATGTTGAAGAGGATGACCCCTCTGAAAGGAATGGCCTGTCGTGTCCTGCCTGCCTAGGGCCTAACCACAAGAATCCCAGGCATGCTGATCCCATAGTTCATTAAACAAATTGGAAAAAATAGATCTGTCTACTCTAAAAAAATCCATCACTATCATCATTGTTGTTCCAAATGTCAGCAAATTTGTTCCAAATTTCAAACGTTATTTTTATGGAGAACAATAAAATGGTCTTTTCTTCTGCAGAAGAACTGCCTCCCTCACCCTTCCACCACTTTCCTTAGCAGCCTTGTCTCTTGAACTGTTTACTCATGTTTTGTTCTCTCTCATTTGGAATAAAACTATTTTATATGCAGTGCTTGAGTTACTAGAGTGCTCCATTTATGCAGAGAATATCATTTTATCCTAGTTTCCTTCAATAAACTGAAAAAGAGAACATAACCCAATGCAAGGCCATTTTGAAGAAAAGCAAGAGAAGAGGCACAGAAACGTCACTACCTCATGCTTGCCAGCAGGTCATTTCTAGTTTCTTATTTTCAGTACCACAGTCCATGAAGTTCAATGAAATACTTCCTACTTAAGTTTAACATATCAATTTCAGATAGTTTTGGAGTTTAATTCTTCCCTTGAGTCTGTATATGCTCCCTTATTTGGCATCACCTACAACTTGCTAAGGACAGAACCCTACAAATGACCCTTCCTAACCCGACGTCCAGATCTGACAACCAGCTAGTTATTCTGAAAAAGCATGGTAAGAATGGTCTGCCTTCGCTACATGAATCTCAGCCAATTCATATTTGTTCAGAAACATGTCAAACAGGACACAGAAAGCAATCCTAAAACCAAAATACACCACTATCTGTGGCTCCCTCTATATACCTTAGCCATCACAATAGAAAAGGCTCTGTAGCATGGAAAGCATTATTTTGATAAATATTAAAATGCTGAGAGATTTCTCCTTTACAAATGCTATTAGATTTTAAACGGCATTTAGAATATTCACTATGGAAACTAAAGATACATGCAACATTTACAATTAACATGAAACTTGTAATTAAGAACCTAAGAAATTACAAGTTTAACTTCAGAATACTTATTCTTGAAATATGTATTTATATTTGACCTTTAAAGAAACAAAACTACTATTTTGTGACTTACATATACTTGGAAGTATTCTTCATGACAAGCTTATTGCCCTACCCTCCAGATAAGCTTGCAAATTAAAAGACATAGCAGAACTATTTGCTCCCACACCTTGTTACCCACCGACTCACTATTCCACCCTTCAGAAAAGCACATGAAAACTCTTTATGGGGTGCTCTGAGGTAAATAAAACTTCTGAAAAACAGAGGCAGAAAAAAAAATAATGGAGTTATACATGTGATGACTTTACATTTATTACGTTCTGCAAACACTTGGCTCCTGTAAGTTCAGTAAGAGGAGGATTTAGTGACTCTTTTGACTAGAGTAACACTGAAGAACAAATTTTAATTTTTTTTTTTTTTTTTTTTTTACCATTTTCATTTTATAACCAATACTAGAAATGAGATGATTTTAAAAACTTGTGAATATAATTTGAAGACAATGGACAAGAATGTATATTCGACGCATACAAACTCTACTTTAAGAAGTTTTACTAAGCTGATTAGACCCCATATAGACTTTGCATGTTTTCAAGTTAGGATAAATAAAATGTGTTGGTGTTTTTTTTTGTTTGTTTTGTGCTTCCAAATTAAATTACAATGTATTAAGAAATAAAAAACAAAGCCCCTTCAGTTTAATGTAATCATCGCACAGAGCTGTTTGGAAAAGTATTATCGTAACAGAGCATCTCTACTGCCAAGTCCCTGGCAGAAAGGCAGAATGGAAAATTTTTCTTCAGTTTTGAAAATCAGTTAAATGTTTTCATAGCTGCAATAAACTGAGCTAATGTGCTTTAACATCACTATCAACCACAAATTCATTCTAGCTCCTCCACCACATATTTAATTTAATCAACGCTTTGAAAGTTGTAATTAGCTTATGTTTATACAGCACTTTGAAGATGTAAACTGCTATGTAAGTGACAATTAATAATGGGGTTTAAGCAGTATTCATCAGCTTTGTGTGAATTCACAAATAAACAAGCAGCTCTTGAAAGTATTAGTTCAGATCACCCTTAAATATCTCATTCTACCCATTTTAAGAGATTGCCTATGTACCTTCCAAAACATGCAATTTGCATGTAGAATTGCAGTACCTCCAGATTTCTTAAAAGCTAGCATTCTATCATAGCTTTCATTGTTACTGCTTCTGTTGAAATTATTTATCCCATTTACACATCAGGAACTACAGCACTTAGTTAATACGGAAAATGAACGTCAAATCATTTGAAATAGTGGCTTCAAATGGGCACCTCCAGCTATAGTGCTTTTTGAATTATAATTCACTATGTCATTCTTTTTATTTAAAGAACAAAAACTTAAAGACTTAATGTCCATTTGTACAATCTGGAACTTGTCCCAGAAAGGATGGTACAATCTGAGTACAACTGCTGAAGATCATTGACAATCTAGATCTGCAAATGAGGGACCGCATTTCCTGCAATTTCCTTGCAGCTTTTACTCATCTAAATCCAATCAAGACCACATAAAAGGAAAAAGGCAGTCAGATATTGAATCAAATTAAACATTTATTCTACTGGTGAGGAGTACCAGGCTTTTTCTCAGATACCTCAATGCAAAAGAAGAAAAGAAACAATACCGTACAAAGACTTCCAATACTAGCATTGAACAAAGCAATGAGACGAAAAATACAGCAAGGGGAAAGCTTTTGTTGCATGGAAGTGCATTAAAGTGATATAATTAACAGTCAAGCTTACAAATGTCTGCGATTTAATAAATTTATATTTTCAAGCACCTGCTGCATTAAGGAGACAAAACTCATAACTCATTTTGCACTACACAATAAATAGATTCTCATTATATGGCCAATCACCAGAAGTGTGTACTTTCAAAAGCCATTTACATTTGTGATAGCATTCCTACATTTGAATTTAAAGAGTTAATGAAAGTAGTAAACATACTAGAGAAAAATTAAGATAATCATTCAAATTTTAAAAACTGTGAAACTGTAGTATTCATTTTGTCTATGTGAACCTTAAATTTGTGTTATTCTTTTCTTCAGAGAAACTTTTAAGAGTATGTCAGACTGATTCAGCCTTATGAAGAGACATTTCTTAGTTGGTCATTCTGTGAAAAATTATTCTCCTGTATTAAAATCAGCGATTCTATAGTTGAAATCGACATTTCACTTAATAAAAACTTAAGCCTGAGAAAAACTCCCACTTGTTGCATCACTGTGTATGCAATTCAACAGAACAACTGGGTTAGTCTTCTACTTACACAGAAAACCATTTGCAGTTAGGAATTGCCAGCAGTACAAGCCATCTGAAGGGCCAAGATGAAGCTGGTATATTTATCTTGAATAATTAAAACAAGCTCTGCAAGTTCTACACAGATTTCAGTTCTACATGTGAACATACTCCTACCCTGAATCACTAGGGAAGAATACCTAAAAGAAGGAAAGAAACAGGCACATGTCAACCTGGATGCCTGGTTTTCTCAAGAAGTGAATACTGGCTGCTGTGACTACACAGAACTTTCTTCCAAGACACAGTAAAGTCAGAGACAAGCAGTACAACAGTTCAAACGTTATAACTTTGTGCTAAATATATTCATCTGCTATGTATGAACAGAACCGTGGCACTAGCAGAACAGTCCATAGATTTAAGGTTTTTTTAGGGAAAGTATACTAAATTGCCTATTTTCAGTTTTGCAGGAATCTGCTGATCAGTTCACCAATTAGAACCTAGATGAACCAGGCTGTCAGTTTGCTGTGCAGCTTCAGGTAACTCACACCAAGCAATCTTACTTTCTCCACTTCTGGAGAAAAAAAAGATAGGGTCACCTCCTGCACTTGTCACAGCATTTTGACGTAAACTGATGGGAAGTCCCTTATAAAAGAAAAATCTTACAACATGTTGGACACAAGTCAGTACTGATATCTTAGGGAGTACAAAACCTGTAATTCAATGTACAAGGAATTTAAAGGATTAAAATCTTTCTGCTTGCCTAATCTTGTTCTACTAAGGTACAAACTTGAATTCATATATACCTATTCAAGCAACACAAGCAGCAGTAACTTTTCACTGCTTTTCCACGAATAGTAGCCCTGACTAGAATCATTACAAATTCCTCTGCTTGTTTCTTATACTAGAATTTGCAACTGTGTCCTTGAAAATATTCTACAACTTTCCTCCTTATCTGCTCAACCAGGGGAAAGAAAAAAAAAATCTATCCCAGTCAGGTCTAGTATTAAGAGTTTAAATCTGGGAAAGGATTCTTGTCCCTTTCAGTTCATCGTTAAGAAAAGAAGTCAATTAATTCCTCTCTGTATTATACCCTTCGGATGTCCAACTGACACCGAGTTCTGAGTTCTCTAAAAGACAAGCTCATAAGCAGACATCTATTTGTTGCACTGCTGTTACAGATAAATGATGTTGCCATAAGATCTAATTAACTTACCGGATTTTCATTCTGGGGCAGTAATCAAACTGCCTAAACATATGTATTTGGTGCAATCAGAAAGGCTTCAGGCCATCCACAGTGATACAAGACATTTTGTTTAGGCAGCTGAGTCTTACCCATATTTTCATCAAGACTCAAGCTTGGAAGTCCAGCATGAGTCACCCAACTTTAAGTGCTGGAAAATGTGTGAAGTTCCTTAAACCATCTCCTCTGAACAGAGTATCCACATACTTTTTTCCAGATTTCACTTTTGAAGAGAGCTTATCTTAACTCCTATTCCAAGCTAACTTCAACTGAAGCACTTCTCTGTTGCTTCACTAGGTTCCTATGCAGTACCTCCTTCCTCAGCTTCAAACTCTGCTTCCTAGCCCCAGATGCTACAAGCCCTTGGCATTTTTTTTTTTAAATACATTGTTTAACAAAGTCAGAATGTTGATAATTAGTGACTTTTAGTATTAGGTTAAGATTAGGTTAAGGCACCAGGTCAGAAAATGAGAGCTGGAAGCATCACCCCATCTTGCCAAAAGCTGATGATGTCACATGTTACACATGTTATATGTTACATCCTGCTACAACAGCACATTATGTGAGAAAACAGCTCAAACTAAAGAGCACCAGAAGCTTTCTCCTTTATAACTTAAAAATTGACAGCAGCCATACAAACCATTGTTTGTAATGAAGCTTGGAATGGAGAAGGTAGTCTTCTCTGCAAGCTAGTTAGATTACTAACTTATCCGTTGATGCAATCAACAAATTCTGATTTCTTGCAGTAGACGTCCAGGACATACGGTTATCCTACAGAAAACTCACTAGTTCATGAGAGCTTGAAGATGTAAAACCAAGGGCTTGATATAATTCATGTTGACAACAACTATATTTTTTTTAATTGGATTCCAACATTACCAGCAGGCTATTTTGTACGCAATTAAAACCAGTCATAAGTAACCCCTTGGAGGGACTAATCATTAAGCTCTACACAAAGTTAGAGGAGAAAAGAAATGTGTACAAGTTTTGTTCTGCTTTGATCGTCCTTTTTTTTTCTTTCCAATACATGGGGATTTCAGGCCTCTACACACTGCTTTTGCAGCATCTAATGCTACCACTGATACTTAAGACTACAAAAGCAGCTTGCCCAGCTTCTGGTTTTAGTAACGCCACCTGCTTGAGCATGCATGCATTTGTGCAGAAGCCCAGAACTGCAAATGCTCGATCAGTATCGAGAAGACGTGCAAGGAAAATTTTAGGGCCATATTGCAGAAACGTATGGTCACTGTCAACTTTAGAACAGCTTGATTTACCAACTGTGTAAAATGAGGACTTTGATAAAGAAAAGCACAATGGTGTTCAATGTACTGTACAACAATTTTTAGTATAAAGGGATATTACACAAAATAGAACACACACAAGCCTTGCCACAAAATGGAGAGACTAACAGCACCAATAGTGAGGAGAGGATGCAGAGGCATAAGAACTTCTTGCAAAGAAGCAAAATAGGACTAGCCAAAGAATTTTTATGTATATGGAAACTGAAGAGATGAGAGGGTGACCTAATTATGTACTCTGGGGGAAAGGAAGTGAAAAAGCAGGCACATGCAAGGAACTTCTGTTCTAAGTAAGACACTTTCTATTTGTTAATGTAAGAAAAAAAAAAAAAACATTCATCTACATCTTGGAAGGAAGATAAAAAAATAAATCACTATCTTAAATATATTTTTAAAGCACATAGCTATTTAGGCCACGGTGTAATTAGAAGCTCCTCACAACAAACTGTCAGTCATTGCCCAGTTCTGATGATGCTAGACAGGGTACTGTGGAGAAGATGAAGCTATTAAAAAAGTACATTGAGAATTATTTCAATAACAGTACGTGCTGTACAGTACGTGTTTCTAGCAGAGACAGCAAAACTACCAGTCACTGAGTTGTAAGCTCAGCATTCTGACTGGGGCCTGTTGTAGCTTTAAGTGGTACAATAGACAACTGAGATCAAAATGTGTAAAATCAAACCCATCTAAGCAAGCTCTAGCATACAGTTTTTGAAGTTGGAAAGAAACAAACAAAAAAAAAACAAAGTGAGAACAAAACCAACAGAATTTTGACCATTGAAAATGAAAAAAATAGTTCAACTTACTCTTTTACTGAGGCAGATAACTGGCCACATACTACAACCTAAAGTGCAGCAGCAGCAAAGGCATCCACAAAGTAGCCATCGTACATTAACTGGAAGGTTCTTCTTAAGACAACTGTTAACTCTACTGATGCTGGCTTTAAATTCTTCAGGTGCAACCTACAAGAAAAAACAAACTTCCTAGTACCACAGCAGCACGAGTTATTGCTCCTAGAATGCGTAACACCTTGAACTCCTGCTTTTTTAATAGCAGAAGTTTTGAATTCCAATTTTTTATTCACCATTACTCACCTTTCCAGTTAAAGATGAAGGAAATTCTGCTTCAAATTTGTTGCTTAGTCCAAACCTGTAAAAATAAAAATGAGAATCATAGCAGAATCATAAATAAGATACAAACACCTGATGTGAATCCTGAGAGTATTATTAGAACAAAATCAGCTCAAGGAAAAAATGTTTGTTATTAAAAGTAATTGCTAAGATAATCCTAACAGACAAAAGTACGCCACCATAAATAGTCTGAAATCCTGCCTATAGACTTTTAGGCATTCTGTTGATTCTTCTCCAAACTCATCAAAACCTTTATAAGTACTTAAAAAGGGAGGCGAACTAAGTTAATGCCATGGCTTGGATCCCCGCACCCCACCCAGTACAGATGTATCTTGAAGAAAAGCTCATTTAGCAGGCTCTGACAAAAATAACATTAGGTAACTGTTCTAAACATAAAAAGGGGGTCGATACCAGCTTGCTTATTCAGAAAAAAATACTATTAAGTTTCAGAACACTATACTACTTAACAAAACATGGTTTAAATTTTACTTTCCAAAAAAAACAGTACCAGTTGAAAATAAAAAGCTATCAAGTAACTTAAGATGGGCTAAAATTACTGACTATTCTGTGTTGCATAAGGTCCAGATTATAAGTTTCACCTCGTCTTCAAAAAAAAAAAAAAAGTCTGTTTTCTATCAGTTGATAGAAAATGGTTCGCAGGCAGGATTTATGAATGGATGAATTTCAAAGAAAACCCAAACGCTTTCTGCCATCCAGTCTGGGGTATAGCTTCTATGAGCAAAGCCACTAATAAGAGTGTATGACTGGCTACTAATCTGGTAAACAGCACTCCGTGTAAAATTTAATTTGCAATTAATAACTTCCTGAATATAAACCAGAAAAGCACTCTTACCATCAGATACTTCAAACAACTCAAATCAGAAATTAAACTGCTCAACTTGAATACCTGCAGCAAGATCCATCACCCAACTCAGCCATGTGTAGAAAAGCTTAGTTGAGCTTCCATAGCTGAAGATTTTAGAGAAGTAATTTGCTTTCACAATATGATTACTGAGCAGCTAGGCATTCCCCAGGCAATCTTTTTCTTACTAAGCTGAGCACTCCACATGTCAACAGAGAACTCTGTCCAAGCCATCACACGGTCAATGTGCAGTTAGATGCTGTACCAGTGGAGAGGCAATGCTGAAGGACCTCACAAAACCAACTGGCCAAAACCCAAGTGGCAGGTGAGCTTAAAGATAAATAAAATGTGCTGGGGAAAGGTGATCTAAACTATGCTTACAAGTTAGTTAGCCAGCTACAGATCTTGAAGGAGAGCTTTTATCACCACTCATGATTCTCTTGACTCATTGCTCATTGATAGCGGCAGCCATCAGAAGTGGGAACAAAATAATGAGCACCACTAGGTCTGTGATTAAGAAGAGCATCATTTGGACCCCCTGTACCCATGTATTCATGGGGGACTTGGTGGAGCTAAGAGAAAGCAGATAGAAGGAAGCAAACTATAATAAAGTGAATAAGTTGCTTTATGAGGCCAAAAGGCAGACAGTAACTTGGAAAAGAAAAGTCTGGGGGGGAGGTATATGATCAAAGTGCAAAGATTCAGGAAAGCAGCGAATCAGGTGAATGATTAACTGTTAATCACCAAATCCCACAACAGAGAGCACTCGCAAAACTAGGAGGAGATTGGTTTAAAACAGACAAACGAAAGTGCTTCTTTAAACTGCAAGTAGCAAACTTCGGAGTTTGTTTCCACTTGAGATTATGGAGGCAGACTGCACGAACAGATTTTAAAAGAAGTTAAGCAAGTTCCCAGACAAACAGACACCAAAAGGAAAGATATTGTTAAAGTACACATCACCCCCTACACAACTGCAGATGCCAGAGGCTACCCAGAGAACAGACATCAGGAACAGCCAGACTTGCACGCAACCTCAAGGTAGCAAAGTCTGCTGCCAGAGTTTGCAAGAGCGTATTGTGCTGGAGGATGCTTTATCGATTTTATGCCCAGATAATTTCTACATATGTTCTTCAGGAAAAGTTAAACAAGTCATCTTCCTGCCGCTGACTGCAGCCTGTACCTTACTTAGACAGAAATTAACTGGCAGATTAGAGTACTCATAACTAGAATGGGAGCTCTGCAGTCCCTACACGCCCCTCAAAACAAAGCAACAAGTGAAAATCGTTAACCAGAGAAATACGTGGCAAGGTTGCCAGCTCATCTCAGAATAAAAAAAACCTCCCCCACAAACAAACACCCACATGCTTATTGTAAACACGCCTCCACCACTGAAAACCCTGCTGAATATTCCATGACAAGAAGACAGCCCACCTTTCTCCAAAATCCTGAGTGAAACCAAGCGCCCAAGCAAAAGTTATGTAAATGTCAGCAAGAAGTGTCATGCCTTATTAGTTAAGCTACTTAAAACTGGCAGTATGCTGAAGCGGAAACCAGGGCCTGAAAAAATCCCTTGGATCCACACAGACCTCAAACAGCCAAGCCTGGTAACACCACTCTACTACATAATTCATCAAATCAACACCAGAGACAGATTCTCTCTAAACAGACTTATCTTCAAAGAAGGAATCACAAAACGAGCTTCATATACTTGATGCTTCAGCATCCAGAAGAGATTTACTATGAATAATGGAATTCAATACAAACAGTGATGATAGGGGAGTGGCCTACCGTAAGAATAATTCAGTCCAAATCAACTCTTGGCCCACAAACTGAAATGAGGCTGAGCCCCAGACCATGAGATGAGACAGTTTCTGCTGTTCCTCTGCCTGCAGTGCTGAGGAAGCCCTTTACCCTGAGGCATAAGCAGGTAGGGCAAAGGCCCAGGGAAGTCTCCCTGCTCTCAGCGAAGTCTCAGAAGGACATAATTGCAGTCTCATGCTGAGGTCTGGCCGTGAAATCAGCAGAACGGAAACAAGGCTTTTGTGTGAATGTGTGATCCAAAAGTATTTAGAAGTTAACAGCTTCATCAAATATAAGCAAATACCAATGCAGGTCACAGGAGATACACCTGACAAAGACAGCCCAACTGAAAAGCTCTGGAGTTAAGAGTTACCTGAGATTTGTCTTGTTTTTAATAAAAGCATCCCAGAATTTAGCATGGACAAAACATTTTCCCCCAGTCTCCTGTTTGGAAATAGTCACATTGCTTTTACAAACTCACTGAGTCAGATTTCCAGCACAGAAACTTCTGACCAACACAGTCGCAATTCAGTGAATTTATAATCCTAAAACTAATATGGAGACTAAGACTCCATTTTCGAGTCTTGTGGCAATGTTTAATATATGGTGGGGTTGCTAAACCAAAACATCAAAGCTAACCAGCTACCACCATCATCCGGAGCTTTCCATTTTACAGTTTCATTACCATATGTAGGTGGGAACAAAGTATGACTCCATACTTCAAATGCTTTGGTAAGTAAATGATACGATCCCAACGTTAATCACTCGGCTGCATGCTGTAATTTGGAAATTAAAATATTAGAAACTTCATGCAACACTAATACAGTTTCAGGGTAAAGATACAGCCGCTCCGGAAAAAAGCAGCAGAAAGCATGTTAAAATCAAGCGCCTGAAATCAATATTTTGGAGCTGCATTTCCTCACAGCTGTCCTCACATAGCACCAGATTTCTGTAGTATAAGGCACCATCCCCAGCAAGGCACACATTTCTCGACACTTTTCCTCATTTCACACCATGTCCTCAGCAGATCCATGCTCGCTTCATACAGGAGGACTTCCTTAAACCGCCCTGGAACCTGAAAAAGTGTTTCTCGAACGTGTCTCTGCTTGAAAGGTTCAGCTGAGTTCCTGCCCTTGTGAACAGCGGAGGGAACGAAGCAGTGAGATGTGGAATCAAAGGATAACAGATTACAGCACAGGACTCAGCCTACCTCCAACCTTTTTGCAGGCTGCAGCTTATCTTCCTGACACGTAAAACTGATAGACGCTATCTCCTTCCTCTGTCATCTCTCGTGAAGACACTAAGCCATTTTTCTATTGTTCTCACAATAATAGAAAAATTATTAGAATAATTTTTCTATTATTCTCACAAGAGCTGTGAATACGCTCCACATATTCACAGCTCTTACAAAATAAACACATATTCCACAAGTCTTATTAACTCTCCCATCCGTAATTCTTACATAGCCCTCTTTTCACTCACATGTCCTTGATACAGAGTATAAAATGCAAAAACACACAGGCAGACTTGAAGAAAGTTAAAGAAAGTTACTTGGGTGAAAAAAAGTGTATTTTGTGAGGGCTTTTCCCCTCCTGCTCCCAAGAGCTACCTTGCATCAACACGTGATGCACCAGGACAATAAACAGCACAGGAAGGCGTTCCCCAGCACATCACAACAGCTCTCTGTCAGTCTGGCACTGCAAAAGGCTACCAAACCCAATTTTACTAATGAATACAGGCTGGAATAAGGCAAATGTGTCTCAACTGGTCAACGAATTAGGAAGCCCAGGAAGAGTTACTGAAAAACACAATCTGGCAAACTACCACAAACGGTCTCTGCGATTTCAGTCATCATGTACCTCTCCTACCACCCTAACAATATTTTAGAAAAAAAGTATGAAATACCTTGAATTTTCAATTTAGTAAAGTAACACAAGTTCTATATTTTCCCAACTTTCAAGCGTCTTGCCACTATAAGAGATCACCTCAGTAATCAAGGACAAACTCAAATACTACTCCTGAGCAGCAAACTATCTACCTAAATATTCAAAAAAAAAAAAAAACACGATGGTTTAAAAGGAGGCTTTGTAATTGTGTGCAGCAGGCTCCAAATAGTGAGTTTAAGATAACTCTGTGCCACGTAAAAACCCCAAACCCTGGAAAACCAAGGCATTCAAGCGTTTTGTTTGGATAATATTTACCTTAATTCTTTTGATTGGTTTTAACAACTCAGCTTAGAGAGGACTCTCATGCATTTCCACTGTCTGTTGGGTGAAATCAAGTAATAGTAAATGCCTTTCTGGCATTAATCTGTAGTCATGGAAATGACATGTTTCAAACTCAACATTATGACTTCTATACAAGATCAGAGAAGATATGACAGGAAACTGTGAAAGTAGAGCTTTTGTTTAAATACACACGCGGCAGAAGCAGACAGCAACTCTTTAAACAGCAGAGCTGAGATCAATACAGTATTTGCTTTACTTTACTGATGGTTTTTGCCAGGCCTTCGAGACATATTGATGGTTTTATACGAGGCAAGACAAATTAGTTATATACATACAGCTTGACCTATTCCTTAAATTCACTGAGAGAACATCCTGACAGTGATCTAACTTTTAATAATACGTTTCTCAATCATTGACAAAAATCTTATAGGCTGTACAAAGGTAAAAGTGGCGGATCCTATTCCGTGTTCACACCCAACGTGACAAAGTAGATGAAGATCCAATTGCCTAATTTTGGAGGTGTATGTTCACATTCAATTACTCACCCCAAACCTATAAAACTAATATTTTGAGTTAGATCTTAATGTTCTAACGATGTAGTGAATATTAATAAACAATTAATGAAGCAACTATCCGTCAGCCGCAAAGGCCGTGCTAGTCATGGGCCCGGCATGCAGGCTTCCTCACAGTGCCATTAACGGGCCCCGATCTTGCCTTGCACAACTTGCCTTCGAGTACGGAGAAGAAGCCAGCATTTGCCTCCATTTCTGTTCTTCACACTTCTTTCTGCATTTGCCAGTAGGGCAACTGCCTGTGTTCTCGACCTGCTCACCAGAAACACCGTAAGGCTTCCGGAGTGTTTTCACAGAAGCCAGACAGCCGCTGGATGGTAACAACTTTTCGATCACAGCAAACCGGCACGCAGAGTCACACGCTGAATACTTCTGAGGTGACATTTCTGCTCCCTCACCGGGCCTACGCGGCCTCGTGTCCACTCCACATCCTTCCAAGCCTCTCCACCACGTCTTATTTCCTGTTTATAACCCGCCTGCAAACTGCACCGCCTCGCTGCCAGCGTTTCGTAACGCCGACCCATTACCAGAGCAGCGACATATCGGAGAGCCACCAAACTGATCCGAAATTAAAGCCAGGTTAGGGACAGGTCCGCATCTGAAAATAAGCAGTTAGTGGGAGCCGGGGCTGTAGGATATGATCCCTGACACTTTTATGCTGCTGTTGTGAGCCTGGTTCCCTGAATAAATATGGGTTTATGCATAAATATGTATGCATATATATATTTTTTGATGTTTATATATACGCACAGACATCTAGGTGGAAGTTTGCACTGCAGCATTAGTTTCCAGGGAGGTATTTCAGCATCCGTGAGTAGATGGCACTCAGGCACCCCGATCTGTTGCATTACCCACCGCACCGCGCTGGCTCCTCAGCAGCACACAACCCCCCCGTGGCACACTCAATCGCGACCACACGCCTTACTCGCGACTCGTCGCGATATCGGCTGCGCCTCACGGGCTCCTCACCCGCCCCCGGGGCTGGGGCTGGCACCGGGGGCACCCCCAGCTGCTTCCTCCCCGCCCTCCTCATCCTCCCCGGCCCCCCGGCCCCGTCCCCGCCGCCCTTACACGGTGACGTGCCCGGAGCCGCGCACCACCACCGGGTCGGGCGAGTACTTGAGGAGCTGCTCCTCCAGCGCCCGCTCCTCGTCCTCCTCCTCCTCGTAGATCTCGTCGAAGTCCGCCATGGCCGGGCCCCGCCGGCGACGCTGCGAGGGGACGGGGCTTGGCCGGCGAGACCAAAGGGAGGAAGGGGCCGGGGGAGAGGGCACCGGGGCGGGGGAGCGAGGGGAGGGAGGGAGGGAAGGGAGCGGGGGGAGCCCCGGGGCGGGTGGCGGAGGGGCCGCGGCGGGGCGGCGGCGGCGGCCGGGCCCGAGGAAGCGCCCGTCACCCTCCGCGGGGGGCGGGGCCAGGGGCGGCGCAGGAACAACAACAACAACATCCGGCCCGCGGGGCCCCGCCCGCCGCTGCCAAAGGGGCGGGCAGTGGAGGGTGGGCGGTGCGGGGATAAGGGGTCGTTCTGCTCTGTGGCTCGGGGTGGGGGTGTCACTGCCCTGCTTTTGGTCCCTTTTTGGAGGTTTCATGGATGTTTTTAGCTGAGGGGTGGCTAGTGGGGTTTTCGGCTCGGTTGAGGGAAGACCCAACGGTGTGGGTCTGCTCCTTGCGCCAGCCCTCTGGTAGCCTCCCAGTCCTCCCGTCACAGAGGGGAGCGGTCCCTGTCGGGGATATTGCAGCACCAAAACAGGGAATCTGGAGGATCGCTCCCTTTCAGGCTCCCTTCCCACACCAGGGAGCTCTGAAAGTGAACAGGGCTCTCATTCTCCCTTCAATTCTGGTGTTTCTCATAACCAAAACTTAGAGTTTAGTTGGGAAATGCCTGCCAGCAAGCATCAGGTAGGCTTGTTGGCTATTCTAGTAACAGGAAGGCAGTGCTGGCATGAGATTTAGCAGTAGCAAGGTGACATTTTAAAAGGTAGAGGAAATCTTTATCACTGGACGGTGAGCTGGTGGATCATGGTGGATCATGGAGGTGTTTAATGTGTAGATATGGCAGTTATGGTGACATGGAAGACTTTTCAGGAGACAGTTTGGGTCTGAACCTGCTTTTCATGAGTAGGACAAGAACTCTACCTCCCTCCTTTCCTCATTTCTTTGCTCTGTATATCCTAATCACAACAGTCCCGTCCTCGCATTACTTCACTGCTTGATCATTTTTCCTCTGAAACCCACTTTTTTTTTTTTTTTTTTTTTTTTCCTGTACTGTTATTGGAGTCTATGCACCAATCAGCTTGATTTCAGAAAGACTACATTGCCACAACCTCCATTACTCATAAAGATGTTTGTGGTGTATTTCTCAGGAATAAACTCTATACAAATATGTAATAGCGCCTACTGACTATGTAAAACCAGGGTAGAAGCAGTATATTTGTGAGATGTTCTGTGACACTGTCTTTAAAGGAAAAAAAAATAATATCTATCACCGTCACACTGGAAAGCTACGTATTTCTGTGTCATGACCTACTTGTAATAAGTTTCATTTCCCAAATAGTGAAATTCTGCAGAATAACACAAAATTCCCCTGAGTAATAGTTTACTTTCATAATAGTATGCTTATGAATTATTTTTTTAATGTAATTACTCTTCTTGCATATATCTTGCACATTGAAGTTAGAGTTTGTGGTTCTGATGACTCATTGCTTCTGCCTAACAGTCCTGAAATTGAGAATATGGACCAAATTTAGTACTGGCAAAAGATGGTGGAAACCCAGTGAAGGTATGCCTCCTTATGCAAGCCCACTACAAATGAATTTGATAACTTTTTTTTTTCCAAATGACTGTTTCACAGTAGCAACCAGATAATTGGAGTTAATGCTGCACAGCATCATGCTGTAAATCTTGGAGATGACTTTGAAGGGGTGGATTTACCTACATCAATCCATGTAGCAGAGCTGCACAAGTCAGCTATCCTGTTTCAGGTCTGTGATCCCTGTGTTGCATGGAGTGACAAGCTTGGTTAGCTCATTTGGTCGGTTTGAGCTAAGACAAGGAAAAAATAAGTCCCAGGATTCTTCATCATCATATTAGGTATACATTACTCGCCTAACAAATATCTGTTCAATGGTTTCCAGCTGTTCCATTTATATAGAGAGGAAGAGCTATGACAAATATTAAACTTCTAGTTTGAGATACCCACGATGTTTCAGCACTCTGTCCATTCTGTAGCAACCGATGTACTCAAAGCACCGTGACTGATGGTAGTAGTGAGCACAAGCTACTTTGATATCTCTGACTTCTGGGACAGCCATTAGCACCGAAGTACACACAGCTAGCAACCACCTATGAAATATTCAGTTTAAGTAACATTTTCATCATCTCGCATGGGCACAGTTATCAGCTTGTTTTTCAGGCAAAAATGACCTGCCTTAGTCATGAGATTGTTGTGTCTTTGTGTCTCCTTTGCCAAACACCCTCACCAGCCATCTCCTGGACTACTCATGGACACAGTAGGTAAACTCCCTGTTTTACGCAGTGGGTGTCCTACCACACACTGCCAAAGGTCTTGCCTTGGGCCTCTTCTCTCTTTCACGAGTATCACATAAGTAGTCACCCCTTCTCCACTGCTGTCGCCTGGACCCTCAGCAGCCACTCACTCCTGAGTCAGCCGTGTGGCATTTGCTCTGAGCCACCACAGAACATGCCTGATTGTAAAATACTGATTGTCTTTTTAAGCCACTTATTCTCTTTATATCTACCTACAAGATAGTAGGCTTAAAATCCAGTTTGAAGAGTACTTTGCTGCTGTTCCAAGCAGGAGTGCCTTCCCAGTGAATTTGTTTTCTGCATCTGCAAGTTCAGTGAGATAGAAGTAGTGCCACACACAACTCTCTTTGACCAAGGTACATGTTTTCCCAAAGAGCTGCTCTGTAAGGGCTGTATACCGTAATCTAAGGGAACTCTAAATCATTGTCATGTTTCTTTTTATGCAGCTCTTTATTCCAATTCTCTCCTTTCTCTTTTGCCACCTGATATATTTCTTTTCTTTACTGTCTTTTCCTCTCCTGTCTGTATTTTTTTCCAACTTCCCCCTTTGTCATTGCTTCTTCCCACTATTGCCCTCTAACATCTCACTTGTCACTTGTTACCATATTCTTTGGCCTGTTTCCTCCTGTCTTTTCCTTTGTTAATTAGTGTGTTGCTGGGCTTCAGAAGCCCAACAGGGCTCAACAGGGCATCAAAGAACAAGCAGTAGGTGCAGGAGTAACCTGGTTCTTTGAACTCCTACCACCAGACAGCAAAGCAAAGCTGGCAGGAACATCTTGTCTTTTTCATTCACTGGTTAATTGAGAGAAGAGGGGTAGTAAGAAGAAAAACAAGAGTGGGTGGGAGCAAGCAAGGGATGAGAGGGAGCAAGCAAGGGATGAGAGCAAGTAGGGGAGGATAGGACGTAAAGAAGCCAGAGATGGGAAGATAGAAATAGTAGACTACTACTTATTTGATGCCACAGGGAGAGTTGGGAAAAGCTACGGTACTGTAGCAAACTTCCATGGATACTCACATCAGGGTGTGCTTTGCTTTTTCTCCACCTAGAACTCCTCTCACATCAGTCCTTCCCTTGCCACAAGGCCTCTCAACTCTAGATTGGCTTCTCTGTCCTGCTTAAATGTCCCGTTGCTCTCCACAAGGCTATCTAAAGTGCTACCTATAATTTAAACATTTCTGCTTGTGGTATCAGTCATCCCAGCCTCTAGAGTTTCAGCAAAACAAAAGTAAGAATGAGGTGTCAGTTATGGTAGAAATGTGGAAAGGTGAACCTGGGGAGGGGTGAGTCGACACAATTAACGCAGAATGTATGGTTAGCCGGGAGAGTGCACCAGTTCCTCTGAACTGATCATTTTGCAAAATCTCTGTGAAACTACAGGTAAACAAGGGAGGGTTTCCTGTGTGAAAAGCAAAGGGAAAAGGCTTGACACCAAACCTTGCTAATAAGAAACAGTTTTGTTACTGACTTTATGATACAGAATTGAGTGAGCTCTTAGCAAGAGATGGTGAATAGCTCCACTTCAGTTTTTGTTTTTATTAGCCTTTTTTCCCCCTGTTAAGCAATTTATTTTGTTTTCCTTTGGGGCCGACTTCCTATATTGCATTTATGTGAAGCTAGTGAGGAGAGTTAAAAAATATATTTCTATAGAAAATAGGATTTCTGAAAGAGGCTTTTTATAAGTTATAAATAAATTATAGAAAGCGTAGATCTCATGTAAAGAGAAAAGCAGATATTTCCGATACTTCCTTCCCAAAATTTCCTGGATGTATTAAAAAAAAAAAAAAAAAAAAGAAGGACCCTGTTGTTTCTAGCCTGCTCAAGTTGGGGATGAGTATAGTTGAATTTCTGCTCTTTCAAAGAACACAAGACAAGATATTACTGAAGGCACTCTCCCAATCCAAGAAGAATTTGGAATATGCTAGACTTAAACACCTACTTGTGTTCCACATAAACTGCAGGCAAGATAAACTCTTGGATGATTTTAGATATGACTCTTTTTTTTTTCTTTGTCTTCAGTAGGACTCGCTGACATAGGAAATGTGTTTGGTGACCTGTTTCATCCCTTCCTATAAATAAGAGAATCGAATAAAGCACAATTCTTGCTGCTTTTTTTTCTATAATCTCTACAGTTAAGCAGAAATACACAAGAAGTCTCCATTTGTCATTTTGTGAGGTGAATGTAACATTGAAATTGATGGGGGTTTTCCATGCTGAAAGTACAGAAGTATGACGTCCACCAAAAATAAAAGTAAAACAAAACCATATAAACATTCAGTCAGAACAACAGGGCCAAGGTTTTTAAGATGGTCGTAGAATGGCAGAAGTACAATATTTAAATTTTCTTCAGAAGATCACTTTTAAGAAAAATATCTGTTGGAAGTGCTAAAAAAAAAAAAAAAAAAGTATTGTGGCTGAATTCTCTGCTCTGTTAGAGACATAGACGTTGTTAGTTGGGTAGAACTGTAGTTGACTTCTTTCCTTAAAAAAATAAAAATAAAAATAAAAATAAAAATAAAAATAAAAATAAAAATAAAAATAAAAATAAAAATAAAAATAAATAAAAATGAGGCTATTCCAACTGCTGTTGATGTGAACAATCATACCCCTTTGAACATCAGCAGGGATTTAAATAGGATTTAAATTCTATATCTTTATTTTTCCTTGTTTCATTTTTTTTTACCTCCTTTAATGCCTCACCTGATAGTTTGTATTTATTTCAAGGTATTTTATTTCTCATGGGAAAAATGACTGAATGACTAAGGTGTTTACTCACCATCTCAAAGAAATAGTGACTGAGATGAATATTGATGACTTTAACTACTGCAAATGAATTGCAAATCTTCACTGTAACATGAAGTAGCTTTCATATGAAGCAAGTGTTAAGAACCAAATTTACTAATAAGTGAAATATAAATTAAGATAAAATGTTTTCATGTAACATATTTGAGAGAATTAGACAATGCTTCTGTCTATTTTTGCTTAAGAATATAGAGTGCCAAAGTTTTTATCCTGCTTAAAGGCAAATACCCTCTGCTATGCCACCCACATCTACCCAATCAGTCGGAAAACTAGAACTATGTATTCCTTTAGGATTGAGAACATAATTCTTTGCCTGTCAGATTATTCTGACAAATTACATTATAATTACTTCCTCATCAATTACTGTGACAAATGTTGATCTAAAGAAAATAAGAAAGGAAGGCTTTCATGTAAAATCATCAAAACATGAACAACTAAGGTTTCTCCCAAAATTTCTCCAATCTTCATTAATGTTTGGGTATGCTAACATGCTCATATCTACTGCATATAAGCAAAGAGGTATTTCTAACATATCTCTTTCAGATAGAACAACTTCGTTTCTTTCTCATCATCTTTACATTACTTCTTTCCCACTTCTAATGAAATATTTTTCTTTCTGATAGCATGAGTCTTGACCAATAATTGATCTAACACCATGAAAAAAATAGATGCTCTTGTTCTGGGAATTGTTTAAAGTATGCCAAAAGTACTTACAGAGGAATACATTATGTTCCTAGAGTATGAGGTCCTCAAGGGAGGTAAAGAAGAATTAACAGTTCCAACCTCTGTGGTAAAGCATGAAAGATTTGAACAATTTGCAGCCTAAAAAAAAAAAAAAAAAAAGTATTTTCCTTTCAAAGCAAGAGAGATATTGGAAAAGGAATTGCCTTTCTTCCAGATCTGGTTCCTTCTTTGACTCCAGCTCAGTTTTGGCTGCTGGCAGTCTTGCCTGGACCATCAGGCCTGAGTAGCAGAGTAAAAATCTATGCGTTATCCCATCACCATACAAAGGATAGAGTTTCTTGGCACATGTGTGAAAAAGTACATGTATAAGAGAAAAATATTGCTCATGTAATTTGAAGGTACTTGGTGACCAGATTTGTAAATCTTGTTGCAGCTTGGTCAGACTCTGGAGTAGAGTTGTTTTCTCTCCTTGAAGAGATGAGACTAAAAATTTTAGCCTGCAGCAGAGAATCAACTGGTAAATTTGGGTAACTGACCTGTTTGTACAGCATAGACAGCTTATATCAGAATCTCCTTGAGAGCAGGAGAACAAGCTGTACAAATTCTTTCCCACTGGACAGGAAAGATAGGAGATGCTGGACCTAACCCCAGTCCTGCAATGATCTTGCTCTGTGCCCTTGGACAAAACTGTCTGAATTTGTACACCTTTCTTGTAGCAGGTGAGTTTTTGGCACAGCTCTCATTGACAGGCAAGCTCCTAGGGTTTTCCCTACTGGGCTATACTTTAACGTACAGGCGTTGTTTCTATGTGTGCATCTAGGAAGTGTGATCGTGGCTTTTATTTTTATTTCTTTGGTACCCTTGAAAGACCTTTTGTAGCTCTGGAGAATGAGCTGACCTCTTTTGTTCCCCTTGCCTGAAAAAGGTCATATTTTGTTTAACTAACCTTTGAAAACACCAGGACAAATTCTACTCCCCCTGCACCATTCAGAATAGCTGCAGAGTAACTCAGTCTTACAGCTCAGTATTTAACTGAGAGTAGTATTTTACCCAAACGTTTCCACCTTCTGATGTGTTACAAGTCTATGTTTCAGTACTCTTGAGGATGCAGATAGTCTTACTTCTTACACACCACAGCATTAGCTGTATTCTAGCTGTACAGGTGTTTTAATGGGAATATTAGTTCTTTCGCTAAGCTGCAGCTAGCAGAGAGGACCTGGACTGCTGGAGATGTCTGAGCTGCTCTTCAAGTATCAGACTCCTTTTTGGCTGATGTTTTCTTCACCTGGTCAATCTATAATGGTCGTTAGATTTTCTTAGCAATTTAAAATCATGATTTATACCTTCCTAGTCACATATTCTGGTGGTATAGGTTCCAGTAATTCTTCCTCCTTCAGAAGATTGACGCTGTATTTTTTTCCATTTCAGTCTCTTTCCTTTCCACTAGAGTAGTGCTCTGAACCTTATAAAATAGTTGTCAGGACTTCTGTCTTTCTTTTTCCATTAGATTTTGGTATAGCCTCAATGCTACAGCAGAATAAACAAGCTTTGAAATAATATACTTACAAAAAAAAAAAAAAAAAAAAAAAAAAAGGTTTACTTTGTTCTTACTTTATTACTATGATTTTTCAAAGAGAAACCTTGAAACACAAGCTCAGACAATACGTTCATTATAAATATGAAAGGGCAAGCTATGCAAAACTTTTCAATATTGTTTTTAAAAAGTCTGAATTTTGTTTCCATTTCAGCTCTGTAATATTAAAAAACTATTAAAAATATTTTCTTCCTAGCTGAGTGATACATTGAGTGACTTTAGCCTGTACTTCACTGACACTCTTCTTCCTAAAATACATGGTTTTGTTACTTTTTCTAAAAGGTAGGTTACAAATGCATATCAAAAGGATGAAACTGTAAAAGAGTTGCTGCCAGCCACATACATTAGAGATTTGTTTTCACATATCATCTGCTTAGGCAAAGCTAAGTCTGTTTTGTGAAAAGGGGGCTGAAGAAATGAGATGGTATGCTTTTTCTTGTACAGGTTTAAAGTTCATACCAAAATTCAGACTGGTCATTAATTTGACAACTGAAAAAAAATATATATATATCCTTTTAGCACACGTGGTTCTGCCTTCCATTATCTTAACAACAAATGTTAAAAGGAGAAAAAAGAAAGAAAAAGAAAAAAAAAAACTATGTCATTGGTTTATATTGGATGAGGGGCAGTACCCAGAACAATGAACACAGATGGTACAGGCAGGGAAGATGCAACAAGGTGCTGCTTCCACCCATGCTCTAGCTGCTCAGTAGACCTTAGATCCCAGCAATACCAATCCAGCAACATTTTTTAGAAAATAATCAACAGCTCACTCAAATAATCAACAGTTTACTCAATTTTAAGTCAGTACTGACCATGTCAAAATAGCTATTAAGCATTCTTTATGTATGTCATCACTCCAGAATAAGTCCCATAATTTCAACCACTGTTGTATAACCCTGTCAGAAATGTATCAAGTTTTCTCTTAAACTTTCATGTTCCCACTAGTAATTCCCACAAAGAGTTTCAGAACTTCACTTCTCTTATAGACTTAAATAATAATAATAATAATAATAATAATAATAATAATAATAATAATAATAATAATAATAATAATAATAATAATAATAATTTCCAGGGTAAATTTATGCATGACCAGGGTTTATCCATTTGATCTTGAGGTGATACTCTTCTTCAGGTGGAACAGTTCTTCTCTCTCATGGATATATATCTCTGCTACAATCAACAGGCATGCCTCCTGTCAGCCTTTATTTTCTTGGAGTAAATAACCCAGTGTTTTCTTAGAGCAAATAAGCCAGTCTCTTTGAGTCTTATCTTCTCCTAAGGGTCCATGTTCCTCTCAAACTCCTAACACTGCTCTCTAGACCTGCTCTGATTTAGTGTTTTTGGAACATGGAGATCCAAAGCTGTACACTACCCTAGACAAGGTTTCCCCAAAACAGTGGCTTGAAATATTTCCATCTCCTTAGTGGAATGACCTTGCCTGTTGTGCTCAGTGACTGCATTCACCTGTCACTTGCCATGCCACAGTGATGTTTCATAGTCTGGGATTAATGTGCCAGTGCTTATACTGGCTTTGTCATTGCACTGCTATTGCTCCTCTCCTCAGAGCATCCACTTTTTCCAGTACAGCACACCAATCTCCACGGATCCTGACTTCTCTTTGCAATTTGTAGTGTATGGCAAAGAGTATAGGAAGGAGAATATGCATGAGTATCAGTAGTTATACTCTTTGTTGTGAATAGCAAACTCCTATTGACCATGGCAAGAAACAAACTAATTCAACTGCCCTTGAGACTAATTTTGAGAAACTCCATCATTAACTGTATTTGTATCTGTTTCCTGTGCCTGCAAGAGTAGTATCATCTCTCTTAGGAAGTTCCTTCATTCTTCTGCTGCTCTTGGACTATCCCACATCTACACTCATTCCAGGACAATGCAAAAAAACACAAACTCTTTTATTTATTTAGTCTGGATAAGGTGGACTCAAAACTCACACAATATTCAGACTGGGAAACTGGCAGCTCCTGCACTGCTGTGAGATGTTTGATAACCTCTTCATTATTTTTAAAGCCATGTTTAATGCCCGCTCGTGTCAGTGTGTCTAAAAAAAAACAGCATTTCCTTTGGTAGCAAATTCAAAAGACTGCTTTTTGATCACTGCCAAGCAGAACACTTCAAACTAAGCATGACCTCCGAGGATCAAAATGTGTGACAGTGGAATTTTGAGGCTGGAAATGAAATAAGATGTTTAATATTACACAGAAGTTCCTGTTCTTTTCTGGCTCAGTACCTGTGTTACTACAAAGTGTTATGCTCCTGTGTGGCTTTGTGATATCGCAGTGTAAAAACAAAACTGGCCACAGTTGGTGTGGTCCACAGCCCACAGCAGCACTTTGAATCCTTGTGCTCACTCACATGAGCCTGGGGTTTCAGCTCCATCTTTCCCCATAAACCTCCTCTGAGGCTGTTGCAGAAATTTAGCTTTATCCCCATTAAGGACACATCAGCACATTTTCCCCTCATATGTGTCATCATCTGTGCATGACAACAATTTTAGCTGCTAGAGCTCAAAACAAAGGTCATTAACTGAAACCAGGGCCCAGACTGGAGTGTCTGGTACAATGTTGTCCTATATTTGCAGAGTATGAGGGATGTGGCAAAACCAGGCTCAGAGATACCAGGCAAGACTGCGGATAACAGTAATCTCGTGGGGCGTTTCCTCCCTTGGCTCCTCTGTATGACAGTGCAAAACCACCGGTGTTGACTTCACCATGGCAAGAAGGCACAAACAAGAATCTTCCTTTGCATCCTGGCACTGAAGGGAACCCAGCAATGAGCTAACACTTTCTAAGAGGGCTAAAGAGGGAGAAGACCTGCTTCACTTAGGAAGAACCTTGCAAAATGAATAATGAAAACAAAATAAATAAAAGTAGAAAATGCAGGATCAAGCCACTAAGGATGAGAGAGTGTGCTGAAGGCTGCCTCATCTTTGCCGGGGGCTGTGGGTGAAGAAACTCCCGCAGAGAAGGGAAGGGCCCCTGGGGAAGCAGGCTTCCCCTGCTCAGCTCGCAGCCAGCCCGCACGCCTCGGGCGAGCCCCCTGGCTGCTCCCTGCTGGTCCCCCGGGGCCGGGCGGGGACATGCGGGTGCCTGGGGGTGGGCAGAGCTCGAGGGGCACCGGGGTCGCAGCCGGGGCTCTGAACTGGCCCCCGGGCAGCGGGGAGCCGGGCGGGCAGCGCTGCGCGCTCCCGTCCCCAGAGCGCGGCTAATGAGATTCTTTGAAATCCTTCCAAAAAAAAAAAAAAAAAAAAGGAAAAAAAGGGAGTTTGAACATTACATCCTTATCTTTGGAAGGAGCGCGGGTTTCTTGCCTCGGCGACGTCGCTTGTTAAACAATCAGCGGCGGAGCCCCTGAAAAGCGAAGGCATCGCACCCTCCTCCCTGAAAGCACTTCTGAGTGCCTATAACGCCAGGGCCTTTTGATGTCGCACAATGCGCGTTACGCCCCAAGATTGTCTCTTTGGACAGATCTACAACGCTTGGCTTCATGTTTGGAAGTTAAATGGACAGCGAGGTTGTTGAAACTCCCACGCCTGAAGGCAGCGCTCGGTGCGCTCCCCGCTCCTGGCCGCGGGTGAAAGAGGCAGGGCTGGGGCTGCCGGGGCTCCCGGCCTTAATCCGTGCTCCGGGGGAAGGGGGGCAAGCAGCCCAGCCCCAACTTTCCCTCTCTTTTCTTTTCTTCACCTTTTTTTTTTTTTTTTTTTTTTTTTTTTTTTTTTTTTTTTATCCCTTTGGCAGCCTTAAAAATAGAAGCTGTTTTGCAAAGCGCCCGCCCCGCGTAGGTAGCTTGTGTCCCGGAGTCGCCGGCGATGTTGGTGCTCCATGAAATCAAAATTTATGATTATTCAAATGGTGGGGACTGTGAAAAGAGAGGAAGAAAGAGAGGAAATTAATATTGCAGCTGTTCTGCTGATTAATGAGAGATAATTGCTCATGAAAAGTCACCCCTGTGGCATTTTGTTGTCTCCTGGATCTTTGTTCTTTTCCACTATTATTGAGGACTTTCTTGAAGACTAAGCGGTTCTTTTCAATTTTTGGTATTCAGAAAGTGTTGCTTGGTTACAGATAATGGAGAAATCTCGGGCTATATTGGGTAAGATGTGCCACAGACAGCAATATCACAATGCCACTTTCAGAAAAGGATGGATACAAGTTAACGATGCGCTTTCAATAAAACATTAATAGACTTGTTCACGCTTTTATAATGACCTCATTAACGGGAGCTGGGGGCAAGTCCTGTCTTTTGCCTGCGCTCCCTTCACAAAACCCGGCTCCGACACCGCCGATTGCTTTGGAAACTAATCCGAAATCGATGGTAGGTTAGCGAAGAAAGAGCAGGAGAGCCCTTGGCCCCTGGGCTACCCACGCGTGGGTCTCCTCGGAGCATCCTGCCCGGAGTCACCGCACGACCCCCGCGGGATGCTGGCAAAATCGCGGCCGCCCTGCGAAGTTTTTTTTTTTTCTTTTCCTTTTCCCTTTCTCTTTCCCTTTCTTCTTTTTTTCTTTTTATTTCTTTTTATTTATTTTTTTCCGCCTGGGAGCGCTTCCCCGAGGTGCGTTCCTTTCTGCGGGGCCGCATCCTGCTCGCATCGGGGCTGAGATGCGCGCCTGGGAGCTTCGCCGGGCGGCCGGGAGCCGAGCGAGGACTTGGAGGGGGGGGAGGGAAGGGAAGGGAAAGCGTTGCTTTTGTCGTTTAAGCCGTGAATCTCCCCTACATAAAGGTGTTCGAGACATCTGGAAGAAAAGAGGAACCAGCACCCAGTCCTGCGCTCCGCAGCCCGGGGGAGCGGCTCTGCTGTTCTTTTTGAAGCGCTCCACTTTGAAAAGGGGGCAATTTCGTTACATTCTCATTTGTTACACTGTCTTGAACTAAAGGCAGACAAAGCTATACTCTGTCACCCCGAGCAGAATGAAGGGAATCAAAGGATTTTCCCTTAAAAGGACTAATTTTCTCCTTGAATTATGAAAGTAATGGCTAGGTAACAGCCTGTGCTCTGTACCCAACTGCTTAATACCTTCTAAATCCTTCCACGTGGCTCTCCCAGTCGTAGCAATTAGAGCTCATTATAGGCTCATAAGAGCTCTCATTTCGGGGATTACTTAATGGACAATGAAATTTTATCGGACAGAATTATTGAAAAATAAAATTGTAACGAGGCCGATGTGATGTGGGCGCACGCCTTGCATCATTCCGCCTGGTTTGGGATATCTTTGCTTTCAAATGACTTCTTTTCTTGCTCCCGCTTTCCGGGGTGGGTTTTTCTTTTGCCTTTTTTTTTTTTTTTTTTTTTCTCTCTCTCTTTTCTTTTATCACTGCGCTTGGTTTATTATAACAATTACAAATCGCAATTTTGATCCGACTCTCGCTCTGTCTGCTTTCCCGTCCGACAGCTTCTTCCCAGATCCGCTTCTATCGCTGCAGACAGCGGGTTTTCCACCCGGGCCGGCGGGCCTCTTACAGGAGAAAAGAAATAAAAATAAATTAATTAAAGGAAGAAAAAGAGGTGAACTCAAATCTCGGCCGGACGAACTGCGTTTTGACGGGGAGGGGGGAGCTGGGTGAAATCCCACTGCTGAGTACCACGACCGTGATTTAGGTGTCGCTGGGAGGCAGAGCCCCAAGGAGGGGCAGCCCTCGTGTCCCGGGACCCCGGCCCCATTCCCGATCCCGGTCCCATTCCCGAGGTTCAGGGCCTGTGCTCCGGGGCCTTGGCTGGGGTTTCGGCAGCAGTTTGGGGGAAAAGTAGGTGAGGTGGGAGCTGACCCGCCTAAAGCCCTAATTGTTGTCACAAGACGCGGGATTAGCGCATTGCTGGAATAGCTGTCTGTTTACACTCCGGAGCCCCGCCGTCCGGTAAACACTTTCTAATTGAATTCTAATCACATTCAAATAGCTCCATAACCAGCCTCAGCTGCAATTCATAAAACTTTAATTGCCGTCCATAAATCCTCAGTTCGCCGGCTACGGGGTGTCCCTAAAACTGGGATGCATCGTGCCCGGCCAGGGCCGTCGGGGGAGCTGGGGGCCCGGCGCTCGGCCGGGCTGCAGCGAGGAAACGCCAGAAGTCGGGCACCATTCGTGGTTTTTTTTTTTTTTTTTTTTTTTTTTTTTGTTTTGTTTTGTTTTGTTTTGTTTTGTTTTTGGCTTTAAACAACAGGGGATTGAGTGCGAGAGGGGGAACTGGGGGCTGACCGTGCCCCGGGCCGGCCCTTGTGCGCGACAGCCGCTTTTAGCCGCGGTAAGGCTCCTGGTTCGCTTCCCAGCCTTGCGCTCAGCCCCTGGTAATCAGGCGTGCTCCGTGTTTTCTGCTTTGCAGCACAATTGTCGCTTCCCTTTCCCCAGTCCAGTGGCACTGGGTACGCCGTCCTTTCTAAACGCATTCGCATCTGCCCTGCTCTGACCGCCGAGCCTCCTCTTAAACCGCCCTAAAACAGGTCACTGGAAAATCGCGTAACGTGCTGCAAATACCTTGGCTTTTTTCACGCAATCTGCAATGCTCGGGAGCCACCGACCGTATTTAGCTGTTTATCCAATTTTACTTTGAATGATTGCTTCAGCAGGCTTGGTGGAGATCAAAGAACCCCTCCCTGACATGTTCGCCTTTCATTAGCGCGGAGCCCCGGAGCGGCCGGGGCAGTCCCCTGGGAACTTTGCCGTTTCGGCACCGTTTGGGTAAGGAGGGCGCAGAGATTTCGGAGGCTTTGTCCTCTGTCTGATCGCCACTTCGGCCGGGATGGGGAGGGCGAAAAAAGCCCTAGGTACAGATGCGAGCACTCCATCCCTAACCAACCCATAACTTTCTATCCGCTCCTGTGGTGCCAAAGGACCCCACCGGCGGGGAGATGCTCGGGTCCCCCCCTCCCTGCGCCCTGCAGCCCCCCGGCTTTGCACGGGATATGGGGGGCGCTGCGATGTCCCGCTTCTTCCAGAGCATCACCTAAGGGGTAGGGGAACCCTGGGGATGTCCCCCCCCGTGTCCCCCTCGGCTTCCCCGCTCCTAGAATTTATCTGGGGACGAGGCTCAGGGCTGTGGTCGGCGGGCAGCGAAAGAGCACGCACATTTTGTGCCCCCCCTCCCTCCCTCTCTGCCCCCTCCCCGCCCCCGGCAGCCTCTCCTGCCGGCCTGGGAAGCCGGGGAGATTTAGATCTGCGAGGCTTTCAGCCATCACGTGTTTAAATAGTTGATATAAAACCCCAGCGCAGGGGAGCCAGGCGGGGGGACTTTAAGACCAGCCCTCTCCAGGGACCCTTTTGTTCGGCTCCCGAACATAAGCACCTTCTTCGCCTCGCCGGGACTTCAGCGGCAACTTTGGCCGAGCGGCACCGGCGAGCCCCGCCGCGATGTCCCGCTCCTTCTACGTGGACTCCCTCATCATCAAGGACTCGTCGAGGCCGGCTCCGTCCCTGCCCGAGCATCACCACCACGGCCAGGATTTCTTCATCCCCCTCGGCGTGCCTTCCCCCCTCGTCATGTCGGTGGCGGGGCCGGGCTGCCCGTCCCGCAAGAGCGGCGCTTTCTGCGTCTGCCCGCTCTGTGTCACCTCGCACCTGCACTCCTCCCGCGGTGCTGGTGGCGGTGGTGGCGGCGGAGGAGGAGGCGGCGGGGCCATCCCCCTACTCAAGGGCCAGTTCCCCGCCGCCTCCGGCTCCCCCGAGGCGCAGTGCTGCCCCAGGGCCGGCCACGCTCAGCACCCTCCTCAGCACCCTCCGCCCGCAGTGCCCGCCGCCGCCCTGGGGCACCCAGCGCATCACCCACCTGCCTGCGCCGCCACCGCCTACAGCGTCAGCGACCCCCGGAGGTTTCACTGCCTCGGCATGGGTAGGGGCCCTGCGGCCACCGGGAGGGCCGGGAGGGGGGCGGTGGGGCGAGGGGGGTGTCCCCAGGGGGACCGCTGCCCCCCGGGTCGCCAGGCGTAGGATGCGCCTCTGGCGAGGGTGTCTTGCCGCTTGTCTCTCTCTTTTCCCCTTTTCCCCAATTCTCGCTTCTTCTCCCGTCAAGGAGGGTCCGACGCCAGCCAAATTCAAAACGGGAAGAGGATGAGGACGGCTTTCACCAGCACCCAGCTCCTGGAGCTGGAGCGGGAGTTCTCCTCCAACATGTACCTGTCCCGCCTGCGGCGGATCGAGATAGCCACCTACCTGAACCTCTCCGAGAAGCAGGTGAAGATCTGGTTCCAGAACCGGCGGGTGAAGCACAAGAAAGAAGGCAAAGGCACCCAGCGAAACTCCCACGGGGGCTGCAAGTGCAGCACCGGCCAGGGGCACTACCCTAGGTCGGAGGACGAGGAGTCTTTATCCCCCTCATCGGCTACCGAGGAGAAGGAGATCTCCCCGCTATGAGCCCCCCGCAGCCCCCGGGGTGCAGGGCGGCACACCTGGGGCCGCTCGGGCTCCCACCCCGGCATCAGCCGTCTTTTGGGGTGCCGGTGCTTCCCTGGGGATGCTCCAAGCACCCCGTGAGCCCGGCAGCAGGCACCTGCTCCTCCGAGCTTGCATCGCGGGACGGGACCCGCACCGCCCAGGGGTCCTCCCGGGGCAGTCTGAAGGGAGAAGGAAGGAAGGAACAAGCGTATTCGGGACCTGAAAAGCAAACACGAAACTTGTAGGACTGACAGCCGCCCGGACGGACTCCTTAACGCGAATAAGAAAAGCAATAAAGCTCAAGTCGTTTGGGTTTGGGACGTCGGTTTGTTTGTGAATAGTTTTATATAAATTTTATATTTATATTTATTTAAATAAATGAGATCAGACGATAATTTAGTGGTTTTTTTTTTCTTCTTTTCTTTATTTTTTTCTGACCCAAGTGCCAGCCCAGGCTGGGGCAGGGCGAGCTCCTTCGCGGTGCTTTGTACGGGGCAAGCTCTGGTTCGTGTGTCCGACCCCCGTACCGACCCCAAATCCGTGCCATGGGCTCCTGCCCCTACACGTTTTCTGTTCCCCTCCGACTCGGGCGGGGAATGCAAATGAAGCTTTGTGTTACCGCAGCCGGGGGCAGCGCAGGCTGGCGGCTTCCGACCGGCGACACCGCTACGGGGACAGGGACAGGACGGGACGAGGGGCTGCACTCTGGACATCCCCCTTCTTCCCTACCGAAGGTGGCCGCATACACGCAGAAAGCCCACTTATTTTATCCCATACTGAGCTGGGTGGTGGCAATCAGAGAGCAGGGAAAACTTTTTTTTTTTTCCTTTTTTTCCTCTTTTTTATTTATTTATTTTTTCTCGGACACCAGGGTGATATGTGCAGTCTTTTCAATGTTAATTTTGTGTTGGTCGCTGGTGGGTGACCCCATCCTGCACCCCATCCTGCCTCTGCCTCAAGCAGCACGGCCTGAGCTCCCTGCAGAGGGCCGAGGCACCGGGGAATGGAGCTGGTCGGTCCCGTATCTTCCCTCATCAGGAGACAAGCAATAAGCCTGCTGCTCTTCAACATCAACTACCACAGTGCCTGAGGTGCTGGGGAGAGATGTTCGCTCCAAGCAGCCCCAGCACAGCCACAGGAGGGGACACCAGGCCCGTGGGCAGGGCTGGGGTGGGAAGGAGAGGACCTGGAGTGGGCCACAGCCTGCACCAGCTTGGGGCAGGGCCTGGGAGTGTTCCAGGAGGGGACAGCATGGATGGAAGTTTCTAGCCTGAACTTGGAAAGCAACCACAAAATCTCTCTCATTTCATAACTATTTCACAGCAGAGGCCAGCAGCCGGGATGAGAGATGGGGACATCACTTCCCCAGGTGGCAATCCCTGCACGGCCCAGGCTGCCCCCAGCTGCCTGCCTGCCTGCCCGTGGCCCTTGTGACATCCTCATGGGGAACTTCATGGCTCCTCAAATCCCACTGAGGCTTTTCCTCTCTGGAAACTCTGGGAGGAGAAGTTAGCACCATGGAAATCCCAACTGTCCCCTTGGCAGTGCCATCCCAGTCCGGTAACTGCAGTGAGCCCACAGGCCTGCAGTAGCCTGGGCAGGCAGAGCCGTGCTGGGGGGAGAAGGCATCACACTTTTCCAAATTTTCCAGGTGTTGGACTTGATGATCCTTGTGGATAATCCAATTTGGGATATTCTATGATTCTATGAAATCTAAGCCTGGCTGATACTGCAACCAAAACTGCAAAGGCATTGCTTGATAGTGTACCCGTTCTCAGCGTAACACTGTGGAAATAAGTCAGTGAATAAATGAGTTTCTCTCTGCTTCAGGAATTCACCTCCTCTAGAGATCTGTGGGAAGGGATCTTTTCATTGCAGGATTTAACAATTTCCTAAAAGTGAAATGGAAGTGAAATGAGTTGCTATTACTCATAGTAATGAATGTTTGCCTGTATGCACCACTCAAGGGGTGAATGGAAGTAGTGACATACAATTCCAGCACACAAGCTATACCAGTGAGGCAGTTGGTGTCATAACCAGATTTTTCCCATTTAGGAATCGAGGTACAACACAATGGTTTGCCCCGACACATCTCAGAAGGCTGGTAAAGGCTTGACCCAAACAAAGCTCTGGAGAGGACAGGACCAGTGTGACAGGAGCAGTGCTGGAAGTTGTGTGTGCCCTAACCTGCAGTTAGTTAATGGATGGTTTTTAACGTCCAGTACCCAACAGCGAGAAAACAAAAACAGAACAAAGTTTAAAATTAGTTTAATCACCTTGTGTTCTGATTTATTTTTTGTCTTTTTTTCTCTTTTTTCCTTCCTTCATTCCCCACGAAGTCCCTGCCCCATTCAGTGCACAGGCAGTGTTCAGCCACCTACCTAATATTCTTCTTGCCATGGACTTTCTAAGGCAGGGAGAATTATGCATTGCTTTGCTTATCTGCCTGTTTCTTCCCCTCATTCCCTCCTCACTCTTAGACCCTGTGACCACAGCCAACCAGCCGGCTGTGCCAGGGTGCCCGGGTCTCAGAGATATTGAGTTCCTCTGAGTTTTACATCAGGCTGGAGGGGTTACCAGCGAGGGAAAGGTGCGGGGGGGAGCTCATCCACGGGGGCCAAGAATCAGGGAATCCTACACTGCAAGAGGATGGCTACAGGGGAAATAACCCAGCAGGGAGGGTAGTGAGAACAACAGGGGAAGGCACAGCAGAGACGGAGGTGGCTGGAGGGCTGGGGGACGTAGGACAGCACCCAGAAACCAGCTTGTCCCTTTTATGCTTCAGTGCGATCCCAAGCCTTATTTGTTGCAAGTGCGGTGAATAAGAAACAAATGCTACTCTCTTCTTTTCCTTTGGCACTTGTCACGACGATGCTTGAGAGCGCTGGAAACATGACTGAGCTTCTCTTTAGCGCTCCCGTGGGAGCAATGAATTAGCTGCTCTTTAGAAACCGAGAACGGAGCCTCAGAAAGGAGCAGACCGCTTGTGCCCCAGCATCGCGAGCCTCAAGACGATTTCCCAGCCTTATTCCGCTTTTTAGCACCGGATACGAGCCCGGCACGGCCCCGACACGCTCCAGCTGCAGATCCGGCACTCGGCATCCCCACCACATGCGTCCCGCTGCGGGCAGCCGCGTGTAGGCTGCGCGGGGTGCGAACCGGGGACAAGGCGAGCCCCCCAGGGCAGGACCCTGAAACCTTGCCTCGGCACAGCTCCCTGAAAGAGGTGTCTGTGGGTCTTTAACTTCCCGTAATTTCCTTCCCCAGCCCCTCTGGGGCATTGCCCGGGGGCGGCCGGGTGCCCCCGTGGGCACGGATGCGGGAGGCGGCTCAGTGGTGCCAGAAAAAAAAAATATATATGTGTATATATATATATATATATATATATATAATTTATGTAAGCCTTGGAGACTGCTCTAAAAGAGTCCGGTTTAAGGATTTAAATTCAAGGGTTGAGTTTCTCAGGCTCAGTGGGAGCGCCAGGCTCCTTGCATCCCCGGGGAGATGCTCGGGAGAAACCCCCGGCAGGGCTCGCAGCCCGGTCCTGGAGATACCAGGGGAGACCCCGGCCCCGTGGGGAGACCCCAGACCAGTGGAGGGACCCCAGCCCCATGGGGAGCCCTGGCCCCACGGGGATCCCTCGTGGAAAACCGTGGGCAGCTGCCGCGGGGAGCCCTGAGGGATGGGATGGGAAGCGTGCGCTGTGTGCTCTGCAAGAAAAAAAAAAAAAAAAAAAAGTAGTTGCAGATTAATGAAGGAGTGACAATTTCAAGGCTAACGTTGGCACTGCCCAAGCCAGAGCGTGGGGAGCTCGCCAGGCTTTGCTTTATATTGTCTGCTTTTCTGCGGGGCAGACAAAGATGGATAGAGAGACATTGAAAAGCGGGAGGCGTATTTCAAACAGTTCAATAAAGAGGGTTGTCACTTAAAGACAAGAACCATAGTGCTTTGATGACTTTGTATTAGCCTCACCGTTTCAAATAAGTGACTCTGCTCCCTTTACGGAATTCACCGGGGTTGAGTAGCTGACACTTCACTGGGGCTGCTTTGGGCGGTGACTACAGCCCGTAACCACGGGGCAAAACTCCCGGCACGGAGCTCCTGGGCTCCAGGCTTGCTTTTCAGCTAAACAAGCTCCAAAAAAAATCCAGGTTTACCATTTTCGTGGCCCCTCAGCTCAAAAAAGACCGGCTGTGCTCCGTGCCACAAGGGGAAGAATTGCCCCGAGGGGACCCGCAAGCACCCAGGGGGAGGTTTCCAGCCCCGGGCGTTCACGCACAGCTGCCTGTCCCCCCCGGCAGGTGCCACGCGTGACCGTGCCCACGCAGGGCGACAGATCTGGGACTCCCCCGGCGCTCCCCACCTTGCTCCGCTCCGCCGGGGGGGCGACACCTTCCCCATGTCCCCACGTCCCCAGCCCAGGATGCTGCAGCCCGTCCCAAGCGCTCCCGAGGCAGGGTTTTCTGCCAAAATCAAGGATTTTGCCTTTTTTTTTTTTTTTTTTTCCCAGTCTCTCTGTCTTTTTTTTTTAAGCTGGGGACCCCCGACCGTTGCAGACCCCCAGGCTTTGAAGGCACAGCGAAAGGGCTTCGCTGTGGGTTGGAGCGCACCATTTAGTCACTGTTTCATTAGGCACTATTTGAACCTTGCAACATGTGGTAATTTCTGGGGCAAGCTGAAAAGGGGGGATTATGTAGGAGGGACACAAGGAAATTAGCTAACGGTTAATTTAACTCGTTTTCTGGTAGAATTTTCGATACATTCCTAATTGACTGAGGAGGCAGGTGAAGTCTTCAGTTCCAGGCAGACTCATTCACGGTGAGAATAAATGGCTCTTTTTCAACTCACACTGCTCACAATATATCATCGGGGAAAAGACACGCAATGAATATGTTGATTTTTTTTTTTTTATTATTAATGGAATTACACCCTGCCACGCAGGTGTGAGGGTAAAAAACCTACGCTGCGATGAAATCAGATTAACAATGAAATGAGGATTTTATTAGCTTTCTATGTCGCGTAGACCTGGATTTAAACTGTCAAAACAAGAAACAAGAGGAGGGGGGGGAAGATACTCTGAAGGCAACGGTGCCAATCAACGGGCAGAAGTAGCAGCTCGGGACCCAAATAATAATTAGCCGTAATTCGCGGTGAATATCTACACCCCCCGGCCCCTGCTATTTGTACCGGGTGGAGGGCGCCTGATTAGCCTATAATGGCAAAGCCCCTTTGAGCCCGGGCGGTGCCAATTAACCCCCATCACCCCCATTTGCTCCCGAGCAGGAGCGAGGCCCCGGGTCGGATCCTGCGTCCTGGTGGAGGTCCCCGGGCGGAGGGCGCTACCTGCGCGGTGCGGGGCCGCCCGGCCGCCGCCGGGCCCCCTTTGTAACCTGCTATAGAAAAGGGAAGTCTTCTGCATGACAAAGCACAATTAAGCTTGCTATTCAGGGGCCCTGCAGCTGGTAAGCCCATTGGGAGGATGGGAGGAAACGCGAATATATTAATTATGCGAAGGGGCGGTGAGAAGAGGAGAGGGGGGGAAATGCAACAACAACTAAAAAAAAGCAACTAACGCATTTGGGGACTGTACGTGGGTTTAGGTTGGTTGGCTGGTGTGTGTCGGTCCCTGTTACTTATTTATGTAGGTGTCACAGCCCCAGCCTTGCCAGGCTGTAGGTAACCGACAGAAACTCTGGCTTACGATACCAGCAAAGTAACCCTGGCCACAAACCTGAGAGCTTTCCTCCTTTTCTGTAGAAAGCTGTAATGATGGAGAAAATTCAAGATGTCTTCATGCTGCAAGTGCTACCACTCTTCTCAAAATAGCAAGAAGTTTAGGCCAGAACATGGTCAGCCAGGGATGTGGAAGATGCAAATTGCATAGAGCCAAGAAGCACGCTTAGCATAAAACATGTGTGGGGCATCTGAAAGAAAACTTGGTATTCTAAATTTTCATTAGTAACCTTGGATTTTAACTAACCTACCACCATTATCCCATTCTCCTGGAGCAGTGGTCAGACCAGGCATGGCTTAAGATTCTCAGAGTGGCTGCAGAAAAGCAAGTAGGTACCTCCAGTGGGTACTGCAAACAAGATGCTCTGTAATTCAGTTCCCCTAAAAGACCAGGCCTACCTTATGAAGCATATTTCTGAATGGATGGACAGGGTTACTATGCTACCTCTAGTTAAACTAGTAGTGGTGAAGCCCTTAGACACATGGGTGACTCCAGCAAGTTCAGGTGAACTGTGACCATAAGTCAGTCGTTTCTCTGTAAAGACTGCAATACCTTCAAGGGGCAGCTGGGACAGTAGCAGGGAAAAGGAATCATCGTTGATGCAAACAGCATTGATTTTCATTTTGCTGTCATCTTTTTCCTCTTTTCCTATTTTTTTTTTTTTATTGCAATGTTTTATTTGGTCAACTGAAAGTCAAGTTTTAATGAGGGAATGGACAGCAATCAGGAATTCCTAATTCTTTTTTTTTTTTTTTTTTTTTTTTTGACAGCTCCTGTTATTTGGAAGTTTTTCACAGACAGAAGACACCATCTCTAAACTCATTGTATTAAAATGCCTTTTAGGAAAGATCACAAGACATAAGTCTTTTTTGTTGTTGTTTTCTTTTGTTCTGTTTGTTGCCATGTTTTTTCTTGTCAGAATGTTTTTCAAAGTCAGATTTGTCTTTTGTAATTAATGCAGGACCGAGTGGTTTTAGGCAAGGTACAGCTTAATAGACTGTGGCAGTTCAGTCCATTGGGTTTTCAGTAAAAGCTGTCAAATTACAGTAAAGTTGTCAAGGTGGGATTTTGCCCCCCTCTTTCACAACTGCTATTAAATGTAACAAGTGCTTGCCTGGACAGGACGTAGCTCTCAAGTTCTGATTTTTCAAAATTGGGAATGGAGTCCTTTGAACAGCTCGATTCCTGACTTCATGTTCTTAAAAACATTTGGGAACAAGACTGAGAAAGTCACCTTACTACTCGGAGTGCATCTGTATGCCATATGCTGTTGGTATATACAGGGACAAGGGATGTTTGTCTCCACGTGGATCCTACCTGGGGCTGACTTCAATGGCCACATGGATGCTGCTGAGATGGGAGCAGCAGTGCTGGGGCTCCCCATCCTGAGGGCACTGTCCAGAAAAGCAAAGTGGAAAATGCTACTTCTTGTTTTGAGGGCAAACCTGTGAAAGTAAATCATGAGCAGCACAGGCTGTTTATGTTGGAGGCTTGTGAAGGAAGGCAGTGTAGTTGCTGGCAAAGATGGCTCTTGACTCCCATCATTTCCCATCTCTTTCTCTCTGGGTTGTCCAATCCTTTATTCCTGTTTCTTTTCTATGGAAACTGGTGCCCTTGTCCTCATTTGTTTTCCTGAGAAGCACATGAAAACAGAGGCTGCAGCCGAGTCATCCTCTTTACAGCTCTGCACCCACAGGGGAGGACAGAACATCAGCATCTCCTTAAGACTTCTGCTCCTTTCCTGATATTGGCTAACAGATCCAGAACTCACTGAGGAGCTGAGTGGGTGGGACAAGCCTACGAGACAGATAGACGGAGGGAGGGACGGGCAGACTGCTCTCATAAATTTAACCTCCCTAGAAAATGAGGTTTACAGTATCAGCTGCTGGCAGAAGCTGCACTCCCAGAATTGCTAGGTCAAAGTTGAAATCACTTAAAAAATCTTCATGGTTAATGCAGCTTTTGTAAGAGGCTTTACTGGAAGAAGACTTTTACTGCACTGGAGGTACAGGAATACCAGCAGATATGTGCCGTGCCTGAAGCCATAAAGTTGAAAAACCTTGTGGGCCCTTTGCCCATAGAGCTAGGGGGTTCTGACCTGCAAATAAAAAAATTGTATAAAAACTTCAGGAAGAGGAGAAAGTAAACACAGTGCTTGTTTAGAGCAAACAACAGCACAGATCTGCTGTTTTCATAACTGTTTTTTCCCCTGTTAACTTTGTGTTTAGTTCTTCCTGTAACTCTGAATGGAAGTGGAAGAGATCTACTGTTATTTTTTTTTTTCTTCTTTTTTTTTTTTTTTTTTTTTTTTCCCCTAAGGCAAGTTCAAGGGTATATGAAGAAATCTGATGCTTGAAATTAAGGAGCAATTTCTGTGTAAAAAGTAAACACAAGACACAAATGTTAGAGTTATTCCTATTTTGCATTGATTTTAAACACTCAGCTCCCCAGGCACTGTGGCAAGCTGCACTCCTCGCCAGCACATCTGTCTGTCTTCATACACCTTGGACTTCCCATTTCAGTTTATCTTGAGGGAACTTGAGAATCCCCTAGGTCACCTTTTGCAGAAAGAAAATATGTATTTTTTTTTTTATTTTTTTTTCCAGGAGAAAGCAGGCTGCATTATAGCCTAGCTTTTCTGCTATGTAACACTGCCTTTCATAGGACTAACAGCACTCTACAAGGGGAAAAAAAATGTTTTACTGATTTGCTTTATTCCCTTTTGCTATTTGGGGGTTTTAGGAAGTCATTTAGGAAGGAGATAAGGAAGCACTTGTTTCCCCTTCACTTCCTAACACTTTTCCCCTTTGAAAGCAAACAGAATAATGCTGGACACTTTGTTTTATAGCTCACTGGTTGGTTTTGTACATGTGCTTTCTATTAAACACAGAAGTGCATGCACAGTTCTTTCTACACCCAGTAAGCAGTTATAGCAAATCACAACAAATTGTGTGCTTTAAAAGATTATTTACACATAAAAAATGTATGCATTTGCAAATGACAAGTTTTTGGCATGGGGTGCTGGCAAGAATTACAGAATTACAGCTCTGGGGGTGGGAGACATCCAGGGCTGGGATGAAGAGTGAGAGAAGCCATGGTCTGGCCAGCTCCAGGGGGGATGTGGGTGAGGAGCGCAGCCATTGGAACAATTGGCCATGCAAGAGGGACCTTGAACGAATGCCACCTGATGGAGAAACCCAACCACAGCCCAGGTCACCCCCGGAGAGGATCAGTGTTGAAGGTTAGGGCAGGGCAGCTGGGTGTTGGTTCCCTCCAGACCCTCTCTGGAAGGTGTGGTGAAGGCACGAGGTGAAATCTAGGAAGACAAAGTGGAGAACAAAAGCTTTCCCTGCAAGTAGGAGTATGTGGATTCATTAACAATTTTATTGTTCAAGCTGCCAAGCTGTATAACAAGGGGAAGAGGAATAGTCATCAAGTCAGAGAATTGATGGGGATTTGAAAACTTGACTCTTATTGTAGCCAGAACAGCAAATGGCACACCATGAATACATCCCAGTGGCAATGGTTGTATATGAAAATGGGAATGGCACACAGGTGACTCACTGTAGTCTTAAAAAGGTACACTTGTGTGGTCCTAACACCCTTTGGCTCTTTCCTTTGTGCAATTTGATGATTTCCTTGCTAGACTGACTGCATGCTCATAGCTGTGGAGCAGCGTGTTAACAAATACTTCTTCATTTTTGAAGAGCAGAAGTTTCCACTGTAATTACATCGAGGCTGATCAATAAACATCTTTGAGCTGTTCTATAGCATCATGAAAGTGATGTGGCAGTGGTTAAGGAAATGTTTGCTCTATCAGCCTCTTCCAGTTGCTTCGAGCTCTCTAAAAAGTAGACTTTTGTCTAAGATGTGTTGTGTTTATTCTCAGCAGAAAAAGTCTGGGGACAAATTCATCAAACTGTGCCTTGGCTAAGAGTAGTGCAAACACAATTGTACCCACAAACAAACAAACAAACCCTAGAGTCTCCAAGCAGCCGTGTGTTTGCACATGCAATGCAGGATCTGTATGTGAAAACTGTAGTTTGCTCACACACGCTGCCTAGCTGGAGCAGAAAACAGCATGAAAATGTTGTTTTAATTGTCGTAGAAAGTGAAGCAGGATGGTAATATTTGCCTGGAACATCTCATGCTGTTATCCACTTCCCACCCTCCTGGGAAAGCACTGGGAAGGGCTTATTGGTCTGTAGATAGAGCCTGCTTGTTTTGCATCCAGCTGGAAGATGAGTGGGACGCGAATCCAGGAGTAAGTGACAGCGAGAGTCAGATAGGTCCATGTGGGAAAAGCTCCTGGGGACTATTAGAGGGCTGTAAAGTCTCAAAGCCAAAGACAGAATAGGACTGGAACAGCACTGGGAGAAAGTAGGAGCTAGGATGCAAGCCAAGGCTCTCCAGTTAGGTGATTTTCTAGCTCTTTATGGTATATTTTTGTAGCACATTTAAATTTGTAAACAGTTTGTTAAAATCTGTTTAAAAGAGGTGATTTCTATAGGTGCATTTGGCACCTTAACAGGGTGCTTAGGGAATCCCCACATGATGTGCCATTTATTAAATAAATGACAACTTTGAGAGACACTTTTGTGGGGAAATATGGCCAGACTAAGTTTCTAGAGTAATATATGCTGTTTTTAATAAAGATTCATAGTACAGATAAGAAAATGGGGTGGGTGATGGCTTCAAATTTAAGGCTTAATTAAGTTTTCCAAAAAACTTCAAAGCTATTTGTATAATTCTGTTTTAATTATCCATGCCAGAGGAATTAGCTATTTTCCCTCATTTGCATTTTTTAATACTTTCTGGTACTTAATAAACAAAAAATGCTGCCTTTTTTAGGACCCTATTGTCCTTCTGCTAGTGTGGTATTTGGAAGCCGCCCACAATGTATGTATAGTCAGTGATCTCATCTTCAATCTATTATCAGTATTCTGGGTTAAAGGAATAGATTTGGAATAAAAGGAATAGCTACGGACTGAAAAAAAATGCAGCTGTTTATTTGAACGGATCATAATGCATTCATGCTGTTCAGCAACATTAGGGCAAAATAATTCTCCATACACAGATTATAAAATGGTGGGAGGTGTCAATTTGTTGTCTAACTGAAATGAATTCTCTGTGAAGTTTATACTCAAATGCAAATCTGAAGAGGTTGATGCTTGCATTGCTTTTAGCTGCCTGCAGGTAATGGAGCTATAGTATTCATAGTCCAGCTACATCGTGTCATCAGCAATGTTGTGGGCAACCCAACAGTGAAAGTAATGCAGACTTTCCACCACCTTTCACTTTTTTTTTCCTTTTTTTTTTTTTTTCCAGCTGAAGATATGTGCACTATTTTTGGTTAATATTTAATGGTAATAATTAAAACACACATCTGAAAACAATTTTACTGTAAGCATGACATCTCAAGGACAAGTGAAATAACATATGAAATACAGTCTCTAGCCACTTCAGCACACTTATCTTCCTCCATGGACTGTATCATAGCTTACTTAAATAAATAGCTTAGACTGCATGCCTGAGGCAAGGCAAGATGAATCCCTCCCTGGCCAGAAGAAAACAAAAGTTCAAGAATCGGCTGTGCTATGTATTTTACAGAGTGTCAGAGCTTCCTGTTGCTTCACATTTACCCAGATTACAGAAAAATGAGACCCAGGAAAGACAAGACAACCTCTCATCCTCTGCTCCAAATAATGATTATTAAATATAAACATTTGCAAGTAACTTTTAAATATATATATATAATATATAAAATATATAGGTGTTGCAATCAAGTATATGACATTGCCAAAGGACTATATTATTTTTGAAGGTGCCTAGAATACCCAGCATTGTACTCAAATTATTTGAGCAACACCATTGTTATGGTTCATAGAGATTTCAGCTTGAAGTACTCCAAAAAGGGAGAGAGGGAGACATCACACACACACATACTCCACGATAAGTGAACATTTCTCTTGCTTGGAGCACAAAGAGCCGTCTCATTTGTAGTGTTTTAAGTGAAGCATTTTGAAAGAAGAAAGCTTGATGATGTTGGTAATCCCACTCGTCAGTAGACAGGGATTTCTCCTTGGGAACCAAGTCCAACATCACTTTGAATCAGAAGACTTTCTGGGCTAAATTCTTCTGTGCAGACCTGATCCTGCTTCTCCTTCGTGAGATGCCCTGCCTGCTACTTCAGCAGTAGTCCAGAAACAGTCTGTTTAGCTGAACTCTGCATGCATTTGCTCTCAAGAGAAGTCTTCAAAGAATTCACAACATAAGGCAAGGCTAGATTGATGCTCCTAGTATTTCGTGTTCATTGATTTGTCTCTCATCACGGTGGCTATACACTTGAAAAGTACCCAAGCTTTTAATTACAGAATTCAATACACACTTCAAAGGTTAAGCATTTGATTAAGTGTTTTCCTAAATCACTCCCTGGAGACACCTCTCCCTTTCCATTGGATGGAGAGGCAGCTGGCTCTGCCTGGGTACCTGCATGTAGATGTATTGAGCTGGCAGCTCTAAATTCCTTCTTGCTAGATATAGCTCTAAAATATGGATGGACTGATTTTTATTTTATTTATTTATTTTTTTTTTAAATGCGGATAGAAGTCCCAATTCCTAATCCTGCCCTCACTTTGTTCCACATCTTTATCTTCACCTCTGCTCATTAACTTTTTATGGTTCTTCTTGGGAAAGATTATTCCTTAGAGTGGACAGGGGCTTTGTTTTGAATCAGGGGTTCTAACATGAAGTCAGAAGTACTTTTGACTTAAGAATAGCAAATCTGGACAGATGCATAGGCATAACTTGACATTAGTCCTCGTATAGACAAAAAATAAATGCACTCATAGGCAAACATGGGAAATATGAGGTGAAGCCCCTTGCTCTTTCCAGTTCTTCCCTCCCTGCCCCACCTCTGCAGTCTGTCAGAAGGTGGGGTGTGCTTCAGAGCAAGTTCATAGGGCAGCTATGTTAGGTTGCTGTATGGCAGGTGTGTGATGGAAGAGTAGTAGATGGGATTTTCTGCTCACCCTGTCAAGGAAGTAAGCACTGCAGCAGGAACACTGCTAAGCAGCCTCAGCAAAGAGGCCAGAACTGGGCTAAAACCATAGAAATTTGATTTATATCTATTATATTACTTTGACAGCTTTATACGAAAAAAGAGGGGGGGTAGTACCATAATAATGTAATATTTATAACTACATATTAACTTCTGTGAGGTTTTACCTTTTCACATGATACAGAGCAGCTCTAGATGGAGGTAGCACACAGGGCATAAAATACTAAATGCAGTTTTATTAGTGTCAGTGCTTCTTTATGTTCATATTGACCTCAGTGTAAGGTCATCTTTGTAGGTTTCTGTATGAGGTCCTAGAGTTACTCTATTGGTGTATTTTCCAGACTAGGTAGATTTCTTGGCTTTCTTTGCTTCCTCTTCCTAAACACTGCTAATTCATGTAGCAATTCTGCAGTACTGCAGGGTTGGGAAACCCATATTGTGCACTAGAAATCAGGGCTGGAATGATGAGAGAACCTTTCTTGTGATGGTTAAGAAAGACCAGTGGTTTCTTAAATGGAAAGGAAATTGTATTTTAAAATACCAAATGCACAAGCATATAAATATATATATATATGTGCGTATTTTTTTCAACCATATATAATACGACTGAATAAAATTAATGTGAACAGATGTTAATTTTCAGAGGTCTCTTGAATGAATAAGAATTTCTTGGAGCAGTTTATGTTACATAGCAGGTAATATACACCTGCTTCATTCTCTTATCTGATTCTCCTCTCGTACGGCGGGCATGCATTGACGTGGTACTAGTGCCACAGCACCCCTCCTGATCTGCACCTCCATAGGTAATAGTGGGGCCTCTTTATACTGAGTTGAAAAATATTTTGTTAAACTGCTCAGGAAAATATTTTGACTGATGAGAGAAAATGCCTATAATACAATTCTCAGTATGTTCAGCTGGGGTTGCTACCATCTGAAACAAAAGGGTAAACTTCCACAACATAAATTCTTCATATCTTTTTTTTCCCAGGGAAGTAGAACTATTTCTTGCTTTCAGTCCTGCAGAATCTGGCCTATCAAGACAGTAATGTAGTTCCCAGAGGGCTTACCCCGTTTTCAGATTTATGGGGTTAACTCCCTTACAACTTGATTTAAAATATTGTTATAATAGGCTGTGCGAATGTTTCAAATGATTCATTATTGGAGTAATACTGTTTTCTTCAGTAAAAAGACCAACTGTTTTTTCCATTCCTCCAGAGTTCTTAAGAGTTATAGTCTCTTTCTGGCATAATTTGGAAAACAGTGCTGATTCGCTCCCCTTTAAAAGCAGCTTTAATGTATGATGGGAAAATCTTACATACCACATCTCCTTGCAGAGTGAGATTGCCACTGCTGGCTTTTAATATTTAGAATGTGCAACACTAGCAGAAATGATGCAGTCTTAGCCCTTTTTTTTTTTTTATGGAAACATAATGAACTGTCTCAAGAGGGAATAAGGCTCTCGACAAAACAGAAGTCTGGGGAAAATGTGTTATTATCTGTGTGTTTATGATGGTAGGGAAGTTTTACTTTTAAAACCAGTAACAGGTGGAACAATGCTATTCTCCTTCTACATTTGCTCTCTCTCCTGTAAAAGGTAAAGAATAACAAGAATTCAGTAAAGGTAATAGATATAAGAGTTATAGAATAAGATATTTAAGTTTTGGGATAGTGTTTTTGAACGAGTAAAAGGCACAGACATTTTCAGACAACCGACCACAGTGATTCTTTCTGGGTATTCTCTTTGGGGTCAACACTTTGGTGGCATCAGGGTGACTGAAGAAGTCTTGGTGCAGCTTTTGTTCTTACCCTCCCACCATCTCCCTGCTTCTTGTGTCTGTCCCTGGAGCTGTTGCCACAAAACCCTTCCCTTTTTGTAGTTGGCAGAGGTGGACCAGGTTAACTTAATTGATTTATAGAACATTATTTTTGCTAACCTGGCCCAATTTGTGAGAAAAATCAGAACCCTACAAGCAGCTCAGCAGACAGGACAGAAACTAATGGAGTAGCCATGTGGAGATGGGTGCAAGGAGCAGAGGAGATGAGAAGCTCTAAAGGCCAAGCTACTCTGATGCTAACAAATTCTGTTGCTCAGCAGGTCTTATTAGCCTGGGCACAGTGCCATGCAGCTGAAGGGACGGCGTGCAGGCAGCAGTGGCTCTGGGATCCCTGTATCATGCCCTGCTGCTTAGTGTAGATGTCTACTTTGTGTTTTCTTCATGCTAGAGCTGTTTTTAAGTGGCTAAAAAAGCCCCAGACTTGACAAGAAGCACAGAGATGAAGTCCAAAATGAAATTACAAACTCATCCAAAGTGTGCTCCCATATATCTTGGGATATTACATTTCACCTATTTATTTTCTGCAGCCTGGAATTGGTCCAAAGCCGAGTGCAGCCTTTGGAAACGTTCCAGCCAATTCAATAGGTTCTGATTCAGGCTTTGAACCAAGCCCCAACTTTATACATTTTTGATTATTGAAAGGACTCTAATCCCCTCCTGCCTCCATGTGTGCTGATACAGAGACCTCATTTTCCATTGGTTCATGCTGGAATTTGTCACTCCACAGGAAACATGCAACATTTTAAATTGATGCAATCAACCAGTGTATTTTTCTAATAGATTTTGGGGGGTGTTAGCAGAGCCATGCGGCACAGACTGAGGACACAGTTAACATAAATTATTTCTAAACCCCACAGAACTGAGGTTTAGAAATCATCTCTTCCTTCAGCTTCAAAATACAGGTCTGTGCCCCCTGAACCACAGACTGTCTCCCCAGATTTGGGGGGGGGTGAACACACACCCACAAATGTGAACCAGCATCCCAGTCCAGGTACCAAAGCTTTATAAAAAAAAAAATTTGGCTGATTGCTAGAGAAAAGAAAAACAGGCATTTCCCTTACAGCATTTGCAAGAAGTAACAGTGGATAGCAAAAAGTTCAGGATACAGCAAAACGTTTTGATTTGTGGAAGCAGCAGGGAAAAAGGATGCAGAGACAAGAAGGTAAACTCACAGAGTAAGGGTGGCATTTGCCCTGTGTGTCTGAGCAAGCAGAAAGAAATATTTCCCAGCACCTTGGGGAAATCTCACTTCTGTGTCTCTCAGCAACCAAGAGGCAGCGAGCATACACAAGTGAGAGGAGATTGGCACAGCCCCAGCCCCTATATGCACTTATTTGATGAAACTTAGATGTGAGTGCTGAAGAGAGAGAAACCCCCAAGAGTAAGCAACAATGGCAGCCACATACAGAGTTACTTAGGAAATACCCCCAGACTTAGTTCTCTGTATCATTTTAAAAAGAAAATAGAGCTGAAGTGTTGAAAGAAGAGTGCAAGGGTTAATCGCTTTACAGATATAAATAACATGAGGTCCAGATCACTCTCACAAATACAGCTTCCAGCTACATGTATGCCTTAATGTCTTCCCTTTACTCTTGGTAGCGTAATAAGGCAATTCAGCACGTAGCCAAGGTATTTTGTGTTATGCTGTCATCTCCAGCCAATTTCTGGAGGGTTGTGTGGTGAGAAGGGAGGATTCACAAGCTGACACCCTAACACCATGCTGAGCTGCTCTTGGTGAAGCATGCCAGGTCTCAGTGAAGTTAACAGGTTGCAGTCTTGGTTGCAATCCTGCTCTTTTTCTGCCCCTTCCCTCAGTCTTTCTGATGACCTGCCCAGTAAACTAGGAAACCCTGAGCAAACTCTGGACTTCTAACAAACCAACTGATGAACCATTGGGGTAATTAGTGGTTTCCTTTTATTCAGGACCTTTAGATGTTATAATGAAGAAATCACTTTCTCTCTGAACTGCAGTGGTTTTTGGAGTGTCAGAATTCAACATTAATTCCCAGTATGGCCAAATCTCTGCCTGTTCCATGGACCCAAAAGCTCTGGAAAGTCAGACTTCAGTTCCCACCACCAAGGAAAGAACCAGCGCATATAGAGCGGATGTTACTGGTGAAGGCTATGCTTCCACCCCATAACAGAAGCCAATGTCTCATAGCTTGGTTCCACAAGCTGGGAGTAGGATATAACAGCTCCAATGTTCAGTTGTCTCTGCTGCCCCAGCTTTCTGGTAAAATACATGGTCTTGAGGATTATATGGAGCATGGTCTTTTGAGACGAAGACCATGAGAGGTCCTTTCTTCCCATGGCAAAGTTAGGTGTTCTTCTGTCCTCACCTCTTGGGCTGTCACCTAGTTTGACCAGCCCACCATCTGAGAGGGCTAAACCCTTCTTTCTGGTGGTTGGAAACCTTTTGACTACCAGCCAAAATATCATGGAATACGTGCATGATATTTACTTCTACACAGAAGTAAACTTCCTGCAGAAGTTACTCCCTGCAAACTCTGGTTTCTTCTGAGATTTTCATTTCCAAGAAGATCTCATATTTCTTAAAGGAAGTGACCGAGTTCAGGGCAGGCATATTTCCACTATTCTGTTGATAGACAAAGATGAAGGAAAAGTACTCAGCTTCTCAATAGTGTGTTTATTTTGAATATTCCTTTTCATTCCTCATGATCCAGTGGGCCCCCAATTCTTTCCACAAAACCCTCTTTCTTTAGGTGAAGAATCTCTTGCTGTTTGTTTTAAACATTTTGCACTTCACTTTATAAAATTTATGATGACCCTTCCTATTAATTTCCCTGTTATTTATTGCCTGCTCTAATTTATGCTTCTCCTTAGTGGCATCTCTAAAGCCTGATTTCCCCATTTTGACTTTGCCTTTGGGCCTCTCCAACCTTGCTAGTGTCCATACTGTTGTCAGTGGTATTTGTCTCTCCTAAGGGTCTGCTGATGCTTATGTCCAGGGAAATCTTTGGTGCCAGAGGCTAAAAAACTGCTTGGGTTCAAAGTGCAACTGGAAAAATTCATGGACATGGAGAACTATTAAACATGAAGAAACAAACCCTTGGCTCCAGCAGTCTCTGAGATGCAAATCATTGAAGTCTAGATTGATACTCTGAGAAAGCAGCTTTACATATTTGCCTTTACTAGTCTGTTACTTGTTAGTGGACATGGTCAAAGACAAGATGGGCCTATGGTCTGACTCAGTACAGCTGTTCTTCCATTCTTATCTTGGCCACAAATCCCGGATTTTCCTTTTCGCATTCCTTTTTAATTTGAACATTTTGAAAAAATTTCTCATTTAAATGAGATGTCTCCTTGTGAATCCTGTTGTGTCCTTTGTAGCATCCTCTGGTGCAGACCCACCACCACTGCATGACCAGAGTCCCTTGATTCTCATGGTCCAGCAGCACCCAATCCTTGACCAAATCCAGGGCCAGAGCAACTTCACCTCTGCACAGTGAACCAGACCTAGATCTGCTGTCTTCTCCTGAGACCAAGGACTGAGACAGGAGATGGGGGATCATGTGTCTGCAGGCTGTGGAGCAGGCTCTATCTAATATCTATCTATCTATTTCTATCTATCTATCTATCTACATCTATCTATCTATATCTATATCTATAGATATCTATCTATCCATCCATGTGTGTATACAAAGCATCCATCACCACAGAGCCCTAATCTTGGTACTTACCAGAGTAAAAAAAAAAATAACGACAAAATATTAATAGCAAACAAACAATAGTTGGAAACAAACAATCAACAAAACAATTGTAAATGAAAGCATATAGAAATTAAGAAAGTTGTAGGGAAAAGTATTCTTTCACATAGTGTACAGAAAGTACAATAACGACTGACTTCTGTATGTAGCTTACTCATATGGTTCTCTATGTTTTATTTTTACATTCATTTGTTCTAGACAGTAAATCAAGCTGCTCTTGACACTTCCTGGATTAGCCATAGGAGGAAATAATGGATTACGGTAATCTTTCTATAGAAGATGTGTTTTGTAAAATTGCCTACGCTGCCCCAGTAATGCTGCAATGCTCTTCTGTTCTGGAAAAAAAAATTTAAAAAAATGAAAGAAAATAGATCTGTGCTAAGGGATGGCAGCATGGGAGAAGCATTGCACAACATTACTAGTTTATGGGAATCTGGCAGGTTATGCTAATAAAGTAGCATTCTTGAAATTGAAGTTTAAGGTTGCACTGCCAACTTGAAATTATACCTGTGCCTGCAAAACATGTCATCAGCAGAGTGACAAGCAGTATATAGTATGCTATACAAACTTGGTGTATTATTTTCTCTGAGGAAGCTATTCAGATTTTTCTTTGCCAAGAAGACACTGATTATAATGTAAAACTCACAGATTAGGGAAACGAGCTAGTAAAAGCAAATAATGTGACAAAAAAAAAAAAAAAAATCAAAAGGATTGCAAAAGTAATGCCAGAGACAGTGTTTCAAAACTGTGCTATCAGGACTTGGTTTATTTTTCAAAGTTTTTCTTCAGTAATCATAACAACCTGATAGTGGTTAAAGTTTGTAATGAAACAAATTTAATGCCATGGTATAATATTTTGATCTATAGAACCATACCCTTTAAAAAAATGACTGACCTCTGCACCTCCAAATCCTTTTGCTATGCATATAGGAAATGAAAAATCTTTCTAAAATGCTGATTTCTCTTCAAAGCAGTTGTCAAATATAGTAAAAATCAGCCTAAATATCTAGTGTAGTCACATTCTTGTTCTTGTATGAATGTTATCTGATTTACTGGAAATACTGCATATCTCATTTTCTTGAGACAGCATACCATGCACTCCTCAATATTTTAATGAAATTATGTGTGTTGTTGTTGTTTTTCAAATTCTCCTCTCTTTTGATGCACCTTAAAAATACTGAGGATTACAGTCACTGCCTGTTGAAGCCTTGTCCTACACATTGAATTTAACCAGACGAGGAGGTGTCAGAAGAAAGAGGAGCTGGAAAGGAGCTACTTGCATTTCTTTGGCCTCATCCCTATGTTTCACCATTTTCTGTTTTCAAAACTGCTTAGAGAAGTCTTGGACCTGTATATTGACCAAACCCATCATGATCTCCTTCTCCCTCGGGTGTATACCCCTGCCTCAGTCCAGAGCTACACCCAGCATTTGGTCCGCCCGTGTTGCCAGCACAGCTTGAAGCCTCTGCACTTTCTCTTGACCCAGTTTTCCTCTGTCCCCACTTCAGTAAGTGGGAAAGTGCTTCACTTCGAAGTAAGACGGACAGAGGAAGAGTCTCAGGATGTGGCTGTCTGTTGCAACAGCTGGAAGGTGAGCCAGCAGGACTTCATCGCTGCACAAAGAAGTAAACAGGCACAGCCAGAGCACGGGGCTTGGATCGCCCTGGCATTTGTGGGGAGAGTCACACCTCCGGGGGGACTTCTGTCATTCTTTGTTGTTTTTCCTTCTTTTTCTGTATGTTCAGGGGAAAAGAGAGATTTCTCAGAGAAAACTAAAAACTCCTACTAAAGTCTTTTTATAAATCTCCAGGAGAAAGCAGTGACCTGTTTTGGTTAGTTGACGTTTTTCCATTTGCATTAGCAGCTGCCAGGAGCCCGCTTTGAGCAGTGATTTCGTGATGCTTGGCTGCAGAGGGATGTTGGGCTGAAGCCGCCCTGCTCAGCTGCACTCCCTGTCCTGAGTTCCTCCCAGTGTGATGCAGAAAGAGGACCTCTGACATGAGGTGATGTACATATACATATACCATGCTGAAATTTTTTTAATCACCTTATACAGAATTTGGGAACATGGATATTAACCCAAGCAGTATGGTCTTTTATGGAAAAACTTTTATTTACTATAGACAGAGGGACAGTTTTTGACCAAATGCATACCGAGTCCTTGATTATTTCTTATGTAGTTAGTGCAATAATAACATTATTTTTGTATTTTGGAAAGAACAGTGCTTGTCAAAATATGCTATTGTGTCTAATTAATTATTTTTTCAAGATTAAAAGCTACTATACTACCCCTGAGTGACATCATTGGTTATTCAGTACATAAATCCCTCAGAAACTTCAGAAAATACCTAGTAAAGTACTTAATGCTGCAGCTTTCTGTATTTTTTTTTTTAATCTTAATTCAGTAGAAACTAGTAGGAACCCCACACCCTTTGTCATGCTTTGCTGTTTGCTCTGCTACAGCCCTGCACTTCTGGGACACCAAAGTCAGCAGATTTTGGTGACAGGAGGGGGAAGCAGGCCAAGTGGTGATTTACCAGCATACAGCAGGCATAGGAATCCCAACAAATTTAAGGTTTTGATTGACCTTATTGTCCCCTGGATCAAAATCTGTACATTTTAATAGTTTTCTGGCTACTGCATGAGCCTCTCTATCTGCATCCTTCCTCTACATGACAGCAGCAAATCCAGCGCCTCCGCCAGATGTAGTCTGTAATCTCTTTGAAGAGCGTCAGATGTTGCTGGCATGATGCGTTCCACACTCGGAAAACATCAGCCCAGTTCCTCTGCAGAGCCAGGGACTGGCTAGGCAATACCCACCAGGGCTGAGGGCTGGGAAAGAGGAAATCCCCAAATGGGTCATTTCATCAAATCTGTTGCTTTATCTGTGACAGAGCTTCATACCCCTGGGGCTAACCCCAGAACCTTGTCACCCTTCCCCTTCCTGACTCCCTGGCCAGGTGAAGCATAGTAGGAGTGTGTGCTGAGAGATTGTCCTGCCTCTACACAGAGATTTCCTGGGGTTTTGAGGAAAAGAAGATCCTCCTGGGATGCTCATGTTGCATGGTTACTATGGGAGTCAGATGAGACATGCTTTTTCTCATTTTCTACAAACCCTATCGCTTTGCTTCAGTCCTTCCAATGCCTATCATCTTCCCTACAGATTCCCTGGACCAAGAAGTAAGATTTGAAGGTGAGGCATCCATGGTGTCACAGAGGTGGCCAAGCACCCAAATCTGCACAGGAAACATCTACTCAAGGCCAGAGGATTTCTACATCTCTTTGGAAGGACATGGGCTGGGGGATAAGATACCCACTGCCTATGCATAGAAAGTAGTGTAATGGAAGATGCCAGAGAGAAATCAAAGAAGCAATAACAGCACAGTTATCCTATGGAAAGGTTTCATGAAGCTCTGAATCTCCTTTATGAAACCCACTCCCCTACAGGTTTGCAAACTAGCATAGGTGCAAAGAGCAAATGCTCTCCTGGCACTATCAGGAGGTACCACCAAGGGGCTTCTGTGCAGGCAGTGTGTCCTACCAGCCCCACGTGCCATGGAAGCCCATTGTTTTTCTTCCAAAGGCGTCTCTAAAACCCCGGGGGGCAGGAGACAATTTTGGATGGCATGCAAGAGTGCCTGAAATGCCTGGAGAGCACGCTGCTCTGCTGGGAGAGCTTGAGGAATCTGAGCAAACGGTCAGCTTCTGGGGATTTAGAAAACAGTCTGGTATTTAGGCTAGAGTAAAAGCAAATGTTGCCTGGAACGGCAGATGAGGATGGTGTGCTTCGCTTCCTGGAATTTTGGGTTGGCAAAGACATAATCATTTTAATTCATATCATATCAAGGTCTTCTGCACATTCCTTCTGAATGGGAGATGCTGGAAGTGGAAAGTTGGCTCTATTTTCTGTGTTTCCAAAGCAAAGCCCTTTCAGTGGTGTAGATCGAATGAGTGAAATGAAAACACTAGAAACTTTCCTTAGAATTCCACCTTTTGAATACAGATTTTTCTCAGAGACATCTAGCAGACTCCTGCAGATAGCAGTTTGTTGCACGTAATATTATCCTTAAGGATTTTATGTTTTCTTTCACTTTCCAAATGTGACAAACATCATTGGTGATCACGGTGGCCTCAAGGAAAACATTAATCTTCTTGGTGCAGTTCTTGTCCCTGTAACACAACACTGTAATGCTGTAGATTTCAACAGTTGCCCCTCATTTACACATCATAGTGAATTCACTGCATTTTTGGAGCATGTGGTCTTCTTTTCCCTACATAGTTAGCTGATTGATTTCATCTAGTTGGTCAGACCCAGTCTCCTGAACTCTCAGCCAGCTGAAGGTTTTCTAGCCTACTATGAACACAACAGCAGGTAGTCTAAATTTGCACCTTTGTAGCCTTGTAGCTGCTTTAGCAAATTACTGAGTGCATAATTAACTTGAATCCCTGAAAGAGAACCCAAGCCTCTGCCTATGCTTTCCTCATAGGCTTAACCCTTCCTTCTACCCTCAGTTTTCTCTGCCCCTGACAAAATCCTCCACCTAACGCGGACCTGATCACTGTGTTTTCTCTAATTGTCAGCAAAACTACCCCCCACCTGTCCAAAGAACTTGAGGACTGACAACACATTTTAATAAGTCTGGGGACCTGTCACCACCACCGTGAAAACCAAACAAGTGGTCTTTACCACTCAGACCATACAAGTTCTGCTTGTAACCTCAGCACACAGCATCTCTTGTGGTCCTGTTCAGGTTCCAGGAACCTATGTAATTCCTGGAGTCAGGAGCACAGACTGTGCCCAGGTCTTCCCCACCAGAGCTAGCCTTTGGAGATGCCCCTCTGGTTACAGGGTATGTTTGATGGCTGCATGTCTTCCATTTGTGTGTTTCCTCAGGAACTGCCCATCTGCTGCCAGGGTATGCCACAAGCACATCCCTGAGCCTGTCACTGTCCTCCCTCCATGGCCACCTCTGCGGGCTCACTGCGTGGCCGGGCTGGTCCTCAGCTCTCCTTTGCAAATGAGAGAGGCCCACGTCCCAGGGGGTGGGTCATCGTGTTGACATATCCATGTATCACACTCAAGCTCTGACATCAAGATGACATCAGATCTCTCTTGGTGCTGACGCCTTGCCAAAGAAAGCCACAGCACCAGGATATTTTGGGATCCACCACCTGCTCTTAGAATCAAAGCAGGGTCAAAACAAACATTCCTGGCGTGTTTTAGTCTTTGTAGAGATCCAAAAACTTGTCTGCCTGGAGGACACGTCACTGCAGTCTACTTTGGGTTTGGCTTTTGCCGTGTCTCCTTTCTGCTGTGGTTCCAGCAGATGCCACAGAAGCTGCGGAGCTGAGCTGAGGGAGCCCACGGTGCCTGTGCTCTCAGCCTCCACTTGTTTTATTTTTGCTTCTGGATGGGAATCCAGCAGTTGTTTTTAATCCTGAATCTGAACGCGGAGTCTGGCTGTCTTCTTGTGTAACGCTGCGACGCTGAGATATTCTGGGACACTTTTACTAACCGTGGCAGAGATGCATTCCTGGAGGCTGGAGCGAGGGTGTTTTTCCATGCAGGGCCACATGTTTGAGTGTTTCCAGCTGGGAAACCCACTCTCTCTGGTGGTCTGATGGAGCCCAAGTTTACTGACCTTCGTAAACCTGTGCCACCCGTGCATGCCCCACATTTCCCTTTACTCCCATTGGCCAGGCACAGCAGCACAGGGGCAAGGACAAGGAGAAGCGAGGAGCTGAAGCTACCCGTCACCAACAGCAGGCTTCGCTCAGGCTCCAGTGGTCTCCTTCAGGAATGCAACTTTTTTTTTTTTTTAAAGCAAATTTGTTACTTCCTTAATTCCAAATAATCCCTTGCTGCTGAAATGGGATGCAAACATTCTCTGCTGTGATCCTGCTTCTCTTCTACTCCTCAAAATAATTGAGGGGTGATGCTTGCACACGGTAGCTGCCTACCCTAGCTTCTCCTGCGACCTTTATCTCCATTCAGATGCTAATGGTAGCTTAAGCCAATGTTTGTGATTCAGGGGCCTAAAGCAAAGCTAGGCAGAAGGTCTTGTAGGCAGCACAGGAGCTGGCTACTTTTAACTCCCCTTCTTTCCTAAGTCAATATTGGGATAGGCAGCAATGAAAAAAGCCAACATACGGAGAAGGAATTTGAAGCCGGGAGAGCTTTAGAAGCCGTCAGAACAAGCAGCCCCACGGGGCAAAGGGCAGCTGAGGGGCACTGGCAGGTGCTAAGTGGGCTGTGGGACCATTTGTCTCCCAGAAAAAAAAAAGGCACTCGACTCCTCAGATATTTACAATGGCTTCTGTCCACCCAAGCTGTCTAACTACCTATATATTTTAACCTCCCGTAAGCAGAACTGCGTGCCTCTGACTTTCCCGTTCACGGCAGAGGCTGCAGTGACACTTCCGAGTGCTGTTTTGATCAGCCCCCAGCTGTACAGCTGCTGATGTTTCTGGAGGAAAGCATTTCCTCGAACCCTTCACATTGTCAAGTTGACTAAACCCTACTATGTTTCGGAAAAGAGTAATCGTAGCAGGCATCATAGATTCATTTGGACCTCCTGAGACTCTGCTTGTGGCTTTCTTAATGAGGTGATCCCCACAAGGTTTCATAGAGGTGTGGATTTAAATGACACCTTTTTCTTATAGTAGTGTAGAGAACATTGGGAGAAAAATAACTAAGAAGAGAAAATAGAAGTTCGGTGACGGATAGGAATTGCAAGAATTTATTTGGATTTACTTTGGCTGCACAAATGTTTTTTCCCATCACAAAACGAGAGGGAGAGGAAATTCTGAATTCTCTTGACACTGAGGAGAGCACGTTTCTATTCCCTTTGACCGTGAAAGTAGAAAATAGGGGTGAAGTGACCTGCTCCTACCCTACTCCTTTTCTGTGGTGTCCTCAACTGGCAAAAAGAGCCAGCAAAGAGCACTGCTCTGATTTAGGCATTTTTTTTTGTGTCCTTACCACTATTCCTTCAGCACTTAGCCTGTTATCTTGAGACAAAGGAAGCAAAACACGGATGGGAGTAGGGGCCAGAAAGGTGAGGGATTATCCCACAATTCACTTTCTCTGAAAGAAACCTCAGATGGGCCCCATCTGCAGGTCCATTCGGGGCTGTGTCTGGTCTCTTCTGTGCTTGTTTTCCATCTCCCTGCCTCCCTCCGGGGCACCCATGCAGGGTGGTGGGAGGACGGCTGCTCAGTTCCTTGCAGCAGCAGGTTTGGGGCAGGACATGTCTCTCTGCTCCGTAGCCCTATGAACCTGCTCATCAAGTGGTTTGAAAAATTGCCCAGAGAAAGAGTCAGTGTTATTGTGAGATCCTCGTTTGCTGGTTCTACAAGGGGTCCTCTGGCAAAAAAACAGGGGTGACAAGGCTCAGTGTTCCTGTGCTTTTGAAAGATTTAACCCCTCCTACTTCCCCACCCCACTTAAAAAGTGGAAAACACGTTTTCCAAAGACATATTATTTATATGCCACAAGGAATCAAAGACAGACACAGCTGATTCTTATTTTTCCCCTCATTTTTTTTTTTTCCACACCCTGAAGAAAGATCTGATTAACCTGTGGTGAAAATCTGGGACCACTATAGGAATGACAGACCTCGTGATTTCATTGGGGCTGAACGCCAGACCTGGAAAAATTGCCCAGCTACACAAAGCAAGCACCAGCACCTCCTCAGCAATTGCAATAAAGTTATGGTGAAATCATTTCTACAGGGGACACAGGCCCCACAAATGAAATGGCACTGGACACAGTGACTATTAGAGGAGAGCTTGTCATCTTATTCATGGGAGCTAGAAAAATGCCGAGTAATTTATGGGTCTTCAGTTTTCCTCCATTCCTTTAGGGACTCCGTTCAGAGTTTGCTTCCCAGAGACACTAAACAACTGCCTTCTGAAATTGCTCCTTCTTGGTGTGTTGAGTTTAGCATTCAGATAACAAAGTTTTCACCAGGAAAGAAGAGAAAAACAACACTATGACAAGTAAGGTATAAATACAGACTCATTGCATTGCCTGCTTTGTGAATGCATGGCTTCATCCTCACTAGGAAGCTTGCCACTGCCACAGCAGCAATCATATCACTCTAAAAGATATTTTAAAATTACTGTTATTTGGAGAATGTTCTGCAAAATGGTGTCTGTGTACGTAGCCTATTTTAAACACACTTGGTTCTCAGGGGTTAACTCGGTTAGTGGAGCCAAAGTGAAAGTTTTAAAATACTGCTGCCATGGAGAACAAATGCCTTCAAAGCGCCTATAGCATATGTTATTTAAAAGAGCACTGAAACAATGTTCTGGTTTGAATTATTTTTCTTCACAGTACTTCTCTAACTTTATTGCCAAAGAAAAGACTTCCAGAGCCAATTTTTAATCTTAATTATACCAGATTCAATCTGGAATATTTCCCTTGAAGTTGGAATTACACCAGATTTACACGATGCAGAATCTGTCCCGGTTTCCACATTAGACCCTTTTTTTGTAAGATAATTTAGGTTAAGACCAGGGCTGTCTGAGTACAACAGCCAGCGGTCCAAGGACCCAAACCCACTCCATGAGCCCTGTTCTTGAGTCATGCTGGATCTCCCCGGTCTGAGCCGAGCCTGAGCCGTCATTTCTTGTCCACAGCTGCCGGGAACTGACCTGTGCCTGTATTTTCCTCTCATTTCACTTTCTCGTTTCTCCCTCTGCGGCCACCCCACTCAAGTGAAGTGCAAATAACTGAGTACCCTAAAGGACTCTCGACAATGGACAGGCAAATAAACATGTAACTGAAGCAGCAAGTACTCCCTGGAGAATGAGATGAGGTACAGGCTAAAACCTGTTGACCTCAGACAAAAGGAAAAGCCCAATTAGTCATTTATAGAAGCGACAGAAAAGAGAAGAACAATTTCCCCTGGCTGTTCAGTGTGTCGGTTCCTCCTATCTCCCGACTAAAGAAAGCAACTGATGACACGAGTTGAATCGCGGGATGAGTGAGACCCCTGCTCAGGATCTCTACGTGCTACGAAAACAGAGGGAGAGTGCTTTGTTTGTCATGGTATTTCAGAGCAAAAAACATCCAGGGAAGAGATGGATCCTTTTGTAAAGTCAATTATATCTCCAAAACCTTGTCCTTAGCTTCAGTTATTCTACAGCATATTGTTCCAAAGGGATGTGTTGTCAAAACATTAAGCACCAGAGGAAAACCTATCACAGGATGAAGCAGAAATATGACAACCTGTGTCTGCAACATGGGTGGTTCAAGTCACTGGACAGACCTGTGGGGTCCCTCCAGAGTTGGGCACCTCACGATGCTCAGCCTCCCTTGGCTCTTCCTTGCTCATGGCAGTGATGTGTTGTGGACATGGTCAGCCCGTGCATATGTGGGGACTGACATTGGCATGGACCTGGGCTGGCTGTGCTTACCACACCACGGGTGAGGGTGACCTCTGTGTCCTGGGCGGCCCAGGGACCAGCCAGCTGTCCTGTGCAGATCTCAGGGCACCAGCCCGAAGGGGTAAAGCTGGCACCAACAGTAACTAGACAGAGAAACAGAGCCGCCTGGCTTGGCTGTGTCTGTGTCCTGCTGTAATCCATTAATTGCTGCGGTTTGAAAGAACAAAGGCAAAGATAATGGCCTAAGGAGTTACGGATCGAAATCAAACCTGGGCTGGAGGAGGAGGAGGTCCTTTGATTTTCTGGGGGAAAAACCCCACGTCTGTGGCAGGGAGGACCTGCTCTCGCAGCTCTGCTCGCCGCGGGGCTGCTGCTGGACCCGCAGGGATGCAGTGCTCGGATCCTCGCTTCCCCATCGCCAAAACCCAGCCGATTCTTTAACTGCGAACAGCGAAACCAAGCGTCTGCGGGGCGTGCCGTGCCCCACTGAACTCCTCCTAGGGCTCGCGGGTTATATTTAGGAAAGAAAACCATCCCCCCCCCCGGCTGCAAGACACAGGCGCGCACCCAGCGCTGCCCTCTCCTGTGGGCTAACGGGGAGGGCGGCTGCTAACTATTATTTTTTTGGGGGGGGAATCTGTGTAAGGAGCGCTCCTCCGGTGCAGGGGGGGAGACGTGTGCCCCCGGTGGCTGGCGCTGCCCGGCAGCTCCTCCCGCGGGCTGCGGTGCCCTCTAGCGTCCCGCCCGCTGCCTCCGCTCCCGGCCCATTACCCCGCCCTTAAACCGGGTTAGGACCGGAGCAGCCTGGTTGTGCTGCCCCAATCCCTCCCAAAAAAGAAAAAAAAAAAAGAAAAAAAAAAAAAAAGCAGGGAAAACAAAGCTTTTTTTTTTTTTCTTTTTCTTTTTTTTTTGATCCACCGCAAAGAATAAGGCTGCCACGCTTGTTCTGCCATCTTTGAACGTCAAAAGCCAAATGTGACGGTGAAAGCAAAACAATTCGACGTCGAAGCAGCAGAGGCCTTAGAGGGAACCCGACGGGCACGGGGCACTGCCTTAAGCCACCCCGGGGTGAATGAAAATAAAGGGAGGGGAGGGGAGGCTGGTGGCGGGGAGCAGAGGTTTATTTCTTTTGTCTGGCTCCCTGCTTGCCCACCGACACGGGATCCCTGCTACTCGGGGACAGCCGATGTTGGACAAACAGAACGAGGGAGTTGTGGAAAAAGGGAAAAATCAAAAAATCCCCGCCATGGCTGTAAACGCGACACGTCTGCAAGGGCCGAGCATCTCCCTCGGCGGGGCTGGGCTCGGCGGAGCCCGGCTGTGCCCCCCGTCTGTCCCCGTCTGTCCCGCTGCTGTGTTCTCCTCCCTCCGCGACAGACGGGGCACAGATTTACAGACATAAGCAAGGAGAGGCCGCTCGGTTTTCTCCCTCTCTCGGGGTTTGTCGGGGCTCTGCTCCTGGCCGGAGCTGCCCTTCTCGATGGTCGTGGCTTAGGCCGGTGTTTTGCTCGGGAAACGGCCGGGCCCGAGAGCTGTGCATTGAATGTATATTTAGAAAAATAAATTAAAATTTTAGAAAAATAGAAAAATACTAATGAGCGGAGAGGTGTGCATCCAGGGGTGTCGCGGTCCTCCTGAGCGGCGCTATGCCTACGGGAGAGCTCAGCCGGCACCGGGCATCCCTAAAACGTGGCTGACGGCTCTCAGCCCCATCCCTGCCTTCCCTCCCAGCCCAAAATCTCAGCTCCCAGCCCCCCCCGCAAGCTCCTGGGGCCGGAGCGAGCCGCCCCGTCGGTGCCCGCCGCCCGGAGCCTGCGGGCGCTGCAGAACCGGGGAAGGAGCCGGGACCGCGACCGCCCCCCCGGGGGTGTTGGGGGGCGTTGGGGGGCTGCAGATTGGGAGAGTAAACAGGCGGCAGAGGCTCCAGCCCGGGTTGTTTAAGACGTGCGGCTTCCATCTGTTGCCACATAAACATGCAGGATGCCTTATGCTGCAGCACTCCGGGGGAGGGGAGAGGGGCTGGGAGGGGAGGGGGCTGCCGTGGTGTAAATCCCCCCACCCCCAGCCTGTCCTCTCGCTAACCCCAAGCCCCTGGACGGGACCCCCCTGCGCCACACGGGGCGGGGGCAGCGCTCGGGAGCCGTCCCGGAGGGGTTATTTCAAACACCCCCCAGGCACCGCCGGCACCGGGAGGGGGGGACCGGCCCCGAGAAGGCTCCCGGGCTCCTCCCGCGGGCAGGGGGCCCCTCGTCCCCTGCCGTCGGGGCGGGGAAGGGGGAGCCACGTCGGGGAAAGCGGCCCCGCTGCCCCCGGCCCGGCCCCGCAGGAGCCGCCGGGGTCCCCGCCCGCAGCTTTTTGCCCGTCCCGACTCCGCGATTTGGTTTTATTCTGTGCTCGTTTTTGTGAGATCCCACGTGGAAGCCGTTAACGAATGCTCGATAATGATCACGACGAAGGCATTATTCAAATGAGGCAGGTAATTGCAAACAGAGAGCGCCTTCTCCCCTTCCTTTTGCTCTTTTCCTTGAGCGGGCGCCACGGCTGATGCTGGCGGTCCCTCGCCAGGCATCACCTCCATCCTTAAACCCGTCAAAGCAGGCTCCTGGGTGCCAGCCCGAGCCCCGCACGGCCTCAAGCTCACGCATTTTCGGCTCCCGCACATCTTCGCGGAGCTGAACCCTGCCCGGAGCCCTCCCGTCCCGTCGGGGCTCGTCCTGCACAACCTCGGGGGGCCGGGCTGCTGCCTGTGCTCGCCCCCCAGGTGGAGAACACCCGGGTGTACTCATTTTTTTTATTATTATTATTTTTTTCCTCATTGTGCTTTTGACTCACTCGCAGCCTGTTGTTTATTCACAAGCATTACGGTATCCTGTTAGCATTCCGACCAGGGATCTGACTCCACTGGTTTCCTGCAGGAACATGTGGAAGCAATAGCGGGGTTGTGCACTCACCCGAGCTGAGGATGCACTAGTGGAGAGCGTGCAAAAAGGCTGGGGACCCTGCGAGCCTCGCCACAGGGCCCTCAGCCTGAGCACGCTGTTCTTCTCCTGCCTGCCCCCACTCCCTTCGGGGCATCTTCGCTCCGGAGGCTTAGCTCTCCTTGGTTTGGGGAGAGAGAAAAACCACCGCATCCTGCCGCTTGACTTTGAGGACAAAACTTTTGTTTGGCGCTAAACGGAAAAAAATAATAATAAAGACGAAAAAAAAAAAAAAGAGGGAGGCGGGCCAGAGCGGGAAGGGAGGAAGCGGGGAGAAGCCCGGGGGCTCGGCTCCGAGTCCGGAGCCCTCCCGGGAGGCAGGGGCCTCCGTCCCCGCTCGGTTCCTGGGGCTGCACTGCCCCCTCTCCCGCGGCCGCAGCATCGCCCCGCTCGCCGGGCTCGGCTCCGGGACCCCGCAGCGAGGCGACGGGGGCAGCCCCCGCCACCTCCCCGGCCACCGCTGGGCGCCACGGCGAGGCGGAGGTCCCCGGCTAAAGCCGTCGGGGCTCCGGGCGAGCTCAGACGGGCCGGGCCGAGGGCACAGAGGATGAGAAAAGCTTCCCCGGTCCCGGCACAGCAGCAGGGTTTGGGGCGGCCGGCTCCCGGCGACGGCTGCCTTTCGTTGTGGCTTTCATTCATAAACCCGAGCGGTGCGGCTCTGCCCCTCTCGCCCGGTGCCTCCTGCTTCTGGCTGCCTCGCAGCCCTCCGTGCTGCTCTGCGCCCCGTGCCCGCGCTCAGGAGCGCACAAAGGACACGAGGAAGCCGCCAATTCGTTTCCAGCTCCATCTCCCCGTCCGTAACCCCACACCGTGACCCACCGTCCTGGTGGGGCTGAGGGAGGAGGCTCATTCACGAAATTGGGAGCCCTCTGACTTTTCACCAAAGTTTTTTGTTTTTTTTTCCCCTTTATATTTTTTTTCCTTGCCCCCGCAGTGCAAAACTCTCCGATTCCCCCCTTTTCCTCCCCCCCTGCCATATGGCCAGCCTCCCCCTCCCCTGCGAGGCTGCTGAAATCTGGAGGCTGAGACTGGCCCCCCTGCCTCCGTAAGAGCCTCCCTCCTGCGCCCGCCTCCGGCCGCGGGGCTGGGGGCGCCGGGCGAGCCAGGGCGGCTCTTATTGCGAAGGGGCCGGAGGGGGGCTTCATTTCCTGACAGCTATTTACTTAAAGCAAATGATTAGTTTTGGAAGGATGGACTATAACATTGAATCAATTACGGGGCGCGGGTTGTGAGCCCGCTGCAGTCGGGTCTGGAGGGAGGGCGAGCGGGAGGGAAGGAGCGCGGCTGAGCGGGGAAAGTCACAAAAGACGTGGACATATTTTGGATATTTTACGATCTGCGGGACTATAGCTGCGGATTGGAGAGGAGAAGGTAAGAGGTGAGGGGCACTTTCCCCATTTTTTTCCTTCCTTTTCCCCCGTTTCTTTTTCCCATTTTTCTCATTTTTTTTTCTTTTCCCATTTTTTTTTTAAATTTTTCCCTCCCTTTATCCATTTGTTGGTATTTCTTTTCTTTTTCTTTCCTTTTTTTTTTTTTTTTTTTTTTTTTCCTCGGCTGAGCCGCTCCGGGGGCGGCTTCCCGCGAGGGTGCCGGGGGCTGGCGGCCCCCGGGGGCGGCGGAGAGCTGGGACCGGGCTCTCCGCGGGCCGTCGGGGCGCGGCGGCGGCGGCGGCGGCGGGGAGCAGCTCGGGCAGCGCTAATGACAAACACATTGGGACCGCGGGGGCCACCGTGCCGCATTCCTGCCCCGCCGGGGCTCCGATGGCAGCGCCGGTGCCCGCCCGGTGGGCGCGGGGGGGACGCGCAGCGAGGATGGGAAGCAGGGCAGGGTAGCACCCGGCGGCTCCCCCTCTTCTCGCATCCCCACCTTCTGCCCTCGCTTCTTTCACCCCGCCGCTCTCCGCTCCCTTCCCCCACCCTTTGTTTTTCGCCACCTTCCCTTTTTCAGGTCCCCTTCCCCACCTTAACACCCCCCCGGGAGCCCAGGCGGGACACGCACGACCCCCGCTTTGCGCGGGCGACCCCATCTCCATCCCTGCGCGCCCCCCCTGCCCCCCCGCTCTTTTGCTTTATTTCCACGTCTCAGCGGAAAGAGAAGATGCTGAACTCGGGCAGGACTGGTACCTGGAGCCTCTCCAGCTTACAGCCCCCTTCTTGCACCGGGAGCGCCGCCCGCCCCGCCGGACGGCTGGAGCCCGCCGCCTCGCCCCCCGGAGGGGGGCTGAAGTCTTCGCGGCCACCGTTTGGATTTGGTCAAGAGCGGAGGCTGCAAACTCGCCAGCCTCTGCCAGGCTGGAGTCCCCTGGAAAAGTCCTAGGAGCAAGTAGGAAATGGCTTTTTGGCTGGCTGCGGCATTGCTCAACATTTTTGGACGGGGACCCAGCGGCCCAGGAGCCGTTCCAGAGAACAGGACTTGGACAGCTTTTTTCTGTGCGAGCAGCGGCGGATCCAGCGAGGCAGCAGCTGCCGCCCCCGGGGGCGTCCCGACGGGCTGCGGGGGCCGCTGCCCCGGCCCCCTCCCTCGCCGGGGGCAAGAACCCAGCGCCCCTCGACGGCAGTTCGGCATCTCGCAAACGCTCCGGCTTCCCGGCGAGCCTCCGGGACCCGAAACCACACGCCCAGGGTATTTGGGACAGACGGAGCCGTCCCCAGGGCTACGGGCACGTCGCTGTCACAGCCCCGGACGGGGCACAGCTCCTGTCCCCCCGCGGGTGGCCGCCCCCTCGGGGGGCACAGAGCGCTCCGTGCCTCTCCCGGTGGAGCGGGCAGGAGGAGAAGCCCGGAGCTCACGTCGGGGAGCAGCCCTGGAGAGAAACACGGCTTTGCTTTGCCCCATCCCCTCCCATCCCGCTTTTTTTTTTTTTTTTTTTTTTTTTTTTTTTTTCTGGTTACCTCGCGTTTAAAAAAAAATGCTCCAGCTTGGCAAAGGCTTTTCTATTGTTTCCTAGACAAACAGCGGAGTGGCTGGGAGCTGCCGTCTCTGCTAGGTTTGCTCGGTGTCCCGGGCAGCCTCTGATCCGCAGCGGCTCTAACAGACATAAACCGAGCTGGATGGGGCTTCGGGGTCGCCCCTCTTCCTTCTCCCTCGGGGCCACCCACTTGGGCACACTGCAGCAGGGAGGAAAACCCCGAGGATGGGGGCTGGAGAGTGGCAACGTGCCCCTCTTCTCCCCCTCCATCCCCACCCATGTCCCGTCTGGTTATGGGGTCCCCACTGCATCCCCGACGGGGTCGCCGCTGTGCCTCCTTTCCCTAATGCTCCCCCGCTGGTTTTTGCTGCCCGGGGGAGAGGTGAGGCGGGGGCAGCCAGCAGGGGGATGCCGGGGGTGCTGCCCTCAGCATCTCCCAGGGCCGGGGGCCCAGCTAGGCTGCATTAACTCAGTGTTCCCGGACGGGGCCAGAGACAGGATCAAAGCAAGGAGAGAGGCGTCAAAGGTCCCTCCGCCATCAGCGGCTCAAACTCTGAGCTGTGGATATCTGCCTTTTACTTCTAGATGAGATAGAGGAAGATCTCGCAGCAAGGCTCTTCATTTTCAGTTTCCACTTAACAAAGAGCATTGTGAAGCCCTCAGCTAAGCAGCAGTTTAGCCAACCTCAAAGCTTGGGGGGAAAAAAAAGTTTGAAGAAAAATGAGACCGCACAAAGCACTGGGACACAGGAGTCTGCAAGCAAAGCAGCTCTCCCAGCCTGCAGGCAGTCTCCTGCTGCCTAGAAATGAGCCCCCTTGTTCTGGTACTCCTCCCCAGGCGGGGACGGCAGAAGGTGTGCCAGCAGGACTGCGATGGGCATCTCTGCTTTTATTTGCTCCTTGATGTATGGGGGATCTTCATGTGGCTGGGAGACAAATACATAGGTATTAGGTTTCAAGAAAGCAGGAAGTAATAAATATTTTAATAAAATACCTCTCTGCAGTACTGCAGTATCAAGCTAGGATTTGAGTCCAATTCATATAGAGAGAAAAGACTTGCACAAACCTTTATTTATTTATTTATTTTTGTAACCGACCTACTGTTGGTTATTTCCAACAGCAGCAATTGGTCTGAAAAGGGGTGAAATGGATAACCCTATAGAAACTTCGCCTTGCTTGTATCCTTACATCATGATGGCTGCAGTGGTGTTACTCTTGCCTGTGAACGCTGAAAATTCTGTTAGAACATGTTTGCTTCACTCGTTTTAAAAACTAGAATGATTTCTGAAAGGTCATTTTTTTTTTGGTGCTGGCAAGAATTGCTGATAATTTGAAAGAAGGAAGCAAGTAAGCAAGTGATCCTTTCTCTCCCTCTTGCCTTGCTCTCCTGCTTGACTCATCTCTTTCAAGTCAATAAAGCTTCACGTAGACACCCAAGGGAACAGATTGCAATGGCTGAGCTTCCTAACTCCTGCGGTCAACAGAAATGGAGTGTTTTTTTTCCATCCACCACTTCTGAGCACCTAAGTTGGGATTTGAGGTGTTCTCTGAAGTTCCTGACCTGATCCTGAGAACCTAAGTGAGATGTACCCTTGGAAGTATCCGTTGTGTTGTCTATCTGCTGGGATAGACCAGAAAGTCGTTTAAGTAAATTTAGACTTTGTAAATTGCCCTCTACCTCTGTTTCCTAGTCCTATGGTTTGTCCTGATGGTTTAGGCTGAAGAATTGGAGCTGACTGGAAGGCGGACTTGTGGCAGCCATCACTAGGTGTCCTGCAGAGCCTGAAGCCGCTGCAGGAGCCCCAGACAGACTCAGCTTGCTGTGTAGTTATTCCTGCACAGCCCAGAAGAGATGCACAGGCTATGCTAGATGCAAACACTCTCAAAGGGACATGGAACAAACCACTCTTTAGGAGAACATTTATGCTGGACTTTTCAAAGAAGAAATTTTCTTGTGTCACTTATGCCTTTCCCCAGCGAAACCATCAGACGCTCTCCTGTTTGCTTTGCTTTTGTGGAGAACTAAGTTTGTAACTTGGGAACTGCAAACCAAGAAATGTTTCAGGAGGTCCTGACCGAACCTTTGTATTCAACCGGTGACATGTACCACAATGAAGAAAAGTTGTTCTCTGCTCTTGGGCTAGCCTTTGCTCTTGCTGGAAAAGATCAGTTTTCCCAGAAGGACGGATTGCCACTCAGACAAAACCTCCACTGAAATTATCCAGCCCTCTCATAACAAGGATAATCACATCATTACGTGCCAAGATTTGCAATCCACCTACTATCATATAATTTATATAAATACAGAGCAATAGGGACTTTTTTACTTTTTTTTTCTTTTTTCTCCAAAGAAGAAAACCCAGAAAATTCGCATGAAGTTAAGACATAAGAAATTTAATTTTAAGTTGATTTAGAAGACCTAGCTTAGTTTCCAGCTGCCGCGCTGGAGACCAGCCTTTCCTTCTGCTGGACAAGAGAGCTGGCTTATTGCTGTGGATCAACATTGCCATCCTGTGGCCAAGAACATGAAGTGCAGTGACTACTTAGCTGGCAGGAAACGAGTTTGTCAGTCTCCAGGCTGCTGGTAGATGGGACGGTTTTCTATCTTGAAAGAGTTCTTTGTTTGATTTACAGCAGTATGAAAAACATATACGGATGGCTCTTTTTATCCCACCACCATGCTTTCTGTCTAGGTCATGCAATCGCCTAGGAATATCTTCTAAACACACATTTCCATCGGCTTTTTGGATATTGATTTTACTTTGTCTCTTCTGCTCTGCAGTCAATGAAACCCCTCTTGGTTGGAAGCCAGCGCTTGGCAGTGAGTGAGTGGAAGATTGGCTCCTTGCTGATAAAAGTTCTTCTGATGTTCTTTTCCCGATTTTTTTATCATTAAAGCACACAACAGAGATACCAAATTTTCAGTCAGTTCCTTTCAAAACCCAGTGATTAGAGCAGATGTGATGATTGTTTTACCCTGGGCAATCAACCTCCACTGCAGAGAGTTTGGCAACAACCCTGTGGCATCATTTAGCTTTCACTATGCACTCCCATGTTTCTATTTTAACTAGCACTGTTCAAGGTATGCAAGGAATTAAGGTTGGCTCCAACTTACGTTGTATGTGTGCTACCAATACTTGCATAAATCTACTGGCTTCACAAAGGTTACACCAATTTTCGGTTTAATGTAGTGATGCTAGAAACTGAACCTGCTGTATTTATTCAGGGCTGAGATGTGGGTGTTTTAGGACAAAGAGTGCTCCTCTGCCACAAAGAAGGTTAAAAAGCAAAATAAGTGTATTAAAAAAAAAAAAAAAAAAAAAAGTGATGGTAAATAAACAGCAAACGCTTGGTGTTTTGGGAATCAGTAAACTATCTTTTGCCCAGAACAGAGGTGTTAAATTCTGTGTTAAACCTTGACTCCAGCATGCCAAAGTCAGATGCATGATGTAATTAAATCCAGTTCAAACAGATTTTGAGTATGAATGATGATGAGTCCTTAGTACATTATTCTGTTTTTCACAGTGCGTAAATGTTGCTCTGGGTCTTGCTGAGATTAACAGGTCATTGAGGAAAGATCAAAGCTATGGAGTCTGAAAGAGTAGCCAGTTGGGAAATGCAGATTTAGAAAATCCTTGTGATTTTTTAAACTGCAAGGGTAGACTGAGGCACTCAGTTCTTACTGATTGCTATGGCAGCCCAACTAAGGCAACAAATTCCAAATACCACTTTGGAAATGTCATCACCTCTATTTACATCAGTTTATTCACCAGGCTTCAGTCCTCACACAGTTTTGCAGCAGTGTAAGTTCGCTTCAGCAGAGCTTCTGCAGTCTGGTGTGTAAAAGATATTAGCTTTGTGTTTTCTCTTTCTGTGTTGCATCACTTGCATTGAATAGTCTGGAAAACAACACAGTTGGGGTAGAGACCCTATTTTCAAATGGAAAAGGCTGAAGGAAATTTGGTGGGCAGTGGGGTAACATTGTCTTGTGGATCTTGGGAGCTTAGGATTCAGATGATGGAAATTCTTTAAAGATATACAGTGTGGGTCACTTTATCAGAAAAAATATTGCAGGATATAAATGTGATAAAAATGAATAAGGAGGCTGAAACAAATGGACTTCTTTGATGTCTGAGAGTCTGTTATCAACAGGAGACAGATACATAAACACGTGGCAATTATTGCTAATTGAAGAATCAGGCAAAATGGTTTGTCTCTGCTGGAAAGTTGTCAGCTGAATTTCCGAGGTTGTTTGTACAAGTTTTGGGGCTGGTAGTTTGTAAGTCTTCTAATCCTGCTTCTGAGACCTTTTGTTTGATTGGAGTATCAAATACTTTTTGCTTTGCAAAAGAGCACCGTCTGTTCCACACGTCGCAGGAGGAAAGAGGGACGGGTTCAGAAGCACCCCATGGCATGTTGTAATCATTTAGCTCCCATATGGCATCGGCATAGTCTTCATAACTGGATGCACCTACGTGCTTTCCTATCTCAGAATCAGGAGCAGAGGGTGAATAGAAATTCTCCAGAACCTTTGAAAAACTAGTCTCTGTTTTGGCACATCATTCTTTATTTTACTCTTTAGCCTGTGTTTCAGATTATGGGTTCTTCTGTATGGTCCTTTTTTAGTCTATGTTGGCTCTGGGCCAAATCCAGTTGCTATTAAAGTCAACAAAAAATGTCCATTGATCTCAATGGGAGCAGAGGTTGTAGGAGCTCCTCTTTTGGAAATTACCTAGCAGGCTGCTTGAGGGGTTTAAGCAGAAATGTGATTAGATAGCATAAAGATTCAGAGTTGTTTATCGCCATTGTTGCCTCTTCACAACTGATGCCTTCTGATTATTTGTTTGAAAGCTGAAATTATCACAAATAGCTTGTGATTTTCACACTATTGGCGAGAAGAGGCTCTCAGTGAATGGCATGGCTGGCCTACAGTCTGTCATGTATTTATTCCACTAGAAAATTTCAGCATATGTTTTAAATAGCATGTCTCTTGATCAAGGGAATTCTTGCTAAATAAGCAATAAACACTATTGTATTGTATTGTGCTCAGTAAGCTATATATATACATACGTACAATGGCAAAACAAAAATATCACTCACAATTGTGTGATGTATAATAGAAGTAGCTTTTAAATATGCTGTTTCTCCCCCCCTCCTCCCCCCCCAAAAAAGCTGCAAGCCACTAAAAGGTCAGAATTTACTGCATATAGCCATTGCATCCCCACTGAATTCAATGCAGCATCCAAGTAGGAGCATGGGCTCAGTCTTGGGTGCTGCAGTGGGCACCAGGGCTGTTTGCAGGCTCTTTGCTGCAAGTGCCAGCTTTGTGCTCTGCGTAACTTCCAAAATTCAAAAGCTGGGTGGGCCAGAACTTAGCGAGGAGAAGAGGTTGTGGACCTTTGGCTGTGTTCCCCGTGCTGGTGGTCTGCCTGCGGCTCCACGTGCCATGTGGGTGGTGTGGGCGGGTGTCTCACCAGGATGAGGGTGTGAGATGGGGTCCTGGGGGTACTCCTGCCCTCGGGAGGGTACAAGCAAAGGGCACTGTTGGACAGTGGTCCTGTGAGCTCTTGTATCTGTTGTCAGCTTATTAACTGGCTCCGTGTTGCCCTCTTTCTGTTTCAGTTGTTGGTAGCGATGGGCACTTCCCCAAGGACATTCCTGATCCTGGGATGTTTCCTCACAGGTAATATTCCTCAGTCCTCTAAGCCTCCCCATCCCTGCTCCTTCACAAACCTGTATTTAAGTTTCCTTTCGTTGTGTCCACAATAACAAACGGTTGGCCTGCTGCCTCCAGCCTCTATTTTTTCTGTCCTCCCCTTTGGTATGCCAAGACAAGGTCTACCTACAGCTGTCCCACCCTTGACACGCTGGAGCACCTCCAGCAGCATGGAGCAAGCCGGGCTGCCTGTGTGGGCTCCAGCATCCTCCCCCTTCCCACCACATAACCACACTCGCCGGGCTGCCCACATCTGCAGAGCGAATGGCGCTGGGAGGGGAGGGCAGGGTTTGCCACAGGGCTGCCAAATATAGAAAGGGCCCTGCGGGTTGAGATAACACGTGCAGACGTGAGAAACTGGTTTCAAAGAAAGCCTGGGCTCCTACTGCTGTTTTGTCGTGCAGGGCCCACTTTCACACTGTTTTCCTGGTGAATTCCCCATTTTCTTCTTCAGGAGCTTAGGGTGTGGGCCCTCTCATTTTCCTTCTGGGACTTGGACCTGCACCAGCCCACCTACAAATTACCTAGGCTTGCAAATCTGACCCCATAAATGTAGATTGCATCTGAAAAGTGGTGCCATCTACAACATCTAGTTCAGTGAATTACAGTTTTATTTGGCTATAAACTTTCTGTACATTTTGGCCAGAGGTAGACCCAATGCACAAATTTTGGATGTAGGCCCCTTCCCCGGCCCTTTGCCGAAATAGAAGCCAGATGTAAAGTGCAGGTGTTGGCCTTGGGAAGTGGTTTCCAACTTTCAGCGGTGGGCTTCCTTGCAAATTGATGGGCCTGCTGATTTCCTGACCATTGTTGCAAGGACCTGCAGCGCAGCTTGTAGGGTACCCACGAACTGGGAGTCAGGGACTGGGGCTGGGACTTGGGGCTGCGAAGCTGAGGTGTGGATTGGGAGCCATCCCTAACTTCACCTCTGTCTTTCACCTCTGGAGTTGTCAAACAGGGCTCAGCGAGCAAACACTCCTCTGCTTAGCATTTCAAAGGGAAGCCATTTGCCCACCACAGGGAACAGCTCTGGCTTTTAACAAGGGTAAATTTCCTGGGATGTCAGCACGTCTGAAATGGCCATAAAGATGCCTGCTCTGGATCCACTCTGCACCCTCTTCCATCCCTGTGCTGAGGAGGGGCTGTGTGTTCATGTGCTCTTTATTTGTGTCTTTTTCCAGGCCCGCTCCTAACATTTTGCCAGCTTCCTCTGCCGACTATTGTTCCCAACAGAAATGAAATGGTTGTACAGCTCAATTCCAATTTCACACTCAAATGCTCCGGAGACAGCGAAGTGAGCTGGCAGTACCCAGTGACCGAGGGAAGCCACAGGATAGACATCAGACATGAAGAGAACAACAGTGGCCTCTTCGTGACAGTGCTGGAAGTAGGAAATGCCTCAGCCGCTCACACGGGCCTGTATGTTTGCTATTACAACCACACGCAAGTGGAGGATGGGGAAGTGGAGGGGAGGAACATCTACATCTATGTGCCTGGTAAGTGGGGGTGCCACAGGGTGACTGACCCACTTTCCGAGGTGACTGTATTTTGGGACATGTGTTGCCCAAACCAGTGCCACATCTGACACTAAAGCAGTCGCCAGGTGGGGAAGGCCAGGTCTTGTTTTTAACCTGATTTAAAGAGAATGGGGAAAAGCTCACATATGCAGAGGGCCCAGGAAGCAGCAGAGTTGTCCTGTTACAAGGAGTTGTTACAAGGGAGGATGAAACAAGAAATGCTACTGCTGACCAGTCTGAGGCAAGATTAAAAATATGGTGTTTCTACACAGCATTTCTTGCAGTGCCCTATAATTTTCAAAGTAAACACAGCCTTCCCAGTCCTCGTGCCACCTTTCTCTATAGTGGTGGAAAATCTGCTGGACACAGAAGAAATGATATCCCTTCTCTTCAGAAGTTCCTATCACCAGCTTTGCCCTCCCACCCCCTTGTTCTGGCTGACAATTCCTTTAAAGGATTCCCATGTTATCCATCAAGGTATTTATTTATTTATTTTTCTGTGGCTGAAATAGGCACCACAGACTGAGCCACAGCTGGCTGCGTTGGCAAAGTGCTGTCTGGATGTTTCCTTGGTGTTCAGAGGATAAGCGGCAGAACAGCAGGGCCAGAGAAGACCAAGCCATGACATTTGCAGTAAATAGTCTGAGCAGGAAATGAAGGAGAAAAGAAGGGATTGTAAATCGTCCTGCAAAACTAAAATAAATTGTGAAGGAGATGATGTCTGAAACTGCAAGGAGGATTGTGGAAGGGGAAAAGGGCAGGAAGGACTAATGAGGCTTTTTTAAAGGCTATTTTACAGTGTTATTAATTCTTTGCAGTTCATGATGTGTGATTCAAGTGCAGCGATTCTTCCAAGACTTTCTCTACATTTCCCACAACAAACTTAATGCATTTGTATTCATTCCTGAAGCACTAAGAGGTTTCAGCAGAGGCTGCGGGGTTTGGCACAAGTATCTCAATTTCCAACCAGCTTTAGCCAAATCACCAAAAGATTTTCTTGCTGTTAAGTGTGCTTGTAACTCAGTCAGTAAAAGGATAGAAGGGCAAAAGACAGAAGATTTCTTCAAGAAGCGGGCATTTTGTTTTGATTTTGAAATGCCTCTAGATTTCAGCCTACCACATTTGCAAAGCAGAGACACCCTGTAATTTTTTCCACTCAGTGAACATTAGGATGTCATAAATGCAGAAACATATCCTTTTCTCCAAATTATAGAGAATGTTTCTGTTTCCACTATAAATTTTGTCTCTACAATTGTTTTTCCTGCAGTGAATTAGGAGGGCAATGGGTGGCAGCAACCAACTTTGGCCAAGGAGGGTTACTCTGAGACTTCATGCAATATCCCAGTTTCACTAAAAGCACAGAGAAAACCAAACTAGGTGAATCCCATTTCTGTTTTAAATTACATTGAGAAAATGAATACATGGAGTTGGCAGTGTGTTTGGGATAGAGGGCTGTGTTTGGACTATTGCTACAAAGAGCCTGCCAGTGCAGCATAAATTCTATTGTTGGAGGGATTTGTATTGCTATTTATTAAATTTCATTATAAAGCTTTGCACAGAAGCTTCAGGCTAGCAGAGATTATTTGTTTATTCTGAATGGCCAAGTGTAGATAATTTAAGGGCTTTGCTTTTTATGTTTGATATGTTATGCAATTATGTTTTGAACTCAGACTTTGGATTGGCTGGATAGGAAAGTTGGCAAGCATTTTGTTGACTTTGAAGAACTAAAACTACCAGGTGTTTGTTTGCTTTTTTATGGTCAAATACCATAGTCTGGAAACCACATGCTATGACCATAATTAACTATGTCTCATAACTGCAATGTTGGACAAGTTAGATATGCATAAAGATAAGTATCCTGAAGTATTTTTGATGAAATGTGGCTTTAATGGTGTTAGCCATAAGCAACACCAAAATTGATTTCTACTTTTTGCTATTGAGTGGGTTTTTTTTCTTTCTTTTTTTTTTTTTTTTTTTTTTTCTTTTCTTTGTGTATTGGTTATGGGGCAGCTACTATTACAGAAAGAAAAAATCCAACTGAAAAAGATGAGTGATTTGTTCCAATAAAATATTGTTGATACATTAATTTTACTTTATTTTTATTACAGTTCTTTTTATTGCAGTGAAAGTTACACTTGAGCACAAAATCTTTTTTCCTAAAAATTAGATGTGTAAGTCCAGATTCATCACTGTATATATGTTTTGATAGAGTTGTTTATGACAGAGAAAGAGAAGTCATCTTTAATTTAATCCCCAGAAACTGCATAAATGTTCTCATACCCATTAGTTATTTTTCATGCTTTGTGTCACTTAATAGCCTTTTGCCCTAACTGTAGGAATATATCAGAACCAGGTCTAATGGGAAGAATAATAATTAGCTTTTTTTCTCTTGGAGTCCTTTGCATTTCCAATTCTGCATCCTGAATTTTCAGGAAGGAGCCCGAGACCTTTCCTCTTTTGTGCTTAGGTCAAAAGTCTCACTACATGACACACCAGAAAGCAAAACTGAGATACTGTTAGCATGCCTCACCTGCAGTCTCTGAACAAGCGGAGTCATGAACTGTACTGATTTCAGTTAAGACCTGTAGGTGGTCATTGATATCCAATTCTTGCATATGGACATCCAACAAACAAGGTAGTGTAAATGTACCTCTTGTTTTTTACAGACGCAGACGTGCCTTTTGTTCCTTCCATACCAGAAGACCAGTTCATCCTAGTAGAAGAAGGTGATTCCACCACTATCCCATGTCGGACAAGTGACCCAAATGCTCAAGTGACTTTAATTAACAGTTTAGACAAGGCTGTCTATGCTGCCTATGACAACAAACGAGGTTTCATAGGAAACTTCCCTGCGGGATCATACACATGCAAAACAACGGTTAAAGGTGTGGAGTTCAAGTCTGATGTGTTCCTCATCTATATTTTAAGAGGTATTTATTTATTTTCATAATAATAATAATAATAAAAAAAAAGCAGTAATGTGCAGCCCAGTTCTTTTCTCACACTGTAGAGTCATATTAGCACCAGCATCATGGGGTTATACCCCACGATATTACAGATATTACCCCAATGATGAGCTCCTTGATCCTGTGGCAATATTACTAGTCACTTAGTTGCTAATTTGCCTAGCAAACTATCTTGTATACAATTTTGATGAGAATAAAATGCCCTTAACTTTACCTCCTCTCTCAAATGGTTGCAAAAGTCTTTTGTAATCCATTTGTTTTCATCCTGTTTGTTGAAACAGAACTTAAAAGTCTGGTGTTCCCCAGTGGACTCAAATGATAGAACTTTGGTTAGTTGGAAAAAACAACACAATTCAAATATTTTGAGAACAAAGTTGTACTGACCACTAGTGGATTTTCAAAGACAGCCACTGATTAGCACTGATTACTTTTATCCTAAGTGCAGTGAGTAAAATATCTCATAGGGGCATTTGAGTTAGGAACTGTTAATTGAAATTTTATGGTTGGATCTTTTCTTAATTGAATTGATTAAACTCAATGCCTGCACACTTCATCCTTTAAATACATAATGTTTACATCAGTATAAATCAGCAATACTTTCACTGAATTTTCCAGGTAATTCCTCAACAGAGGAAATGAAATAGAAATCTCCCCCTGAAATTACACAATGTGAAAATCGCATACAGTTTTAAACTAAATCTGTACTCTTTCTCTCTCTCTCTCTCTCTCTCTTTAGCTACTTCACAGCTGCCAGTTGAAATTGAAGCTCTTAAAACTGTCTACAAAACAGGCGAGACCATCGTAGTAACTTGTGTGGTCTTTGACAACGAGGTGGTTAATTTACAGTGGAATTATCCTGGGAAAGTGGTAAATCTCTCTCTCTTTTTCTCAGTCTGCATGTTTGTAGTTATTTGTTGGGGAAGAAGGTGGGGTTGTGAAATATTCATCTCTTCTCTGAATGAGGACAGCTGAGGAGAGAAAACAAAGTAATTTCTTTTACTTCTAAGGTATCACAAAAGAAAGTCAGTACCAAAAGTTAGACTTTGTTGTTAGTAAGTATGCAAAGCATGAGAGGAAGGTGAGGTGTGACTGGGAGTCCATGCACTGAGGGAGGAATGCTGCCTCTCAGGTCTTGTGCCAGTTCAAAAAAAGAAATGCAGTAGAAATAGAAAGATCTAGGAATGTGTTGGACATCTGCGCATAGTGCTACTGCTGAGGGTATGAACCTCAAAGATGGCTCTCAAACCCTGGCTTCTTGGGTATAATAAAGGATGATGGAGAATGAGGTTCAGAGTCTTAGTTGTTCCTAGATGTGCAGGTGTAAATTAAAGTGACTCTTGCAGTCAGTATAATTATTCACTAATGAGAACATCAAAGCAAAAAAAAAAAGAACATATAAGAAAAAAAAAAAAGTTGTAAGAAAACCTTAAAACTTTCAGAGAACCTCAGAACTTTTCAAACCTGCATAACATCCTTCTGCAGTAAAAAAAAAAATAAAAAAAATAAAATAAAATCAGTGAAAATAGGTTAGCATCCTGACAAAACAGAATTTCAGAATATCCCATCTAAAATGCCTGGTAACTGAGGGCATGGAGTAGTTAAATGACTGCCCAATTGTGACCCCATATTGCAGCTTTTATTTAAGTAAATTAAGACCCCAAGAGAAAAAATGATTTGAGATTTTGTTCTATTTTCCATTTTATGCATTAAAGCCCCTGCTATATGCCATCTTTCCAAACTATCTCCAACGTATTTTTTATTCCAGCTTCTTATAACATGGTTGACCATTCTCACCATCCTTACTTTTGCAAGAGTCTTCTCCTTGCTGATAAATTATTCTTGTTTTAGAGCACACAGAACAAATCATGTAGTAACCGGTTACTTTTTCTTTGGTGGAGGGGATAAAAATTCACCCTATACTTCATGGGAACTAAACAAAGAAAATTCAAAATAAAACCCCAGAGGTTTTCTGTCTGAGGAGAAGGTAGTATAAGCAGTGAAATGCACTTTCAGACTGCTTACCCAAGTTTTGAATGGCATTTTGTTTCAAGTGAACAAAATATGAGCTCTAAATCTCCTCACCCTTCTGTGACTGCCCCCAGAAGGATGTATTTTTATAGACACATCTTTTGTGCCTGTGGCTTGAAAATATATCCTTAACTGAATAAACAAGTCTTCTGCCATACAGGGTTTAGATGGTTACTCTCATTTCAGTGGCATCATAAATCCTCAATGGTCTACTTTCAGCTTAGTTACTTAAGTAAGGTTTTTTTTTCCTTCTCCAAACTACAGAAAGAAAAAGGTGTGATAAAACTTGATGATATCAAAGTCCCATCGCAGAAGCTGGTTTACACCTTGACCATTCCTGAGGCATCAGTGAAAGACACAGGGGATTATGAATGTACTGCTCGGCATGCAACCAAGGAGGTTAAGGAAAATAAGAAAGTAGTCATTACAGTTCATGGTATAGTCTGATTTCAGTGTCCAAAAATTATTAATGTGTTCAAAAACACTACTCTTGAAAAATGCTGCACAGCATTGTTCACGCATGGCTTTTTCATTTGCAGACAAAGGGTTCATTCATCTAGAGCCTCAGTTCAGCCCTTTGGAAGCTGTCAATCTACATGAAGTCAAAAATTTTGTCGTAGATGTACAGGCGTACCCAGCTCCAAAAATGTACTGGTTGAAGGATAATGTGACTCTGATTGAAAACCTTACTGAAATTGTTACTAGTTCAAGCAGAGTCCAGGAAACAAGGTAAAAATACTCTCATGAATCTTACTTTGCCATCTCCCCTAGAAACTTGAGAACTACTCCTGCTCTATCTACTTCAGTTTGTTGCTTCTTCTAAAGTAATGTTTAAAAAGCCTTTATTATCTACTCTAAAGGGTGATGCCTAGTCTGCCTTTTTTTGTTCCCTCGATAACATTAATATCTCCAAAACATACAAACCTTGGTTTCTGGGCACTAGCCCTCTTCAGTCCCTCCAGGAAATCTTCACTCCAGTAATCTCTAGCTACTTCCAATAATATCAGAGTCTTTGTCAGAGCCATGCAGAATATAATAATGTCCACATGTTACTCAGTTGTATTTTGGTAGATATTTGTTGTTTGAAAAATGATTTTAGTGCAAAGGCATGCTAGACATGCCAAATGTCAGCACATTATAATCTCCACATACCGAGATTACATGTTGCATAGAAGCAGATTTTTTTTTATGCCTCCTTTAAAAATACAAACAAAATACAAACAGAAAATTACAAACCACACCTCCCATTTCTGCAGGTTTCAAAGTATACTAAAATTGATCCGGGCCAAGGAAGAAGATAGTGGATATTATACTCTGGTTGCTGAAAATGAAGATGAGATTAAAAGATACACCTTCTCACTGCTAATACAAGGTAAGGAGTCCCAAAACCTAGCTTACCGCAACTGGTGACCCACAGCAAAGATTTGATCCACTTACACACAGGGTCAAAACTGAGCACTGGATTGCCTGGACTATTGAGATAAGAAAAGCATGAATTAGGGTGTCCAGAGGAGTGCGTGCATGCCGAGTCCTTGGAGCTCTTGTACACTGATCCTGGCTTTGACTTCTGCACTGGCATTGTGCCAGAAAGAAACTTTATCCTCCCTCCTAAGTTATTCCAGCTGACAGCAGGGACGATAGCTCATTTAGCATGACATGAGGACGTGGCATACCCGCTGCACTTCCTTTTCGTGGCTTTAGCCTAGGATCCCTTCTGCTCTTCAGGAAACAAGGAACTCCTGGCCAAGTCCTAGTCTCTAGCTGCCACTAAACTGTTGGCCAAATAATACCTGTCCTGCTTTATTTGAGATTTTAAACTGTTTTCTAGACCTTGCTTAATATTTTAACAAACTCATGACTCCTTTCTAGTTCCAGCCTTGATCTTAGACCTTGTGGATGACCACCATGGCTCTGCAGGGGGACAGACAGTGAGGTGCTTGGCAGAGGGGACCCCACTTCCTGATGTGGAATGGCTGGTTTGCAAGGACATTAAAAAGTAAGAAGGGGTGCTTTGTGATCTAAAATATGTCTGTTTTTCTCGCTGACTAGCTTAACATTGCTAGTTACTATACCACACTTTCCTCATCAAGGCCCAGTAAGCTATAAATCTGATTTATCTTTTCAGAGGCATATTGCTTATATTTTGACAGGTTGTCCATATCTTTCCTGGTGATCATATCCTGTAGAATACGTGATGCCTTGAATTAGCTCTGATAAAAGCTTTGTGTTCAATAAGTGTTGTTCCTCCCAGGCTGTTCCTGGGAGGTTGTACACCAGGCAGAAGGAGACCACACGTGGAAGGAGGCTAGGAGCACTGGGCACAGCCCAACTGTGCTCTGCTCTCCTTGTGGTAAAGTCTCCTCCTGCCTCATGGGATGGTTGTCCTCTCAGCCCTGCCCCAAGAAGCCTTGTAAGCCATGAAGGATTCGGGAAGAAGTAGAGATCCATCCACTACTATAACTATGCATGATACTTAGCAGCACCAGGATCTATCTACACCGGACCTGCTGGGCTGCATTATCAGGCCTTCAAAGTTGCAGCAGTAATGAGGATCAGAAGGCCAATTATTCTGATGGAGGAAAGATGCAGGCTTTTCACTGAGGTGGTCTTAAGTACTTCTGGTCTTTAAAATGATCGTTGCCAGAAGAAGATTATAGGGAAAGGTGATTCCTGTTGTGTTCACTCTTCTTTATCCACACCTACACCCAGCCCCCGTTTCCACTGTTATTCTTCTCTGCAGATGCAGCAATGACACTTCATGGACTCTTCTGACTAACAATATCTCCGATATACACATGGAAGCCCATCTGGATGAGAAGAACATGGTGGAAAGCCAGGTGACCTTCCAGAAAGTAGAGGAAACCCTGGCTGTGCGATGCGTGGCAAGAAATGACCTCGGTGCTGTTACTCGGGAACTGAAACTTGTGGCTCCCAGTGAGTTTGCTTTGTCCTTCTTAGAGATTACAGCAGCCAGTCTGAACTCTAACACACATCAGTTCAGTTTGGAAAAATGCTTAATAGATAAAAACATAAACGACTGCAAATAAAGATAAATGAAAATAGATTTTATTCACCCTGGGACATCTGAGGATGAGGCATTTTACAGGTCTTTATGGTGCATCTGTTTTTCACTTATTACGTGGTTCCGCGATTCATTTAATCATTTTATTACCACTGGTTATGGGATGTTATTCCAGACAATCTTCACATTTGGTCTTGAAACAGGAAGGCAGTGTAGCTCTGGGCTTGGAAAGGCTTTACAGTCACCAGCCCCAGGGAGTGCTCCTGCCACATCTGCAGGACATGGGAACTGTGGCGGTGCGGGAGATGGTTGTCTTGTGCATGTGTCATGTTCCTCATGTCTCAGGAGGAAAATATGGTCTGTTTTGTTACTCCACAGCCTTGCGATCAGAACTGACGGTGGCTGCTGCAGTCCTAGTACTGCTAGTGATTGTGATAATTTCACTGATTGTTCTGGTCATCATCTGGAAACAGGTAACCTAGAAAGAAATATTTCACTTTGGACGCTAAGCCCTGCTGGGTTTTGATCTCAAGTCAGGCACAGGACTAATGATTGGTTTTGCCTTCAATATGTTCTGCAGAAGCCAAGGTATGAGATAAGATGGAGAGTCATTGAGTCTATCAGCCCCGATGGCCATGAATACATTTATGTGGACCCAATGCAACTGCCTTATGACTCCAGATGGGAGTTTCCTCGAGACGGGTTAGTGCTTGGTAAGTTTCCTCTATGGGGCTAACCCAGTCCTTCTCCTGGGAAAAGGACAATTAAGGACAACTTTAAGGTCTCTAATACCAGCATTTGTGATGTAATTCATGGCCATGAACTCCAGAATCTTTCTTTATCTGCTCTCTTTAATTCTCCTTCCACATCCTCTTCTCCTGCAGTGGTGTTAGCCTCAAGCAGCTCATGTTAGTGTCTCCCACGCCTTCATTCCAGCTCTGCATGTTCTGTGTGCAATGCCCACCTCGATGTGGCTTAAGTGGTCCCTGCCAGCATTAAATTCCAGTTCCAACAGTCACTTCTGCTAAGGCATTCACAAGGAGCAAATCAGCAGTTTTAATTTGCAAGACATTTATATATTTATGTGGAGAGGCCAAGGGAAACCTGCAAGTAGTTATGTAGTTTTATTAAAATATTTTTCAAATTATTAATCCACGACGTGCATATATCATTGCTGAGTAACTGCATAACTTATTTTTGTGGCTACTGCCCTTCTTCCTTCCCCCTTTGCTTTCTTGCTGTGTTTTCCCTGCATTGGCATTCATACAGAATTCAATTAGCAATTACTTCTTCAGGGCTGGCCCAATTTGTCATTTATATCAGTTGAAATTGTAGTGATTATAAACAACTTTAATATTCTGTCCAGGTACTGCTTTAAATGCACAAGGCATCCCTTTCTTGGATGTATCAGTGCACCAAGCTGTATACAAAAATTCAGAAGAAAACTGAAAGGTGTTTTGTTTTGTTTTGTTTTGTTTTGTTTGATGCTGTTCAAGGAATGCATTCCCCGGTGTAGTTCTTCTACCCCCACTGTGGGAAAAGAATTGATACTAATTCTTGAAAGAAGAGGCACAAAAAATTTCTGGTTCAGGAATGATATCCTTTAATTAAATTCATCTTGCTAATTGAAAACTAGGCGAGGGTGGATATTTAATGGAATTATTTTATAACAGCCCCGACTTTAATTATATGCCCAAATAGGATTTGTCAGATCTGAGTTAACAGACCACCACTGTGACTTTGTCTCCCTCTGACTCATGAGCGCCAGTCTACTTCAGTGCTTTCCTGTTTACAAGTACATTCACGACAGTCAGCGCTTTAAACACGGGTGCTACATGTCCTTTTAGCAAACAGGATTGCGCAAAGCATTCTTCTTGACACAGTTAACGTTTCCCTGCTGGCCGTTTTGCCATATTAAATGCTTTCTCTCCGGCTGACATGGACCGTTTTGTTCCTGGGCCTGATAATTCTGGTCTGTGTGTTTTCTCTTATTGAAGTGGGAGATGGCAGCAAAGGAATTGCACCTTTAGCTCAGGGAGGCTCTGAAAGAGGATGCAAAAACTTTTTGGCTCATTCAGATGAGCACTTCCCGCCCTAGCTGAGTAAGCCAGCTGGCATTCATTTTTTTTCTCTCTCTCTCTCTCTCTTTTTTTTTTCTTTTTTTTCCTGAGCTAGTAATGCCTGGAGTGCAGAACTATGTTAAATGCCAACTCTGAACGTTTGCTGGCTGGAGTTTCAATTGATAAATTTGGGTTACACTGCACATTTCCCTTTGTGATCCCCTCTCCACAGTATGGGTAGTTCTCTGTTTAAAGCAGCCAGCAGCCAGCACAAGACTAGGGGATGAGCAACAGAATGAGAAATTGGATAACACAGTGAGCTGCTTGTACGCCAGTTTTCTCTTGGCACTGCTGAGAAGCTGTCCTTGCAGGACATCCTGAGATGGTAGAGGGCAGGGCCCTTAAAAGAGAGCGCTTTGAGTGCTGCTGGATCTCAGGATTTCGGGATGGCTGTAGAGGATGCAGAGTTGCTCCCATTGCTTCCCCAAAGCCCACCCATTTGACGCTGGGGAGTTAATAAATGGAATGCTGGTCTGACATGTAGAATCAGACCCATCCCCACTTGCAGCTTTCAAAAAACAAGTTAAGGCTCAAGTTTTTCAGCACTTAGGGATGTGGTACCTAGTTTCTTATGAGTCTAGAAGCTGGATATAGATTATAAAGCTTGTTCTTTGGCTTTTTGTATATGCCAAGAAAGTAATGGTTCAATTTGGGGTGAGATGATCCTTCCAGTCCAATTTCAGCCAAAGGGGAGCCCAGGGCTGTGTCTGGGACGTCACCTTTGTAGTTGTGTCCCCTAGAGCAGAACGTGGCACCTCTCCACTGGTCTCAGCAGATGAGCTCTGTGAGTGGGTGCAGAGGTTGAACTGAAGTTAGCTCTCACCCCCAAGTACTGTTCCTCCACCAGTCTGTGGAGCCTTGAGCTGCTGCTGTCTGCACAATTCCTCTGTTGCAGGGAAGTATTCCTGTTCCTCCAGTGGGCAGATCCCTGTCATGCCTTTATACTAAGAAAATAAATCCACGATATAATTTTGGGCTCCAGTGCAGGCCTTGGCATCCAGAAAGTGACGGAGCTGGTTGCATTACAGATGCTGCCAACTTGTAAGCAGTCAGATCCCACCTGGCTCCAAGTTCCAAGTGTAAGACACATGGGACGTATATGGAAAGGGGTGAAAAGGGGAAATAACAGCAATAGCTCCCTGCCGCTCCAGAAGCGCTCTCACTGACTCCACATGCGCTCAGGCTCAGCCGAGGTGCAGGGGAGGGAGATGTGTGTCTCGTGCTCAGTCGACAATATGGTCTGGGGAGGAATTGGCTTGTGAAGACAAGAAGATCAAGGAGCATCAGTGAGTGCCATCACTTTCTGAAGGGCTGCATCCTGCCATGTGGCTCCCAGACCTTTGGGCTGAAAAATTTCAGGGGCCAAATTTCAGACTCAGGTTGTTTGAATTAGTTTGAAATTTAGTGGGAAGCTTTCTCACATCCTGACTGGGAAAAATAACCTTTGGAGCACAGGAATTTTGAAAAGAAATTGGATAGTTTTTGTGTGCATGACAAACTACACTGTCATGATCTTGGAGAAGTTCTTCAGTGGTAACTCATGCTTTAACCATTTCTCCTGCTTGTTAATGATGTTGGTATTTAATTTTATTTTTGGCCGAAAACTTTCTTCTAAAAGTGTGTATACAATAAAAGTGTGGGCTGTAGCCACAGGATAACAGAAACATATGGTATTGCATGCCAGATAACACCTTCAGAAGTGTAAAAGGCGGCAAGTTCAAACTGCAAGTGAACGTCAAAGACAAGATGCCATATATCTCCATAGTAAAAGCCACTACTTAGTCTGCCAGTGTTGGAAGTTAAAAAATAACATGAGATGAAACAGCAAGCTCACTGGGAATATTAAAATGTCCTGTCATCTGGAGTTCATATACGGGTTTGTTCACTGAATAAACGTTTCCTTAATGAGCTTGCTGTCCAATATGGAAGCTATGAAATATAGTATTTTGGATCATGTTTGTGCAGTTTATATTTCTCTAAAATCTTGCTCAATCTGTACACAATTCTTCTGCACACTATATCCATAACAGAAGACAGGATATGATAATCCAAAATTTTGGTCTAAAATGATTTGCGGGAAGAGTAAAGTGTGTATAAACATTAGCTGTTTCATTATAGCATTTGGAAATTTGCAATAAAATTTATTCAAACATGTGAAGCACACTTGTACATTAAACTTCAGAGGAGTTTCCCCTCATATGTGATCAACATGTATTTCAGTTTCTTTCAGATCACTGATGGCCCTGCATGTCTATTCCTAAATGTGCTGCTGATTCTCTTCAGCCTGTCTTGCTGCTAGATGTATTCAGCACTGATATAGCAGCCTGAAACTACAGCTAGAGAGTCCAGTTCAGGTTTGAAGTAAAAAGCACAATTGTATTGTAGTCAGATACTGACTGAGGCAAGGAAGTCAGCTTAGACATTGGAAGTTCAATGTTTAGAAAGGGTAAAGTGAGGGTGGCAGGGCAGGTTAGGAGACAAGTTTGAATGAAATGAAATTCCTCAGAGTTCCTTTCCTACAAGCGCCCATGTACAGATGTGGTCCTGATGTTTGCTTGCTTGCTTTCATTTAGGAATTGTTCTTAATTACAACATTTCTTTAAAAATACTTTTGCCTTTTCTGCTTAACAAGGCTGATAATAATAATGCCAGTGGTCTGGCTAAGTGAGTGTGCTCATTCCACATAAGAATCACAGCCCAAAGTGGAACGGCAGCAGGAAAAGAGGCTAATTGCTGTTTTGCTCTGGAATAAATAATCGTTTCCCTTGTGTTCAGGTCGAATCCTTGGTTCTGGTGCATTTGGAAAAGTGGTTGAAGGGACTGCATATGGATTGAGCCGTTCTCAACCGGTGATGAAAGTAGCTGTGAAAATGCTGAAACGTAAGTTATCACTGTTTCATTTCCCATGCTAGGCAGTGCATGTTCCTATGGGGTTATTTAAACGCTGCTTGTATATAAATAGTTCCTCCACATCTGAAGCTGCAAACCTACCTACAGTGTGGGTAGAGATGGTTTCGATAACTTGCCCAGGAACCAGGAGGAGCTTTCTTGTGTTGAAAAGAGCAGCTTGTAAAGTGCCTCTGTGCCAGCCAGGCAATCCACTGTACCCCTGGAAAAGGGCAAACAGACTGGGTCAGCTCTTGAGATGGATCAAATGAATCCTTTATTAGTGATTTATGACTCTTCTCCAAGTCTTAAGGGATCTCCTTGTCAAGCAAAGTACACAGTCTTCTTCAAGACACCATGGGAGAAATGCCCTACTAAGGCAAGCAAAGAAAGATGGGTTGTTATTGTGAAGAAGGTGACTGTTCTCGCTAAGGGGTTGGTGTGCTCTTTCAACAGCTACAGCTAGATCCAGTGAAAAACAGGCGCTCATGTCTGAACTGAAGATAATGACACATCTCGGGCCCCACCTGAATATTGTGAACCTGCTTGGAGCTTGTACAAAATCAGGTGAGTTTGGCTGACAGAGCAGAGGTTTTTCTGCTCTGTAAAAAAAATGCACCGATGTCAAGTAAAGGACTTTAACATAAAATATAAATAAATGAAAATTTTCATAAACCTACTTGTTATTTGGCAGAAGTTACATCATAACTTAGTAAATTGAAATGCCTTAACTCCCAGTACTTTTTATGTTAAAATGGATTTTCTGCTGTCTTTGAAATCTTTCATTTTTGAAAGACCCCAAATGCATTAATTTGCCTTATTTCATCAGGTCCTATTTATATCATCACTGAATACTGCTTTTATGGTGATTTGGTGAACTATCTGCACAAGAACAGGGACAACTTCCTGAGCCGCCACCCAGAGAAGCCCAAGAAAGATTTGGATATCTTTGGGATGAATCCAGCTGATGAAAGCACAAGAAGGTAGGAAAAAGGGGGAAAAATGTATGACCTGCAACATAAGGGAATGTGATTACTAACCCTTATTCCTTTCCTCTCATTTCATGACTCAGTGTTCTCCTTAATTCTTCTCAATGGATTTTCATTTATCAGTTTTCATAGATCTGGGAAGGTTTCAGCACCTTTTCTTTGGCTTCCCTGACATGCATCAGAGATTCATATTTGCTGTGGGTTCTCCACAGACACCAGCAACTTAGAGCCTTCCATGTACTCAAGGGAGAGCACAACGTACAGATTTTGCAAACCTTTTAAACAAGTTCTGCTGTGCCCAAGGTAGTGTGAGAGATATATGGATCTAGAGAAACAGCTAACATCCTTACAAGTCCCCAGCAGTCTCATACCTGCCTTGTTACAGCATTGTCTCTGGAGTATCGCAGTCAGTCTCCTGTCTCCTCAAGACCCATTCTCTCTTCCCTACCTGATCCTGAGGTCCCAAAGAACGTCTCCATTAAGAAAGCATGGTCCAGTGTTCCTTCTTTCTCTATAGATGTTCTTTTGCCTCTACACATCCAAGTTTTTGAAGTAAAGCACCACTACTTGGTTTGTTTCCTTGTTTGTGGAATTTCCACTGTCTAAAACTCCTTCCCTTCAAACAACCTGGCAGAGTTTGCTCTCCAGGTATTATCCTTTACCTACCAAAGGCCCAACTAGTCTCAATAATTTCCAATAGATTTTTCCAGACGACGGTGGAGGAAGCTTGTCATTGTACTTTCAACAATCAAGCAATGTCATAACATTAGCCAGGATTTAGAAGGTGTAGAAGATTTAGAAGGTGTAGAAGATTCCCTCAAAAAATCATGCAGGCAAATAGACCAACTGACTTGGTAGCCAAATGTAGCCAGAAACATTAATCTGAGCATGGGGTTGCTCAGCTGGATTGGATTTGATGCAAACTGAGTGAATTAACTACATCTATCCTTTGGAAATTCTTGAACTAAACAGCTGAGGCAGTAATAGATGAATTCAGTGGGATTTTTGGAAGTTAGACAATATATGTTTGCATACCTGACTGTTGACAAAAGGATAAGTTTGAGGCACTTTTGTTTCACTACTGTAATCCATGGTAACGTGATAAGTAATATATGGTAATGCATGTGTGGCAATACATGGCTGTGTTGTAGTACAGGATCCCTACGTATTATCTATCAAGAAGTCAGCTCTTACACCCTTGTATTTCACAGCAATAAAGTTGTATGCCATAAGAACTGTCAGATGCATAGGATCTGGTGGGAAGACTGGGCAATACTAACTGTTACAACTGTATTATTATTATTATTATTATTATTATTATTATTATTATTATTATTATTATTATTATTATTATTATTTAAATTTCAGTTATGTGATTTTATCATTTGAAAACACTGGAGAATACATGGACATGAAACAAGCTGATACTACCCAGTATGTGCCAATGCTGGAAAGGAAGGAGGGGTCTAAATATTCTGATATTCAGAGATCTGTGTATGATCGACCAGCTTCGTATAAGAAGAAATCTTTGTCAGGTAATGTAGAATTGTTCCTTCTGAATGCACTGTTAAACAACTTTTGCATAAACGTGTCTTATTTTTGCCATTTATGATATGGACGTAAAGCACTCAGCTGTGTTCTGTAAGCATGTGAGTATCAGCTGTAAGCTAAAAGCTGGTGGTAAGACTGTCAGTGTTGGTGGCAGGAGCGCATGCTCCTGGGGCAGAAGGGTAGAGCTGCAAATTTCCTTCTGTGCTGAATTGCTGAGGGGACGTGTTCTGCAGCAGGGCTATAGACAGTCTTTGGAGGCAATGATTTCATTAGTCATGTAGTCTGAAAGATTTTGAGCAATAGGAATGAACAATAATAATAGTAATTTATATCGCTCTGTTTCCACTTACATTTCACATTAGCTGACACTTACTGAATGCAGAACACTCCCAAATATTTTCCTGAATTATGTAATGAAGATAATGAATGCATCCCATTCCCTGTCCCTGTTCTCAGAAACTAAATATGCTTTGCTTTAAAAATAGGCACAGTCACTTCTGGCCCTAGGCCTTAGGAACTGAAGCATATCCAGTCCCAGATTTACCGGGCAGACTAATGCACTCATATTGTGCTCTCGGACAGTAGGGATAAATGAATCACTAAGTTTTGACTGTTTTTTTTTGCTGACATCTTTCATAAAAAAATAAATTTGTTGCCATAAAATTCCTGACCCATTTTGCTGGTATTGGATTTGTCCCAGTGAATACTTTCTGGAAAACATAACAGTGTTCAGCGACAGTAAATGGATAAGAAAGTACGTGCATACACAAAAACCTGACAGAGGTACCACCTCTAAATAAATATTTTTGAACCACACACTCAGTATTGCAAACAACTTGTATAACATTTTGTTGGGCCTTTTTAATTTCTCCCTTTTCTGCCATTCTGTGGTGGAAAAAATGCAGACAGGAGAAAAAACAAACCCTATATTTAACACAGTGCAGTGTGTGAGTGGCTGATGAAGATGTTAAAAGTGTTTAGTTATTATAAAAAGCCTTTGGTCATGGTACTCTGTTAAAGTCATCATCTCAGAATCATGATAGGTAGGGGAAAATGAATGTTGCTTTCACACTCTACAGCACAAACATATTTTTTTCTCTCTTTTTCAATAGAATCGGAAGTCAAAAACCTTCTTTCAGATGACGGTTCGGAGGGCCTCAGCCTACTGGATTTGCTGAGCTTCACCTACCAGGTCGCACGGGGAATGGAATTCTTGGCTTCTAAAAATGTAAGTAAATAAAACATGTAAGAAAGTGTCAAAATGTCTTCAGCTGTGAGTTTCAGTTTAGATTCTGAAAACATGACACAGTATAATATTCTTCTGGGGTTCTGGGCAGCTCTCTCACTCACCTGGAAATTGAGATCACCATGGTTAGAAAAATCAAAGCAGCATCTTCTTTCTCCTTTGTAGCCTGTGGCATTTGTGGAGTCAGAGTCCTGGAGAAGGTGGGGGACCTAGGTAGAGACTGGGTGGAGGGTCCGTCCAGCCACAGGCCAGCATGCTTAGAAGCACAGACATATCACTAGCACATGATGGGTGGAGGGGGAAAGAGTGGCATCCTCCTCACTGCAGTAACCCCACTTCGAGCCCCTGCTGTCTCTGGGGACTCGTGCCTCTATGCCCCTGTTAGAGGGCAGGACTGGTGGCTGTACATTAAAAGATCTTGTAAAGACTGTGCCCAGAAAGCCAACAGAACTGGATGTTTTCAGAGGGCTCTGCAGGGGAAGTGGCCCTCCTGGAATTATCTCGTCCTTCAACTACTTAATTTCTCTCCATGCAGTGCGTACACCGTGACTTGGCAGCTCGTAATGTCCTTCTGGCTCAAGGAAAAATCGTGAAGATCTGTGACTTTGGGTTGGCTAGAGACATCATGCATGATTCCAACTACGTCTCCAAGGGCAGCGTATGTACTTCTTAATCTCCTGAGCTCTGTTTTAATGGCAATGCGAAGTGTCAGCCTTAAATGTTGGTTAGCAGTGGTGGTTACACTAATTGACTGTTGCGATGAGCACTCCTGAGAACAATTTTTCTTCAGTTCATTAATTCACAGAATTTTCCTAAGTCTGCTTGAAAGCTGGAAAGCTCTTGGCCACACTTAGTGCTTCACAGGCTTAAATTTTAACTGGCAAGTTTTGTGACTGGGTAGATTAAGGAACTGTTACTGTGATATGTAAAGTAGTAATACATCAGTCAATGACATATCAAATCTAGATCATCAGTGCCACCCTATGCACTGTATCTCCAATCAGCCTAGTCATTTGCTAGTAACATGAATACAGTTACAGCTTAATCAGTTCTTTTGGGGAGCAAAGAATAGCTCTAATTGCTTCTAATCCTAGCACCTCTGTGTGACATGGAATTAAAAATAAATACCAGCCATGTTAACACAAATTTTCTTAAAAACAATGAACTAATCCTGGCTATCAAACAACAACTGTAATGGGAAGTATTTCTTTAATAACTAAACTGTGTGCTTTGGGGTCTATTTCTTTTTGCTACAGACTTTTCTCCCAGTAAAATGGATGGCACCTGAAAGCATTTTTGACAATCTGTACACAACATTAAGTGATGTCTGGTCTTATGGCATTCTGCTGTGGGAAATATTTTCTCTTGGTATGTACTGTGAACACTTTCTTTCGTGCCATAATTAAGTTTTTTCAGTCCAAGCTGTTCCACATAAAACACTTCCAATTCTACAGTAGAAATATATGCATGAAATCAACTTTTAATTATTCTTCTATATGGGGTTTCAGGTCCCAGAATTAGGTGTGAAGTAAGAAGTGCTTTCTCTATTATTTTTTTTTTTCAAGATACATTTTAACATTTTTTGCTAGAAAACTGAAAGCACTGACTGGAAAGCTTTTGTGGAAAAATATTGGTGTCTCCAGGCCAAGATGAAATTTCTGGCCAAAACACAGAGGAACAAGCTTTCCCCATGTGTCGGGGAGACTCGGCTGCATCCCAGCCGAGTGGCTGTTTTGAAGCAGTCTCTTCATATATGTTTCAAAAGATCCTGTCTTAGCCACATTACTGAACAGAAACAAATGTCAATCTTCTGGGACACTGATTTCTCATTTCCAGGTCAGCACTGTTCACACAGTTGGTTTATGGCAGTGTAAAGTGGTTATGACAACATATAGCAGTTAGAGACAATGTACAGTTCCCAGCTGGGAACAGCCTGGCTCTTGACTCAGGCTGATTAATTAGCCTCCCGGGTGGGTGGCTGGCCTGCTTCAGCAAGCGTGCTTTGCCCAGATTTACTCAGAGCAGAATTAATCATGCCTGTACGGTATCTACTACTGCCCCATGGCAACCCCAAGCTTAATGCTATTTTCTAGAATAAGCTGTCATGTAGCTGCTTCTCAAAAAAAAGCAAACAAACACCACCAACAAAAAATAACAAAACAACACAGCAATTGCACCACTACTTATGGTATTAATTACTGTAATCTCTGGGCATTGTACTATCCATTCACCAGCATCCCTAGGAAACACAGAAGTGCCACTGTATACACATTTGTCTGTGCTTCATTGTCCTGCTTGTAAGGTAGGGTCTGAAGCCTAGTTTGAGGTAAAAACCTTGCTTTTGAAAGGGATGAGGTCTTTGGAGGAAATATTACAGCATGCATGCCTGCACCCAAGAAAGTTGTTCTTTCTTGGAAAGCAAAACACAGTCACAGGCAAGGGACTTGTCCAAAGTCACACAGAAAGCCAGCAGCAGAGCAGAGCAGTGACCTTAGGTCTGTCAAATGCAGGCTGATGACCCAATCTGGGTGTCATCCAGACTCCATGCCCAGTCAATACACTTTAGAAACACTGCAAAGGTATTTTTTTTAAAGTGGTTCCCACTTCAAAATTTCCCAGCCAATGTTTCACATCAGACCATTTCAGAAAGAAATTGCAGCTGATGCAACACAGTGTACTTCAGTTATTCTTTTTTTGTCTACTTCAGTTTACTTTCATTAATTTTAATGGCACGTCAAACCATGGCATTAACACTTTTTGGCCTGAGCAGCAAGTCAGTATTTAGAGAAAAGGTCAATGTTTCAGTTCTATAAGCAGGTTCCACTTTAGAGCCACTTAACATTGCAAGTAATGAATTAAAAAGCTTCAGTTCTATGCAATCACACCCTTGCAGAGAGGAAAGAATATTTTGCACATGTAGGCACACAAGCCTGCACACAGCTTCCAGGCTTGTTAACTATAATTTTTATTAACAGTTCTGATCTCACATCACAAAACATAAAATGATCAATAACTGGAATAAATATATTGGCCTCTGAGCAGTTCTTAAAAAGCCTTTAAAACCAAGCTGCTCTCACTCATCTAAACTCTTGTGTGTCCTCAGAACTCTCTAAAATTTAAAATACACCCTAGTGGAGTATTAACCAGACAAATGAATTGTGTGGTTTTCCCCAAGTCAGCATCTTTATATAGTTCAGCAAACACCCGCTAATTGGTATTTGTGGATTTGTGAACATTTTTAATATCATAAGCTGCGATTTATTGCAAGGTTGCAAGTATTAGCACAATGTAGAATAGTATTGTTTCTTCTGTTTTATCTGCAGGTGGCACACCATATCCGGGCATGATGGTTGATTCTACTTTCTACAATAAGATAAAGAGTGGCTACCGAATGGCAAAACCCGATCATGCTACCAATGAAGTGTAAGTGTGTGTTTGGCTTTCCCATGCCTGGACAGACTGGACAGTTTTGGTTTCAGTTTTCACTTGATAACTCATTTTCCCTCCCAGTTAATTAAATTGTTTTCCATCTTATCTGCAGGTATGAGATCATGGTGAAATGTTGGAACAGTGAACCAGAGAAAAGACCCTCTTTTTACCACTTGAGTGAAATCGTGGAGAGCTTGTTGCCTGGAGAGTACAAAAAGGTTTGTTTTTTTTTTTCTGCATACATTTTTAGAGGGAGTTGTGACTGTTGTTCAGCCATCAGAACCACTGGACTGACACATCCTAACCTGCACGAATTACATGAATCAGGCAGGGGCATTGCATGTCCTGGGGACGTGAAGCTGAGGTTACCAAAAGAAGCAATTCTACAGTTTTAGGTGGGAAGCAGAACTCTCTATTTCCAATGAAATCCTACTGACTCAAGGTTTTTAGTGGAGGATTTTTTTCACGTATTTTCACGGGATTTTCCAGGCAGTGAAAGTATTCCAGAAAAGGAATTACTTGGCCCATATGTACAATCTTACTCTCTCCCTCTTTGGACCCTGCCTCCGTTCACCACCAAGTTTTCCTCTCAATCTCCTAACACCTCTGTAAAAGCTTTTCCTCCTCCATCATTTAGTGCTTCATTTCCTAATTTCATTTCCCAAACGTTCCCTCTCTCCCTACCCCTCTGTCACACCTACTTGACTGCTTTGTTCTGCCACACTCACTCCGGCATCTTCTAAAGCCAAATTGTCACTTCAAAATTCCAGTCACTTAAAGAGGCTGGGCTTCTCCATATGGTGTTGCAGGCTCAAAGTGCAAATAATGAATTAATGAATGGGTTAATGAATCACTGTTACCCAGCTGAAGAAAAGCAGTCTTAGTGAATAACATCTAATGAGGGGTTTGAAATGAATATTTTCAGAGCTATGAGAAGATTCACCTGGACTTCCTGAAAAGTGATCACCCAGCTGTCACACGCATGAGAGGGGACTGTGACAATGCTTACATCGGTGTCACCTACAAGAACGAAGACAAGTTAAAGGACAGGGAGAGTGGATTTGATGAGCAGAGGCTGAGTGCTGACAGCGGGTACATCATCCCCCTGCCTGATATTGACCCTGTTTCTGAAGATGAGCTTGGCAAGAGGAACCGGCACAGGTGGGTGTGATTTTCAGATCAGGTGGCCCATTGTCACCATTCTGGGTCCTCTTTGGTGATGTGCATTAATGCTTTTTAGCAACCTGTTCCATAAATAGTTTCATTGGCTCTGTTGGAGTTACTGACTAGGAAGGTCCCTTGTAACTATGGCAATATGACTAGCCACAATATCTTCAATGGGAAATACCTTATTTTGACGCTTTTGTGATTGCCAGGGACACGGGGTGCTCCTGTGTGTCACTGGGACTCTCTTGTTAGCTTGGCCAAGTCACAGCAGCTGTCTGAGTGCTCTGTGGGCACATTTTTGTCCTTACAACTCAATGTTTTGGAGCTGCCTTTCAGGTCTCAAGGGACTGGTTAGTTCTCTGTGAGACCAACTCCAAAATTCAGATTTTTTTGTCTTTTTTTTTTTTTTTTTACAATATTTTTTCATTGACAGCAGTCTGTCCAGGACCTTTTACTGCTTCCTAACCCATGTATACGAATGACTCCACTAAAGCACAGCATTGTCTAACCCCTACTGTGAATGGCAGTAACTTAATGCACCACTGCCTTTTCAGCAGCATTGCATACAGAATTAGCAACCTAGAAACTTATTTTTTAGACATTTTTGCACTGTTTTCAGTAACAGGGCAAATGAAGTCTCTAATAAGTGCCAATGAGATTAAGATTTATTAAGTCCATTGTTTATACTCTGTATTAATCTATTTATTATTCTTATTATCTCATTCTCACTCAACCTCTCTAGATTTACCTAACTGTCCCAGCACCATCATAATGATATTTTCATAACGAGAGAGAAAGTGCTTGGAGGAGCATACTAACAACCTCCTCCATTGAATGCCAAGGTGGTTCATTACTCTTGAGATATAAGGTGTGTCACAACCTAGGAAACAGGTGGTCAGAACCACCTAAGATTGTGTCATGCATAAGAAAGCACATGGGGAGGTAGTGTTCAATTCTGCTAGAAATTGGGGCACTTACCTGGCCACATTTGTTGCACGTTTTAACTCTGAGATGTTTGTCTCTTCCAGTTCCCAGACATCTGAAGAAAGTGCCATTGAAACTGGTTCCAGTAGCTCTACTTTTATCAAGAGAGAGGATGAAACCATTGAGGACATTGACATGATGGATGACATCGGGATTGACTCCTCAGACCTGGTAGAGGACAGCTTCCTGTAACCCCACGGACACCTTCTAGCTCTGCACATGGGGAAGCTTGCCGTGCTGTCTACAGACTTCTGCTCCACAGAGAAAACCACTTTATTGCAATGTCAAGGATGTGAAGAGAAGATGGATTTGTACAGAGAAATCCCAGTGATGGGCACGGGAATCAACCTGAGTGTGAATGAGAGAGACGTGTCGAAGATGGATTTTTTTAGTGTTGCTTCTTGCAGTACTTCATTAGCATCTCAGTGTTGTTTGCCATTCAAACTGATAGGAGGGAGAAAGAAAAGGCCACAAACAGACCAGTTTCGTGTTTCAAGGGCATTCCTATGACTTTGATGTATAGAATTTCCACTGCAGCAATACTTCACCATTGTAATTATGTAAATAACTGTCTACTCAAGGATCTTCTGAGGTGCACATTGAACACACTCCATGGATTTTAGAAGAGATTGCTCATGAATTTTGTGTACTTCCTCCCTCAATCTCAATGTCAGCTGCTGTTGAACTATCATGTGAATTGAAGAACATGCAAAAACCACTTTTGGACCAAAAGGGTCTGAAACCACAAAAAAAACTGACCGGTACTAAAAAAACATGTTACTTTTAACCATTAATGCAAGGGAAATAATAATAATAATAATAATTAATAAAAAACAGTCTATAATAGGTGTTAGAAACCTAGCAAGTCTTTATTAACTATAGAAGATAGCTGTTTTCATGATAATACTACTACTGTTTTCAGTAACACTAAGTGTATATTTTATAATTCATTGTCCTTCAGTAAAAGCACAGTCTCAAGAAATTATATGAAGTGCGATAAAAAAAATCTGACCTGAAAAATTTTAAGAAATAATCCTTTTATCTGGCTGTGCAGAGTATGGTAATTGCTCTGATTAGCTAAAACTACTTTAATACGGAGAAAAATTTGGATCTTATAATACACTAAGATTTAGTTTTTTATCACGGACAGAGTAGCTTTTCTAATCAGATGTACTAGAAGCAGTTATTGTCCTGCAATTAAGTGAAGTTAAATTTTTTTAAAATTTAAATTTATGTCAGATTTCTAGGATGGAAATTATCGTAAACCACCAGCAACATCCCATTGTTTAGTATTTCATTTGTACTCAAAAGAAATCTTACCCTGGGTTTAGCTGTGAAGAATCAATTTGATATTTGAACTGCTCAAGGAACAAAGACATCTCTCCCAGCCTCGAGCTTCAGATTAAATAAGCAGAAATAATTCTGCAACAAGTATCCTTGTCTTAGTTTTCAGGTTTAAACAAGAGCAGAAATCTCTGACTTATTATCTTTGCAGACTAATTACAAATGGTAATTGCTTCCAAGTGTGCTTTTTGGAAGAAGGTGCATGAAAATGAACCTGATCTCAGCCTCCAATAGTTATTTTTGACACCAATTATAAGAACAAAGTATTATGATTACTGCTATCACTATACAATGTGTTATTGATATATGATGTTTTGGAAGACTTACATGTGAAAAAAGGTACATCACTGCAAAGGGCCCCATACTTTCTGGTGCTCAGCTTTCAAACTTAACCCTAATTCAGTGTGATGAGCACCTCGCAGGAGCGCTCAGCATCTGGCATTACACAATCAATGCAAACGTGGTGTAAGTTCATCCCTGTGTTGCAGTATTTTTCCTAGGAAGTATGAAGATGGACCAGCAGTAACTACAGCACATGCTACCTGGATCTGAACAACTAAAGTTTAACTTGAAATGGCTCTAAGGAAAGCTACACAACTCCCCTTGGCTTCACTAGTGAATGGTTGTGGATCAAATGAAAGCAAATTTAATATTGTCAGTGTTACAGGAAAATAATTCTGGATCTGGGTTTCAAAATGTCACCTGGCTGAGGCCACATACAAATGCTCTGCAAATGTGGAAACACAACCTGAAGCAAGGCACCTGCATTTCCAGCTGTGGTGATGGCTGACAATCAGAGTGAACCAAGAGCAATGTTGCATCTTCCATTTCCTGCAGTCAACAGATCAAGACCGAGCATCTTTCTGGGAGCTGTGCTTTAGCCAAACACGCCACTGAGCTCTGTATGGGGACAACTGTGAAATATAAAGACTCTTAATATAGCCAGGACACACAAGGTGATGTAAAGCCCCCCTCCAGCTATGAACTATGAATTGAGGAAACACAAATTGTCTATTGGATATCCCAGATATCTGAATGGCCACTTGAGACCACACAAGTGCCTTAATTTGCATGTGTAATCGTTACAACTACACGCTCAAATTAGGCAAGCAATTTCACCTGCATTTTTGCACATGGCCTAGTGATCTTCAGGGTTTGAAAATCAGGCCCAGCACGTTTTATTTACCAGTTACTGGAATACAAAGGACATTTTCAAGTAGTCTCCCCTTCCCCTCACTGGTTTCATTCCGTACCACACAACACATCTTGGGGCTAGACCCAAATGGTGGATGCGAACCAGAGCCAGCTCACTTTCCAATGCCTGGGAATGACAATTTTCCATTCTCTCATGAATATTGTGTACATTAATTTCATCTGTGGCAGAGGTCTAGCCAAACCCAGCTCACTTCAGAGTGGAATCAGATAAGCTGGCCTGGAAACTAGAATGAGAGGTGAAGGATGATTCCTTTAGTTTTACAACATTTTCAGTACTACCGACTTTTTCTTTTATGGCTTAATTTTTGAGAAGCCACTGGAAGAGATATTCCCAAACCTTTTTCTAGGGTAATTGTATAATGACAATCAGCGTTAGCCTATGAAACACAGCTTTTGATTTGGAATGGCCAACCAATTCCTTACAGTGTGGTCTTCAACTTGTACAAAAAGGTCCTATTTCATGATGAAGGACGTGAGATATGGTGATGTTATACATCAATATGTATATAAGTATTTTTATATAGACTTTTAGAATACTGCCAAAACATTTATGACAGCTATATCACTGCCTTTGTTTATATTTTTTTTTACTGTGATATATTCCACAGGCACGTTAACTGTTGCACTTTGAATGTCCAAAAGTTATATTTTAGAATAATAAAAAAGGAAGTGTTTCCAAAATGGTGGCTGTTGTGAAATGTTTGAAAAAGGGCAAACTGGCCTGAGTGATGGTAGGCACAAAATGTATTACAAAATGCCCCTGTTGATATTTTGTCTTTGAAAAAAAAAATCCTGTAAATTAAGATCTCTATATTTCAATAAATGATATATAATTTAAGGATATGTGAGGGGTCTATATTCACTTATTGAAAGGTGGTTATAAGGAGTCAGTCTTTCTTTTTTTGTTTGTTTGTTTTTTCTTTTGTCTGAAGCTCTTGATGAATGTAGAGGATTAGATGATCCTGTTTTTACATGGCCATGGTTTCTCTTCCTCTAGCCATGGATGTACATATTTTTTTAAACCTGAGCAAATCTTCCTTACGAATCCAAACAAATTTTGCTCTGTGATGGTGAGCTACCACAGGAATTAATATAACTGAATGAGAATTTGGGAAGAATCACATGATATCAGCTTGAAAACAGAATTAAACTCATCTGATGAGCTCCCTGCTCTGGAAACTGTCCCTGTTTGCCAGCAGGAGCTGGGAAAGGCTTGCAGTGGGGAAGCCCTGAGAAGGGGCACATTAGCAGCCTCCTGTCCAGGGAGCAGTCACTTTTGTTCAAACACTCTTTGAGGTGAACCCTCCATCTAATATCTCCTCCTTCACCAGTTCCTCACAAAGCAAAGCTCCTCCTCACATCAAGCAGGGTGCAGCAGCCTGAGCCCTTGCCTTAGGCTCAGCAGATTACTTCTTTTTTGCACTCTTGCCAAAGAGGATTCTTTATCCCACAGCACTGTGTGGACACACAACAGTTGTCACCACATCAGGGGATGGGGAGAGAGTCATGGCAGTGCTGTGACCTTACATCTTCTGTCCTTCTCAGCTGTGTGCTTGCTGGTCTGCAACGCCAGCATCTGTGTGAGGCATGGGGAGTGACACACTTATTAATCCTGATGCCCCATTAAGGGGGTGATGCACAAATCCCTTTCTGCCCCCTTCTTTCCCATTGCAGAGCAGGAACACACTCACCACTGTGTCAAGTATGACTGCATTCTTGTGTTCACGCTGGGAGCACTCCTGCTGAAGTAGACCCATCCTGCACAAAAGCCCAGACTCTTGCTGCACTGGAGACCACAGCCAAGGTTTCTCCAGCAGTTATGCTAATGTTCCCACTCCCTCTCTCAAGATCTCTGCGTGTATTTGGCTGAAAATCCACCAAGGGAGCTTGCTGGCCTGCGGAAGAGATGTTTGCCAAGGAGACGGGAGCTGGGTGGGCTCCTGGAGACAGAAGAAGAGTGGGTTCCTGGCCAGAATGGGATGGGAAAGGTAGGGAGAAGCCTTTTACACGGACCCTAGGTGGGAGACTTCAGTGTATGCAGGTGAAAAGGCATTTGGCTAACCTTCTGGCTTGCTGTGCTAAAAGCGAACAGCAGTTCCTTGAGGAACAGCGGTCACCCAGCCATCCTGGAAAGCTCCTGGTGGCAACTGAGGCAGGATGAGCTCGCAGCTGTCTCAGTGAGGTGGACACATCCCATCACCTGGTGGTGTGGGAGCTGTGTGTTGGGGTTACCCCTGGGAGAGATCAGAGAAAATGAAAGGTTAGCCTTTCATATGCTCATACATGATGAAGAAGGAAAGCCATATTGCGGAATTGGGCTATCCCATAAAGACATGAGGTGAAAAAAAACCCATACATGACAGGAGTCCTGGCACTGATGACCACAGCAAGGCAAAGGCTTAGCACCCATGGGCTCATCAGCCCTCTGTCCCTCATCCTTTGGCACGGCCAGCCTTCATTAGTCCAAAACACAGTGGGTGGTAAAGGAGGCACCCAGTCCCTTCCTCTGACAGTATTTATTGTTGGTGCCCTCCAAATGGAGAACTTAATTTAAGTTCATCCCCATCCACATAACTGGAGGAGACACCTTTAAAAGTTCTGATGTTTCCTTGCATTAGCTTTACCTTTACTGAAATAATGAGCAAAAGTTTTCTTTTCTGAGTTGGCCACAAGATGGAAGCATCAGACAAAAATCTGTTAAATAGTTCCTCTTTTCCTCATCTTTTTTTCCCCTTTTGGTTGGTTTCAACAGCAGCACAGATGTGCTGCCACTGGAGAGGCAGAGCAGCTGGAGCCTTTAGAGAAATAGGAGGTAAAGGAACACATTTGTTGTCCCTCAGCTCCAAATGTTTTGTTTTGAAGGACTTTTAACCCGGGTATGATAGCCGTATTTTTCTGTAGGGTAAGAACTGTGGAAGAAGTTCCTGTCTAAGAGTAATACATGTACTCAAGTCTATTCATACCAAAGGAAAAACTGAAACAGCATTATGGAAGAGAAGGAATTGCACGGGATGTATTTGGGCCAAAATGATACACTTTGTGTTAGAACATATAACCACAGTTCTCTGCAAAGCTGGAAACTTCTTTGTCAACTGCCATGCTATCCTGTTGCCCTGATGGCTTTGTTGGGCACTCTGATTTTTACTTCAAAAAATAATAATTAAATTAAATGAAATTAAAACAAACTGGTGGAACCAGTCTAATGCACAGAGCCAGAACCCCCAGGGTCTAACCCCTCAGCAGGCATCCATGTTCAAGTGTTTTGAGTTTGCAAACAATTTTAAATCCTGCAGCAATCTCATGTATCACACATTTCAATCTCCACCCTGCCATTAGCACTGCTGCGGTCTGCCAGCAGGAGCTTCACCTGCTCTATCATTTCTCCATGGAAGTGACACAAGGTTTGTAAAAAGAGGGATGTGATTTATTAGACCAGCTGATAGAGCTGGAAAAAAAAAAAAAAAAGAGAGAAGTAACTTGTGTCAGGACCTGAGGTAGGGCCTGACCATCTAAAGCTGGAACGTATTTTCCAGCTCTGCTAATTGGGCTAACAAAAGACATTCCCAGACCTTCACAGCATTTTCTTTTCACATTTATGTGTGTTTGTATTTATACAAAGTGCCTTTTGTGAGGTCTTTGGCTGGTTGCTTTAAAAGGTAGAATTTTGTTTTGCTCACAATCTATTTGGCATGCAAAATGCTGGGTGCTTTGGTAGGTAAAAACACTGCTGTATTGATGTGGGAATGATGGCAATGATTTAAAGCCAATCTTCAATGATAAAAAAAGTCTGCTGTCGTCATTTAACCTGGCATGCTGTATGACACAGACCAGAGGGTTTTCCCAAATTAATTCCCATCTGAACCAGAGACTAAAAAAAGAATCTAAAAAAAAAAAAAAAAAGGCAAAAAAAACAGTCTTTTCTCATCTCTGTGAATCCTTGTGTAAATATCAGGTTTTGCAGCTGCTTACATGTGAGACAAATGTTATTAGTTCAGCACGCTGGGCATGCACCAAACCACGACTTACATTTCTGCGCTGTTTGCTCAGAGGAGCTCAGGAAGCCGTTAGCCACCATCCCAAGCCTGATCGGCTGGGTGAGCCAGGGAGTGGGATTTCGTCAACACATTTCCATCACTTTCAGTTTAGTTCCTCATTTCTGTCTTTGGCTGTTTTGGCTATGTGTGTACTCTGATGCTCTGTGTATGCAACAGGAGCTCCTCTGGCTGGAAGTTAAAGGAGGCAGGCTGGCCTGAAAAAAGAAGGGTGCCTGTAGCCAAAAATAAAAATGGTGTGGTGTTTTTGTCATAGGTGAAATCAGTTAAACATGAAGGTTTTCTCTCTCTTTCCCAGGAGCTTCTCAGGCTTTTCTGAGCTGTGCTTCTCTGAGCAGAGCAGGAGGGATGCTGCTGGTGAGCCCACGCAGGAGGCACAGGGCAGAGCTCTGTGTCTGGTCTATGTATGCACAGGGCTTTGGTGACAGCTGCCTGCCTTTGTCCTTTACATATTGAACAGCAGGACTGGACAGAGGGCACTTGTTACACCAATCCCAGCTACAACATAGGTTTGTAGCAGCAGAGAGGTTTGCACCTCTGCCTTTGGCTGCAAGCACGGGGGCTGTTGTCACCCCACAGGCTGGATGGGAGAGCTGCAAGGTGTCTGGCTTAAGCCTTGGCTCTGCTGCCGAGAAGATGCTGGGCCATGGCTTATTCTGCTTTTTCTGCTGTTTGGCAGAGGCAGGGTCCACAGGAGGCCAAACACTGCTCGAAGTCACTCCCAGGAGTGAGAAACCCTCAGAACTAAATACCATGAGGAGCGTTGTTGAAAATGTTCAGTGAAGATGCGTTTCGAGAGAAAATGGGTTTGGAAATGTCAGCATTCTGTAAAAGAAGAAGAAAAAAAATGGTGCGAATATATGTTGCTTTACTGTCAAAAACTGAGCAGTCCAAACCTGTCCTGAGCTGCCAAAATTCAAAAACTTTATATTTTGGCTCGAGTATTTTGGTATTCAGATTTTCTCCTGAAAATGCCATGCTTGCTATGGAAAACGTAGACAGAAAGCTTGCCTTTTTTTTTTCCCCTGTTGTAATCCACTCTTCCCCCCTCCCTCCAGAAGAGGCCCCCTTCCCACCTCCTGTGCTGAGCTGTTCGCCTGTTTCGACACCTTGCGCTGAGACCGAGACTGCGCCGCTACAGGAACCTGTCACAGGCACAGCTGCTAGAGGCTCAGCCACAGGGAATATTGATCAGGATACGTTATCCTGACAGCTTCCCCAAAAAATGTTGATGTCTCTTTGGGGAGGCGAGGGGGAGCAGTTTGGACCTGGGGGTGGGCAAGGGATGGAAGATAAACCCCCGAATGGGTGAATGTGGTGGGAGGGGAAATAGACCGTGGGAATAAGCACTGTCATGGGATAAATGTCATCCTATGACACATTCTATGTCCCAGCAAGAACCAGACCCTGTCACTATGACCTAGGACAAAACAGCTCTGTTCTCATTCACATGGGAGCACAGCGGAAGGATCTGGCCAAAATGTGATGTTTCTGGACCACCTAGAGGAACCCAGGGACAACTGAGCGTTGGGCCTTGAGGAAATCACCAGAACTCCAGAAAACTGTAAAAGCAGCCACTTTGTCCCAGGCCTGCTCAGAAAGAGGCTCCTCTGGAGCTCAGAGGGTTTTTTGGTTCTGTCTTGATGTTTCTGAGTGTGAGGTGTGTTCACCATCACTAAAGACACCCTCACTGGTATCTGTGCATTGACCCCTCTCTTTTAGGGGATGGTATGGTATGGTATGGTATGGTATGGTATGGTATGGTATGGTATGGTATGGTATGGTATGGTATGGTATGGTATGGTATGGTATGGTATGGTATGGTATGGTACGGATACTGCCTGGATACCGGAGTGACAGTTAACCTAAAAATTTCAAATTAGTCCACTGCCTCATTTCACATAAGCCAAGCAGCTGTCAGGTGTAATAGTGATGGTGGTTCCATTACTGTCATTGTTTCTCTTGGCCACCTGGGCTGAACTTGAGCAGCTGAAAAGTGATCTTCCTATCAACACCCAAACCTACCCATTCTTCCATTTAGCTTGAGTTTTATGTCAAGAAGCAAAGCAGGAGCTAAAATCCTGACAAATTATGGAGTTGTTATATTCTTACCTTGTTGAAACTGATGTGGTGACATGAGATTAAGTTGTTTATATTTCTGAAAACATGTACAGAACTGTATCTTCTCCTGTCTTTGAATGATCAAGCACTCCAGATATTGGGCATCTTGTACATTGAAATATACACTCTGCATCTTTTTGCCTTTTTTTCCCCATTAAAATACCTACCAAAAAGTTTTTGAAATGTTCAGAAATTTTGTTTGTTTTAAATGAATCTGGAAAAACAGTGTGAAAAGATGGAAGAAGAAGTTTAATTTAGTGAAAAAATGCTTTACATAAAACATTTTAACAACAGCAATTGGAAAACAAATATTACCTATCTTATCTGACTCAGAGCCAAAGCTGAGATCAAATCATTTTAGTACAGGAGACACATCTTGAAGACATACCATTTTTGCTAACCATCTGAATTCTTCTGGTTTTAGTAGTTCTGTGATTGGAAGTGCTCAAAGACTGAACTTTAGTACTAATACTTGAAATCATGAAAGAATATTTCCTTATTGCAAAAGTTATACACATTCTGAACTTTTCAGTATGTTAACATGACTACATCAAAAAGATTTGTTGAAATTTTGTCTAAAATCTAGACTTAGTCAGCATATCACCCTTTGCATGCAACCTCTGTTGTATGTAGTTCTGTAGAACGGGTTCTGCTAAATGCATAGATGTGCAACTATACATCTGCTCAACTCCTTCTGAAAGGGCCACAGTTTCTCTCTGGAGAGAAAACTTCTCATGGAAATGAGAATAAATTATTGCTTTAGATGGATTAGTAGAAGCAAGGGGTACTAGGAAATAAAAGGGTCCAAGGGGGAGCAGAGGGAGCAGAACTATCTGTGGAGTGACTGTGCTTGTCTGTGCTCTGCCATCAGTGTGTTCTGTTTCCAGTACAAGCCTTAAGATTTTTTTTTTTTTTTTTTGGTAAAGAGAGTAGCAGAAAAGTCCTATAGCATGCAACAAACTGAAAATGGCAAATGATAAATACTTGCATTTCCTGCTTCCCTCCCTCTTAATTCTGCAAACATCTCATTAAGGAAGACACAGAAAAGCTATGCCATTCTCCTTTCTTGTCTTTCCCCTCACTGAAGGCCACATCGCCCCTATGATATGTCAGTGGTCAGTACTTTGGAAAATCAGTTTGACTCCTTCTTCCCTCCCTGCAGGTGCTGTGACTCATTCACATTGCTCTGGAGGACACAGATGTTTTGCTCTATGCTCACTGCAAAACTTTGAATCACAGCTTGGTCTTAGGTTTTAAACCTATGGATTTTGAAGGGACATGCATGTAAGTGACTGTCCGGGAGCATAGATATGTCCACTCTTAAAAAAAATAAATATTTGTATATATATGTAAAGGCTGCCATTGAAGAAGAGAAATAAAAATCAGGAAAAAATAGTAGTGTATGAACAATAAACAGGAAAGATGCACAAGCTCCATGCTACCATCTGCAGATCTTGAATCCATGACTCCTCAGCCCTTTGTAAATGAAGGTCTGCTCCTGTCTCTGCTTCTAGTATATTACCAAAGAGTTATGAAAAATGTCGTTGCACTGTTTCATCCCTATACATCTTCTGGTACAAGTTTGGAAAGATTCCTGCTGGAGGAGAAAGATTTTGACTCAGAGCCTGTCTTGTTTACATAGTGTGCAACGTACTCCTTGCTGGCTGAAGGTATGCCCTTGTAGCTGTCTAGGGGGGCAAAAGATTAAGGTACTCAGGTAAAAAATGAAGTACTGCTGTACAAGGCATGGTTTAACGATGGGGCAAACCATGATGGGTTGTTTCACTTCCATCTGGTGAACTTTTGAGTTGTTCTTGCTTCACAGTATGACGTGTATCTGAATCTACAAGAGTGAGCAATGCACTGTGCACAAATGACAGTGGAAAAGGTGTGATTCCAGCAGCTGGGGCCACACCATCCATCTTAAAGTCATGGCAGAGTAGCCTGATCCAGCACTCTGCCCTGGCAGCCCAGCATGTCACCAGCCTGGCTCTGCTGACAGCACAGGAGCGCCACAGGGGTTCACTGAAGATTTTGGGGCTCCTTCTCCAGAACATAGTTCTCTGGGAAAAGCACCAATATTCTGCTGACTTTGTGGTATTTTGTGCATGGCTACTTGTTTTGACAGGAAAAAATATTCCTTCCTCTCATCTTTTTTTTCAGTTTAGTAGTATCTCCTTGAGAGGTGTTGCTAAACAATACTACAGTTTGCCTCGATGAGCTTTAATAATTAGCAGTAATTTGACTTAAACTGAAGCTCAAGGACTATGCTCAATAAGATATCCAGACACTGCCTTCAAGCATTCACATTCCTAAAACACAACTGCAGGAAAACTATGATTAACTCCTATTTATCTCCTCCATTTTCACAGAGGCCAGGTTTGTGCTCTGGCTTATGTGCAGTCATTAGCATGCAGTAACGTAAATATCCAGATTGCCTTATCAAGTTGAGCTGTTCGCCTGCTTTTTGTCTCCTGCAGGTTCAAACGGCCATGTGTACACAGCCACAGGTGTACACGCAGGGTCTGTTTGGGATTTGACACTTCCTCTTCCATCCCATCCATTCCTGGGGAGGCGGCGATGAGCGTTTAGTATCTCAGAGATCCATTTCCTCTTGCTGCTCCTTGTTACTTCCCAGCAGGATTTGCCTGTGTATGTGAATGCACAGCTGGGAAGGGGGGTGGTTTGTCCTTTATTTATTTATTTTTTTCCCTACAGCAACCCCATGTCTGTGCATGGAAGCTGTCAGCAAGGCTGCGGGGGTCTTAAAAAATGAGGAGCAGCAGAGGAGTGGGACCTCAAACTCTTCGCAGGACACAAGTCGCCACCCTGGTTTAAAAGTGGTACTTTCAGGAATTCGAAATGTATGGTTGCTTTCACTATTTGCTTCTTAGAGGGTGGAAAAGAAAAAAAAAAAAAAAAAAAAAAAAAAAGAGAGAGAGAGGGGGAGAGAGAAGAGAGAGAGGGGAATAGAGATAAGGGAAGAAAAAAAATGTATGTTTTAGGCTAATTAGAAGAGGCAGGAAAAGAGCAGAGACAAATCCCTAGGTAGGGAAGATGCTGGAGATAAACCAAAGTTAAACCCGGCCCAAAGTCTGCAGCAAAAGAGCAGCTGTAGGTATGAAAATGGCAAAGCTGGTGTCTAAACAGCAGCTGCAAAACCAAGGGCAGATACTAATAGACTTCCTTCAATTTGTGCTACACCATAGCTGTCATTTAACAATGATGTTAAATGGCACTGAAAGCTAAATTTAAAACACTTTCCTGGACTGATTTTGCAGAAACTGCCACCCCAGCTGTGAAAAAGCTGGAACCTTCATTTTCCAGCAGAAGGGAGACTGGGTTTCCTTGCCCAGTCTAGGAAGACCACACCTTACCGTGGGAGCTTTGCATGCTGAAGGGATGCTGTCAAAACGATACCTGCTCCTTTCCTAAAATGAGTTAAAAGTAGCTTGAGGATTACACCTGTCTTTGCCAATTTCTGTCATTAAACAATTTCCCTTCTCCACTTTTGTGCTGTATTTCCTGCCGGCGTCTAAAGGATGTGTGCTGACAGCAGAAGGAATAGGCTGTGGTGAGACACGGGCAGTGCCTGCAGGGCTGTGCTCGGCAGCAGGACAGGGCAGAACTGGGGTTTCTTGTGGCCTTATTATGTGCCAAGCCCATAGCTCTGTGGGGTTTCTTGTAGGGCATGGAGATTTCTCTGTCTCTGAGCTGTGTAAGGGATGGTGAAAACTGACTAAGAAGCCTGAGCCTGCAGTGGAGATCTTAAATACTTTCTACCTGGGTTCTCACCGGGCAGCTTGGGGAGATTTCAGTAAAGCAGCAGAGCTGGAAACAAGCAGAGGAGATGATTGTGTAGAAGGGCGCAATATGCAATAAAAGAAGATGAAATAGATGCTTTTTGGCCATATTAAAGTATTTCTGAGGTCTAGAGACTACCACAATCAACAACATAACTGCAGGATTGAGTTTTTCCTTCAAAAGCTCACAGGCCATAGTGGGTAAATATAGTTCAGACACAAATATGTTTTTAGATTTAGAGTGTTCTTTTAAATCTTCCCCCCCCCCTCTCTTCTGAGAGTGCCAAGTAGTGCCAGTTTGGAAGTAATTTCTGAAATGTGGACATCTGTCTTCTGGGATTTGTACTGAAAACACCATCTTTTTTCATATGGCTCACCAAACAAGCCCTTCATTAGTAACTAGCTTCAATCTGTAATGACTTTGGGTGTGATTCATGCCTGTATCTGTTGAGTGTTGTACCATTGCTGGTGGGGTTTGCACGAGCATACATCTGGGGTGCAGAAGTGGATGTGACCCTGTTTCTGATCAGACTAATGATTCTCATGTGATGTTTCACCTCGCACCATCAATCCACTGAGCCATTCTGATGCCTGAGTAAGAAAAAGCTGCAGAAAAAGATCTACACCATAACATTACTCTAAAAATAGCAGCTAATCTCCTGTTTGAGATGTTAATTTATAGGAGGAAAGGCTTTGGAATAAACCCCAAATCGTGTAATTATGTGATTGGCTTTTTTTCTTGAGGTATATAAGCAATTCTTCTGTCCCTAGCTGAGAAACCATGTGCTATGTGCTACCCCCAGATCTTTTAGCACTAGTTACAAGGTATTTCACACTAGTCCACACGTAAGAAAAAGCTTTTCATCAGTCTGAAGTATGGTATAAACAACCTCAGGAAGTTTGGAATATGTTATTAAAACTGTTCTCCAGTATCCTTGTTACAGGGTGTTTTGGCATCACAGACTTTAGCATAAGCTTATTATGTAATCCACTCGTTGGCTAGCCTCTGATCTGTCCCATGATCACTCACCAGAAAGTCACATCCTTTCGTAAGTGGGGTATGAAAAGAGGGACAGTGCGCTGGTGTTCATATAAAGATTAATTTCTCTTGCTTTTCTTCTCTTTTAACCCCATTATTTTTCTCTGTTTCCACCTGCCTTTGTCTCCCATGCCTTGGGCACACCTGCACCCAAGTGCATCCAGGCTGGCTTTGGGCACCTCCCTGAGCACTGCACTGGGGCTCTGCTGGCCCTCGGGAGCTGTTGCAGTTGATGGGAATGCTGCAGCACCCCAGCTGGGGGTGATGTGCATGAAAACTGGCAGAAAATTAAGAATGCTGAAGATGAGCCCCTTGGCTCAGCATGAGCTGAGGACGTGGCCCTCTCCAAGCCCAGCACACTGCCACTATCAGGATTCATGAAGAGAGGTAAAATAACATTGTCTAAACTCCTGCTGAACCCAAGAGGTGTTTAAGTGCTGAAGGGAGAGATCAGGCACCCCCATAGCTGACTTTCCAGCTTCCACTCATTGCCTCACCTTACTTGACATACTAAATCAGAGCAGGCCACAGGCAGACCCTGTGCCTGTGGGATTTCAAAGATCAGCCAAAATATCAGTCCTGGAAAATGCTCCCAGGCCTCGTAGCCACGGTTGCGACAAGTACTATATTTATTATTGCCAAGAAGATTATATGCGATTATGGGAAAATATGAAACTATGGAAACGTGAATGCAAAACATTTATAATGCTCTATGAGGAAACGCATCAGGTAGTTATTTTCTTTGATAGCACAGTTTGAAGTGATTAGGTCAATGTGTTCTCAGCATGGCATCTGTCCCTCAACTGTTCTCAAGAGAAGTCTCAAAACGTCTTCAAACACTTGTCAGAGTGCCCCAGCTGTAGTCACCCATCTCTTTAAAAGCCCTACTTTTTTATCAGTAGTGCTCATCAGGCTGAACAGAGCAAAGATCGTAAATCAACCCACAGATTAAGTAAGAGGGCTGAAAGCAGCCAGCCCGTGAGCAACTCAGAGCACTGCCAGCACCGAAGTGAAAGTCAGCTCAGACGTCCGGTGAGATTATCTGACGTGGCCAGATGTCCCAGAATCAGCATGAATTCGGTCTCCATCACAGCTTCCTGCACTGCCTATCAGCCCATCAGGCTGTGGTGGTGCCGCAGAAGAAGAGGGAGAGGGGAAAAGCACACATTCAGAAACCTCCCTGTGATTTCTAAGGCACTACCAATGTTTGATACTCTTGTGCAGGCGTACCAGAAATAAATACATTGCTGGTTCAATATGCAGGAGCAGAGAAGCCTGGGCCCTGGGAGTGGTGATGCAGCTGGGGAGGAGCACTGGAGGCTGTGGTAGTGAGGAGGGAGAGGACCGGTGTGCATCGGTGTGGAAGGGAGAGGCAATCTACTCGAGGAACGTGCTGGCAAGGGGAGAGACCACACAGCACCGAAAGGTGCTGTACTCCTGGCAATTTGAAGCCCATCAGTTAAAACTGCTGGGGATGTTATTCAGTATAGTTATTCACTATCTATTGTCCCTTGGAAATTAAGCATGAGTTAATGATATATTGTTTATTAATGAGCACAAATCTTCATGTAAAACAGAAGTTTTCCTCTCCTTCTCTGTCTCTATGTTTTACATCCACTTAAAAAATGCAAGTCTGGATCTACTTATTTGCTTATCTGAATTGCTTTTGCTGATTTTGCTTCCATTGCTATAAATTTCCTAGGAAACCACCCTGTAAAGCCTCTGTAGGAATTCAAACATTTTTGGCTGATGGTACCATAAATAACAACTTTCTTCAAGGTCACCCACATCAGAGGTGTTGTTCAAAGCTTTTAAAATAGCTAGCTTAGTGCTGAATCAAAAGTATTTTCCTTGAGTTGGTTTGTATGAAAGGCTTGAGCTACAAGCCTTACTCGGGCAAAATTCCCTTTTATTTTAACCAGGCTGTTATGGCTCACTTTGGCTCCTATTGCTTCCTGCTTTCACTTGGTGGAAATCAACTTGGGCAATATCCCAGGCTGCACTTACAGTGCAACACTAACCTTCTTCAAACAGCTTGCCCAGCAGTGGTTATCATGGCAGATATGGAAGCAGGGAAGACTCTGGAAAGCTGCCTGGCCACGGCTAGCCCCTGAATGAGGTGCAACCAGGTAAGGTCCTCTCTGGAGCCTGCCTCCTCTCCTGAGATGGCAGACTGGTTTTCAAGGGTGCAGAGGTGACCTTAGGATCACAAAGTGATACACCTCTCCCGAGCAATATATTTTGTCCCAGCCAAAGAGAGCACTTTGCCAATTCCTTATTATCCTTGCGTCAAGGGGTTTGGGGGCATAATTACTGCCATATGGTGCCAATGAGTTTCCACAAGTAATTAGCACCATGACCTCTGTCTGCTGCTTGTAGAGAGCAAAACCCAACTCCAAAAGTGGACTTCACAACTTATTAGTTTGAAATGTCATTTTGGGGAGCAGGCGGGCAACGTAGCAGACGACAGAGTCCTGTTTGTGCTCCCAGAAGGTCCAACAGCCGCTGGAGACACTGGGCCCCGTGGCCACGCAGAAGGAGCCAGAAGGAGCCGAGGATCTGGCTTGCCTCTCAGGTTGGTGTTTACAGGGCAGGCAGAGGAAAAGTGGATGTTTTACTTCAAATGTTATGAAAATGGTTGAGAAATAATGCCTGCAGAAATCAGTTCTCAGAGTCTATTTCTGTTCACCCGGGACAAAAAGGCAGGCAACAGAATCAAAAATTCTGAAAATCCATTTCCTTTTACTCTATCACAGCGAGGTTCATGAACTGAAAGAGCAGTTGGAGAAATGTGACTTAGTTTCTAAGTGGAATTATTAAGTTCAACTTCTTTTTTTTTTTTTTTTTTTATACTCAAACCAGTTGTTTTCTAAGATAAGCCGGGATTTTTCCCTCTATACAACAATACTTAAACTCAATACTCATTTGCTTGGCTAAGAGACTGATAGGATTAAAATCTAAAAATACAAAAGATAGAAACCAGATTGTGTTATCTAAAATATACATCCTCTGCTGTTGTGCTGGTAACTTAAGTTCACACAGTGTAAACACAGCACTAACAAGCTCTGGTATTGTCATTTGGGTTAGTTTCTTTTTTTTTTTTCCTTTTTTTTTTTTTTTTAAATATAAACTAGCTCGGAGCAGTTCACAAGGCTCTCCATGAGATCAGGTACATAGATTTCAACACATCTTTGGTCCACAAGTATTTGATTGATATAGTACAGTACTCCTGTTCATATAAATATTTGAAGTTGGAAAAACCTTCTGTTTTTAATTCTGTTAAAAAAAAAAAAAAAAAAAAAAGCCAGTTTAAGCTAACTTCCCATAGCAGAGCATATCACACACACTCACACACACAAAAAACTGTGTGCTTCTTGTAAGCAGACCCCCGCTGTGAATGCAGGGTTTTGTTTCTCACCACCCTTTGCCAGCAGGAAGGCAGCAGGGCCTGATCCAAAGGCAGCTGACTTTGCAGAGCCCCCATTAACTTGGGAGGTCACTGGAGAAATGTAGCTGCAAAACTCTCAGAGGACCTGTCACTTTCTAGGTTTTCTGTAAGCATTTCTAGGGAATTCAGCAATTGTAAGGTGAATTCCCCATCACACCAAAGGGCTTGGAGGTCTCACTGTCTCTGCACGCCTGCATGTTCAATTCATAGGGCAGCATTTTTGTTGCATCCACTGCCCTCTAAAACACAATACAATATTTTTTATCTCCTTTTCATAAAGTGGGGAAGATATTCCCTCGGACTAGAGAGACCCCTCATAAACAAATGCCTGAGAGATAGGAAATGAGGACACTGTTTAGATTCTTGTCATCCTGGGGCATGGGCAAAAGCTGGAAGTACAAAAATCCAGAGGAGGATTGCCAGCAAAGTACGAATTACAATTGACGTTAAAAAAAGATTTCTGAGATGCTTGGCTCAACAAATTCAGAACTGAGAACCATGTGTAAGGAGCTGCAAACAAAGAAAACAACATCTAAATGTCAGAAAAATCAAGAGGCTGATTCTGTAATCAGTGAAGGCAAAAGACAAAAACAGGCTCTCGTGCTCTGGAATATGCTTGTCCATGGGTGTTTATTTTTTCTTGTAGCCCCTGAGATTCTCTAGTAGGATGTTCCCCTATGCCAGCCACCACTTTTCCAGGAGAAATTATTCCGGGGACATGAAATCAGTGGAAGGAGTAAGAGGTTCACAAGGAAGGTGTGAAGTTCACAAGAAATGAGCTAGAAACTTAACACAGAGTTTGTGTGCATCCTAACACTTGGAACTGAAAATAATGTTAAAGTTTATGAGGCTGTCTGCTCTAACTCCAGCTTTGTCTTTTTATTTGTTTGGATTTTTTTAATTTATTTTTTAAATTTTGCTTATACAGGTGGAGACACTCTGTGCATTGGCTTATTACTCTCTGCCTATGGCTTAGTGGTTTAGGTATATATTTTAAGTTTGCTTTCCTTTCCAGGAAATGGGAAGCTGTGGAATGCAAAATATCATTTTAGTAAAAATAATACTGCCTAACAAAACCTGAATGATTTAGAGTGTGTGTAAAAAAGCAGATCCACCAGAGAGACTCACTTGGAAACAGTATTTGGTGAATAAACTTTTTTTTTTTTTTTTTTTTTTTTTTTCCACACTGCATTATTTAAAGTTAGGTGGATCCATCTAGAGAGGCTGACATCCAGAGTAGGCGGTTTGTTACTCATCACTTATTTCTCAGCCATTGCTCCAAGCATACACAAAACACAAACAAATCCTGCACCAGTGTCCTCAGCATCCCTTCTGCACCCAGCAAAGCCAACTTGAAGGCATGCTGTTTATGCAGGGCTTTACCCTACATGCTACAGAATTGATGTGGACAGCATGAAGTCTAAGATAAGTGGACGGCTACTTATCCTTAGGGACAAGTTATAGGTGGTTGAAAAGCAAATCTGAAATGTATTAGGTATTCATTATTCATTGCTGAGAAATTTTTCCTCTTCAAATGGTAGGAAACTATTTCTTTTAGCATTACACTTAGGAAGGCAATACAGAGCTTTCCTAAGTACTGAGAAAGCAGGCTGGCCACCTTGGTGAAGGCAGTTTGCCACATGTGGGTCTCACATCAATTTGACCCCATCACCCCACCAGGCACCAGGAGAAGCAGTGAAGCTGACCTGGCTGCCCAAAAGCTGCCCAGAGCTCAAGGGAAACAGGGAAGTATTTTGCAAGCTGTTCATTTATTTAAGCTAGAATTAAACACTCTCGGTGAATTTCCTTGCACTGAATAATTCCTTCCTCACCAGTGAGCAGTTAGTTTTGTTTGCATATGGACTGCAGGAATGAGTCCAGGCTTCACAGCATCTGTAACTGAATTTTGGCCCCACAGAGCAATTAGAGAAAGTACTTTAAATGAAGTATGCTTTAGTTTGCATGTTGCAGAGCCTTCCCTTGGCAGATACAATTACTTTCAAATGCTCTAATAGGGTGATGTTGTGCTGGTATACACGATGCACAGTAACGTTGTCAGAGTGACTTTAAGCCAGCACGCAGGGACGAGCGAGCCAGCCTGTGTTGCACAGGGCTGTGACTATCCCTAAAAGCCCTAAGGCACTGGTTTGCTTGCCAGGGAAATGAGAGAGGAAGCACTGAATTGCATGGTGCCACAGCAGAAAAGAAATTAAAAAGAAGCTGTGAATCCACTGACAAGCCAGGTAACCATATCGAGCATATCTCTGCGAGGCAGCTGGCCTAATTTGGGGAAAATATTTACATTCAATTCACATCAAAATGTAAAGCACACCACTGTTTCTTTAGTAGAAAAAGGAGAATAATTTTAATAGTGCAGGTATTAGAGATAACCCCTTGTTTTAATAACAATCTTTTTATGTGTTTTTTTTTTTTTCCTCCTTTTTTTTTCTTTTTTTTTTTTTTTTTTCCTTCTTTGATATGAATGCTTATAACAAATCATTAGTGGGAAAAAACAGGGCATTACTGTTGCGGGTCATCCCCCGTGCTGACCAGAGCATCAGACAAGCACAACTACCTAAGAGAACACTTGGCATCATAGTTTTGTTTCTCCTGGACATTTTCTTTATGCTTTGAAAGAGAAATAAAACATTTGCCTGCTGTTGTCTCATGGATGCCTCATGCCTATTCATTCCGTTTTGTTATTTGCTGTATTCCAAAGCAAATGTGTTCTTCCTGACAGTCCTGGGTTTTCATCATGCACTGGAAAAAATGGTTACTGGTGGCTGGTACCTCATCTTCCATTGAAAAGGAGCCCAAACTTTTAAAGCCTTACACCTGTGAGTAATGCTCAAACAAATGTGGTGTTGTGCAGAAATTATTGACGTGAGCAACAATTGCAAAGCTAGTTTGGCCTTATGAAAATACTCCTGTGTCTGAACAGGAAATGGCAAAAAAGAAAGTTGAAAGAAGAAAAAAACTAGGAAAGATTAAAACATGAACCTTTAATTCTGAGAATCTACCCCCTGTATAGAATTTGTAGAGAAATGCATTGCAGGTATTAAAGTTATGTCCACAACTAATTGTTGAAGAGTTAATTCCATTTAGCCACATTAGTGCTGGATATGTGTGTATTACCTGATGATTGATGGTTACTTCATATCAATTGGTCATAAACATCAGCTGTGAGAATCACATTTCAGTGTTTAAAATGACAAAAACAAAAGAGATGTTGATATAATGGTGGCCCAAAAGCATGCCATAACTATTTCAGAGCAACAAGTGAAAAAATGCCACATCAGCAACAGTTTGTTGCGTGCAGCAGACTTGGGTCATCACCACCAAGAAGAAGACACTAGGCAGAAGCACACAAACATAAACTGAAATTTCAGAGTGGTATCTGCCACCAGACACATAACATAAAACATGCTGCTTACACTGAGATCACTAACGGAACAAGAGGATCCCAAAACTGCTGGAGAGCTACTAAAAGTAACGTGAACATTGCAAGGAGGAGCTCTGCTCCTCACTGCCAGCCAGGAGGGCTATGCTGGGTGGGACAGGGCTGGGTCTGGTCTTGCTAAACGATTACCAGGTAAGCTTCTGCTCACCTGTTGAGCTAGCCATATTTTCACATGGGTGCCTGTGGGATACCAATTTGAATAATTAAACTTTTCAGTTTACTTGCAATGAAAATCAAGCTTTAATTTTATTTTTTAAATGGAGACTACAAGGGCAGATATAGGCTTTCCAGTAGCTTTTATTTAGCATTACAAAGCTGTTCAGATTTGTTTTCCACCCATTTGCAATGTCCTTCTAGTTATTAAACGCAAGGCCGTTGTTTAAGTCAAAGCGAGAAAACAAAAAAAAAAATGGACTTAGCCTCTACTAATCCTTTTGAATAGAAATGAAAGAGGATCCCACAGGCCTTTTTTTTTTTTCACTCCTTTAAAATATGAATATAGAAATGTCAATATCTTTTTATCTTGGCCTCGCTGCTTTGATTGAGAGATGCTTGTAGGGAGCTTGTAGGGAGCAGGAGAGTTGGACATGACTGGGGCAAGAGATATTTCCCCCTCTCCAAGCCTTCCCAAGCCCTCTACAGCAGACTGGAGCAGTGGTGGGTCAAGCTGACTCATTCTGGATCTCATGGGTGGGTTAAGGTGACTCAGTCTAGGTCTTGTGGGCTGGTTAGAAAGATCATGGATGACCCTGGGGCCATTGCTGCTTGAAGGCCACAGTAAAACCCAAGAAAATCACCACAATCCCACTTTGACCTCAGCTATCAGGCCCAGATACCACTCCAGAGGTTCAGCATTGACACCATGGTGGTGGAAGTGAAGCTCTTTCCAGAATAAGCCCTGTTCTCCCAGAACTGTCTGCTACCACAGTGAGATACTGATAACATTTTCCTTAGGTTCAGAGCTGAAACCTGTGTTAGGAGGTATTTGGGTTACGCAGTTTTGGGTCTCCAGGACACAGAGAATCAGGAATGCTCTTTTAGATAGAAAAGGCCTAAAATGGAAATTTTATTCAGTATAAAGCAATCTCCCAGACAAACTAGCTTTGATATACTAACTTCTAGTGTCTTCTTTCCACCACAAAATATATTATTTTGATATGCACACCAATTTTGTACTTGCAATTGGTGTTTCTTATTCTTATTCTTCAGGGAACATATTTGTTTGCTTTATTTGTGCCATTCAATTTCAACAATGTAAAACCAAGATTATAGCATGAGGGTATGGGATTTTTCCTCACCTGTGTTCAGTTCTACTTCCCAGTAGAGAAGTTTCCATACCTAATATGTATGTATGAAAAGTGCCGCTACGGAAGATTCAATTTGTTGAAAAGCATAGCCATTGATTTGTGACTCTTTTCTTCTGCCGTACTCTCACCCATTGTACTAATGCAAATCAAATCACTTTCTTTGTGAAACAATAGCTTTTATACACGTGTATGGCATTTTTATTACAGCTCCATTTCATATAAATTATAGATTTACTTTAGAAATTCATCTTCCAAGCTTTTTTCATTTTCTTGAGTAATGAAGAGTTTAACTCTGTAAAAATATTTTTTCAGACAAATTTTTGCTAACCCTGAATAGTCGTGGCTGCTTAAGTGTTAGACAATATGAAATTTTAGTTCATGGGAACACTTTTACCAACCCTGGTAGTATTTGGTCTGGGTCATTGCAAAACTCTGAGAGAAGACATCAGCATGCTAGGGAAATGATTTAAAGAGACTTGTTCCTATATGTTGGTGTAAGTCCCAAATTTCTAAACCTTTGTTTTCAAAAAATATCCCTCTTGCTATTTAATGACTGTCAGTCTTCCAATCCCTTTCCTTTATGCTGACTCCAAAGTTTCCATGACACCCGATTACAGTACTAGAAGAAGTATGCCTTACAGATTCAATTAAAGCATGAGGAGGGAAAGGTGAATAAGATGGAAACTTGCAGCCGTGGAGAGAAAAGCTTTTGTGTTTAAAGAGAATCCTGAATAATATACTTAGCAAAGGAGGATTTTTACCTTAAATACTGTGAAGAAAATGGAACAGCAGTTGTCTGAAAATAAAATGAGGCTGCTGTATATTCTCCTGTGTGTGTCATTTTTATAGAGTATATCTTTTTCAGAATCCAGTTAGAGCTGATATGATAATTTGCATGTCAAGCAAACTGTCTTAATTTCCCTGTTCTTGCTTTGCTTCTAAGATGTCTCCGCCTGGTATGTGTTCTAACAAACATGTTTGTCAATGAGGAAATCACAGCAAATGCTTGAGTTAATGACAGTGTTAGCTGTTATTTTGGCATTCTGCTCTGACTTCATTGGCAGATTTGTCTATAATGATAGCCAGGAACAGGCATGCTAAGAAGCTTGCTTAAGAGGAGGACACATAGGCAGGCTCAGGGGATCCATACGATACTTCATAGTCCAATATTCCTGCTCACAGTCAAATCGACTTTAAAGTGTTTTAATATTAGAAGTTCTGCTGGGGGCTTTGTACCTGCGTGAACTCTTGGTCTGAAAGGCATACAAAATCCAGTCACATAGTTCTAATTTAAATCAACTTGTGGCATTAGTCATAATTCTGTGGAACCCTAAATGCATTGCAATTATAATAAATCCATTGGGCTTTTCTAGCCCATTAAAAATACAAATGAGAAAAAAGAAGTTCCTCCCATCTCCCTTCCCCAGATGGCAAAGAACTTTTGAACTGGGAGGCAAATGGACATTTCAGGAGCTCCAGGTGATAATGTTAATGACTTTATTGCTTCTGCTCAAAAGCATCCTATCATAGCAAGTGTAAAAATGTGAATGCAAACTGATTTACAACCAAGTACAACACATCAATAAGTAAATACCTTTGTCAAGAACAGTTTTAATTACTGGTACAGCGGAATTGCATAAAAAAGGAAAACCTAAAGGGGCAAAAAGGAGAAGAAAAGAAACAGGGAAAAAAAAAAAAAAGAAAAAAAGAAAAAAAAAAAAGAAAAGAGGAAGGGAAAGATTTATAAGGGAAATAAGAGCTACGGGTTCAGTCAGTGACTATAAGCTAGGTAATATCTTTTCATTTCAGGGTTCACTGGAGTTAATAATTTTGTATGCTCTGCTCATTCCTGGATCTTCATGGTCAAGTAGCAAATATCTAAACAAGGTCCTTTGATGTGAAGCAACATTAACATGCATTCTGTGCACCAATATTAATACCACTTCTTGCTTATGGCTCCAAAGTCTCAGTCACATTTTTGTGCTGGATGTTATTTAAGAGCATTTTTCCACAAAGGGACCAGAATGTCCTGGCTGAATTGCCATGCTCTTTAAGCACAAAGCTTCTAGACGCATCAGAAGATGCCCCTCATGGATGGGCTTTCAAATTAATTAAAACAGATGAAGGGGATCTTTGTGGATTTTTTTTGCCTCAACATTGCTCAGATTTTAGAAAGTGGCAAGGGTGTGAGGTTGATTATATCTGTTTCCATGCACTTCCAGGAAAACATGAAAAAAAAAAACAAAAAAAAAAAACAACAAAAACACTTTTCTGGTTTATGGAAAGTGTGATTATTTTATCAATAGTGACAGGATTTTGCAAATGATGCAGGTGAGTTGCACAGCTTTGTCCTTTGCCCAGTAAAACTCTTTACCAAACAGCACTGAAGTCAGCAAGCCCCATCCTGGGTGCGTACAGTCAAAGTGATGATCTGACTCTCTGTGCACAGAAAGCACTTTCTTGAGCCTATGGAAGTGTGAAAGACTTGAGAAGCCTATTCAGAAATCTGTTTCGTGTATGCTCTGTATTTGCTGTACAAAATTCAGACACATCTTGAATCCTATCTGGATGTACATCTAGCTCATCATGAATAGCATCCCTCAGACACCAGCTTGAGTTCAAGCTTGAGGCAGTATCTGGATCCAGACAGAGACAGGCACTTTGCATTCACTTCCACTCAGCTCAGATGTTAAAAGTGCATCACATCAGGCTTATTTGAGCCACTTTTTTTTTTTTTTTTTTTTTTTTCAGTTTCAAAAACCAGCCACATGATTTAGGTCAAATGCTCCCACTCCTGTGACTGGGCAGACTCTCCACCTTTCATCTAGCTGCCTGAGCTCTTTCTGCTAAGAGCCCTGCTTAACCTTCCTAGGACTGGAAAAGCACCATAAAAGATGCTTCATCAATTCAGTATCACCTCCCTTCTGAGCTGCACCAGAAGGCACGTCTTTGCAGGCTTACACCACAGGTTTACATTAATGGTGGCTCGTGCAGAAACCCCCTGCAGGCAAAGCTTTCTCTTTGGGAAGAGAAGTCAGATGTTGTGTCACATTCCACGTGGCGAAAAGGCCCGATGTAACCACTGAGGTGTTACACAGGCTCTTTGCCTTAGTATGCATTTGCTAGAATATACCAAATGCTTGACGGATAGTCAATACTGTTGAACAGATAGATGTACCAAGAATGGTTTCTGAGGTAGAGTTTCAAAAGACGAAACTCTCAAAAGAAAAAAAGCAAAAGTCTGGCTTTTATATACAGGTAGGCTATGCATATAGTTTTAAATCGTTCCTATACTGGTTAGGACAATCCCTGTTTCCATGAAAATCCCCTAGCAAAAGTAAGCATCCAGTTCTTCTACACATGGTGTTTCTCAAAACTGAAAGGCACTGGTGGAATTAATTATAGATGAAAAGGATATATATCTCATCTATAAAAGTACTGGGTGCTAAGCAAACATGCCACATTTTTTATTTATTTAAAATAGCAAGATCCTATGTCCCTGAGGGTGAGAATAAATATTTTACCACACAGACTTTAGGTGAAATTGAAATGCTGTAATTGAAAGTCACGGAGGACACATCTATTGAAAATTCACCTTCCAAGAGAGTAGCAGTGGCTTTTCATGGTGTTTAGACTCAATTTTGTTATTTTCTAATCACAACTGATACTTATAAAGAAAAACCTGTCCTGCAGTCAACCAGCACTTTTTCTTCTTTCAAAATCTTAATTTCTACACATCTGTATTGGTGCAGAGGTACATTAGCAATTACTGTCACTAGCAGCTGTGCGCTTTATAGTGTGTTGTAAAGCTTTCTTCCTAAACGTCCTTTTACTCTGCAGCTTGCATCAGCCGAACTGAATGAATCTCTCAGTGTCTCACTGGGCTCGGCCATTGAGAGTGAAGGCTCTTCCTCTGTCCTGACTGATGCTTGTGCATTGAGCATTGTTGCTGCGTTTCCATCTTCCACAGATGGATTGCTAGGAAATGTGTGAAACTGCCTTGGGCACCAAGAAAACAGGGGCATCAAGCCAGGACATTACAAGAGTATTTCCAACAAATGCAGCTGCAACGCGCCTTGTTCCACACTGAGCTTGACTCTCCTACCCTGTCTGGTTCAGCTCTCCTCTATCTGAGAAAGGTGACAGGTTTCAAGCAGAAGCGAATGGGGAAATTACAGTGAGAAGGCAAAATGCAATCTCTTTAATGTATATGCAGGTACTTTGCTTGGTGCTGAGAACCTGTGTATTCCCACATGTGAGATGAGTCGTGAAAGTTCTCCGACCTGAGTATTTTTCATCAGATCTCTCCCTGCTAGTGAGGAAGTGCAGAGAAGGCAAGGAGCAGTACGCAGACACCAAAATTAAACAGTGACTGGACTTGGACATTTCTTAAATCCATGTTGATTCTTCCTATTTGTCACTTTTTATTCCCCATCATTCGACTGGAGTGATGCTTGTCAAAATGTTCTGAGAGGAGAAATTGAGAACAGATGAGATAGCTCCACATCATGCTGTAAGGAAAAGTGAGGAATTACCCATGCCATCTCAATGCTCAGCAGACCTGAGGCACCTTGCAAGCAGAAGAAAACAGTCCAAATTTGGCTCTAAATTAGAAGTGTGGGAGGCTGCAAACCCAGCTAATAACAGACTCTGAGAGGTGTACCTGTCCCTGGAGAAAAACAGAACTGGCTGGGGGATAAAAGAAGTCTTGCAAAACTGTAGCTAAATGACAAAGTTATAAACATTATTTGAGCTTTTAAGGAAACCTTTATATATATATATATATATATCTGCTGCCAATAGAATTACATAAATGCAATCCACATCAGTGTAAATCAGCAAGTCCAGGGCATCATTTGTCTGTCTTACAATATCATCATCACTGTATTCTCTGCATATTGCAATTAATGTCATCATTCTGCATCTGGAATGAAAAAAAGCCAAGGATGCCGATATGGAAACAGATGGCATTCCCTCCACCTAGATTAATATTTACATTTCTAGCCATTTAATCTTGAAGAAATATAGCTGAAATGGAAGGGGCATATGGAAGTGACAAAATTGAGAAGAGCACAGGGAAAACTGCCCTGGTAGGAAAGCTGTGTTATAAGGGAAGAAAAAAATATGGAAAACAAATGGGTAAATCCTGTTTTGTATTACAAGGACAAGAGAGGGAGCCAATGGAACTGAAAATCAGTAATCACAAACCTAATTAAATCACCACGCTTTGTCTTTACACAATGCATAATTAATCTATGTCACAGATGTTCTAGAGTCAAGAGAGATTAGACTGTTACATACATAATATGAACATCTGCAGCTATGTGATATAGGGTGGAAGCCCTCACGTTGTATGGCATCACCCAGGTACTCACCGCTAGAGTTTTGGGTAACACTTCTGTTAGTGACAGGTTATTTTACACCTCCTCTGCAATGGGTTTGCAATATCTTTAAAGCAGCTGGCAGGCAGCTGTCACACCGAGTTTCTGATGTGCTAAACTATTTGGCCTTTTCTGACCTTGCAATTTATTATACTTTGTCTTAAAGAGAAAAATGTATATATATATATATTTGTCAACCTCACATGATAAAGCACTCTCCTGAAAGAAAAATAAATATGACTTAATTCTTCATGTGGTTTAATGCAAAGATTGCACTTTAAAGACTTTGATTAAAAACTATATATTAATTTTGCATATATTATACAGAATTAATGATACGGATGCAGATCTCTTCCCTCAGAAGTCTGGCCGCCTTTAAGAAGCTTTTGCCTTTGAAACCCCCAAACTCTGGATGTGACAAAATCATTAGTTTGTATTGTAAAAGAATTACAATGAACACTAACGAGAGACCCCACTTCCCACATACAAACTTTCTAGTGATAAAGAGCCTTTTCAGAGTGTATAATCCTATTGACTGTTCTTAATTGGAGAACTGTGTTTGTCAAAAAGTACAGAAGTCTTCAGTGGTTTGGAAGTGAGTCTGGCTCATCAGCTCCCAAGGGAAGAAAAGAACTATTTATTTTAACCGTTAAGCCTAAATGCAAACTGCACAATAAATCTGTCTATCCAAATACTGACCTATTTCATGTAACGTCGGGATGAGGCTAGCCTTGCTGTATGAGGCTATTGTGGCCGATAAAAAAGCAAGCCCTATTCTGGCAGCCCCTTGCCAGCTCCCAGGAGGGGGATGCACACCCACCCTGCTGCCTCCATCGCCTCCTCCTGAAACCTTTGCTTGCAAAAGGGCTGGAAATGAACCTCAGTTACCCAGCTCCATCTAGTGTTTGGGAAGCACATCACTCCCTCAAACCCACGCTTATATTGGGTGAGATGCCTGGCACCCATGGGCAAACCCAAACCCGTGTCGTTTCTCTGTGAAGGAGCTCACCCTGTGGCAGAGGGCCCCTGGATATCACTAAAATATTTCCAAGGTGACTGGGCAATGGTAGCTCCTATGAGGTGGTTATGGACCTGAGCATGCTCAGCTTGTTGAGACCTCTGTGCTTCCAATGGAAAATTTATCAGCAGCAGAAAGCCAGCATGCAACATCCAAAGGAGAAGGCATTTTTGAAACTCCTCAGAAATTCACTAAGGTGGTCTCCAAGAGGAAAACACCTCTGGTGTTTCTAGACAAAAGTGTCCAACCAGTTTTTTTCTCTTTAATACCCAAAGCAGGGCTGACCTGTAGTAAGCATATCCAAAAGAAATTGCAGGATAAGAGATCTTCTCCAAGCCCTGTTGAGCCCCAAGATGTCCTTTCTGAAATTGTTGGTAGTTCCCCTCCGCAGTTTCCCTGGCTCACAGGTGATTTCCTTTTGACAGCCACTAACAGAGCTCCTGGAAAATGTGCAAGAGCTCAGCTGCCAGTCACATTTCTGCAGTTTGACATGTTTCAACCGTGTATCTTCAAGAAGAGACAATTTAGGAAAAAGAAATCCATGGCACAGCCCTGTCAGCTCCCCAGTCTAAGCATTTTGAACAAGGCTGAGATAGAGCAGTTTAAATAAAAAACACAATGCTGTTTTCAAGAGTGAACCAAAAGTAAGGATATTGCAGCAAGTCCTTGTAAAATTTCATTTAAAATCTCAATTTAAAGACAGCTCGTTTTCTTCCTGGTCAGCTCAGAAGCTCCTTGCTTTTTTTTTTTTTTTTTTTTTCCTTAATGCTTTTAAATGGCTTGATTTACAACACACTCCTGCTGAATTTCTTGGGAGATTCAGGACGTGGTCCAGCAGAAGCTGGACTGTCCCTCCTCCATCTCTGTGGATGGGCATTGCTTATCTCTGCAGTGATCTGGCCTTCTGCATGGGCTGCCAGGGCTTTCAGCACACCTTGCCTTCCTGTCACAGCAGGGATCATATGTGGGTAAGGCTCTTTCCTGGACTCCTAACAGTAGTTGTAGCTCCCCAACTGCAGTTGTGAACCCTTTGCTTCATGGTATCCGATTTGCATAATAGCTGGAGAGATGGTTATTGCGGACCAAAACGGGCTGTATGCAAATCCCTGGACTGCAGGAGGCCGAAAGCCTTGGGAAACCATCACAGAGGAGGGACCTGAGTAACTGCTGCAGATGTAACTTTTTTAGGGGTACGTCGCCAGTGAGTTATTGTAAGGTGGCTCAGCTCCAGGCCACCAGCCCTCCAGGTTTCTTTGCAGGCTCTCTTCCCAGCCCCCCTCCTCAAGTTGTCCAAGGAAATCCATATGAATCAGCCTCTCAGCTCTAATTCCCAATGGCCAAATGGTGTGTAATGCCCCAACCCCACCAACATGCACTATTGCATGTCTATTAATGCACAGCCCTTCTGCCACAGCACTGTGCTGCTCGAATCCCCTGCAGAATGGCTGGACAGGCGGCACTGCTTCCTTTACCCCACACACTCCCCCATTGCCTCCTTCTCTAAAATCTCCTTGAACCAGCCCGCAGCTAATCCCATCCATGCCTAAATAAACCCACGGTAGTATAAGCTGTTTAGGGTTACTTAATGTCCCATACCTTCTCCTCCCAGCTACCTTCAAACTCTCTCAGCTAAAAGCTAATTCTTCTCCAGATGATCCATAAAACAAAGCACACTTCTAGTTCTTATGTAGTCCATCTCTGCACATTTTCAGAGCTAACAGTTTGCCTCTTAAAAGTGAAAATCAAACGGAACATTCTTTAAAAACTTAATATTACATTCCTTTTCTGCTTTTCTCTAGGATTAAGCTAGCAGACAATATTTAGTCTGCTGAGACAGTAGCATGAGACATTTCAGAAAGGGATTTTTTGGGCGGAGAGTATGGAAGGAATTTGCAGATATTGGCAGCTGGACTTGCATTTAGCTATAGACTGACCTACTATAAGCTTAAGCAATGCATGGCTGAGGGACAGTCAGCATTACTAAGCTTTTCTAAATATTATATCTCTCTGGAGATAAGCACCAGTATAGTCCTTTATCTAACAAGCTACTGTAGGTATCATGAGACTTATTGACTCATGATCATTAGCAAAGTCACAAACCCACAGTCACATTTATCTGCAGTAAAACATTTTGCCATCTATGCTATCAAAATATTGCAGAAGTCAAAAGAAAATACGCAAATCTTTATCAGAATCTAAAATGTTTAGTAGTAATTACAGCTAAGTGAAAACCAGATTGGAAAAAGGCTCACATGTTCTTAAGTTGTTCAAAGTCAGCTTTAGAGCAAATATGTCAAAGAATCATTTTAACAACAAAAAAGATCATTCTTTGATTCTAAGTTTTCTTGAGGACAGGGTTGTGCGCATTTGTAAGTGGCGTTGGAAAAACAAAATAATTAGTTGGGTTAATGAAGGAACAGGTCTGAATCTTTGACCAAAACACACCCAGAAGAATTTAACCTTTCACTGTCCCCACACTGCAAATTTCTCATTTCTATGCTTCCTGGTTTTGACTAGCAATGGAAGGGGCATCCTGAGAGAAGAGAAGTGGTTTTTATGGTCTTTTGCTCAGAACAGACCGGGAAGTGCCACAAATCTAGATAAAAAATAAAGCCTGAATACAAGAGATTTTCAGACAGATTTCTCAAGTCTGAAGTTTCAGATCAGTGTGGCTAACCTTAAGATAAATATTTCAGCTTGTCTGAGAAGATAAAGTCTCTAACCTGTACCATTAAAACTGAATGGAGATTTTGACCTGCTTTGAATTGAACTCTGTACTGGAGAATAACTATTGGAAAAAAGACTTGGAGCTGTCTTAAACAGCATGAAGGGTATACTTGTTGCCATTTTAATAGCATTTCTCTGCTTTTGCAGAGAAATTTTGCTGTCAGCATCACTGCTGGAGCAGGGGGCAGCTGTCCTGGTCCTGTGCTGCCTACATGCCCTGAGCACAGCTCTCAAGCATTAAAAACTAGAGAAAGCAAGCTAGGTACTTCTAGAAGCCCTGAGGAGCTTCGTCACTTTGCCAGGATCCTTCATGCAAATCCATCAATTCAGGAATGTGGCACCATTTCCCAGGATGCTTCTCAAAGCAGACAGAAGGAGGGGAGTGCTCAGCTCTTGTTCTCTCCTTGGCAAGCATGCTCACAGCTGGAGATGAGGAAAAGCGTCCCCAAGGCATGGGAAGTGGCACTCCAGTAACATCTGGGGAGTACCTCCGTAAAGAGGAGAGCAGCCGAATTAATGCAAGAAGTAGGGGCAACCGTTGGATGATGTTTTACTGCTGACAGCCAAAAGCTCTAGCTGTAGGTCTGTTGCCTGGCTTCCCCTGGGTGAGCACCAAAAGCAGATGATGGGAAGAAGATTTCTGCTGTGCCTGGGAGAAGGATCAGCATCTGATGCCAGAAGGCAGGAAGAGACTTCTCCAAATTTCCGGAGTACTCAGCCTCTGACTTCGCAGCACTGTACCTCCTTTCCTCAGCCTGCATTTCATCTGGCTACTCCAGGAAATTATTGAAGCACAATAATTCGGGAAGTCACTGGTGAGCGCTGTGCTTGCATCTTGCAGTAGCAAATGCACTGGAGCTTCAGCTACAGCCATTCCTAAGCTGTGTCAGAAAGAAGCTCTTCAGTGAAAACTGTGGGTAGGCTCCGAGTTCTCACTTTGCCAGCAATTTTAGGAGCACATCAGCAAGAAAAAGATATTACTCAGCACAGTTCAGACTTTCTAATACAAGGCTGAATTCCATTAGGAGGGAATTGCACTGCCCATGAAAGGATGTCTGTCTGCTAATAAAAAATATTTGTTCAATTGCTTTCAACTGTGCCAGAAGTCTCCTTTCCTGTGGTCTTTCTCCAGAAGAGCTCGTGTCTCCAGTAGAGCTCACAGAAGAGCTTCCTCCATCAAGATTGTACCAGAATTTTATAGTCCTTTCAACCTTTGCAGGACTCCTGCAACTTTCTTCCCTGTTGCAGGTGGCAAAGGGTCAAACAAACTGGTGTATGTATGTGCACCTGAGGACCAGCAGGAGTTGTCTGTTGCATGTCTATTTTGTTCTGGTTCAGTGTGCCCTCAACGAGATGCCGACTCCCCGAAATGCCCGAGGCTCAGAATGTGACCTTGGGGGGCTACAAGGAACTTGGAGGTGTCTGCTTGGTGACTAATGTGCTGATTATAATATCTGCTTGCTGAATTTTGCATAGTACATGTGAGAGAACTACAGAAGAGGAAGTCAATAGACTTGGGTTGATTTGTATGCAAACAGCCAGGTGATCCCTTGTTGCTGTGCGTACACAGATTTGTACAAGGCAAGGGCATCGTGGTGCTAAGCTGGGCTTGTTCCTTACATGTATTTTCAGACCAGTGCTGGGAAACTGGAGCTAGACGAGTGAAATTAATGTTGCATTTGGTTTTAAATGTGAAAAAAAAAAAGTGAAGAACTAATTATATGTTGCTGGCTGGATCTGTGCTTTACAAATTTGCGTTTATGAATTTTTTTCTAACGATTAGCAATTTCTATTTGAAAGGGTGAGGAAGTGCTTGGAAGAGTGAATTACTGTTCACCGCTGCTGCCAAGTCTCATGTTTTAATTTCAAGTTTCATGATTTTTGATGCATTTCTTAAAACTTATATTCTTGGAATAAAGACTCTGTAACATTTCCAGCTTTTTTAAAATGTAAAACATGAAGCAATTTCACCTAGAAGTTCTAAAAGGAAAAAAAAAATCCAAAATGTGTTACTTGAAGCGTGCTTCATGATTTTAGGTTAGTCTGATGGGACCTGGGAGGCATGATTCCTGAGTCTCCTGAGTCTTTAAAGAAACTTTGTGCTTTATTCATATGAAAAATAATGCATCATGTATACAGGTACTTTTTCAAAGCCAGTTGTGGTAGTCAACCAAAGAGAAAAATTTGCAATGACAAGTGCAACACAGTTGTTGTTTGTTTTACATTTTCATACAGTCCATTTCAGTGAGCTCCCAATTGTCCTTTTCTTTACTATGGTGAGCTGTCTGAAGGAAGGGATTCGAGAGCTCCAGAGAGAAGCACTTCAACAAGTTCAGTTGCCTTTTCCACGGACTGGTGATGTTGGGAAGACAAATTTTATGAAGTTTCATTCTGCCAACATTATTCAGCTGGTTTCCCATTGCCTATATTCCTGTAAAAATGGCCTGTTCACAGAAATGTTTTTGATCAGAACACAGGTTCATCCCATTGAGGCATAGATAGGAATTGTGATTTTATTTTCTGTGAAGCTGAGATTTCTTTTCTTCTGCTGCTACAGCTCCAATTTGCCTACACCAACCAAGTCTATTTATCAGTGATTACTACAGTGCATCAGCCATTACAGCATAACTGAAGAAATTAATGCAGATTAAAGAGTTCATTGCCGCAGGACTATTCTATTCAGTCCTGGAAAGGCTAAACAAGTTAATAGAAATAGCATTTTCAGGTCATTCCCAATTTCTTGCAGTTCCCTTTCCCATTTCATTAAAGGTAGAAGCGCATTTAGAGTGCAATATGCCAAGGCGCTAGAGACATTTGCAAAAATTAAGATGAAAGGAATGAATTAAAGGGAAGAAATAAGAAGGGGAAGACTGTCCTCTTATCTGGGCTGATTGTGTGGTGTGTTTTATGAGTCAAATGACTGTTGGTGTTGCAAATTTCTCCACTGCATGTCAGGCTGAGGTCAAATCCTTGGTTTCTAACCGTTGTTTTTCTCTAGATTGGTGTTGATTGGTCATGCAAACAAGCTCAGATTTTTTTTTCTCTTTATTCTTAAAGGTCAGATACAGATACTGCATGCTGTGCTTCCCCACGTCCTTAGTATAAAAAGAGGCTGCTCTGCTACCTCCCCTTTCATATCTATTTCAGTGAGCTTTTCCTCTAACTTTCTAACATTTTTTTCCATAGCAATAGTGTGCTAGCCCTCAAGCTGGGTGCTGTGAAAGCATATGATATAACGTGATTCTTGTTCCCAAGAGCTTGTGGTGTAGGTAAAGCAGGATTATGATACAAGAAACGCAGTTGGCAAGCAGTTACAAAAAAGCAAAATCCAAGTTCTCCTTCCATTAGGGATGACCAAAGCAAAAAGGATATTATGTGGACAGATTTGGTCATTTGCTGTTAAGAGTTTTATTTTGCCATGCTGTCAGGCATGTCCTGGAGGCTACAGGCTTAGGGCTTTTCTTATGAAACTTTATTTGTGATTTGTGAAATTTGGGACTTGAAAGAAAGGCTATATACATACTGTAAGATAATGTGGTGAAATAGTGTAAATACTGAAGTCAGAAAATATAAGGTTCATGATCACATGAAAATAAAGATCCCTCCCTTCAAAACTGGCACAAGGGTTTCTGCCATGTCTGCAGGGTCACCAAATCCAGGCTCTTATCTTGGAATAAAAAAGTCCCCAAACTCGCAGATATTTAAAGGTCCGTGTCATGAAAGCTAGCAGTATTAAAGCAAACACATTTTAAGCATGTTGTCTTCTCACCTCCTTCTGAACCCCTCTGTGAAATTACGAGGCTTTATATTTTCCTTTCTTTGAGGTCTCTTTTTCAGCTCCCCTCCTTGTTGTGTGAACGACCCGCACAGAGCAACAGGGGAAAACACGCCAGATAACAGATACACAAATAACACTATCTGATGTGCAGATACGAAAAGTTATCTTTTTATATCATTTCTCAGAATAACCTAAACTTCATGCAGCCTAGCAAGGTTTCTTAGAAGTCTGAGGGAGTCCTGCGAGGGCAGTCAGAGTGGAGCTCTTTCTTCTGGTGTCCTCTCACCATCTGGAGCAGGAGCAAGGCCTATGGGGCTCCTGAGGCCTTCCCCTAATTTCTGAGCTCCCACAGCAACTGTACAATGATAGACACGAGAAAGAATGTGGTTTGATATTGTTTATGAGAGTTTATAAAGCTAGTTTGAAAACATATCACAGAATATACAAATGAAAAAAGAAATGAACCTTTGCACCTATGTCCTCGGGCTTCATTTTATTCTGTGACTTCGGGGTGCTGCCTTTTTCAGCCGGAACATAACTTCCCGGGCTATAACCTAGCTTGCTCAGTGTATAATTACCATGGCAACCACGAGTAGAAATTTGTAACAGAACTAGTTAGGAACTGACCTTTTTTTTTTTTTTTCAGCTTCAGTGCATGTGTTTGCTATTTGCATTTGGTGGTGTGTTTGGGGTATGCACTATGTTTTTGAGACAGGGAGAGGAAGATCCTACATGCAGAGATTGTCTTCCTTGTTTACACTGATATTCTTGGCCGCAGTTCGCTTTATCTTGGGCTGTAAGAGCTACAGCTAAAGTTAAAGGTCATGCTGCACAAAAAATACAGCAAAAAATCGACCCTGCTCTAAGGATCCCACAGTCTAAACACACAAGGCAACCAAAACAAAGAAGGAAGAAAGCATCATTGTTACGCAGACCATATAAGCATATTCCTGGGGAATATACTTCCAAGTCAGTGAATTTCAGAACATGATGTTTCTTTCTTTAAGATTTATTTGACCCGTACTTTGTAATGTGGTTGGAAATGTCAGGTGTCTCTCCACTGGAATATCCACACAGAGATACTGTAAGTAAACCTGATTTTCACCAAGTATCAATGGTTAGAGTGGCATGAACATGTCCCCAGGTAAGCATCTGGAATAGCTCAGCGTGTTTCACCAGCTTTCTGATGTCTACGAACATTACAGATATCCTTCTCATGCCTGTTGCTACTGATGGCATTAACGCTTTTCTGAGTAAAGTTCACCCTTTGGTTTGGCCTGTGCTGCACTTATAAGGTGCTGCCAGCATGGATGGCAGCTAGCAATGTGAGTAAATAATAAAATCGGATCCTGACATAGCAAACTGCTGAAAACTGTATTGTAGAAGAAAGACCACAAATAAAACAACTTTTTGTTATACAGCATATTTTGATTGGCAAAATAATACAAACTGCACTGACACAAAACCTCTTTTCTGAACATGAGCTGATTCAAAGCAAGAAAGGTGTGCAGTTCGTATAAAATAACAGCAAACTTTGTCTAATATAAACGGGGTTTGGAGGCCAAATTCACAAAGATATCCAGGTACGTAAATCCACTGAAATTAGGTGGAAACACTGTTTAGCAGATCAGGCCTTAGCATAGTTTCTCTCTATAAACTCTCATGTGTGAGCTAAGGAAGACATGGCAAACCTTATTTCTGCAGCCTCAAAATGAAGCTAACATAAAGATTGCAGATGTATACAGATGGAACGAAATTCACTGGGAGACCTTAAATCTGACTATGTATATCTTGAGAGCTTTTGAGCTTTCAATATTCTTGCAGTACCTGCCTAGTCTTGCTTGGATAGGAAAATTAACCCCTCAGAGATAACATTACAGACCAGGTTCACCAGATGGGAATAAAATCGCGGGTACCTGTGTAACCTTGGCATCATCATTTTGTCTCTTCTGTGTTTCCCAATCCTGCCTTAAGACTCCCAAACATTTTCTATTCTCCAAGTAGCGTCTAGTTCAGAAATGAATTTCTGTCCAAAATAAATAAAAAATTCCCAAACCCACATAAAGCAGGAAACAGGGTAAGAGGAGGCAGCACTTGCATGTTTATAACTTTAAAACCCTGCTATACGAGGATTAGCGGGCTGCCTGGAAATGCCACGTCTGCCAGTTTCTGAAGGCAGACAAGCATTTCCTCAAACTGTGCACTTCTGATTTGTCAGCCATTTCACCAAAATTGACCGGAGACCCCAAGAGGCAATAAAATTGAAACCAAGCAGGAATGACTGAAATAAAGAAATGGGAGCAATGTGCACTGTGACTAGGAAATCCTGGCTGAAGTTATTCCCAAGTTTATCTGATGACTCTCTGTTTTCACTGTTCAAATGTAATTTAAATGGGGAAATTCAGGTACCTAAACATAATGCCTTTGGAGATGACGGCAGTTGCTGGAGACATCTAAATGTGTTGGCAGTTTTGACATGGGATTTATGGAAGGATTTGTGCCCTGCTGGAGCAGCAGCTGCAAGCCAGACGGGCTGCTCAGAACATCTCAAATGACATTAGACAGCTCTTATATTTAGGCACCTGAATCTCTCTAAATGTTCCTTTCTTGGAAATAAATGTTTTAAAATCCATTCAACGTTGCTTCTAAGTTACAGGAATGGTAAAACTGTGTAATCAAATACAGATCGGAAAGTGACTGAAAGAAGTCACCTCAGGCAGTCTTAACATGTCTTTTTGCAAGTGTGCATCTTGACACAGTCCTTATGATAGCACTTACATTTTGCTACAAAACCCACGTCTCGTTCAGTCTTTGAAACGTAGACGCTCACTCAAACCTTCCCATCTTTTAATTACTGTGTACCTTTCAGACTCTGCAGCGAATATAAAATTATTAATTTCCTCGTGCAAAATTATTAATGAATATTAATGAATACAGCTTTACAGTAGCTCTCCCTAAAAAAAAGAAAAATAAGACCTCAGTTCTCAGTTACTGGAACAGCTGTGATATCAAAATGCTTAAACCAAAAACAAGGATAGGTAGTGTGGACAAAACACCTTGATGCTGCACCTGTGTCATGTTCACACAAGTCTCTAGTAAGCTGAGTTCAGAAAATCATCTACATTGGAAAAATTTCAAGATCATCATGAATCAACAGGTTTGACCTATTAGTATGTTTCAGAGTTGCCTGCTACAAGCCATGGCAAATTAATAAAGATTACAAAAAAATGTGTTATAACACCTTATTGTAAGGAAGGATATTAATAAAAGGGGATTATAAAGTTCAAGTCACTACGTTTACATTTGCAGTGTAAGCAAATTAGGAGCAGGAAGACAAATTATTGTTGTATAAGAGATGAAATGGAGACAAATGATTCAGCTGAGAAGAGGTAGGAAGGGAAAGGGGAGGACAGAAGATGGATGTCTGCGGGGACGCTCACTTCTCATCTTTGCAGCCAGGACTTGCTGGAGGACTTTTCGAGGAGACACACTGAAATGTCACGGAGCCTTCTGCAGTGCAGAAAAGCTCCATGGTTTATGTTTTATTTGATCACAGAAGCTCTGTTCCTGATATTAATATAATCAGTCCTAGAATCCAAGCCTAAAATATGTCCTATACTAAAAAGGCAGGGTTAGCCCCTGGAAAATGGGCAGTGGTGGGGTGCAATGTCTCAGAAGCAGCAGTGAATGAGCAGAGAAGAAGAAGCTGAAGTGCTGCTCGCTGCTGCAGCTCAGCAGAAGGGAGCAGGAGAGAGGACTGAGTGCTGATGGCATGCAAGAGGCCGGTAGAGCCATTTGCTGGTGAAACAGGCAATCCTGCCTGGGAAGGATGCTCCCACACAGTCCCTGCAGCCACAGACATGTTCTGCAAGGCTCTGGGCAAACCCTGAGATGCCACAAGCATCAGGTCCACGGGGGACTGATGAGGTTAGTCATTAGAGGTCTCCACTGTAACATGCCCCCTCCATGTTTTTTCTGAGATTTTACTCTTTGGCTAATAATCATGATGACCATATGACCATCATGATGGCTTCACCAGCCATCCCTGCACTGAGGGCCTGGCTGGAGTGTTGCAGTCCAGCCAGATGCTGTGGTGCTGAGCAGAACCAGGCTTAAATCCTTTCAGACACAGTCAGTAGCCCTCTGGGACAACACTCAACTGCTTCAGCTATGCGTCTGTCCTTCTTTCCTGCAAACCACTGTCTCCTTCAAATTATGTCCGTCCAGCACCTTCAATAAATGGAATAGATCCTGTGGGGTGAAAAGAAAGTGTTGTACAGACTGAGGTATGAAGTATGTGAGTAAAGCCAGTCAGATGAAAGCTGTCCAGGAACTCTTAATTTTGCCATTTCCTAATTTATTAATTTAAAATTCTTGAAATGTGGCATTTGGGAAAAAAATGCCATTTCCTATTTTCTCTCTTGGAAAAAAAAAAAAATCCAGACAAACCACAGAAAAAAAAAAAATAATAATTCCATGATCCATTACGTGACTCTATCTTGACTCATACTGGTGGGGTTGGGACATTTTGAATCCATAACAAATCTTCTATCCTCTGTCTTTTTGCTTTTACATTAAGATTAAGAAAGGCATGCTTTTTATGCACACCTCTGAGACAAGAAAAGATTCAAGTCCTGTCCAGGAGGGTGATGTGGTCTAATGGCCCCATGATCTCTGCATTTCCTCCTCCTCCCCATCTTATCTTCCACTCGTGCACACTTCTTTCACTGTTTCTGCCCCCTCCCATGTTAGCTGCTGCTTTCTATTCTTTTATCTGATTTTCTGGCTCTGTTTTTTGCCTGTCCTATCCACAGCACTTTCTGTGTCCCTTCCCTTCTACCAAATGCGTTTCCTACCTTGGCCTCTGCCAAGAGGTTCAGCCCCTACAAATACAAAACGTCCAGGATATAAAGGAAATCTTTGCTCTGAAAAGATGTAGCAATGAGCATTGCAGCAGCATGTGTGGGTAATGCGATGGCAGCAAATAAATAGGAGTTAGGATAGAAAGGGTTTTGATTAATGTTGTTCCTGGTTAAATTGCTCTAATAATTTTTGTTGTATATGTGAGGAAAGATTTTGTACCACATGTTGAGAAAAGACTGTTTGTTGGGCTGCTGTTGTCTTTACAATGTATGTTGTTGGCTTGGCAAGAGAAATGCAGTATTTGCTCCAGAAGCACATTTCCTACGGCAAATTTAATATTGAATTAACAGGGGGCGAGATCCATAATGAGACTGGAGCTCCACAACGCTCATTGTTGTAATGACTAACCAAGTCACAGACCCTCCCCGAGACCCAGAACAACCATCCAAACTGTTTTCACAGACTGTCATGCTCTGAGACTGAGCTCATACTTGCTTGGAATCACACCAATGGCAGCCCCGCAGCAAGGACAGGTCACCTCTTCTACCCAACACAAGCACACAGGAGGCTTTATAGGGTGTCAGGGACATTTACACCACCCAAAAGTGTGCATCAACAGGAGGCAGAAACACCACAGATTGATCCTCGCTTGGGAAAGTTCGTGCTTCTTGCTCTTGGTAGATAATGGTAATGGAGATGTATTTTCTTGTGGTTTTTGCTCTTTAGGAGCACAGATGGGGCCTGAGCTCCTCAAAGCTGCTGCACATGGGTGTTTGGTACTTCCTTTCTCTCTCCTGTCCTAGCAGTTTTTCACTTGGTCATGTGTTTCATTTGTAGCTGGGGTCCTCCAGGGCTACTGCCAAGAGGACCAGGAGCTAAACCTCCTCCCAGTGCTCATCTCAGTGCCACAGTATGTGTAAAACCTTAGCTGCAGCTGCAAGGCTTGGCATGCGTACCCCTGAGCAGTTGTGGAAAATGTACTTTATTGTATCCTTGATGCTAGGAGCTGAGCCAGCTTCCTTGCCAGAGGTTGCACCCTTCCCAGGGGCTGCACGCTCCTCTGTGTTAAATTACAGTTGTTCTGGTGGAAGAGGCTGAGCCGTGCCTACTCCAGCCACACTTTGCTAGTGGTTAGTGTGGGAGATGTTGGTTCATGTCTCTCCTTCATCCCAAGCAAGGTGGGGATTCAAAGCTAGTGCCTCAGTGCCATAAGGGTTCATCCATCAATGACCTGAAGATACAGCTGCCTTCCTTGCTGCCTTTCATTGAATGGTTACACACCCCTTACTCACAAGGAAAGACAAGGTAGGAAAGGCTGTGCAGAAACTTGTCAGGACTTCACTGTGAACTAGGGCTGATTCTGAGCAACTTCTGGAAAATTGTGCATGGTCACTGGGAAATGTGGTCTTTGCAAAAGCTGGATGTGGCTTTTGATGTTCACCAGTGGGTTTCAACCCAATAGATACATATGTAATAAGATCCAGTGGCAGGAAATCGATGATCAACTTGATAAGTCTTGAAATGAGCAGATTTTTAAAGGTGAAAGTGATTAACCACTAGAAACCATGTGCTTGTATCTTCCTGGAAATTCTTCATCACTTCATTTTGAATGTCCTTCCCTTAAGGTAGACAGCTATCATCTGCCACCAGTTACACCATGCACATTTAGTTCAGATCTTGCTAGTCAAAGTAGATCTCATTTCATTACAATCGAAAATACTTTTTCCTCTTGCCCCAACCCATCTGGCTTACCCTGTTTCCTCAGTCCCAGTTCCAGTTTAGTCAAACCTTGTGCCATAACTTCCTTCTTCCTTCAAAAGGAAGTCACAAAAAGTTAATATTAAAGAGCTTGTGACTTTCTTTAGGCAAAGAAATATTGCAGACAGAGATTTAAATTTAATATGCTGCCCACTTTTGTATTTCTTCCCTTAGCTGTATATTGAAATGTCTCTGCGACTACAGGTAACTATGTTATAACTGAATTTGCTACAGACCAACGGATCAGGCAACCATGTGTCATCACAGAAGCCTGTGAGGAATTTCCTGAATATGAAAGATACCATATCAACTCACATCTATTATTTTGGTGAAATCTGAGTGTGATTATTTTTAGATTTTTTTTTTTTTTTTTCAGTAATGCAATTCTGAAGTTTATTACATAAAATGTCATGTTTAGCTTAATGCTATTTGCATTTTAGCTTAATGCTATGTGCCCTCCTTGCTTGCATGTCTGTGGTGGGGGAGACCAGAAGGGAGCTGGAGACCCCACCTGTGGGCTGGGTCTGCCATGAGATGGGATGTCTATGGTTGTCTATGGATGTCTCTCTGAATATTTTTGGATTTCAGATAGTGAATGGGTATGCAGGGCTTGGTCCAGTACTGGGAAGCTGATTCTTGATCTTCACTTTACTCTTACAACTTTCTTCTTTACCTGTTCCTCTTTCTTTCAAGCAGCTGGAGAACCTTTTGCTGTTTCTTTTAATATTCTCCACAGGTCTGACTCAGCTTGACTTTTGGCAATACTCCTTTTATTGAACACAGATTTCTTTGCTGATCAAATCCTTTTGCAATACTTCTGAGCTCTCTGCTACTCTTAATATGACTGCTGAGATGCTGACTCAGTTTGCTTAGTCTGGAGTCCTTCATAAAAGATTTTCTTTTGCTTAGAATAAAAGTTGCAGATACTACAGCAACTTTGGTTTAAATGTGAGCTACTTTCCATTCTTGTAATCTATTTCTTCAGTCAGTTGAATTAATTTCATTCCACAAAAGGTACCTTTTAGAAATTGAAAAACTTTTAAGTCCTCCACCAAATTTAAGCTGAATCAGGTTGTAATCACAAGCCACTTTTTATAACCAGAACATATAGAGTATAATCTACATTTTCTGATGACTTCTCTATTATCTAAGCACTTTTTCTGATCACTTCCCTAGAGCCCCTCTTCTCACTTCCTTGCCCCAGTGCAAGTAGACAAGGCTGTCCTGCATTTCACTCCCCAGGGGTGTCCTGTGATTACTCTTTGCCTTTCCCAGAAAATCCTGCTCATATGCCTGACCATAAAACCAGGTGAAGAACCTGCTGTCCTTCCCTCTCCCTCTAAACAGGGAGCATCTGATCTCTAATCTCCCTGCAGGAAATCAGGATCTCTTGGTAAGATGTTTCCCAGTTGCATGGGCCAGCTGCACCTGGTTGCTGTGACCTGTACACACATGAGTGTGCCGGGCTTGGAGCGTGAAGCTACAGGAACCACCTTTTTCTCCCCATGTGATCAAAGCATTGTCTTATCCAGGCTTTTCCTTCTTATTTCCTGCAGTCCGGTCGATCTGTTGTGTGTATGCCAAGGCACAGCCCTTTGCACCTGAGCTGTGGACGAAGCCTGGGCTGGGAATGAGTGTTCCAGCTGCAAGACAATGCTAAGAAGGGCATGGCATTTTAATCTTATTTCCTGATGCACCTCCTAAGTCCTGACGGAAGATTGTGATTCTGAGGATGATGTCTCATCATTTGCAAATTAGATGTTGTAATCTGCTTCTAAATGAATCTTCTCAGGGGCATTACTCAGGGTCAGATTAAAATTAAGTGAGGGAAAGACTGATTAAAATATAAGGTGAGTTTCCGTTCTGTGTCTCTGGTGGGTGCAGCACAAAACCCTTGAAAAGTCAAAGGTACTTTTATCCACCTTTTTTTTTTCTTTCTCTTCCAGCTCTTCCAACCACCCCAGTATTACCATGCAAGGTTGTGGGAAATTGGGCTCTCCAAGGATTTTGTCCACATTAGTGGTGATTCCTTTAACAAACAATATCCCAAGATAGATGACACATTGCTGAGTGAGAAAAAATTATTTCAACGTCTTCTGTTTGTTGAGTCTTGGTCTGGCTTCTGAGAGGGGAACAATCCAGGACAGCTCACAACAGGCTGACAGAGGCTGGTTGCACATCACCAGGCACCCAGCTTCTTATCTGGGGATGTCTCCTGGCCACTTTTGTGTTCCCTGACCCACATCAACCTTTATTTACCTTTTATAATCTTGGATTAATTCTGGCTGGATTCAGATGACTGGGACACCAGGCTGATGCCATCAGAGTAATATAGAGCACTGCAAATGGGCCAATAAAATAATATTTGCTTTTAATTTTGACTGAAATAAATGACTTAGTGAGCCACTGTATTTCAAAGCTTTGCTACAGCAGATCAAAACTGTCCTGTTAATTAACTGCCATGTTAATTAATTAGACGTGTGTTTAGCTGCAGTCAAATAGCAGAGTATTTATTTTTCTCACGCTTTACAAATGGCATTAACATTTCAAGTTTATTGTCTCCTATCTGCTGTGACTGAACACAAAGGGTGTTTATGATGAACAGTGCTTTAAACTGTTCTGTTTCATTCTCCTTTCTGCTCCCACCCCATCCACTGGCACCCAACCTGGGGCCTTTTCTTCCATGCCCACCTCCGTCCCACACGGCCCCAAGACCACTGGGACAGCTTCATGTTGTATGGCAAGCAACATTCCCCCATCTTGAAAATATTCAGCTTTATATGAGATTCCTTACAAAGTGCTCTGATAAGAGTCATTAAGCAGTGAATGCTGCAGAGTGACCTGTCTTCTTTCTCCAGGGGGGTAAACTGAGGCAGGGGGCAGTTGTCTGTGGTTATACAGCAGGGAAGATGTGCCACCTTAAAAAGCCCATACTTGATGCCTCAACACACTGTCCTGTGAGGCATTGGTTCCCATCTCAGCTCTAAACTCTGTGCTTTGGTTTCTGCTCCTGTTTCACCTGTTAAAGCTCCTCGTAGTCTTGGTAACTGGAGAAATTGCTCTTCCCCACCGCTGGCAAGTCTGCACAGGGCTCTCCGAGCCAATTAATACTATCTTATTTAAAGCCCTCCTAATCTAATTAGGTGTCTCTCGTGAACGTACCAGCAACAAAGGCTGCACATCCAGAACTACTATGCGATGCATGGAACAAAGAGCATTTGGAGATTTTTCTGTTCAGGGCCTCTTAATGTAAGAGCTCCAAATACGCTGGGTGATACATGACATTTTCATGCCAGTGAGGCGTGATCCAGTTCCTACTGAAGACCATAAAAAAGGCCCCTGCTGACATTTGGCTTTGACTCAAGGCCTACATCTTTATCAGAAAGCTCTGCTGTCTGCCAATTTTTGGAGTCTAATGCACATATTCAGGAAAATGCAGGGACAGCTACAAGAAGCACGCTAATGAAACCAGACAGGTATATCAATAATACAGTTTAAGTCTTTTTAGACTAATATTTGGCACAATAGGCTCTATCACAACAGATATTCTCCTTTTCTCTGAACTCTCAGAAAAAGAGATTTAAAATTTGGCCAATTTTGTAGACATCATGATGGCATTAGCATTTATTTCTAGGCTACAGGATATATTGTTGCTTGTAAGAAAGATAACTACTTGAAAAATGTCTGTGTTGTCACTTGGACCCCAGGCTGATCCGGCGATGAAATGAGCTGTTGTTAAACAAAAGCAAGATCTCACCAAGAAATGTCCACAGTTACTCAAGGTGCAGCATTTTCTTCTCAGAGTCTGGTAGAAATACTTACCTCCATTGCAGAGTGCCAAACAGCTTCTGCTGTACCTGTTGTCTTTCTTTTAAGCATAGATTTGAATTGTATAAAAGTATTGTATTAGTGCATTGTCGTGGTTCCGCTCGAGTGGGCAGCCGAGCTCCACCACAGCCGCTCTCTCACTCCCCCTCCTCAAAGAGGAATGGGGAGAAAATATGTGAAAAGGGCTCAAGGATTGAGATAAGGACAAGAAAATCACGCAATAATTATTGTAATGGGCAAAACAGACTCGGCATAAGGAGATAGTAAGATTTATTGCCTACAACTAACAAGCGAGAGAAGTGAGGAAACAAAGAAAAAAAAAACAAAAGCACCTTCCCCCCCCATCCACCCTCTTCCACCTCCTCCCCCCGAGCGGCGCAGGGGAACGGGGAATGGGGGTTATGGTCAGTCTACAGCACTTCTTCTCTGCCGCTCCTTCTCGGTCACTCTCGTCCCCTGTGCTGTGGGGTCCCACCCACGGGATGCAGTCCTTGATGAACTGATCCGGCGTGGGCTTCCCACAGGCAGCAGCTCTTTCAGAACTGCTCCAGATATGGGTCCGTACCACGGGGTCCATCCCTCAGGAGAAAACTGCTCCAACCTGGCTCCCCTACGGGCAGCAGCTCCTGCCGGGTCACCTGCTCCTGCGTGGGCTCCTCTCCACGGGCTACAGGTCCGGCCCGGAATCTGCTCCGGCAGGGGTCTTCCACAGGCGGCAGCCTCCGTCGGTGCAGGGCCACCTGCTCCACCGTGGTCTCCTCCACGGGCTGCAGCGTGGAACCCTGCTCCACCGTGGTACTCCATGGGCTGCAGGGGGACATCCTGCTTCACCATGGTCCTCACCACAGGCCGCAGGGGACTTCTGCTCCGGCGCGTGGAGCACCTCTCCCCCTCCTTCTACACTGACCTTGGTGCAAGGCTGTTCTCCCACTCCCTTGACTCTCCCGGCTGCTGTGTGGCGCAGCGTTTTTTCCCTGTCTTAAATATGCTCTCACAGAGGCGCAAAACAACATCGCTTATTGGCTCGGATCTGGAAAACAATGGGGCCCTTCCCAAACATGGGGCAGCTTCTAGATCTTTCTCACAGAAACCACCCCTATGGCTCCCTGCTACCAAAACCTTGCCACGTAAACCCACTACATGCATATATCATCACATAGATCTAGGTATACGGCTAGTAGATGAAGGTGTGTGTATGTCATAAGTCTCTCTACAGGTCAACTTGAAGCGTAGAGTATAAAAGCAGGGATAGCAGGGCAGGAGGATGGTTGAGGACAGGTTCAGATGAGCCTCGTGAAAGAATGGAATAAACAGGCTGAACACATTCAGAATCTTGAGGCAGTAGGAAGTACGGACTTCCGAAGGACACACTTCAGGCAGGCTGTAAACCAAATCCAGGATGAACAGTTATATCCTGCCAGCTACGTGCAAAATGGCTGGGGTTTCAAAGCCCTCTTTTTTAATCACATGGTGTTTTTTTTGGTGAATATATAGAGGAAGTCAATTGTAGAAAACATTAAGAAATCTTTCATGATCAGGTAATGGAAGGTCCAGGATGAATGAAATAATTTTGGTAAATGACTGGTAGAAGTTATGGGTTGGTTCTACTCTGATTTCCACTGGTATGAAGTAGAAATGTAGCCCACCAATGTCAGTGGGCTAAATCAATGAAAACGGGAGAAGAATTAGTGCTTTCACAATGTTCCTCAGTTTCAAAGTCCTACTACATTACAGCAGTGCTTTCAGATCCAGAGCTGCATAGATGTAAATGTGTCTTACTATTAAATGTCTGCTAATTTTACTCAGGGAAATAATCCTTGCTGCTCTTTGTCCAGCGGAGTTTTGCATAACCTAAGGTAAGTGAATCAGAAGTGTGATTTAAGAACAAGGCTAGACCCTAAAGAATTTAAAACTAGAAGGGACATTAAACTACCCAAACTCATCAGAAACGGCAGGTGCTTTTCTCTATATTTCATCTTTCCAGAGGCATCTTTCTCCAGCTGGGTAAAAGGAATGGAGGAGTGGGGGAAGATTGGAAAAAAAAAAGCAAAAAAAAAAAAAAAAAGCAAGCAGAGTGCTTGAAGGAGAAATGACATAAAAGAAGAATGAAGAACTACAAGCTTAAACAACAACAAAAATAACAAAACAAACAAACAACAAACAGACAAACAAACAAAAAAAAGAAAACCACCCCTTAGAGAGCAAGCATTACTCACAGGAAAATTACATTTACTGTGTCATGGTTAGATGGAGAATTTTTTTCTTTGAGCTCCATTCTAATGCCATCATCTTTGTTTTGGCAGGTTTTCTCTCTTTTAGGGCATTAATACACTTCGACCATCCCACCAGATTCTGCCTGTTTCTCTGAGATGTGGTCACATAAAACAAGATAGTGTGGATATCAGAAACATTGGGAAAAAATAACTTGAACTCAAGGACACTACTCACCCTGCTTTGCCTTCACTGAAGCCAGGATTTTATCTAGGGAATAAGATTACTGAACACAGCACAACCCTTCATGTACCCTGGGTGCTCATGTCATCAACTAATTGCTCTAGATTTCTTTCTCCAGATTTTACAAATGGCAGAGACCATCTATGAGAAGCAGGCAGAAAGGAATTGTCTGGCTTCAAATGATTCTTCAATGGTCTTTGGGTTTAAAAAAACAAACAAACAAACAAAAAAAGGTTTAGGGTCCAGGTAAAGGGGTGTGCCTGTCACAAGGCTGTAAATATGAAGAACTGATCTTTTAGCAACAGGTTACTTTCTCCATTATTGACAAATATCTTCTTAACAACAAAATGTTGACTTTTCCATTTTGTCTGTATTCAAGAAATTTCTTCTGAGAATGAGAACTTGCTTTCAAATTCCCATTCAGAATTATTCATTGTCACTTTACTCTCATTTGTCCCTGTGCCAGTGTTGCCATCTTACTTAAATAGTTCTTAATCTTTTAATGACTACCTGGTGATTAGTCATTTAACAGATTTATACAGAGCAATCATAACTCCATTTTGCAGTCTAAGCCGCCCACACTCCTTTATTCTGTTCTTGTGTGGTGAGTTCTCCATTTCTCTCTTCTTTTTAATGACCCTTCTTTGCTCTTCTCCCACTTTGAATTTACGTTTTTGAGTATGGGCTTGTGTGGAGTGGTGTAGATCAGACTGTCACAGTCATTTGTACAATAGCATGAACACATCTTCACCTACAAGAAACACCAACATGATGCACCCCACAATTACTTCTGTATTTTTCTGTCTGCATCACAACAGATCATCTAGCCCTGAGCAGTCTTGTCCCTGGTTTGTCTTTGTGGCTTTGGGTCTTAATGCAACTCAAAGAGGAGTTTTGGTGTTCTGAGTGAAAAAGGTCTGTTATGAGGAACCATGGAGGTCAGCCAGGCTTCATTTAACTTTCACAAGGGGAGAATTGCAAACTGGTAAGAGCTGCAATCCCTTTACTCAAAATAGTACTTCTGAGCCACATGTACCTACAGAAGAACAGATACAGGACCATGAAGAACACAACATGATGTAGTATTGTGCTCTACTGGTCTTTTTACAAGTTGTACTGGCACTTAAGATGCCAGTGGGGAAGTCTGGGACTTTGGGAATGACGGCTGTCACTAGACTAAGAAGGACGAAGGAGTTCTTGACTATAAGGCACTAGTAAGAAGGCAGCTGCTGGTACAACCTTCTCCTTACTGCCTGAATCATGCTGCCTGATACAATTTTCACAGAGTGTTCATATTGTTTAAAAAAATGTGCATGCAGCCCCTCTCCCTGTTAAAAATCCAAAGGCAATGCTCCTGGAACTGCAAGTGGTAGATACTTGGTAGTTGAAATATGTTTGAGAAGATTTCCTGTTATCATCCTTCCTTGCTCCTGCTGTTCTGCTACCATGTTTTTATTACAAAAGAGGTGATGATTCTTAAGAAATAAGGAGACAGTTATTATACATTGGAAAATGTCCAGCATTTCTTCTAGGATTGTTATTTAGAGCAAGTCTCTGGCATCTAGTCCAGTCCTAGTGGTAGTAAGGGAAAAGTCAGATCTAGCTGACAGAGTAGTGCAAACCAGGTTGGTGACTTGTAGTTAACAGCACACATGGTGGAGGCTGCAAAATGTTAATGAAGAAAATAAGCTCAAATTCCTTCAGCATAAATCATGGTGAGCTGTAACTGAAGCAGGCTACAACCACAGTCCAAAGTGCAAATCTCAAAGGAATAGCTGTTACCTGTTTTTTATAATGTCTTCTTTACCCAGCCATTAGAAAGACAGCAATGATAAAATGGAAATGATAATGCCTTCCACCTGAAGCAATGCCAAGCATGAGTTTTAGTGAAGATAATGCGCTTGATGGGAAGGCCACTTTGAAATGGGCTGATGGATGGAAAAGCCCATTCGCCAGGTCTAAAGTAGCTTCTAGATCAAAAATGAGTCCACTGGTGTGGAGTTTATCTGATCATATGTGGATAGCTACAGTGCAAATATCTGCATCTGAGCTGGTTGTTTAGCATATTCATTGGAAGAAAAGAAGCATTTGGGGGGTTATGATTCATTTGATCCTAAAGCAAATGTCTACAATATTGATTATTCTCTAAAATTATTCCCTAAAAATACCTGTTTCTATTGACTTTTAGGGGTTCTTAAATTGGTAGCCGGGAGGAACACATCTGTATTGTAGATATAAAGATATATGAGATGAGTTTATCCTGTTGCCTGCAGCTCATTGACAGTTTGGGAAACCTGGAATAGTTATTGCTGTTCAACAAATAATCTCCTATACTATCTATCTTGTGAACAATAAGACCTTGGGACTTGTGCAGGATCATTCCAATGATTCAGCTTCTCCTACAAAGGGACAGATGTGCTACAAGTTATTGGGTACTGCAATCTAAATTACTAGTGCATTGTACCCAACAAACTTTCTTATTCTTCACCCAGATAGTAACATAAAAGTTACATTACAGTAAAGGAACGGAGAATTGGAGAAAGACAAAAAGGAGTTTATGCTAATTAAAATCAAAATAGATCAAGAGTATTTTGGAAACTGAGGTTAAAGATATTATTACCATGCCAGCTTGAGCTTGTACCTTGCACGGAGCAGAAGTACTGCACTAGAGTCACAGAAGATGTATAAGCATATTCCTCAGCTACAGTGACAGTGCAAATCTGCCATAAAAAATTGCATGAAAAGATTAAGTTACATTCCTGCAGCAGAAAGAAGAGAAATAGTTATGCTCCTCAGCAGACTACAGTCAACTGTTAACACTGCAGTCTAAAAATGCTGTTGCAGGTATTGCAACTGCTTGGAATTTGCCGTGGCCTCTGTGCAGAAACCAGCAAAAGGGAAAAGAATACACGTCTTCTGTCAAAAACAATTTCACTGGGGCATGACGAGAAAGATAATCTACCACAAGAGAAATCCACACTGAAAAATACTAGCTGTAACTGAATGAGTGTCCAAATAGTATATATATACATATATGCTTTTGTCACAGATAGGGTAAAAGGAATCAGCTACTGTGGAGTAGCTAAAGTGGAGTTCAAGGGAAAACAAAATTATATTTTTCATCTCTTTCATTTTGTGTGGATGCAGCAGGCAGGTGGTGAAAGGTAGTTGTCTTTGAGCAAAAATGTCTTTTTCCTTTGCACCTTAAACTATTTTTCTTCAAAGTATGGTGTTGCTGGATAAGTGCTTCTTAAAGTATAGAAAGTGAGGTTTTTTGTTTTGTTTTGTTTTGTTTTCCACAGGTAAGATGGCACCACCTGAGAGCAATGCCCACTGATTTACAGGCAGATACAGCCCTTGCAAGGCTAACATGACAAGGGAATCTTGACATGAGAGATTCACTTCAGACCAAACAGCTCTCCTATCAGCTGAACACCACTCAGTTGGTCTGAGTGGACCAACAGTAGAAGTAGGTGCTTGCAGACAATGAACATGGTCTCAAATCTTACTCCCCCAAAACATAATCATAATCCATACTCAAAGAGAAAAAGAATTGCTCTAAAGAAAACAAAAAAGATGCTGATGAGCTGCTAGCTCTGAGCCCCATGTCCCAGTAAAGCAGTGACCTGCACTCTTTACTATATGGCACATTTGATTACACGGAATAAACCCTTTCTCAAGCCCTGGGGAGACATCAGCAGCCAAACTGACTCCAGCAGCCTCAACCCCAGGAGGAGGGGTCCATGTTCACAAGTCCAGAGGTAGGACTGAGGTCCCAGCTTTTTCACAATGTGGGGGTTTTCTCCTGTTGCTGCATCAGTCCCTGAAGGTGAGAACACCCTTGGTTTCTGTGCTGTACCTACTGAGGAAGCAACCCCAAAATGGGGGGTTCACAAGTAAGCAACTGAAAGCAGACAAGCCAACACTGATCTACTAGTATTTATAAACACACAGGGTTCCTGTTATTTGCTGGTTTGTTTTTTTTTTTTTTTCTTTTTTTTCTTTTTTTCCTGCTCTTTGAGGCTTGTAGTATATGCATGGCACATATCTGAGCTTTTATCTACAGCCATTAGGACTGGAACTTTCCTCTTTTAAATGAATGCTAAGATTCTCACATAATGACAAGAGATGGGGAAAACATCAAATATCATGAGACATGTGAAAAACATCTTAAGTTGGCAGTACTGCACATAAAAAGAGACAGCTCTTGCCTTGAAGAGCTACAGTCCAAACATGAGACAAAGAGTGGTGGAAAGTAGCATTACCACAATTTTACAGGTACAGCAAGATTAAGGAAGAACTCGTCAAAGGTGAAACTAGGCACAAATCTCTGGCCAGAGACCTAGCTATTGGGATACATTTCTTCTTCGTTATGCAGTCTTAATTGTCATAGGGAAAATAAAATATTGTGCACGTTGCCAGAAGACTGTTTTCCTTGCTAAAACAGGCAAATTATGCTATTGTTGTGACAAATCATACTAACAAATTGCTTTAGTGGGCCATAAGCTTCACAAATAGAATTTGTTGCAGTATGGGATGTACGTATTTTTCAGTGAAACCAATTAAAACATTGTTACAGCATCCAGCAAAAAATAATTTTGAAATAGATCCAGTGAGTATTTCTCGAATTATTTGCGAGGGTGTGTGGAAAAGCAAACAAAATCACATGCCCTGCAATTCCTCAAAGCATCAGGAAGGTGACAGGCTGTGACCCTTCCTCTTGCATTGCTCTGCAGAATCTGGTCGAAGCACTGACCAGAGCATAGCACATAATAAGCCCCTCTTATCCACTGAAGTGACTGCATCATTTTCACCATGGTGTTAACTTGCTTCAGTTTGCCAGATTATTATAATCAGAAACCTAGCCAGTTCTCAGCTGTAGCTTATTTTGACAGCCAATGACAACACAGTGTTCCTTCAAGTTGTTGGAACATTGATTATGGTGGTTATAGAGATGAGGTAAAGCTATATGCACTTGTTCTGTATTATTTAATGAGTCATTGAAATTAATAACTGTCGTGTCTTATCTTGCATTACAGTTGAGGAGCACATTGGTTATAGCCAACAGTAAGTTGAAAGTCTGGTTGTTTTGCTAATAGATCTGTTGTACTTGTGAGCAGTGCTGTTACTGCTCAGTCCCTAGAATTGTACTGTTTTTGTGTTCTTGTAAAATCTCATAATATCCAGAGGCTATTTTTTAATTACTTGATTGTACCTTCTTTCAAATTAATGGAAGTGAATACATCTGTGTTAGTATTAACACAATTCAATTAATCATATTTTAATTCATTTGCTGGTAGTTGCATGGAATAATGAATTGATTAGAAAGGCAACATATGCCATCTTCATCAATTACTGAATTAAAAAACAAAACCAATACTGAAGTGAAATTTTGAAGGTTTAATTCTTATAAAATCTCTGAACATTTTATCGATAAATGGTATTATAATAAAATTATCTAATTAAACACAACCTAACACTGTATATATACTGTAGCTCTTCATGGCACTTACCATTGCAGCTTTTGTTGCTGCCTGATCCTATTCCAGTTAAGCTGTCATTTAAAGCATGAAATGATGAGTGCATAAACTAAAACTACTTGATAATTACTTTGTGCTGCTTTTTCTTTTTTTCTGTTGAAAAACTGCTTCTGAGAGCTGACCATGGAAGAGCCTGTGCTGGTAGGACATGATGTGTGAAATGCAGAGGGCCTTGACTTCACCAGAAACTTGGCCCTGGTGACACTCAGTGTGCTTCTTTTGGCTTCATTCGGGGGAAGCAGACCTTTTGAAACATACCATTACCATATTCTTCCTTCATGCATTGTCTTGCCTGAACAGGACTCATGGCTCCACTCTGGAGTCCCTGATAAAAACACACAGAGAAAGAATTTGAAAGACGAGGGAGCACTTTAAGTCCTGTGTGAGGTTGGGTTTGTCCTTTTTTATGAACTTAATAACAAAGTACTTTTGAAAATTGTTTCTTCGATTGCCATAGATAAGTACCATAAAACATACCCAGCAGGTAAATAGATATTTTCACACCAGTGTTCACTTCCCTCCCAATTTGCTCAGCCCAGAACTATTTCCATTTCTCCTTTCCCCACACACAGAGCAATGCTGTGGTCAGTCAGAAATCTCATTGTTACAAAGTAGGCCAAAGAATTCACTTTCCTCGAGAAGTCAATCTGATTGATTTTTCTTTCCGTGTCTATTGATTACAAACTTTAAGGAACATTGCTATTGTCATGGTTGCCTCAGTAAGAGAAGATGGAAGGGAGACATAATAAAACTGTCTTCAGATATGTAAGAAGTAGCTGGAAGGAGGACAGAGAAAACAATTCTCATCCCTGGTGGGCAGGGCAAATGGTTTAGGGGCTTAAATTGCAGCAAGAGTGGTTATGTCAGCCAACAGCAAGACTGTTCTCAGTGATGAAGCACTGGAAGACATTGCTAAAGGGGGCAAACGTTCCTTAGCATTTGTGGTCTTTAAAATGGGCCCGGACAATTGTCTCTATCAAATTGCTTAGGGAACGATATAAGTGTCTTAGGACAGCAGAGAGATCTGAGAGACTCTCAGTTTTCTTTCCAAGCCCTGGTGTCCTGTGGGAGTTGGGCTCCATACTTGGACTCTCCTGAGGCTCCACTACAAGTCACTGTCAAAATGGGCATGGCTTGCTGTGATCACCTAGGGACAGAATTTTGTGGAGGTACCATTGGGGGTACCATTGGCAGGCAGGAAGGAAAGGAGGTGGCTGCAAGTTTCCACCACCATTCCCCTTTCCAGCCCTTCCTTGGCTCCCATTCTTGCACTGCATATTCAATCTGCCCCCAACCCAAATCCAGCCTCGCCCCCACTACCACCCCTTTGGAGCTGCAGTACCACTGCATGTATGCATCCTGCCATGCAACCTCACCGCTGGGGCTGCTGCCTTTGTTGGGCACAGGTGGGACATTTTGATGTCCATGTGCTATGCATGCTACAGAAGCAGGCAACCTTCCTGCACTGGCCAATGCTACAGATAAAAAAAAAAAAAAAAAAAAAAACAAGTAACGCCACTAGACCATTCAGCAAACTCCAAATAAATACCATGGGTTAATGAAAGAATAGAAATAATTAATTTAATTAAGCAGTACAAGTCAGGACAACTTTTTTTTTTTTTTTTTTTTTTTTTTTTTTTCAAGGGAGATTTGCCTGGAGCATGAAACTCTGAGGAACATCCTAAATATGGCATTTTACTATCAAGTTTTATGGGCACAGGACAAGGAATACAGTGGGAATACTACTTTCATGGTCAGCCAGATAAGAGGATCCTCACTTTCCATGTTGGACAATCCCAGCCCTGCGTGGTACCAGAGTCCTCTCTGAAATTTTCACACAACATTTCTGCTGGGAACACTTCAATACCTACGTGCTTTGTGGCATCAGTGCGGCTCCATGGACAGCATCAGCTGGCAGCCTGAGCCTGCTTCTTCCCTGAGCCAAGCACGGTGGTTTTCCACACCTGCAACACCCGGGCTGATATTTTTCTATGCTATACCCCAGGTTGAACGTCTTCATGCTCAAGGTGTCCTGGTTCTGGCAGTAAAAGCAGTGCAGACTAGGGCGGCTTGGTGGCTGTTGTCAGACGTCTCAGCGCTCTGTGCCGAAATGACATCTCGTCATCACATGCAGACAGGAAGCAGCAAGCAGGCGAGAGAGAAAATATAACAAAAAGGATTTCTGTGTCTGCCAAGGGAACAGTCCATGCGCAAAATCCTGGCTGCTGAAAAGGTAGGCAGCAGAGTCAGAAATGACGGCTTTGGTTTTTTAGTGCTCTCTTCTTATCTGAATGTTCATTATGTATCTATTAGTGAATAAAAAGTAAGTGAATGCAAATGTCACGTGGATATCCTTACAGGTTTCCAACAATTAGCTTTTTCAAATGGTAAATTTCTACATCTGCTTCTGCATTTATGCATCTAGATTTTAGCTAGCTCTATCACACTGAAAGCACATCATATTTTCTCTCTGATTTTCAATGTATTAAAAACACACACACACAAAAAAAACTAGATATGTTAAATGTGTGAATTAAAAATCGCTCCTTTTTTACCTTACAAGTGGAATAAAAATTGCTAACATTGTCCTCCATTTTTGTTTCACCTTTGAATTGAAATTCACACTCTTTTGCTCTTAAAAAAAATCCATAAATTTACTTTGTGACAGTTGTAGTAAACTATAGCACTTTAGAAAAGACCTTCTGTGTTTTCTTTTAACACAGATCTTGTTCCCAGTAAGATTTATGCATAAGCAAGAGGGAAAGTCTTGCTAGGTTTTTTGGTTAAAAATTCCCCCAGATTTTAAGCACTAAACTGATCATAGGCTGAAAACTTCTGAAAAAAAAAAAAAATCTCATGAATTTTGTCAAACTTATAGCCTTCCAAAAAATGTTGCTATTTTTTGAAGCAGTCAATTCTTGTTAAAAAAAAAAAAAAAAATCTGTGTAAAATTCCATTTTCCTGATGAAAAAAATTTGGACACTACATTTGACACTTACCTAACCAGTTCCTTAGGGTGCCTTAGGAAGTTATTCCTTTTAGCCACAGATGCTGGGGGGCTTGGAGAGGAATAAGCAAGCCCATAGCAGAAAACGCTCTACGGCCTGAGACTCAAGACTTCTCTCTGAGGAATGCTTTGTGGTGTTTTCTTGCTCTCTCCTGTGTCTCTTCACTAAATCTCCCTTATTTTATTTCAGGTTTTTTTTTTGAGGAGTTTTTTTTTGGTTGGTTGGTTGGTTGGTTGTTTTTTTTTTGTCTCTAATAAATGAACAGTTTTCATCCATAGTATATGGTTTGTGTGCGTATGCAGCTGGAAGACAGAAGGTCCAGTTTTGTTTTACACAGAGACTAAGGGTGAACAGCAAAGCAATTCAGTTTTGGTGCAGAGGACCTGATGTTCATGATATAGATGGTTATGGAAGTTTTACTTCAGACTAGCTCTAGTGTGGCCCTCTCCTTCTTTTGTGGCTGGGTCCCAGTGGCAATGCTCCTGGCCAACAAAATCTGGTTTAGATCGATCCCAGAAGAAACCAGTTTGTGCTTTCCAATGCAGCTTCAGAAAGCATGCCAAACAGGGAGGTTCAGATCAAAAGGGCATTCCTGATCTGAACAGAAACACTGGTGCTGTGGCACCCCGAGCTGGATTGAGGTACACTTCAATGCAGAAGTTGCAAGGCCACCAGAAGAGTCCTGTGGCCAAGTATCTTCATGGATCTTAGATGTGGACCTTTTGGGTGGGGTAAGATGGTGGCAGGTGGTGGTCAGAGAATTGAAGATACAATCACCCTAAACCTGGGCTTCTCAGGCCACTAAAAAGCAGAATCAGCTCCCCACATCTCCTGTTCATGGTGGCAACCCACAGCCAAGAAGCAGCAACTTTTTGAAATGTACTTATTTCATCCTTTGTGTTCATTGGACCATGTTTTTGTTTTGTTTTGTGGGGTCACCTGCAATGGCAAAAATGGACATCAGCTAGTGCCAACTCTCAGCTGAGTCTGAGGGGTGACTGCTTCATCTGGCAGTGAATTAAATTAAGAAGCAATAAAATCAATTTCATTCCATACAGGAATGACTATACAGGATTTTAACAAGGATTCCTTCACCTTTTCTCAATTTACAGGTCTGGTGAGTTCAGACCAAGGTAAATCCTACATCTCTATGTGTGTACATGCAGACTAGCTCCCTTCCCCTTCATTCAGTACCAGTGTGATTGCACTAATTTTCTCCACTTTCTCTGGCAGTGGGGAAATTCAGCCATTCTGTCACAAATTAAACGCGTTCTTCATAGATAAGGCAGTCATTGCAGCTTCCTGCATGGAGCCCAAAATTTTCATCCTATTTAATAATCAGACACTGTAAAATGGCACTTTAAATGTATTCACAGCTTTCAAACATCTGGTGCATATTGCTGATGTGCAGCAGACGACTAAGTTTTATTTATTTTGGAGCATAATACCACAGCCTGACTATTTAAGAGAGAATATATGAGAGAGAACATCCCAAACAAAGGCTTATTGGTGAACTTACCTGCCACTGCCCTTTATTCATCTGCTGAAACAGTATGTACATATTTGCATAAGTTGATCTGCTCAACAACAATCAAAGCCATCAGCATCCTGCTATCATTAGTTTTTGCCTCATTTATGCAAAAACTCCATTTATATGGGTGAGCAGTATGGATGAAACTTACTATTTCAAAAGTGCTTGCAAAGGAGGGGAGGTTTTGTCAGAAGTGTTTAGTCATTTTGGAACCTGAGAACTATTTCTATAAATTTTGGCTAAGTAATTTAAGTATTTATACATCTTTTTCAGTTTCAGTCTAAACATGAAATTTTTCATGCTTTATAGTTTCTGGAAAAATAGTACTACTATGTCTTTTCCTTTTATTTTAATGACTTTTGTAATTGATTGTTCTAATGCATGTGTACTCTAAAGATATATTTTATCTGAATGGGAGTATCAGTGAGCAGGTAACAGTTCTGTGGATGTTTGCATTTGGGGGCTGATATGAAACAGTTTGCTTGTATCGGTGAATGCAGTCCTAGCATTCATGCCATATGGATTGGTGAACACATATAGCCTACAAAACAATAATCACCTAGAAGATATCATTCGCACCTTCACTGCTAACAAGAACAAGAAGTTCAAAAAGAAAAACAAACAAAGAAAACAACAACAAATGTATGTTGTTGTATGATAACTGAGATCTTAAGAATAGCCATACAGTCTGAGACAAAAAAATCTTGCCTCCAACAATAGTCTGTAGTCTAGTTCCAGAAATATATTATTTTAGTTTGACAAGGTTTGTTTTCCATAAACTAATTTGGACTGGAATCAGTTTTATTTTTATCCTTAAAATCAAGTCCTATACTCACAATGCAACATTTTGTTTTGCTTCCAAATAGTTCTGACATGCTTGTAATATCAAAGCTTCATGCTATGGGGTTTTTAAAATACTGACATGCCATTGACTTTCTTCCAGTCTTCTGGAAATCACTGGAAGTTTTCCAGCATGCTGAAAATCACCATTTCTGCTCCTCAGAGCTCTTCACTCGTCTGTCTTAAAAATCACAGGTGTAGGTTATCCAGACCTGCTGATTTTAGATGTTTAATCTTTGTAGCTGCTACTTAACTTCTTCTAGCTTCATGCTTGGAATGCTGGTCCACACATAGAGCTGCAATATCACCAGATTTAAAGTAGTACAAATTTGCATGCACACTGAACCAAAATGCTATATCAGAGATAGCCCAATATCAAGATAAAAGTCTTAGCACTATTTCTGAGATCTAGACCCTTAGTAACTTCTTCAGTGGTGCTGTGCTTCCACTTTCTCTTTCCACTTGCCTTGACAGGTATATTTTCCTCCAAGACACAGGGAAGACATGGGTAACGTTGCACATAGCTGTGTTTGCCTCTCCAGTCAGACTGGCCAGGTCTCTATCTGCAACCCAAAGTGGGAGTCAGCATGTGTCCAAACCAAGAGCCATATTCAGACTCAGATAGCTTCTGTACTGCCCCTACTCAGACAAATGCACATACAAGCCAGCATTTCGACAGATAACAATGCCCCCTTTCTCCCCTGACCTCCCCCACATTTTTTTATTTGCAAGCAAATAAGAGGAGTTCAGTAAGTATATCGGTTTAAGCATTATTATAAGCCATCAACACTTTGTTGACACCACAGTTTATGATGGGAAAAAAAAAAAAAAGAGAGTGCTCTGGGTCACCGATCAGGTAATGACAAATGTTGCATGCTGTTGATGCTATTCTAGTTTAATGTGGTTTACCTCAAATACTTAATGCTGGGCATTATGTGTTACACACACAGACATACCACGCAAGGGAAAAAAAAAAAAAAAAAAAAAGAAAGCTTATTTCATTCAGAACAATTCAGGACAAGACATCTGACTTAAATTTTTCTAGCATGTAGGTCTTGCCATAGCATTTGTTTTTGAAGTGGAATATAACTGCAGCTGATAGAGAATGTTTTGATGGGAAATTTTCTCCTGAGAAAATGCAGATTCATAAACATGGATTTTTTTTCATTGAAATACACAGGGAAAGAAAATCATTTAGGACCAATATAGAAATCCTGGGTCAGAGGGAGAACCCCACAAGTGGCTGAAGGGCTAGTTTGGATGGGAGATATAAGTGTCTTTCACATGATCTCAGCAGTGCATCTCAGGCAATGAAACACACTCAGGGAGAGCCAGCACAGCCAAATGCTCACTGAATGCTTGAAAATGGCAGTTAAAGTATTAGATACAGGTAATGTTTTTCAGTACAGAACTGGCTGCAGATATTGCTGATCAGCTCTGGGTAAATTTCTGGGACTGACAGCTGAATTCTGGTGATAGTGAGTATTACTGAGCTTTTGCAGTGGATAAGCTGTTGGCCTTATCCTGGTTAGGGAAATTTACCATGCCAAATAACATTTGTCACCTGCAATAAAGGAGTAATGCTTTCCTTGTCCACATTTGCAAGTTACTCAGCCACATGCCATTATAGCACATCAAAGAGGCTGTGCATTACCGAGCTTAAGAGCCAGAATCACTGAGTGTGACTGAAAGTGTTCATAAAGAGACCTAAAATTTCACATTGCCACAGAAGCTGTGGGCATGGGAGGCAGGAAGTAGTGTGCTATGATTTTGCTATGTCTCATCAAAGCAAGCTTCTTCTCCAGCCAGACTCCCGTCACGCATGCTGCTCCAGCCATGGAGGTGGCAGAGCCCTGGAAACAGGACCCAGACCATGTCTGAGCAAGTGAAAGGCCTAGCAGGGCCTGAAGGGCCTGAAGGACCTCTGAGAGATCTGGGTTGTGTCCAGCCAGCTTTGGGTGCAGACAGAGCTAATGTGTGACGGTCCCCTCACCAAGCTGGCAAGCCCTCACATTTTCATCAAAGGGAATCTGTGTAATGAGTCCCTTCTGATAAATGCTAAAGCTGTGGAAAAATCCATCTTCAAAGTTTTCCTCCAAGCTTTGTATCAAAGACTTCTGGAATAAGAAGCAATGAGGCTGCAGGTTTATGGGATCTTTATCCCAACAAGTTTCTTTCTCTATAGAAACATGGATAAAACATAGTGGTAACTTTTCTCACAGTAGGTTCTTGGCTCATTGCTGAAAAATATTTTTTTTTTTTAAAAAGGTACTAGTAAATGCCTGTCCCCATTCAAAAATCACTCAGTCACAGCAAACCCTTACTTCCTGAGACATCCCTAACCCCTGAGATGTTCCTGGGCATCATTGACTACTTATGAGTCCTTTCCAACTCAGAATATTTTATGATTCTATATTACGATTCTACACTGTGATTTTGGGGTGGCCCTGTGTGAAGCCAGGACCTGGACTCGATGACCCCTGTGGGTCCCTTCCAACCCAGGTTACTCTATGATTCTATGGTTCTCTCATCTGTAATTTTAGCATTATCAGTCAGCTTGCAGTGAGGTCTCCAGGTGTGCTGAGGTGCTGATATAGTTCCATGTCCATCCCTACACCAAACTTGTCCTGTATCTGAATGACAAGTCCCCAGATGAGCTTAAAACTCTGCTCTGAACTGCTTCTGAAGGTCACAGAGTCAATCTCCAGTTTCAGGATGAGCTGACATCTTTGGCCTCTGTGCCTTACAATGGAAGGGCAAAAGTATTTACTCCTGACAGCTTCCCTTCCTCTTTCTCTCTCTTTTTTTTTTTTTTTTTTTTTTTTTTTTTTTTTCCCTGGGAGGACGTTTATTTAGGAGCACAATGTTTGTTTTCTCACCTCTACAGACAAAGAAGTGAGCCGTTTCCTCTAGGTAAACTGACTTTAATTGCAAGTGGTTAACATCAATCATTGCACCCCTGTTAGAAGTAACCTGCTCTTTACCTGGCACTGGGAAGTTATCTCCTGTTGTACCTCAACAGCATCAGCCTGGAGTGTTGACTGCCCTTATAACCTCCTGCCTTGTTTATTTACATTACAGAAAAGATCAAGCAATTCTTTCAGTGGTGAAGATTCTCTCTTTTATTTGCTTGTCATGATTGCCACACTACAATATACATGTATAGCTGACCAGAAAAACTGCACCTGAAAGTACATATTTAATTTGATATATGTCCATAATCAAGTGCATTTAACTACAAAGAAATGTATGTCTGAAGGTATAATTGTTACTGGAAGAACATCTGAGACTTATTGCCACAGGCTCTAGAGATGCAGAAAATGCTCAGCAGTCCAGTGACATAATAGTGATTAATAACACCTGCATTTCTAAAGTATCTTTAACATACTTCAAAGGGGGTGCCAGAAAGACCCTTCCTTTGAAAACTAAATTTTCTTTTCAGACAAGTGGACAGAAACAGAAGACTATGTCTGAAAACTTGGTATGCTAAGCATGACATTTATTTATTTATTTATACTCATCCTAAATGGTACCAACAATAATTGTATTCAATTCGTGAGGGACCAAATAGAGCAATCTGATGGAGGGAACCCTGAAACAGCAAGAAAAATTAATGGAAATAAGGCTTGTGTCAGTCAGAGACCTGAAGGAGTTCCAAATAACAGAATCCTGGTAAATCTAGATCTCCCAAGGGGTCAGCTAATATTGATTTGGCTGACGTCATCAGAATAGGAAAGCATACTGTGATTGCTTGTACAGAACAGTTACAGTTTATAAGCTTTAGAAGAAAACTTGGGTTCTCATGTCATGACCACAGCTCTACAAACAAGGAATGATTGTGTTTTGAAAAGTTTTTCCCATGGAGGAAGAAAGGCTTGCTGGTTGTGAAAACATGATAAATGTCCAGTTTGGTTATGCTTAAGGCTTTCAGTTTTCAATTTGCATAGCATTTTTTATGCCCAAGCTAATCTGAATTCATTTTAAGAGTGAGACTTTGTAAGGTGCTGTATCAAATGTTGCTGTTGTTGTTGTTTTTAATTCAAATTACAAACTACCAGGTTTTCTTCAGTTGTTAATTTACCAAAAGAATTGAGAGCCTCCGAAGAATAGCTATCAAGTTTCCCAAGTAAAATTTGATCTTTATGAGAAAATGCCTGCACAAGTCTCATTCTTATTAAGTACTGTTGAGCATCCAAAGATAATGAAAAATTAGGCTACGTCTTCCTGATTTCAAATGGGTAGCTCAGAGGCGAAGGGCGCTTTGAGGACGCATCACGCAGACGTTGGATCTGCGAGCTTGACATTAATCGTATTTTTTCTGTCATGCTTCACGCTTGCTGTATTGCTACATTATTTGCATTATGCAGTAAGCCACAGTCATAAACAAATATATCTGAAAATCTGTATTGTGAAGGCTTCAAGAACTGCTTGAAGACATAATTCATGCTACAACACTCAGATGCATTGGAAAACTGCTAGTAATTATTGGAAACATTTTTAACTTTGCAGCAATTTCACTCTTCTCCCACCTTTTCCTTCACAATCACTTCCCTTTGGTTTAAACCCTCATCATTTTAGAGATGTCTGTAAAAAGCATTCTGTAAAACCAATATTATAAAGTTTTCCTCCAAAACTAGGTCTGCTGGAGACATACAACATATGCGGAGAGAAAGTTAATAAATTATATCATATCTGAATCCAAAAGCGTCAGGCAATGTCTGAAAAAGCTGCAAGTACCCAGAGGAGCTTCGACTGCATGTTATGGTGCTGGGCATACTGGACATATCAGAAGTTTAGTGCCTTTTCCAGACACCTGGGAGAGAAAGGGAACTTCATGTTCACATTTCTTTGCAAAAATTTTTCTGCAGGAAATACACGCTGCAGAATCCACTTGCCACTGATGTATGACAGCTTAATAGACAGGAAGATGTTGGAATCTGGAAACTAACCAAGCTTTACTTAGGTCCTTGTTTTTGCTGGAAGAAAATGCTGGACTCAGATCTTGCTGCCTTGCTTTCAGGGCTCAGATGGTCAAGGTCAGCCTTGCACAGCATCACATGGATTGACCTGTGCTAAAGCACAGAAAAGGGCTCTCCTCTCTACTTTCTATCCAAGAATTACGGAAATTCTCTCAAAATGCAGGCTTTGTGGTACAGGAGTTAACAGAAAAGCGAGGAAAGACCATGTGCAGTTCGCATGTACAAATTAATGCCACCTTTCCATGTATACATCCATGTTCCTGCCACCAGCCACAGTCCTACTCATTAAAATGACCCCATAAAATTCGAATCCACTTGAATAAATGGGATTCAGACAGTATACCTGCCCACAGGCTCCTCTATTTCATCTGGAGGAATACATGTAATTATTAGCCTGCTTTATTCCAACCTTGCGCGAGCAGTATGAGAGGTCAGGACAAACGATCAGTGTCTCATTTATAGTACACTGCTGCTTTCCAAGCTTGAACGAGCTTGCAGCAGCTCTTTGCGGGGTCGCCAAGCCTGGCAAAAACTCAGCTGTTTATGCTAATATTTGAAGTTGCAGTGGGATTCCCATGGGGAAGCTCCTGCAGCTCTGTCCTACGATATTAACAATGAAACAATGCTGCCAAAGTGCATCAGCCAGAAGAGTATCTGCTAGAATCGTTATTTCTATAATCTGACATCAGTTTTAGTAAACTTTGTCTGTCTAACGTGCCCAGCGGGATTTTGCAGAGGTTAAATCCTTCTCACACACAACTGTGGCTTTGGCTTTTGTTTGCAGTTTATAAAAGCGTGCAATGCCATAGTTTCTTAATTAACAGCCTCCTAAAAATGTGAGCAGGAATTTCACCACCTACAAATCCATATTAGCATGATCATAATACATATCATGTTACTAAGTGTTTGTCCTTTTCACCTGATTTTGTGTTGCCACTTTAAAATGTGTGCTGTGTTGTTAGTATGCAACTTAATATTTAGCACATTATCCATAAGATTTAAACACCATGCATGCCCTTTTAATTTTGGTTATAGCTTCTGTGACATTTATACTTACTTTCCCTTTTTCCTATGCTGATAAGTTAAAAATGCCCCCAAGCATTCTGCAGTTTATGTCTATGTGTTTGTTTCCATGGAATTACACATCTCATGTTGCAAGAAAATTTATTTATCTGTAGACTTAATAGATGTTTATTATTTTTTTTTAATCTTGTAGATATCAATAAAACCAAATCTCTGTTTCCCTTTTACATTAAAAAAAAAAAAAAAAAAAGTAAATCTCTTTCTGTTAATGATAATTATTAGTGGTGGTTTCAATCCCTCAATGTAATAGTCACCTCCTGTGTTTACAACTCTTTCCTCATAGAACAAAGCATCTCATCTAGACAGAGTCTATGACAGATTGTCCCTTTGCTAATGGGGGCTCCAGATATATGGCTGAAGCATTTGCTTCAGAAATGGATTGCCTAGAACTAAATTTTTCCCACTTCAAAGCCGGAGGGTGACCAGATCAATTTACAAATATATCTTCCTTTTTTCATTTCCTTACTGTGTCATCATCACATGAAACTTTTAAAAGGTTATATGAGAAATAATTAGGAAATTCTTGTTTATAATGGAGTAGAGAAGCAAAACAAAAAATAATCAACAACAACAAACCAACAGATGAAAGAAACCAAGAAGCAACTAGGGGAAGTCTACTCTCCTTAACAGATAAGAAAGAGGTCAAACAAAGCAGGCAATTCATGTATGTCTGGGAAAGATTTCCTAGGGTTAGCAGAGATGCAGATTTACTAGGAGTACTGGAAACAGGGAACAACTTCCTCCAAGCTGAATGTACACCGCAAGGCAGGATGGGGAGCAGTTTCTCCCATGCTGCTCAGAGGAGCATCCTGCCCTGAATGCCCACAGAGCTGTTCTTATTTATCAGCTGTTGAAATAACCTGGGAAAAGCCATTGCTGTTTTTAGCTCCTGAAAGTTACTGATTATGATGACCTTCTATTTTGATGCTGGTAGCTGGTAACTACGTTGCTATAGCTTTTCATGTCAGGAACAATGCATTTCTGTGACCAGACTGTTGACACCTATGTTTGCCTAATCAAATTCAGGTCTTGTTTGTCCGGGGTTGGCACGAGTCAGAGTAGGGTGTGCCCAGCAACCCGAGACAGACTCAGTAAGAGATGTTTTGGCAGCAGGAGCTGCAGAGACCCAAAGTAATGCAAGACCTGCAGTAATGCAAGAGGGAATTGAATGATCCTGTGAGCCTCCCCGTGAGTCATGGGTCATATTACAGGTAGAGATCTAAGGGTATAATTTTAGGCTCTGATTATTTGTCTCTTGCTACAGCTAACCAAGCACAGTCATGTGCCTCTCATTTAGCTCATATCCAGTCTGTAATCAACGCTGACTAGTGCCAGAGACATCAAAGTCCCAGATACTGCAGCCTTCCCCTGAGTCATAGGTAATGCTCCATCTCGTTATTACCATGTGGGGGAGGAATTCAATACTGAACCTTTTTTGGGGCCCTGAGGTATTAGCATCATTCTGAAGACAACAATTCCACAGGGGATGAATTTTTGACCTGGGTCATCAATGGCTGAGAAATTTTGCACAAACTATTTTGGTGGATTTTTAGCTAGATGTGGTTTAAGCTTTAGCTGTGCTAGTTGAGTGGGAATACTGCAGCACTGTTTACAACAAGAGACACTGGTCATATGTTGTTTTTTTGTCTAGAAAACCCAAGAAGCAAGTTGCTTTTCAGAACTTCAATTTTGCCACAGGCTATGTTCTCAGAGAACAACGCTACGTTTGAAGCAATACTGAAGTTATATATATGCAATGTGTGGCTCTGTAAAGGCATACTGTAAAGGAATTCAGGCCCAGCATGTAATTTTGCAAAAATAACTGGAACAACAGTCTATCTACAAACTTAATATCCTAAAGAAAAATATTCTTGTTGCCCATTTTCTGCATACTCACTCCACGTGTAAAATGAATATCAGTTACTTAATAATTCTGTCAGTTTAAGCTACTAATTGCAGGATTTATCTGGGTCCAAAATTTTTGCTGGAATAATTATGTCAAGGAGGAGTCAATAATGCACAGTCCTCAGCAGTACAGTTGTGCTAACGAATGCTGCTAGGCTGGCAAAATCATTCTTGGTATTGCTGCTTCTGCTCAGAAAACGGAGACAAGCTCTATTGGGAAATCACTTTGTTTTGGTGCAAGTGGTGGTTTTTCATGAGGGTTTGCTGGCATGTCTCTACCAAAAATAAAACAAAAAAAATAAAAAAAAAAAAAAAGAAAAAAAGAAAAAAAGAAAACACAAACCACTTCTGGGGTAGACAAAGACTTTGCAGTGAATTCTTTTTTTTTTTTTTTTTCCAGAGATGTCTTACAATTCTGCATTGTACTTGCATGTCTTGACTCTAATGACATTCTAGTTAAAAGTAAAAACATTCCCTGCTGCCTGGTTTCATTTAGCACAGAAATTAGATACAGTTTGTTTTAAAAAGAACTTTTAATTGTAGCTCAAAATAGAGTGAAATGGCATAAAAAACTGATGTCATGGTCCAAAAATATGATTCTATTTTGAAATCTAAATGATATCTTTTCTTATAAATGTTTAGATTATCATAAAAGTAAAAAAGAATCAGAAGAACAGTGAAACTGCTCTTTTATAGATTGGGAAAAATCTACAATAATTTGCTTAACAAAAAGATGCCCTCTAAAGATATGCTTGCTTGTTAAAATTGAAACACTTCTTATATCTGTTGCATATTTGTCTAAAAAGGAGTTAGCAAACATTTTTCTTTTTATCCAGCTGCAGTCAATCAAATGGTACAAGAAGGCTATGAATGAATATGAATTAAAGTTGTCTGTGGAAAACATAGGCTGTGAATATGAATTTAAGTTGTCTGTGGAAAATGTAACATATAGGTTGAGGCTTTTCAAAAATGTTATATTAGGGAATGTGCTAATGTCTACCAGCAAACTGTGCACAAATGGTTCATTTCCAAGACAGGTGCTATTTACTGTAGTGGCATCCACCAAAACAGGTTATACAGCCAGGGGTGACAGCGTTTTGGTAACATCCCCTGCAAGGGGGACCGTGCCGATGAGGCACAAGCAGCATTAAGCCTCTGCTCCCAGCCATCCGGCTGATGCAGATGCGGGTGCTTTGGGTATATGTTGGAGCACACTCAACAGCTAGGGACAGGAGGAAATCGCTTTTTCAAACATTTAATGCTTCCTGCCTGTTGTGCAGTGGCTAGAGCTGTAGCTGTAGGAAAGGTAATCTGGTAGCATTTCTAACTGCTGGGGGAGTCATCTCCATTCCCTCCTGTTCTCCTGCCCCAAGGTGCATCCTGCTTGGGGATGCTTTGCACCTGCCATCAGTAGGAGATTCAGTGCAGATGGGCTGGGAAGAGCATTCCCTGTGCCTGCTTTCTCCTTTAATATGCCCACGAAAGAGAAGCTGCAATTTGTCTCAGACATCTTCGGTAGAAGGAAATTAAAAAATCTGTGTGGAACTACAGTCCAGCCAAAGGAACTGAAAATTTTATCAGAGGCAGTGGCCAGAAGTTGTTAGTTTCAGGAAACAACAAAGACCTAGAAAACACCTGCATGGGCTGCAGCACACTGTGCACCTCTTTGGCTGTGGGGTTAATTTCAGCAACTTTGCTCTCAAACTCCCTTTTCTGTATTATGATATTAGCTAGCTCCCTGACTGGCCACACACAGCTTTGCCCAGCACAATTAAGGGAAGAAAGCCAAACAAGTTATGGAAATGGCAGCACAACCAGCTTGAGAATATGTTGTGCTGGGGCACCTTGGTGATGCAGGGATGCGGAAGACTCTGGTACCACCTACTGCTGCTGGTTCAGCTTACGAATGCACAGTTACTTTCTGTCTCTCTGAGTTTTAAGTGCTCCTGGAGGATTAAGCAAGGTAGTGTGCACCAGGAGAGGAATTCACCTACAAATGTATTTACTGGGTTTGCTGATTGCATCTGGCAATTCTTTTTGCTCCGTACCACTGTTAAGGCAAGGATGACAGTTCTTGAAGAGTGATAGTGGGAAATGGCATGAGAGGGCATCTACAACCTGCAGCCTTTGTGCTACGATCATCTTGATACAAAGAAAGAAGAGGAGCTTCAGGCAGGCATGCATACCAGCCTGCTAATGAGGCCCAGAGGCATACTAGAAATGAAAATGGTACAAACTGGAGATGCTCAGTAACTGCTCTTTGAGGGTAGTACCTAGCTCTTACGCTGCCCTTGATAGCCACAGAGTTCAAAGCATTTTGTGAAGGAGGTCAGTGCACTTGATAGCTGGAGACACTGTGACACAGAGAAGCTTCACTGACGTTCTCCAAAATCCCAGTGCCAAATGGTAGCTGCAGGTCCTTTTTGTGTCACATTGAGCCAAGGAACCTGCAGACCTGCACAGTGTTGTGCCATCCACAGCTGATAGCCTTGAAGTGGTGTGAAGACCAAGTAGCTGATAGTGATGCAGGACCTGGATAGATCCATGCTTGTGATGGAGAATCCACGTCTAAATATTCTGGTAGCACTGCTGCAGGTTTATTTACAGAGGAAACTCCTCATTGATCATCTTAATCCACCTTGTTGTCTTTAGGTACCAACTTTCACAACACTTCAACCACCTACAAGTGAGGTGATGAAACCCGTTGGCTAGACTCCCTCTGAGGAGAAGAAAGACATCTCCAGAGCGTGACTTATATCCTCTGCTTCAGGTTGGATAACTATCACTCCATAGATGTCTGCAATTCTGCACTGGACATAGACAGCCCCTCACTAGACCCAAGTGAGCTTCTGCCTCAGCTGGCTCTTTACAATAGGGATCCTGCTTTCTTTAAAGAACTAGGAGGAGCAGAAGTCAATGAACTGTCAATTGACACCGTTTTATCCAAGGTAGCTGACCAAACAGCAATATGTCATGAATACAAAATGAATGGGTATTTGACGTACTGAGCAGGTCCCTGTTATCACATTGGGCATAGGCTGCAGTTTTCTGTTTTATCGGTGGCTGATAGCATCAGCCAACTGTCAAACCAAGGTCTGTGAGCTCCTGCTAGCTCTGGATATCTCCAGTGTTTGTGAAAGGATTTCTGAAGTGTTTGGAAAGGAACTTGAGATGTTAATGTTCTTCCAGGTTTTCAGGGGTCAAAATGACATGTTTCATCATGTGATCACGTTAGAGAAACTCAGAAATCATCTGTGAAACAAAATGAAAGAAGAATTCTAAATATTATTCACCATGTTTCTGCATACTTCTGCTTGCCAGGCATACAGTGGTTGCACAATAAGAATTTTTAACATGGCATAAAGTTTCTACATATAAGATGCCCCCAAGTTTTAAGCCAGGTTGAGACTCTGACTCACATTCAGCGAACAGCACCTGTTAAATTTGTCTTTGAAAGGAGCTATCCTACCGTGCTATTTGACTTCTTGCCACTGCAATAAATCCTGAGCACGTTGTCATAGACTAATGAGTGGACATTTGCCACCACCACATTCTAATTGGTGTATTAATTTCATCCCCGAAGCCCCAAATGAATGATCCCCTTTTTGACATATGAACTCAGGCAAAAGCTGGGGGGGGAGCTCGCCACTCTCCGAGGTGTAGCTGGGTACACAAGCTGCTCCTGGGCTGACATCTGTGTTAACAATGAGCCATATGTGGTCTGCACGGAGAGGGTCGCTAGCACAGCAGAAATTATGCATTTCACAGATTGCACCTACAGCCAACATCTCGTGTGATGTTTAATATAAGGATAAATAAAGGCGGCAGCAGCACAGACTGGGCACAGAACAATCGGCCAGCTGACGTGAGGCAAGGGACACAGCTCCAATATAATCAAGATATCCAGCCCTAGGAGTAGGAATTGCATTGTGTAAAGAGCCCTGCCTGTCTGGGTGCCCATCCAGAATGGGGAAATCACCTGTAAGTACCTTCATACCTGGCTTCAGATAGAGGCATCATGGCATTTGCTTTGGTATTAACAGGCTCACCCATGCAGAATAAAAAGGGTTTACCCCTGTGTGGGGCTGGCTTTGGCAGCAAGCCTGCCCAAGTTCCTCCTCACTGCTTGTTCTCATCACTTTTCCTCCCTCACTTTGGCAGTAGACCTGTTTGCAAAAGCCACACGGTAAACCAGATCACAGAGTAGATTAAGGGTGAAAAATAACCTTTTTTTTCTGAGGTTCCTCAAAATAGCTGTGGCAGCAAAACAAAGAACTAGCAAGTTCTTTGTGTAAGTTAAAGTGCCACAGTGGGGGACAGAATTAGGGAGAGAAGGATCAGGACCTTCTTAAGCCCATTTTGCAGCCAGTGTCTCTCAAACTGATGCAACAAACACAGACCTGAATGATATGGGAGTAGTTCAGGAAGGCTGAGGCAGAAACCATGCTATGAACTGTGTAAGTCAACTCCCAGGGGATGCACATCCCCTCAGCAAGAAAGGCTGTATGCCTGGAGGGGTAACAGGCTCCTAAATTGAAACAAAACCTGACTTTTGCATTTGCATTATTTCCAACCAGGAGCAGATGGCAAAGGGTGCTGTGTATTTCTGTGTGAACCCCAAAGAATCCCAAACCTCAGGTTTAGTGGGATAATTTCTTGCCCAAAAGTGGTTCAGTGTGATGCCAGGTAACTCCAGCTTTGCCTCTAGTGGCAGACCAATCTATATTCACTTAATAAAGTGTTTTGGCACCTGGGCTGGGGAAGAGGGGCTGTTGACTACAAACATCTGCAAGTTTTAAGAAGGGCAGAAGTGAAAGCAGGTCTTTTACACTGGAAGCACGAAGACCTGTTGATCTCTGAGGATGCACCTTGGTACAGATGCTGGGAGTCACATCCTAACAGCAGCAGCCACCGAGCACGGGAAATTGTACACAAGCCGGGGTCTGGCCCCATGCAGGGCCAGCAGCTGGGATTAGGGTTTTGCCAGCAGTGTTCTTGAATTTGGGAGTAGAAATGGCACATAAGAGGGAAACAGCTGAACATATCAGAAAAAAAAAAAAACACCACCACACATATGGCCTTTAGAGTATATTTTTTACACTAATGCGGTTGTTTATATCAGATACTTCAAGAAAAATGTGCAGAAACATCTACATAAACATTGTGCACCTGGATAATGCATCATTTCAATATCAACTCCCTAAGAGAACTGTGATAAAATAGAAAAAGCATCCTAGAAATTGTATCCGAAAACTCATTTGACTGAATTTGAGTATATTAAACTCCTATGGCCCCACTAAATCTGCTTAAACACAGAAAAGGAGGGGAAAAATGGAGAGGTATCTATTCCATTTAACAGACTATTGCCTCTTAAGGTCCAAATTTAAAGCCTCCTAAAACTAGACGATTTCATTAATATCAGCAGGCTTTATGACACCTGTCTCACAGTGGCAAATACCATTTCGATTCCTGGGCATCTTCATGAACTGACTTTTTATTTCTGGCTATCCAGCCTGGACCAACTAAACCATCAAAATGCAAATTCATCAAGTGACAATTCCAGGCATCCTTCCCAGGATGCTGGGACAGCCAACATCCACTGGGGAGGTGGGCAAAAGTGTCTGCAAAAGCTCACTTACACTGAATAACAGGCTGCAAATGGAAATTTCCGAAGGTGACAGAATCATCTCAATTTGAAAACTCTTATAGATGCACTTATCAAAAAGGCTGAAAAACACTTCTACAGGTTAAAAAGAAAAAAAAAGAGGATCGGATGACAAATGTGATGGGCATGACCTTCCAAATGGGGATGCACCCTCGACTCCCCCTTACTCCACCAGTGGCATGTATGTTTTTCCTGCCACCTATCAGCACTGGGGGTTTGGGGATTATAGTATACACTGCATTAGCAAATAGACATCGCTGACAAAAAGCCCCAAAGGCCCCTGGCAGTACAAGATAGCTGTATGAAAATGGAATAAGGCTGATAGGAAAATAATCTCTTGGAGACTTTTGGTTAGCAAGAGCTGTGAAGTTAGATTGCAACGAAAACATAAATAGGCTCATACCTGCTGCACGGTACGCTGGGACACTGCGGCACTGCCCTGCTAAGGGTGGGCTGCCACACACAGAAGGGTAACAATGTCCTTAGGACATCCCTACGGTATTTCAGTTTAGTATTGGTTCCTCAAAAAAATTTGCAGGGGCAGAACAGAGAGGCGATGGAGAAGCTGCTAGCTCTGTGGGTACTTCATCTGTTACCACCTCAAAGACCGATGCGCTAGCAGAAAAGTGCCTCGGTTTCTAAGAAGATCTGTTGCCCATGACTTTCATGGGAACTGAACAAAACTCAGCAGAAACTGCAACAAGATTTGTGGAGAAGCAGATAGGGAGAGCAGACTTCTCAGTCTTTCTAAGAGAAATATTAAGTGGGTCACATGTGCTGGCTGTCTACTATTTTGAGAACCTCCATCTCTGGAAGTCTTTGATGCTAATAAGTGCCGGTTGTTTTGAAGGGCAGACACTGGTACCCTTGTTCCATATGAGGTGGCAGGGCTGGGACAGATCTGCCCTGCTGTGCACAGTGAGACCGGCAGGGCAGGCCTGAATCTGGGACCGTGAGGCACAGGAGCCTCACATGATGCTCCCCTGACAGAGACTGAGGGCTTCAGGCTGGACATGTGAGAGAAGTGCTTGCCGAGGGAGTTGAGAGAGGGAATTTGCCCCTGAAGCACTGCCCAGGTTAGCGATGAGTTTAGAGGTGAGCAAAGGGCAGCCGGCACATTTCCGTAAACGACACGGGGATGTAAACAAAAGCGGACCTTGTGAACTTTGACGGTGCCCAGCAAGGCTCGGAAGGACCCAAACAAATTCTGACACAGTTTGATAATGATAAATTAAAATATGGTAAACACAGATACTTGGAGAGGTAATGCAACAAGCAAGAAGTGATAAAACAAGTAAGCTTCTCAGTTCATCTATACAGGGCGTACAGACACGACGAACTCCCTGTTCTCCAAAGCACAATTTAGACACATACCATCTCAACCAAGGAGGGGTCATAGGCTTTACATGCAGGTGGATGCAGCCTCTTATTTATTTGACCCCCAAAATCATACACAAAACACTGCATTTTAACAAAAATGCCAAAGGAGTCAACTGGATCTCATGTGGCTTTAATCGCCTCAGAAGAGAAACGCCTGACAAAGCCCCTTTCCAGACATGTATTTAGATTTCAGATACAACAAAGGCCTGTGAGAAAACACAGAAGGATTCTTTATGAACCACAAAGCAAAGTTGGTTCTTGTCACAAGATGCAGAGCCAGGATACGTTTCCAGCAACCGAGGAATTAATATCCTGTTCGGAGCAGGCGGAGAGGGCGAGGAAAAGGCTCCGTGGGTTCTCAGGTCAAGCTGCCACACAGGGGAGATTGGGCAAGGATAAAGAGAGCAGCTAGCTGAGAAAAGGGGAGGCTTTTCAGGAATCTGAATCAGATGTTTCTCTACAATTAATTTGGTATGTTACACTCACTCAAAAAAACAACCCAGTGACAAAACGAAACAAGACAAGAAAGCACTTGAGAGGACCTTTCAAGCTAAGGTAGTGCACAGAGTTACAGCACTTTTACAAACTAATCCTACTGCTGTAGCTCGCAGCAGTAGCTGGGGCAAGCAGAGCAGTATGTGATAAAGGCGAGAATCATACTCAGCCGTTCATAAAGACAAATCTTTTTTCCTAGTAAGATTGTAGGTTATAAACTAACAAAAATGCCATCGAGAAGATTAGAGCCTTTATTTTCCACTTAAGCTTGTACTGATAAGACAGTTTTTACAATAGTGTGCTGTGCATGTGATAATGCAAGATGTCTTTTAAAACAGCATATATTTCAAGCTTCAGTGATGATTGTATCTAGGCTCTTGACATTTGATGCTGGAAAACTCTTTAATTAACTAGGATAGCAATGCAGATTTAAGATCACGGGCACAATGGGATTTAGAGAATATTTTACAAAATTGGATTAAAAGGGGAGTAAGAGATACCTCCCACTTTAGTAAGACTGAATGGATTCAATTTGAAGGCTCATATTCCTGAGGGGAATGCGATAAAGGTGTCCACTTCATCTGCATTAATTTTAGAGTCTTTCCTGCTAAAAATAACAGAAATTTCTTTTGTAAAGCTGCATGAAAGACATTAAAATCCTACTATATATAGATGAAGTCTGAAGACATATGCCTGTCAAACCCCACAGTTCTTCCAACTCACCCACCCTTACTTTCCAGTGTGAGGATACAGAAGATTGGAAGTTAATAAAACTAAAGGCAGTGGGACATCCTGAAACCTCAGACCTTCTAGAAAAGAGGCCCGGAGAGAACACAACTTGCCATGGCAACAGGTTAGACTAGCAGATTTCACATGTTGTTTTTTTTCTAATTCATTTTAAAAAATAAATAAATAAAAGAGGCTTGGATAATTCATAGATAGACTTTTGTGGATTAAAGTTAAGATAGAGCAGAGTGATGCATAAGAATTTCTGCACGGTGATCATATGACATTCCTGACAACGAGGCTTCAGAGCTGCCGTTTTAGATCAACTCAGAAGGCAGAAAGTGAATCACTTTTCACTTTACAGAAGTGAAGCAAACTTACAAGCCACTGTTTAAGCCAGAGAGCTTTTACAACAACATTGGTAAATCGATAGATGTTTCTCATAATTTCTCAAAGCCTTCAGGAATCACAGATGAGTTAATTCTGGAGCTCCCTACCTTGCTGGGGCTTCCATTTTATGTGGAATAGCGATGTCCCACAGAAAAATCTATTAATCTGCAATTTAGAGACAGAATATATAGCTTTATAGAAGGACTCATTATTGCTGTTTATCAGGAGGGATTCCTGCTGGCATCAATTGGCTGTATCAGAAGGGCATTTTCCTCTCTTCCCATTAAATATGTTATGCCATAGATAAAATAAATCCCACGGATTATTTATGCTGTAAAGGTTTAGAATAAAAAGGTTTTCATAGCCCTTGCAGATAAACTATTTGAAACCATCAAACTAGTTAATTTCCAAATGGATTTTCATTCAGATACAGAAATAATGCAAGTCCTTCATTAGGTCACCCGTTGTTCAATGACATTAGCTTAATCTTACGAATGTTATCGATCTGGGCAATGTTTACTTCAGTAAGCAGCCCCACAGATGTGTAAAAACAATCTTGTGAATTGACTAGTTGAAGGAGCTGGTCCACAAACGTTAAATCACTTCAAGGATTTCAAACTGAAGTTAGCTTTCCAAATAGAGGATTTCAGGTATTTCTCCAAGCCTATCATTTTTATCTCCTAATCTGTACCCATTCTGTGCAAAGTCTGTGGATCTCTCTTTTTCCTCTAGCACATCCACCTACTGCAAGTTGGTTGCAGCAGGCAATGAGAGGAGATGGCGTTACCTATCCCAACATACGGCCACGGTGCTATGGGGACAAATAGAGGATTGTGTGAGGTTGGCTGTAAATGCAGACAAGAACCATGTTGCCTTAAGCTCACATATTTCAGACGGGAGTAGTAAAAGGACTAAGAGAGTCCTTCACTGTTTAAGAAACTTTTATTATTATTATTTTCTTTCTATAATGCAGAAAGAACATGGACAAGAGAACTTACATCTTTCAATGCAATACATTGGGATAAAGTGAAAAGGGCAACTATATTTATTGTTATGATTATTAAAAGTAAATGAAGTGGCAAGGTTAAAGCCAATTCACCTGTGTCTCCTTCTTACGGTAGCTATTTATAGCCAGGCAAAATAGATGGAGAATATTGTTGCCATTCTGATTTTGAGATGTCTAACATTCAGCTAATGCTTGTGGAGATGAAGCACATGATGCAGGGCCATGCAAGTTGAGCTTCATGTGATCAGGGATGTGCAGGACATAAAGGCAGGCCACTAACCGAAACAGCACTAATCAAGCAGAGCAGGGAGAAACCTGTCACAAAAACAACATCGCATGTTCCTTGATAATGTTTTAGGGGAAACCTCTCATAGCATATTCTTTGCTGCCTTTGCGTCTTTAAGAAATTAAACTGTAAATGTTCCAAGCATTTACATGTATAAAAGTCCTTTTTTCTCTCCTACAGAAAAGAACATGGAAAATCTGGAGTGCACTAAAATTTTAAGTATTTCAGCTTTTAATTTTTTTTCTCACTGCCCAGAATTAATTTGATGAGGCTAGCACCTAGTAAGAAATATGACTTAAAAATTATGTTTGATTTTGAAATTGTCAGAGTGCTAACAAAAATGTATTCCGTTTTGCAGCAAGGGAAGTACTCACCCATCAAAAGAGACTGGCTGTCAGAGATGAAAGAGAGTAAAGAAACGGAGAGAGCCATTTTAAACATATAAGACAAGACTTTCATCTAATGCTGGACCATATGGGACAGTGCTATTAACCTTGGAAAAAAATCTGACAGTGCCAAAAAAGAAAAGAAATAAAAAAAGGAATAATTTACCTTCAATAACTTTTCTGATCTGTACTGACACGTTTCAAGAAGTCTACGTTTATGTTTTGCCACGGGTGAGGGCTTTGCCATGTGTCCCCTATCCCCTTCTGTACATTCAGGGCCGCGGCTGTGGCTGTGCCAACAGTTGTGGCCTTGCCCTGCTGCCCCCTTGGGTGCTGCCAGCAGGACCCTGGCCACGGCCATGGGCTGTCCCGCTGCCAGCACCGTCCAGGATCACGCAGTGCTGCCTTCCTTCGCTCCGGCGGAGTGGCACTGGCTGACAAAGCAGCGTTAAGGCAGTGTTAAGGCAGACATTTCTGCAGTTTGCGTTATTTCTGCCTGCAGAGCAGCTCTGCTCTGGCTCCGTAGCTGCAGAAATAAGCAAGTGCTCCCGGATCCTCCTTGTCACTTGTCTCATCCGTGCTTAAAAAACTCCCTCTGTGGGATTCCACCACCTCTTCTCCACGATGCATTGGGAGACTAAATTCTCCTTCCCCTTTGCAAGTGCTTTCCTAACATTTAAGCTATTTCTTTCTTTCTTTCTTTTCGTTTTTTTTTTTTTTTTTTTTTTTTTCTTTGCTGAGAACTAAATGGATTACTTTTTATCTTGCCCTTGAGGGACGTGAAAAAAACAATTGCTCGCAATCCTCTTTGTAAGAACCTTTCTTTCTCCACGTTTAAGCTCCCTGTCAGCCTTCTCTTTTGCGTACCAAACCGGGTTATTTCCACCTTTTATCCTGTGGCACGGGACACACCTGCGGCTCACTTCTGGCCCCTAGCAGGGGCCACCCCACCGCGGCGACCACATCGGGAGGGCAAAGGGCTGGGCCAAGGGGGCCGTCGAGCGAGGGCCATGTGCATCCTCCGGGGCTCCCCCAACCCCAACCCCTCCCAGCAGGGGGGGGTCCTTATTCCCTAAAGATTAAAAATAATTAATTGCGGGGGGTCGAGGAGGGGCTGGGGAGCGGCTCTCTCTTTCCACCGAGGCTCCCGACGCCTCTCCCTGCCCCTCGGGTGGGGGGGGGGGGAGGCGTTTCCCCCCCACCTGCGCCCATCCTCGTGGCGTCGGGGCGGGCCGGGGTTGGAAGGGGGGGGCTCGGGGAAGGACGGGGAAGGGGGGGAGGCGGGCGGCGGAGGCGGGGCCGGCGGCGGCGGCGGCGGCGGGGCCGGTTGTAGTCCGCAGCCCTCCCGCGGGGGCTCGGGCATCTCGGAGCGGCGGGCGGTGCGAGCGGCAGAGCCGGGGGGGGCCCGGCGGCGGCATGGAGGGCGCGCACCTCGGCCGGGAGCTGCTGGCGCACGCCGCGCTGCTGCTGCTGCTCAGCCTCTTCCCCGCAGGTGGGAGCCGAGGAGGAGGAGGAGGAGGAAGGCTGGGTGTGGGGGGGGGGTGGCGGGGAACTTTAGGGGACACCGGGGAGGGGAGGGGAGAGGTGAAGGGAAGGGGGGAGGCAGAGAGCCCGTTTGCGTTTGGTATCGCCCCCCCCCACCACCACCCCAGTCGCTTTCGCGGGACGCCCCGTAGGAAGAATAAAAATCATAATTTGAAAAAAAAAAAAGTCCTTTGTTTGCGCTGCGCGGTTCTCCGGGGTTGGGAGGGGGCTAGGAGCATTCCCTCCCCCCCCCACCCTCCCAACCTCTCCGGGCCGGGCTGTTTTGACAATAAACTATCTCTTCATCAGTACAAAATGTCCCCGCGGTTTAGCGCTGCTCGAACAATAGGCAGGGGACGGCCGCCGCCGGCAGGTGCCCGGCGCTGCCCTGCCGGGGCGAAGCGCGCTCGGGGGTCCCGGGGGGAGCCACGGGGGTCGTGGGCTTGGTGCCCGGCTCGGTGCAGCCCCGGGGAGAGGCGTCGGAGCCGAGCTGCTGAGCAGAGCCGAGCCGCCTCCTAGCGAGAGGGGCTTCGGGGGTGCCAAAACTTCGGTGTGCCGGGCGGGGGACCCGAAGGATCCCGTCTGCCCGCAGGGCGAAAGGGGTTCCCCCCGGCTCGACCTCGCAGGGCTGGAGATTTGAGGCTTTTTGGGGTTGCAGTGCTCGGAGGCTTTGCACGAGGCTTTCGGAGCTCGGCAGGTGCCCGGGGAGGCGGCTGCTGGTGAGCTGCACGCCCCGGAGCGGGGAAGCACGGGCTGTGCTCCTCCTGCTAGCTGGCACGGAGCTGAGAGGCAGGAGGAGATGCTGGGCGCTGCACCGCCGGGCTCTGTCCTCCCCCCGGCCACTGTGTTGGGTAAAATAACCTGGAACTGCTCCCGTGGTGATTTACGGGGCTCTGTTGTAAGCACGCTGCTTTGGGACGTGAGAATTGAATAGCCACCGACTTTCTTTGCTTCGTGTACTTCTTGTATGAACTTAAAGGTTATCCTTCCTCTTATGGCTTAACTGTCCTTAAGGAAAACTTGGGAGGCTGGAAGCATCTCCTGGAGGGCGTGAGAGTATGGAGGGGCAAGGAGAAACTTTCTCTCCATCCTTCGTCAGGTTCTGGGTTCAGACACTTGTGGGAGACATTTCACCCCGGGGGCATGTTAGGCAAACTTGTATAGACCAAAAATACACGGTGTGGCGGGTAGAAGTGACTTGCTGCCAAAAAAAGACTACCTGCCTTTGGGTAGGTGCCTGTAACACCTGTGCATCACACAGCCATAAGACAGCCAGGGCTAGTTTTGTGCCACAGGAGGAGGTATCAGACCGGACGCTTGTGTCCTGGCAGAGCTGACTTGCTCAAGGACTGCTCTGGAGTTAGCACGTCACTGTGCTTGCCTCGCTGCAGATGCATGGCTGGATGAGCTCCCACGGTGCTCATTCAGACCTGTCCGCTATCCTGTTGTTTATTCACATGCAAACTTATATTAAGTATCTTTTTTTTTTGGCTTTTAGTCAAGAGCTTCTTCCTTTGGTTGCAGATAGGGAAGGAGGATGTAGAAAACAAAGCTTAACGGAGCTGCTTGGAGTAAACCATTCATCTCTTCTGTCCATAGTCCCTTCCTATTCTTTGTTTTTCTTGCGTTCTAACATATGCTTCCACTTTTCCTTTCACGTGGGGATTGCTGGGTCCTCCTTTTATGCACTTTTCTGAAATTATCTTTTCTCTGTGCCTCTCCTGTCCTCCCCCGAGGCTCTCCCCATCCCCCCGTGCTCTGCCAGAGCCTGCACGGCATTTCCATCCCGCAGTCATGGAAGACTGGACATGGTTGCTTCCAGCATCCATCAATATACCCTCCTTTCAGTCAGCTGCAGAGCAATAGGAGGCTCTCCCTGTGCCCAGAGGGAAGAATGTCTGCTTTCATAATGCTCCCCGGTACCTGTCAGCTGGGGGGAAGGAGGACTGAAGGAGGAAGACTGAACTTGATGAGTTTTCTGATTGCTGTCGCTTAGTCGCTGCCTTGACCCCCTCAGCCCATCTGAACACCCAGCCCTCCCTACTCCCATTTCCACCTCTCCTCTTGTCTTTTTCTCCTCCCTCCCCTGCAGCAGTGCCTATTCCCCTGGGCATAAACGTGGCTCAAGGCCACTGCCAGGAGCAGAGTGGAAATGTTAAAGATTGCTCAATACTCGACTCTTTTCCTTCCGTTACAACTGGGAACCTTCTCCGAGCAACTGCCTAAGTGATTTTTCTTCAGGCTTCATAATGAAGACTGGGATAAATTTGGCAAGAAGCGAGACTCACATTTGCGTCCAGTTTAAGTACCATTCACAGAGACTGGAGGCATTTCCCTGTGCTCTTTTTGCGAGTGAGAGCCTCTCGTCGACAGACGAGCGCAGCTGCAGTGTACTTGGGTTACTCTGGCTCTCGGTGGGCTTTCTACCAGGAACCTACTGTCACCTGCCAAAACAATAAGACTGCTTTGCAGGTGTGTGGGTCGATTCAAGGGTCCTGACGCACCTCAAGCAGGGACGTGTTGCACCAGGACAAAGGTGGAATCAGAAAGGATATGTCTTAAGCACATGTAAGCCCCAGACAGGGGCAGATTTCAGGAGGAACATCTGAGTCATGTCCCAGTCAGGAGGAGTTTCTCATAGTAGAGCTTGGCCTTTTCTCTCTGCGGTCTGTAGTGAGGGGCTCTAATGATACCTCTGTATTCTCTGCATTTCAGCCTGCTGTATTCTTAACTGTAATTCCTTAGTTTTTAATCTATTCACAAGATTTTTAAGGCATAGCTGTAGCTGTCAAGCTAAATACCAAATATTACGCATCTGTGGTTTGAAGGAAAGCTTCTTTCTAGCCTGAACTTTCAGTAAACAGGCTGGTGTAATCCGAGGGTAAGGAATAACAAATTCTGGATGAAACGAGAACTGCACAGCATCAGATTGTTTCAACAACATATATGTTTATCTACAATACATGACAACTGATCCAATCTGATACCGGTCTCGTAGAAGAGAGGCAGTAATCGCTCAAGGTTAAGACACTTTTCAGCTGTTTTTTTTCTTCTCTGTGTCCGTGAAGATGAATGCCATTGCAGAGATCAAGCGCTGCACATTGTCTTGCTGTACGTATGTGACACACATTACTTTACAGATGTTGTTTTCTTTCTTGTGTAGTACAAACATCTTCCAGGATTTTGACTCATTTCCTTAAGTCTCTTTCAGCTGTATAAAGAATGGCTGGAGGAAATGAGGTCTGATGTCCTAACGCGTTGTAGTTACTGTAAGAACCCTCGCACTTTAAGTATAAAATGTTGCCTTTCTGTAATAACTTAATACCTTCTGAATATTCCCCTACACAGGAAAAAACCTGCACTTGTTTCTGTCCTTCAGAAACTCAGCTTCCCCTGTTGAGTCTCTTCAGCCCTAGAACAGCTTGAGGTGTTCACTGTGACCTTAGGCAAAAGAGATCTGATGCTAAAGACCAAGGATATTAGAAAGTGGCAAACCAAACTTCAGTATTTTATGTCTTTGGGACATTTATTAAAGAAAATCTGAAGAGAATGCACATGCAAATTACCACAATTTGACATGAAAGGCATTTGAAATTTGTCTATATTATTTTACTGCGGAAGTGTTGTGCTTTGCTCTTTAAGTAAATTTTTGGAGTCAAGAAGGGATTTTCCAAAGGGTGCCTGACCCTCTTTGACAATGTGACCCGCAAACGGCCATAAACGGACATAATTTTACGCGTGTAAGTAGTCTCATGGGCTTGTTGCCAGACGTAATGGCAACTGGAGTGTATTGTTTGTCCACTGGCCAAGATTGCTGCAGTTAGTGATAAAAGCGTAAGAGGAATGTAAACATCTGTGTTTGAAGGGAGCAAGCGACTCCTATTTTCTAGGTTATACCAATTAGAAAACACAGTAAGTGTTAATCTCTGAGAGGGTTTACTCTTGGGGATTATATCGATTTATTCTGAAAACCTATGTTTTCAGATAGACCCTTAAATGGATTTTTAATGTTCATGCTTGTGTCACAACAGAATTATTTTGTACAGCATGTAAGGCCCTTGGTTATGTTATCTTTTACAGCAAACAGGCACACAAATAACAGATAAGTTTCTAATGTTGCTAATGTGCCATGCAACTTCTAGGCTGCTCGGTACAGATCCTTTCTGAAGACTGTAGCTAAAATAAAGCATCATTTAGTAGCATTATCAACTGCAGGGAGTTTTGTCATTGTGGGGCTGACAACATTAAAAGTCTATGATTTTAAATGTCATCTGACAGCCAAGTCCCTGATCGCGTAATATAATCATTAAATACCTGATACAGAGAAGAACTCAGTACTGTCTGCTAAGCACTGACAACTGTAAATCTAAGTGATAAAGAGGATGTATGGGCTGATTTAAAGTAAGAAGAGATGAAAACTATAGAAGAGAAATTGGAAAGTCATAACGCATCTCTTGTATATTCCTTGAGGCCTGACAAATGCCAGGTTAGTTCTGCATTTCCTTTCCTTTCTCATCAGTCATTGTCTTACGCTGAGTGCTTCTCCGTTCACACCAGGTGACCATGCTCTTCAGGACATGAATCAGACTTCTAGGAAAAGCTTTGTGCAAAAGCCACACTGGAAAAAGAAATGAAACTAGCCGGTTATGAAAGAAACTGTGCAAATATCCCCCTGTCATTCAGAGCCCGTGTGTTTCAGAGGGGCAAAAATGGCCTGAATAAGCTGTGTAAGTCAGCAGTGTTTTGGGTATTCACATACCTTGGCAGCTCAGAACTAACTAGGTTCCTGCTGAACAGCATCATGAGATTAAAAACTGGTACTTGGCTCTCTTAATGTCTTTTTTTTTTTTTTTTTTTTTTTTCCTGTTGTTGTTCAGGAGTTAATGGGTGCACCAACGTCACAGGTTGACGCTTATGTCCACAGCCCTCAGGACTGGAAACTTCATTCTTTGCTAAATGAAATCTGACTTTCTCACACATTCACCTGACTCCAGCAGCAGGGTTTCTAAGAAACAGAACAAATATTAGAAAGCTTCCACAGAGCTAGCTGTAAGAGTATGGCTGGAGGGGACCTGCAGAGGTCATCTGGTCTGTCCCCTGCTATCTACCAGGGTCAGGCATAGCATGTCTTTCCAGGAAGACTTCTGGCTGGCTGCTCTAAGACAGACTTGCAGTACAGATTTTCCCACTTGTTTGTTTTTGTTTTATAATGCTTAACTAATTGTTGGAGTTCAAAGCTTCTGTTGATAGATATTTAACCTCATCTCCCTTGAAGTTGCTGAGTTCTGCTCTTTTTTGCCCTGTTCTGGTGGACATACTGAAGTGATCACCATCTTCTTGATGATAGATAGCATTTCATGTATTGTCAACTAACATCACACCTTTGACTTTTCTATGATGAACAAGTACAGCTTCTTCAGCCTTTTCTTTTGGTGTGTCTTTTGTAACTCATCCTCCTCTTGCTGTTCTTCTCAGTCCTCTCCAACTTGTTTGCATGACCTCCAGGGACGACACCTGACTGCAGAAAAGAAATGTAGTGTTTCCAGGTTTAACAAGATAGTTATTTCCCTGTGTAGTGTGCTGCAATTTGATTCAAAGCATTGTAAATCTGATCTTAATCATGATTTAAATCAGCCAACAGTAAGCCTCATTCTAACTGTTTTGCATTTGTACTTAATCATTTTGTAAAGAAAGGTTTAACCTCCTTTATTACCATTGAAATAGTTTTAATTAAATATAGCCTTTGCACTTAATGTTATACTCAGTTTGATTAATCACAGTGCATGTATTTAAGCAATTATGTAGCTTGTTACATACACACTTATTCTGATTCTTCATGTGTATGTTTCAGTATGAAGACAGAAAGTGTTGACATTTCTTATGTATTAGATAATTGATTTTTTTACTTATGATTTGCATCAATTACAATGGAGGAAACCAGAATTCTGAAATGTTCTTCTGTTAGATAAAGAGCACCACAGAGAAGCCAGCCAATTCCAAAGAAAAAACTCATTGAGAAATGTTTTGAAATAAAGAATTAATGTCTGAAAGCCCTATCTGTAGTCAAAACTGGCGGTTTCTAGTCACTATGCTGCAAAAATTTCAGAACTAGTCGATCTCATCCTCTTTTTATTCCTAGAATGGAAATGGAAAGAAACATCCATGTATTTTTTTTTTTTTCAACTCCTTTACACTAGCTCGTTTCTGAATGGGCAAGTCGCTTAATTGAGTTGGACTGAATGAACTAAGTAAGGAAAATATTTTCTCTGCACTTGCGAAAACTCCAGATGCCAAAGACTGGTTTATCACTGCTGCACAACCTATCTAGAGGTGCTCAGTTAATGACTTCCATCAATTCAATTGTTTGATTATCTTTAAAATGTTAGCAGCAAGTGTAAAGCTTGAATAATATTATGCCTTTTAATTTTACAAGGATTATAAGAGGTGTAAGCTTTAATTCATATTGTAGTTTCAAAGTTAGTTTTGAATATTTTTACTTCTTTAAAAGGAAAATATGCACTATAAAATGCCGCATTTTTATTTTTTAGCATAGTATTAAAGTAAAAATGCATGTTAATGTGGTATTTGTGCCGGAAATGGTTCTGTTTGTATACCTTGGAATTATATAGATGCTCTTATGCACTAGCAGCTAGTGCTGATGCATTCAGTTCTGCTTCTTAGTGACTGCCTGATTCTTTTCTTTACTTTTGCTGCCTCTTGTTTGCTATTTTATGTGGCATGGAAGCACTTTCTGTGCCTAGATGAGCATAACTTTATAACTTTGAAAAGAAATCATGTTATCTTCAACAAAATAAAAGCTTCCTCCCAGTAGCATTCATTGTAACACAAGCTGTTGAAGTTTCCTATTCCATAGCACATCTGACTTCCAGGTATTATATATAAAATTGCTGACTGTGCAATAATGCTAATATCATCATCTGTAGGATTTGGGGTATGCAGCACAATAAAAGAGGTCAGATTGAAGCTGCTGGAGTAAACTCTGCATTTCTGGTCTCCTCCTATAAACTAGATACCATCAGAAAAGGTACAGAAATGGGATTCCTTGCTTAGGCAGGTATTCAAACTGTACTCACAGCAGGATGCCATCTCGTGCATGTCCATTAATCTCTTCTGGGGTAGGAAGGAGGACAACTGTTTGAGTAAGTAGCTACCTACATGAATGCCATGTATGCGGTTTGTGGTAGGGCTATGTTAATAAATTAGGAGGTAAAGTACAACTCGCAAGAAAAATATATGTGGGACTTCTGTGGACACTGGAGATTAAGTTAAAAGGCTGAGTTATGTATCTCCTTGCTAGAAGATGACTTGAGAAACGAAACTGGATTGTCAGAAATATATCCTGATCTCTATATTCAAGGCACTTCCAAGACGTTGTCGCTGACAGTCTTGCTGGGTGTTAGCATGATTACCTGAAACTGGATTTGTTCATCCTCAGAGGTCCTGAAGAACCTGTGAATGAATCCTCCAGAAGTCTTCGTGCTCACAGTTTCAGCAGACATGTGCAAGAATATTTCTCTAACGCTGTGTCCCCCTTTAAAAATACATGTATTAGAGTTGGTGTTGCTGGTAAGACAGTGCTTTTACACAATGTTTACACAGCATCCTAATTAGCAGCAAAGCTTGTGCACTAGTTAAATGAAGGAAATCTAACTTATTTCAAGCTTTTAGAAATCACTGAATGGATGAAATTAGTTTATATGGACAAATGTGGAAATACTCCAAAACGGACTTCTCAAATACATTAATTTGCCATGTGGATGGATTACATGTGATGAAATGACTTGTACTGCAGTAATAGAGGTATATAAATACCTTATCCACCTTATCACTGAAAACAATTTTTATCTCATGATTCTGCCAGTTTTTTCAGCAAGGGAAAAGAGAATACAGTGTAATATGTACATAAAAAATAGCTCTGCCTTTTTCTGCAAAATTTGGTGAGCATGTTTATTAATCTGAAGTTCTTATTTATTGCTGCAATCTTCTAGGAAAAAGTACTGAACTAAGTACCTAGAGAAAGTAAAAAGCAATGCTCCTCTTTGTGGTATTTAATGTGGTCCATCATAAGAGCAATGATAACATAATTATGCAATTATTGGTATATTTTCCCCTCTGGAGGCCTTATGTAGATGATTACCAGTGCACCTTTTAATGAAATTGCTACTATTTGATAAAATTACTGCCAAGATTTTAAATAATTATAATTTGCGTTGCCAAAAGTCTTACATCTCCTTCCTCAGTTGAGCCTGTTCCAAATAGGAATTAGTTCAGATTGCAGAACGATTCACTTTTCTCCAGTTTTCTCATTTATCTTCGTTAAAACTACCTTTTCACTGAATTTTGGAAAACATGCTTTCAAGCCCATGTTGTTCATTACAAGGAACATTTGTTCAAAATGGAAGTTGAAAGATACTGCACCTTTTAATGTAAATGTCAGCAAAGAGAAGTGAGAAGAAAAAGCTATCAAAGAAACAGACTGGATGAATGACAGCTGAATTTGAATATACCGTGTATTAGTGCACTTTTTGATTCCCTTTAATTGTTCTCCTTACTTACTTTATAATTTGTATATTTTATGTGTCTACCAGCTGCAAAAAAAGTGTGGGAACAGCTGTTTAATAACTAATTTTGGAAATTAGAGGGGAAAAAAGAAATATTTGTGTAGAAGTAAGGATCAGTGTAAATGCTGTATATTTCTCAAAATTGACAAGTGTTTTGGCAAGCAATTACTCCTTCTTTCCATAAATCCTACTTAAACGTGTGTATACACATTTATTTATCTGTCCTCTGTAATTTTACTTTGAATAAGAATTAGCAGGTAGTTGCTTTAAGCTCAGACCTTTCTTTTTGTTTAAAAACTTAAGTCTAGTTTTGCTTGTGAACACACTGCCTGTAGATTCCTTCTGTGGTGGGAAGTTTGGGTGTGGGAGACCATAGCATGTCTACATCATGTAATAAAATGGATTAATCACCTAGAGTAGGTTACTGCTCGTTGTGCTTCAAGATGAATGGCTGGGCTGCTATAGTGCATATGGTTCTGTTCTGTTTTCAGTTGGTACAGGTGCTCATGTAAAACAAAAAAGCCCCAAAACTGACTACCCAGAAAAGCAATATTCAGGCAGGTGTTGTATGCAAACATGGAGAGAAGTACAGTGTTTGCTGCCGAGGCCATTTGCTATGTGTGCTGACCTAGAGTTATGTGTCTACCTTTGAGAAATGCCTCTATTAATTGCGTAAGGCATGGCAATCAGAAATGGCAAGCTGCTTAGTATAGTAGACTGCAAAAGTGTCTTGTCTGCATGGCTTGAGTGTCCTCACTCCTACAAGGAAAAACAAAGCTGGGGGAAGATGAATATGTCTTCTGCCTTTGGAAGGTACAGGTACCTCCCCCAGCTTTCTGCTTTGAGCGATCATGGCCCTGTAAGCCATCTCTTTAATGTTTGTTTTGCAGGTCATGTGCAGAGCTTGGTCTGCTCAGCCTGCTTCTGAAATAAGGGAGCAAAGTACGATTAGCTGCATATGCTAATTGCTCACCCTGCAGGAGGACCTGCTGGCTTCCGCCCACAAGCAAGGGATCAGCCTGGGTGCTCATGCTTGTCCTGTCCTGTGACTGTCTCTCTTGGAGAGTGGGATCTGCAGGGGGTTGGAGAGTTGGCTGGGTTTGTCTTCTGCCCAACCACATGTTGCCACCTGGCCGTGATACTTGCTGTTTCCGATTAACCACATGTCATTTGGAGGGCAGGTGATCTCTCTTTGGAAGTAACTAGGTGTCTTAGTTATCTGAGCTCAGTTATCAAAGCTTTTGATCTGTCCTGTGGAGTCCCCTCCTAGGACTTGAGATGTTTAGTGATGCAGTTCTGTGTAAGAGCAGTCTCAGGACATAGAGCTAAAGTCTTTCTATGGGATGGCACTGCACAGGGAGGTGGCGTGGCAGGGGTGTCTTGCAGCCAAGGTCCAGCCACACCTATGGTTTCTCACACTTAACCCTTAACAGATAATAAAAACAACCTTTGTTCCAGGCTCCTTCCATTTCCTCTCTGGAGTTCGTTACGGGTGGGAATCGCCTGGCTCCACACTTGCTCTTTGTGTTGGGAGATACCCATTTCTCCATTCCTCTGGCTTCAGAAGAATTCTTTTTGGCTGCTCCTTTGAGCGCTGGGCTTCTTCCTCTTGCTCTCCCTACAGCCCTATGCTGCCTCTCTGCCCCTAAAGGGCGAAGGGTTTGGGACTGGGGAGGGGGTGACAAGGACACTATGTGAGAAGACAGTGATTGCCCTCATGCAGCTGGGTAAACACCAAAGCTCATCCTCCCCCATTTTTCTGCTTGGTAACTTGGAGCCTCTGAGGATGCAAAATTTCAGTGCAAGTGCTAGCACAGCCGCTGGGAAAGAGAGCACTTCTACTTGGGAAATGCACAGCACTGAAAAGTCTGTTGGTCTGCAGATGGCAATGACTCTGTTAGATGGGTTAGAAGCAAAACGCTTGGGTCTGCAGGGCAGCCTAATCAGTCTAAACCCTACAATACATGATTGCTGACGGTTAAGTTAGTTTTCAGTCTCCAGAGTGAAACTGGGGCAGCGGGGCAGGTCAGTCTTTCTATCAGTAAGGAGTTGTGGCATTCATATGTCCTGAGACTCAGCAATACTTGCGAGGAACAATCATGTCTTTGGTCTTTTTTTTGGTCTATGTTGTTGAGGAAAACACTAGCCTGGGTGTTGGCATGGATGGTTTCTTCTGCAAAATAAGAGGGTATACTGCTAGCCTTGTCTTCCTCCGTAGTGTAGCTGTAGTGGTATGTGATGCAGCTTTCAGATCAAATCATTGAAAACTGACATTTGCCATTGCAAAACTTTTCATCTAGCATAAGGGAGAGTGTCTGTTTGGTGAAGTGGAACAAAACAAGTAAGCATATGATAGCATCTTTCCTTTGAAAAAATCTGGGAGGTTTTTATGCACCAGAGTAAATTAAAGTTCCTTCAGCGTGATTAACATGTGAGTTTTCCACTTACTTGTTTCTTTGGGGCATAAAATGGCAGGGAAAAAAAAGTCTTACTGAAATGGTCTTAAATTTGGCTGTACAAAACATCTATCAAGTGCATAGTGGCTTTAACAAATAAGAGACAGAGTTGGAAAGATGCTGCTCTTCAGTTAGACCAACTAATACAGAAAAACAGACAGGCTTCTGCTGTCTGTGACTTTTGCATGTGAGTTAGAGTTACTTTTGCTTCTGCTCTTTTAGACCTGCAGGAGGCTTGTGTGTCTGAAACCATATTCATTTTTCCAGCAGTACTGGGCATGCTGAAAGAGGATATTACCTCCCTGCAAGCCATGTCGTGCTGATATCCCCAGACCACTGTATCTACAACAGTGCCACTACTTTAACTGATAAAGCCTATCTCTTGTTTCTGCTCTCTTATGTTGTTGTAGATGAGAAACTGAAAAATGCAGCGAGTGAGGTCTGTGTGATATCTCTTGAAATGAAGTCAGTGCCCAGCTCTGCTGTTGTTGGGCTGCTCCACCTGCAGCTGCTACAGAAAGGCTGGGTTCCCAAATGTGTGCCTGGGGTTCCTTAAACAGCAACACTGCATGACAATAGCAAAATAGGGGTCCTTACAATGAGGTGTTTGTATGTGGTGGCTGTAGTGTGAAGTTGTGCTGTGCCCTCATCTTGGAAGATGTTTGAGATAAGTTTAACTTGGAAGGGGGTAGGGTAAGGCACAGTTTTTTGGTAGCTGTTATTGTTGGTTTTTTTTGTTTGTTTGTTTGTTTGTTTTTTCTTCTCTGAAAGCTATCTGTTGTGTTGTTGAAATACTACAAACTTGTTCCTTTTAATGTTTAGATAAGAGTTGAAAAAGGAAGCAGAGGGACTAAGCTGCTGGCCTAAGGTTTTGCAGGAAACCTGTGGCAGAGCTGGGAATAAAATCCACCCTGCGTGACTCTTTGGCTTATCCCATGGCAGTCCCATGTCCTTTGTTTGCCTGGCAGCTGGAGACAATCTCGAGTTGCTTATGAACATGATGGGGATGTGCACCTGATGTGCTTTCCCCTGCTATGGCAGCCTTGTGGCTGAGGCTGAAAAAACTCCCACATAAAAACAACTTTTTTCCAGGTTGATGCACTCCTTAGCCAAAGGTTTTGTGTTTGCACATCCCTTAATTGTTACAGGAACATTCTGCTGTCCTTAATCATATCCCTGCAATTTGACCTGAATTTCCTATTGGTATTATCTAGAGCCGTTTCATTTTCTAATTCCTCCAGCCTGGTTTTCCAGATGTTCCTTCTGCATGCAAAACTCACCAGTGCCGTACTCCCCCTCTTTCCTCCCTCTCCCTCCGTTTTTAGGGCTTAGGAAACTGCTTGTAATATATTCATGTATTCTGCTTCTTTTTGCAGTTACGCAGCCTTGTTCACAAGTGATCCCAGCATTGTAGTTCTTAATTCAGATTTGTTATTTTACAAGGAGAAGCTAGGGTGGAATTGACTGTTTTTGGCTGTGGGACACAGGTTTAGAACATCCAAAATGAGCCTTGGGCTGTCCAACTCTGAGCTTTGCAATTTATTTTGTTTGTTTGTTTTTTACATTGTTAATTAGTAAGTATTTGCCTTTTCCAATCTATTTTGCTAGCATAATTACCTACCTGCTGGTTGCCCTTGAGGACAACTCCAGAGGGTCATGCAGAGCCCCCCAGTATGGTGTTCTGGCTATGGAACACATGGGAAGGGTTGGATGTTTCATGGTGGGACCATGGCCAACAGTCCCTGCTAGTCCACAGGAGCCATGGGAGCAGAGGATGAGTTTCCTGTCTTCCCCTTGTCCTGTGGGGCCCCTGCGGTCAGGTGGGCATCACTGAGGTTGGGACACTCAGCTGAATAATGAAATTGTGGTCCATCTCCTTTTCCAAGATGTAAGGAGGTAGGGAAAGAGCATCAGCATGCCAGGATGCATTGTTTCTATGTACCTGACCTACCCCTGGGAATTTTCAGTTGGCACATAGCCATGGGTTCCTCCATCCTGTTGCTTAGAGAGTTGACGGTCCCACTGGTGACTGGTAAAGTCATGGTCCTTCCTGGTGTCAACATGGAGCCCTGGGAGGAGACAGCAGACTGCATCCCATGGGGTTCTGCACTTGGAGATCATCCTTAGCGTATAGGATGCCCCCAGACAGGATTCCCAAGTTCTTAGTGTTACCATTATGGTTATATGTTTATAGCTGGTGTTACTGGAGCGCACAAGAGCAACAGCGTGCCTGGAAGAGCACCCTTGTACTTCAGGTGCAGTACAAATGGAGCAGTCTCAGACATGAGGCATTAACAATCCGTGAAAAAATCAAGAGATGGCAGATGGACATATGCTGTGGGGATTAATACACTGGATTACAAGTTGGTGGTTAAACTCTCAGATTTCTGCTATTTAATTATTCCTCCAAAAAGAAGATACAAAGTCATTCCTTTCTTTCTAAGCACTGTTTTAATTCTCTTTTAAGAATAGGAGATATTTGGGTGTAGAACACTAAACACATCTGGTAGTCCTTCCTTTTGCCACCTGTCGTCTTTACACTGCCATATTTTCTTTTCTTGAAGACACCTTGTTTCAGAAGATGACAGGTAAACTTTAGGCTGTGGGAATTCCTTGCACAAGGGATTAAATCAATTTGTAAATTGTTTGGCAGAGAAATTCTAGGCTGTGTAAAAGGAACCATAAAAACATTGTCTTGAAATGTGCAGGATGGCTTCAACTGCAATATTGTAGCTTGTCTTGTGGGGTACCACAGTATGCTCCTTTCATCTTTGCCTTTCTTTCCCTGGCTCCAGTATGCAATGTATTTCTTGTGCCCCTGGATGGAGTCATGCTCTGCTGTGTTGTTTACCACCTGTAAAAACTACCCACCAACTTGCTAGATGGTCTGTAATAAATGTTACACAATTTGAACGCCTGACCTGAATGGGTATGATGAATGCTAAGAAAAAGAGTAGGTAAAAGTCACAGATGTCACATAAAAATACAAAATGATGTTTTTCTTAATCTTTCTGGCAGTTACTATTTCTGGGATGTTTGTTTATGTGTTCAGTCGTGTGAGTTTGTGTAGAGGATTAGTGGACCTTGTGTGGAAAATTTCTGGTGGCACTGGAAAAACGGTCGCTGTTGGACTGCCTCTCAGGTTGTAAGCAAATATAAATCAGAGGGAGATGAGTAGCAGACACGGGCTCCCTCCAAAACCCATACCACAAAGTAATTAGATTGTGGTGGTTTGACCATCCTTTGCAGCCCACACTGTCCTAGCTGCTGGGTTTGTCAGGAAGGGGAGCAGTTACCTGACCTGGTCTCAATCCACTTGAAGAACAACTAAAGCTATGAGATAAGTGAATTAAGTCTGGACTGCATAATCTCGTCCCAGCAAATTATCTGATTGTTTTTCTTGAGTATCTGTTGTTATCTGTGTGGGCAGGGAAATTCAGCCTCAGAAATGAGAAGACTCATTTTTTTGAATGCAAGTGGGGATGTTTTTTGAGAAATGTTTTCCTCTCTCAGACATGGATATCACATGTCAAGTCCAACTGTGCTGTATTGTGCTACACGTTAGAGGGGCACGAGGTGATGGATATTGTTAGGATTAAAGAGCTGGTCTTCGGAAGAGGAAGGGTTTGTTGCTGCAATATCCCTCAGCATTCGTGCACATCACAGTGATCTGTATGGTTCAGATGGACCATCCACACTCCTTTTGTAGGTCGGTTTTGATTTTTGTCTATGCACTGGTTGCCTCAGGTCTGTCCCTTACCTCTGCCAACCAGCTGGTTAAGCCTTACTTTACACCTTCAAGTGCAATAGGGCAGGGTAGTAGGTGGGTTTGGGAAGGGGGAGAAGCCCCATGCCTGGCTGCATGGTGTGTTACAGTGGGCAATGCTGAGGCTGCAGTGAGGCATAGTGTGAGAGCATCCCTCACCTATGCAGACATTTGCTGCATTGTTTTTGTTGCTGCGAGTGTGTCTCTGTCCATGTGGTCAAGGTGTCACGTTGGGGTGGCCGTTGTTGAGCAGGGAGTGTGAGGTGGGGATCCTAGGGGTCATCCTTCTGCTTTTAGAGAGGTGTCCAGTGGGTTTCCCCTGGCCCCTTTCACGTGTGGAATTAGGATCTGGGTGACACTGGGCCTCTGCAAGCATCGCCCCTTGTGCTCGTGGAGGAGGGCTGCCCTTGCACGGCATGAGGAGGGGGAGCATTGGTGTTTGCCTCATGACTGCAGCCTGAGGATCTAGTGCCAGAGTGGGTATAAAGCCCTGCACTTTTACTATTTTGCTCTGATTTGAGGGGTTTGCACATCAGAGGTCTCCTTGCCTCTGCCCTGCTCTCAGTCTGCATCTGCTCTCCTGTATGCCAAGCCACTGCTGGCTGGGACCTTCACTCCTGAGATGCTGGAGTTTTACCCTCCTCGGTTGAGCTGCCATGCCACAGGCTCACACCTGCTCTTTGAGGTGGCAGGTTTGAAATTAGAAGTGTGTTTTTTCTGCTTTTTTTTTTCTTTTTTTATCAATTATTATTTCTAGGATGCTTGCTTATGCATTCAGTCATGGAAATATATATGCGGGGTTAGTGGGCTTCATGTGGAAAATTTCTGGTGACGCTGGAAAAATAACTGCCTGTTGGGTTGAGCGCTGATAAATGAATTTTAATCAGAGGAAGGTGGGGGGAGAATGAGGGCTCCCTGCAAGACCCAGACCACAAACAAAGTAATTAGACTGTGCAGGTGGTCTGACCATCCTTTGCAGCCCACACTGTCCTAGCTGCTGGGTTTGTCAGGAAGGGGAGCAGTTACCTGACCTGGTCTCACTCCAGTATGCACCTTCAGAACAACTAAAGCCGTGAGATAAGTGAATTAAGTCTGGACTACATAATCTCATCCCAGCTAATTATCCGATTGTTTTGCTTAAGCGTCTGTTGTCATCTGTGTGGGCAGGGAAATTCAGCCTCAGAAATGAGCCCAGAGAGTGTTTTTGAATGCAGACAGTGTTTTCAGTGGCGTGACTCTGCTTCTAGATGTGGATGTCGTACAGTCGTGCACAGCTGTGCTTCACATGAGAGGGACGTTAGCTAACAGCGCTCATTGCAAGTTAGGGGTTGCTTGTAGGACAAAAGAGCAGCTCTGGAAGGGGAAGGGCTTGTTCCTTAATACTGCCTCAGTACTTGTGTACATCATTCGGATATTCAAGCAAGTACTTAGTAGTAAGAATTTATCTGCTTTTTCAGCTCTTAACTCCATTTTGTATGTTCACTAAGACTTTCCTATCAGGGTATGCTAACACAGCAACCCGCTGCTTGACTGATGTAAATAGTGAAGCCAGAGAAGCCTGGAAGTACTTCTTTCTCCAAGTACGCCATGTAAGCTGGGAAGTGGTTGGGAATTGTGAATTGAGGCTGGTAATTTTACACCACTATACTTTCTGAGAGCTTAAAAAAGTTGTTACGGTGTATTTGGTGAAAGAGATGGTAACAGCTCACTTTGAGCAGTGTTAGTGACTGGGAGCTTGGTGCCTTGGTGACAAGGTTTTGGTAGTGTTGGGATGGAAGCTTGAAGGATATTTCCCCCTTTTTTCTTTTTCTTTTTTTTTTAAACAAATGTCAAATTACTTCCTCAAGAAAAGAAAGTGTGGAAAGTAGGTGGTGGCTTTTTTGTTAAACTGGACGTTTCTAACTGTGTGAGTGGAGCTTCTGAGTATGGGAGAACAGTTAAAAAAAGATAACTGTTGAGCAAGGAAAGTTTAGTTCTTGGCAACGTACTGAGTAAATGACAAAGAATGATTAAAAGTGCTGCCATGTAGAATCAGGCTCATATGTTCTTGAATTTAATTTTTAAATAGCTTGGGTCTGTTCCCATTCAAAAGCCAAACCATTGCAGAAACTGGTGCATCTGAAACTAGTTTCAAATGGTTTTTTAAAGGCCATTTTCCATCTGCAGTGGTTATTTGCTATGTGTGCACTAGGTCTTGCAAGGCAAAAGGTGGCTGTATATTTGCAAGGAATGCCATTGCAGCTTAGTACTTTTAAGAAACAACCCCAAAAATATTAACTGCATGTATATAACTAGAAATAACAATTTCATTGCAGAAAAAAAAAAAAAAAAAAAAAAAAAGCATTGTATTGACAGGCATTGTATTTTGTGGTTTTCTTTTTTGTTCTTTTTTTTTTAGGTGGTTCACTGCCTCATGAAGAATCTTCACTGGTTGTGAATAAAGGGGAGGAATTAAGGCTGAAGTGCAACAAGGATGGACCTGTGACTTGGAATTTCCAGAACTCAGACCCATCAGCAAAAACAAAGAGTTCCAATGAGAAAGAGTGGTACACCAAAAATGCAACAGTCAGAGACATAGGCAGATACGTATGCAAAAGCAAAGGGAGTATTGTCACCTCTTTTTATGTTTTTGTTAAAGGTAACTATTACTGAATGCTTTATTTTTGCTTCCCCCATCCCTTCTCACTCCCAAAATAACAGGATCATAAATGCTGGAGGAGGAAACATGTTTGAGTTGAGGCACAAGGGACTAATAGGAGAAAACTTCTTTCCTGCCCAGCAGAAAGAAAACTTCATCCCAGCTTTGCTTGCAATGGCTTTTTCACCAGAGCAAATTTCTGAATGAGTTTCTTTTTACATCCTTGTTGTTTTGTGGTGAGATTTTATACCAGAGCTGTTCATGTAGAAACTAGTCAAGTGACCTAAATCAGTTGTGTGAGTCAGTTGTACTATAAGGAAACAAGCAACATGTACGGAAATATGTTTTCTAATTCAATGCTATCCATCAGTATGGAGTCATGTAAGGTTTGACGCCAAGCTCTTGATTTATTGAGGCAGTTAGCTATAGGATTTGTCTTTTTGAGGCTGTGCTCTCAGGGTTAGGCCAGCAGGCAGCAAATGATTCCTCTGCCTCTAGCTCCTGATCTACCTTGTGTCTGCTCAGATACGTCTTAGAAGGGAAAAAAAATCCTCTGCTCTGACACATTTTCCTAATTCTTCCTTTTTGTCCAGTGTGTTCTTCATATTTCTTCTGTTCTTTTGTTCACTCCCAATCTGTGGCTTCATCAGCTGTCCTCAAGCTGCCAGTTTACCATGCCTGGAATTCCCTTTTCCTTTGTAAGGAAGACAGTTGCTTTGCTTATGCTTTGCATAGTTCTGGTGATCTTTTTTTTTCCCTGCTGATGTAAAGAAGTCCTGCAGTTTCCACATTCTTGGAGATAGCATTCTGCATCCAGCAGGGGTTGCCTTGGAGAGCTTTCCTTGAACCCTTCCAGTCCTTTGGGAATTACTGCAAGGTTGTTCTCCAAGGTGGGGAGATACCAGCACAGCACAGCAAGGAGTATTTTCACAAGGGAAGGTATCAGATGGGCACACAGCTTAAAGTACAAAGCCCTTGAGTTGTCCAAATAGCCATGCAGCTACTGTGAATGATTTTTTTTGACCTTCTGTGTTTCTTTGAGACTATGACCAAAGGAAATCTGGCATGTATTTTACCCATACCTGACAAACATTGTTGACTTTATCTTCCACAACTGTTTTCTTGAAGGTCATGGTAATTATCTGAGACAGCTGTGATCATAGATACATTTGTGTCTTCCATTACTCAAATGACTCCTTCACCTTAGGATAGCAGGCAACCCTCCTGCTGAGCGTGATTGCCAAAACATCAGAGAAGCTGTGTGGCCCTTATGCAGCGTGTTGTTAACTTCTTTGTCTTAACTGTGTGAAAAATGTGCAAGCTTCACTTTGACAAATTCTTGGCAGTAAAATGAATGTTTGTGATATTGGCCATTATTTTGCAATAGGGTGGCCTTTAATAGGGCAGCCTTTATAGCTGTGTTTCAGTGACATCTTATGACACCTTGAAAATAGTGCCATGAGCACAGCTGCTTGTGAGGTTGCCACAGGCACCCACAGTTTCTGCTTGTACAGCTGGGAATGAAGAGAAAACAGGACCAAAAGTAAAGCTGCAGAAGGAAAGCCTCAGTCCTACACAGTCCCAAGTGGCACATAAAGTGGTGACAGGTGTTTATCTCTTATGCTGATTTTGATCTACTAACAATGAGTTTTCTGTGTCCCTATGATCAAGGATGACACAGTTGTTGACAGACTTTAGGCGTGTGTCTCTTTCACCTTTCTGCTTTGGCAGAAAGTGCTTGTGTTGTATCTACAGAAGCAGTTTGTGACCCTGTCCAAATAAGTTCAGTGAAGATCAAGTCTATTCAGACACTTTTATAAGAGCGAAAAATCCCTTGATCTTAAGTCTTTTCAGACATGAGCAATGGCAAGCACCTCCACAACTTGTGCTGGGAACCTGACTTATGCCCAGAAGGCAGGTGCTTCCCAATGTGTACCTGGGGTGGAAAAGCTGTGAAGGAAAGAATATGACTATGAGCAGCCTTGTTTGAGCCTGGATTCCCTACAACAAATCCTTCCATGTCTTCTGACCATGACGTTTCCCTTCCAGAGGGGGATGGAAGATGGGAGGAGAGCTCCTCAGTGATTCTGCTTACCCCAACAAGGCCTTCCCTGCAGGTTCAACTGTTGGTGAAACAGGTCTTTGTTCCTTTCTTCTATTTTCAAGAACTTCTGATTTTTTCCATAGCGAGCCGTGCTTTCTGTACAGTGAAGATACTTTGGCTCTGTCTGTATTGGGGAGGAACTGGACTGTGAGGAAACCAATCCGTAAACTTGCTGAGACCAGGGACGTTAAATGAGCACTTCTAGTATGCAGTTTCCTAGCTTAGCAATGACAGCTATTTGTAGCATTTCTCTGTGTGCAAAATGTCACACTTTAGGTCTGCTCAGACATACTTTACACTTCTGTTTCTGTTAGTAGTCTCCATTCTCTAGGTGTAGACTGATGCTTTAGTTTTCTATGTTTTTAGTTTGTGGTTTCTTCCTGGGCAGCAGTATTGAAAGGGCTAAAACTACTCCTCACTCTCACTTAGAAACCAGATACTAACTTCTGTGTTCTGTGATGAACCACCTTTGTGATAGAAAGCATTCCCCAATGGCCTACCTAAATGTCCCATGCTTCATATTCAGTCTGATACGTCTTGTCTTAAACCAAATGCATATTATCTGTTATCTTAACAGACTTCGCAGTCTTCTCTGTTGTCACAGTTTGTTGATCTCTAGCGACTCAAGTTGTTCAAGGCCACTTTACAGGAAGAAAGAAAACTGTTTCTAAAATTCTAATTCATGCTACCTTGTAGAGAGGGCAGATGGGAGCTGAAATATGCTTTTACAGAGTGTTTGTTACTACATCATCCCTTATTTTTGTGTTTGCTATTAATGGCCAGGTTCTTAGTGTTTCAAGGTCATCAGCTATCATGGGCTTCAACATTGGTTGTAATAGTGTTTAAATTACTGTATGTTTGTGTACTATGGTTGGCCAAGATGAAATGCTTTAGAAAAGTTATTTTATGAAAGATTACATGATTATTTTTCAATCAGATATGCTGTTTCTATGCCTAGGTTTTTCTGCAGAGGCTAAAAATACCCCTGGTTTCAGGGAGGAGAGAGAGAGAGAGAGAAATTGTTTGGTGCTTCCTCTAGTTGCAATGTGTGTTCATTTAGATTATGTATTTTACAGAAGTGAAAACCATAATTTTGGTGCTTTTCAAGTTCCATTTGCTCATAAATTTCTTCAAAATCCTCCTGTGGGCATGAAACCTTACAGCCCTGCCACAAGCTAAAAGCAAATTACTTTTAATGGTCTGTGAAAATCTGTTTACTGTTGTTGGGGGTGGATGGTGGGGGTTTGGAACTACACAAAGCACAAAAAAAATTCCATCCCCCAGTAAAAAAAAAAGCAGTAGGTTTTATTTTTAGTGCACATTATTCTTTAGCGTGTCTGGTACTGAATGCTACTGCACATCTCCTGTTGTGCTGCTCTTTTAAGACAAAAGTTAATGTCTCTTAGTAAACGTGAATTGGGTAATACTCAGTTTTACTGGCTAAATGTAAAACATTCTTTGAAATAAGTGCCCAGCTGCAGAGTTAAGGTTATCAGAAGTTTCCACTGCAATGTCAGCTGTTCTTACAGGTCTTTGTGTTCCTTCACAGATCCAAATGTGCTCTTCCTTGTTGATTCTCTCATCTATGGAAAAGAAGACAGTGACATCCTGCTGGTGTGCCCACTAACAGATCCAGATGTTTCGAATTTCACCCTGAGAAAATGTGATGGCAAACCTCTCCCCAAAAATATGACATTCATTCCTAATCCACAGAAAGGCATCATTATAAAGAACGTACAGAGGTCATTCAAGGGCTGCTACCAGTGCTTGGCAAAGCATAACGGAGTCGAGAAAATATCGGAGCACATCTTCCTGAATGTGAGGCCAGGTAACACAGGATTTTTGTCCTCTTGTAGAGCACCTGATTTTCATCTTCACAGGAATTGATGGGAAGTGCTCCAAAGAGAAATCTCCCCTTGTGTCCTGAGCTTGCCGCAGGGAGGCTCAAGGTGGTGGCTCATCTAGAGACTTTTGGAATCTTCTACTCAGATGTGCTTCTGCACCAAGGGATTACTTTGTGGCACCTCTGGCTGCTGTAGGCAGCCCAGAGAAAACTGGTAGTCTTAGGAAGTTTGTTCTGGGCAAGTTGTGTGAAGGTACAGATTGCCATGTGAGACATGGGTTGTGGCTGTGCTGGGCAGGTTTGGCCACGATCACTCATGTTTCCTGTTTAAGGTGATTTCCAGGTGTTCTTTTCACCATGTAAGAAACTTGGGTTGTGCTGTTAAACCTGGGGGACAAACCAATGCCCCGAGGTTTGGACAGGCTTGTGCAGGCAAAGTGGAGATTTGGATGCATGACTCACATGCCTGCTGCCCATAAGTGACAGCAGGAAGAACTGATAGATGACATTGAAGAAGAGGGATTCAGCAGAGAGACAGATCTTGGGGGAGCACAGAGTCATCATTTGTCTCTGTCTTTATGAGTGAGGATGTTCACGACAGCAACTGTGCTCCCAGTACAAGTGAGGAATGTGATGTGGCTGGGCAGCCAGATACACCACTTAGCTCTGCAAACACCTTGATGAGGCTTTGTATTTTACCTTCAGGTGAAATAGGGCAGGGTGGTAGGTGGGTTTGGGAAGGAGAAGCCCCATGCCTGGCTGCACAGTGCAATACAGGCAGGCTTTGTGTGGAAGGTTTGGAGCCTGCTATCGCACTACATGTTGTTAATCTGCTCTATAAATACTCCCAAGAGAAGCAGAGGGAGAGACTGTCTCAGTGTTTCCTCAGGGGCAAGTACGACAGTTTACTCTCTGTGTAGTTCTTGGGCTCCTTAAATATCCCTTGCTCCAGCTGAGTGTGTCTCCTCTAGCACATGTGGGCAATGCTGGGGCTGCAGTAAGGCCTAGCAAGGGACCATCTCTCGCTTGTGCAGATTTTTGCTGCATTGTTTCTGTCACTGCAAGTGTGTTTGTCATGCGGCCAAGGTTGAGGTGGCGGCTGTTGAGCAGGGAGCATGAGGTGGGGATCCCAGTGGTCATCCTTGTGCTTTCAGAGGGGTATTCAGTGGGTTCCCACGTGGAGTTAGGAGCAGGGTGATGATCAGCCATGACAAGCATCACCCCTCGCGTTCATGAAGGAGGTGATGCAGTGGTGTTTGCTTCTTCATGCCTGTGGTGGTGTGCCCTGCTTGGTCCTGGGCTCCTCCTCAGCAGTAGGAAGGGGTTGACAGCAGGGGCTGACTGAAGTCTGCAGTTTGATATGGCAAATTGAAGAAGTCTTCTTCCTGGTGATTTGGAATCTAACAGAGAGAATTTTAATGTCTTCTAATGAATAATAAGAAATTTTAATTAATGAGAAGAGAACTAAAGTTTAATCAGTACAGGCATCTCTGGCATTCTCCTTTGACTAAAAAAAATCAAGTCCATTCTTGCTGTCTCTGGTGTTTGTTCTGTAACAAGTTTTTTTCCAACTGTTTTTTCAGGAATGGCCAAAGAAAGAAACTGCTTAACAGTTGATTGACACAACTGTCATGTCTCTGACATAGGAGAATGCAAGTTGTCATATTGGACTATTTCATTTTTTATGGGGTAGAAGCCTGCACTTGCTTAATACAATGGTGACTTCAGACAACAAGGCACTAACTTGGCATCCATCGCCAGCAGCCCACTGATGGTAGGCAGCAGTATGTGGCCTGGAGGACCTGGGCAGTCTGCCCATGTTCTCCATCTGGGAGGAAGTGTGCACTGAGTGGAAGCATCTGCTGAAGGCCACCAGCAGTAAGGCAGCACTGCGGTGTTGGCATTTGTTGTAATAACTGGGCTGTAGTTTTAAATCAGTACCAGTCCCCACTGTCTCCTTAGCTGAAGACTTAAGTGTTCACCTTTTGTAGGCAATGCTTTTGTAATCAGAAGTATGGCACTTAAACCCCACAGCCTGAACTTCTGGTGCAGAATGTCAGAAGAGGGTCCATGAAACGGGGAACTGTGCAGGCGTACTCAAACATACACCACCCTGTTACTGTAACACAGGGAGTGCTTATGTCCAGCCCTTCTCTAAACAATGAGGGGCATTATGGCTTTTTTTTTGTTTTTCCTTAGAAGTTGCTGGTGGGTGAGAACACAGCATGCATTCTGCACTGGCTTCCTCATGTCTCTTGGGTGCTGCTGTGGTGTGAATTTTATGTGGGCATTTATATCTGAAGAGAGCAAACATGGTTCTTTGTTCCCTTCCATAGCCGCTTACAGCAACATGAGGAAAACATTATTGTTAAAATATGAATGGATGAAAAGCATGGCATTTTCCTAAGTTTAATATAATTTGCTTAATACAACTACAAAGTCTGTGTCAGAGGCAGGAAGAGAGTCTAGAATGCCTTATCTGATTTTCTGCAGTCACAGTTTGAAATTGAGTCTTCCTGCATAAAAGCCCTAGTGGGAGGTTAACTTCTACTGGTGCAAGCCTGGAGTCTCACAAGTGAGGAAATTTTAAGGAAAGGATTAAGAAAACAGAGAAGAAAACTGTGGAAGCACCAGAGCTAAAGAGCTTTGCTGAGATAAGAGATGCATAGTCCTCAAGTGTACTTGACTTGTCAAAAGGCACCCTGAAGCACAACAGGGGTACAGCTAGCCCACAGGACAGTAGGTCTGCAGTATTTCTCAAAACAGACATAATCCTGGCTGCTTGTAACCACCTACCTTCCAGGTGACAAAGGTGTCAGTGGTCCTGGCTCCAGCCACCCCTGCCTCTGAACCTTCATAGTTTTAGCGCTTTCAGAGACAGGTGTGCTGAACACCTCGAGCTGTACCTGTCCTACGTGGGGAGAGAAGCTTCCAAGGAGGTCCACCTCCTGTCAGGGCCTGTCAGGGACCTGTCGGACAGTACTTTGCATCAGCTGTTCTATTTTATATTTAAAAACTGCAATTAATGTTAGGCTGTGGTTCTTCAGTGACCGATCCTGGCTGTATTTTCAGTTATAGAGTGCAACATTTTAATCACTGTCACGGAATGTCCCATTGTCTTATTGATGGTTCAACATTTGCAAGTTTATTCATGCAAGTTGCTAAGCTCTAACAAGTATTGTCTAACTTTAGGTTTAATTTGAAGGGAGATTGAAGCTGAAATGTGCTTGTTGTAAAGAAACAACTGTGTAATATGTTAAAGAAATTTGAATACCTCTTGGAGGCCTGAAATTTTATTGGAAAGTTAATGACTGTTGATTTTTATCCCCTCTGGGAAACTCCAAGGGTAATGAAAAGTAATACACTTATAAATTGTTTTCCAGTTCACAAAGCTCTTCCAGTCATTACCTTATCTAAAAGCTATGAGCTTCTCAAAGAAGGGGAAGAATTTGAAGTTACATGCATAATCACGGATGTGGATAGCAGCGTACAAGCTAGTTGGATCTCTCACAAAAGTGGGGTGAGTTCCTTTAGCTGCATCATGTATGCCTCAGCACAGTACACTACCTGTCTGTAAATGTTCATGTGCTTGTCTTGCATACCTGACACGGGGTTGGTTTGGATTTGCTGCCTTTCCAAAGATACCACATCCTACAAACTGGTGAGGGTCCAACGACTGGCCCGTGCCCATGTAAACCTCCAGGATCATTGAAAATTTCTGGGAGGGAAGTTATCAGTGCTGGCTGTTCTTTACAAACAGAAGCTAAAGTTAGGCACTTCAGTGTGAAGTTTAGGTGACCTCTGTTGGGCTGCCTAAATACGGAAGCACGGAGTGCCTACACATCACATTGCAATCAATGGGAGCTGCAAATATCAACACATGGACTGCAAATTACATATTCTAGTCGTTATCATTAACAGTAAAATACCTGCTAATTAGCATGGGATTGTATGTGACAGGAATAGTAGTAAGCATTCATAGGAATGATTAATTCATTTAAATTATATGGTGTGCTTCACTAACTGGGAAAGTTTTGAAAAATGAACTAGGGAACTGTCTGAAGTGATCGCTGAAGTTGCTGCCCGACATGCCCAAATTCAATTATTAGCAAAATAAATACTCCAGGAGAGTTGGTTACTAGCAGCACAGCTCTGCTGAAGACCAGCGGCAGAGAGGTCCCCTCCCCTGGTCACCCAGCATGTCCTGCAGCTCAGTGCTTGAAACACAGGGCTATGAGTCAAAAAATTGTAAGTAAGAGCAGGCCCAGGCATCAGCAGGCACTGGTTTGCGTTTAAGGACACGTTTTAGTTTTCTGGCTATACCCCAAAATTTAAATGATTAAAAGCCCTTGTGAAGACCTGTTGGTAAATCCTCCTGTATACTCTCCCATGCTAATTGGCTGGGCCTTTACTTTTGCTGGTAGTGACCAGAATGCATAATTTTTAGTCCAAGTGTGCACAGAAAAAAAGGCCTCTGTGATGCTGTGATGTTTGGATAAATCACATATCCTCAGGCAAACAGTGAACTGGAGGCCGGTTCCCTGGGGTGGGTATCTGGCACAGCTTCTCTCACTAAGTGCTCATTGCTCCAGAAATCCCACCTCGCGGCTCTGGGGGCTATTGAGGTCTCAGTGACATGAAGGCAGCGTGGGACCTGCAGATGGGGCTTTTGGTCCTGTGCCAAGGTCAACCGCAAGTCTTTCGTTTGAGAACTGCATTTCTTTCCTTGTCCCTCCCCCTGCTTTTCTTTGTTATGACTGATGGGATCGGGGTCTTCCCTTATGTTTTCATGCTTTTCCCTTTTCATTTTATGAGTAAAAGCCATGAGGAAAATATTTTTGACCAAATAAATTTGACTTTTCTGTCCTTTCTGGTAAATAGCAGGGGATGCTGTCTTTTAAATATTGACTACCAAATTAAATTTTGTACTGAAACAGAATACATAAAATTCACGTTTAAACAGATGCAGAATTTTACCTGAATAGGTTAAAGGAAAAAACTGCACACCTGTTTCTTCATGTGACAGAGGTTATCACCACTTCTGAAAATTAGGAGACTTGCTGTAAGCAAGCACCTCCATACAAAACAGACTTCTGTAGGTGGTTATTATTACTCAGAAGGAAACAAAACTGTGTAGAGAAAATAAAATTCAACCAGAACTTCCTGACACCTCCAAGAATTGAAATCACTCTACAAGAAAATCATAGCAAGTGAATTTGGATTAATCATTGTGAGTTTATCAGTCTTTCCATGCACACTGAACAATCTCACAGAAACTAAAGTCAACAACTGAATTAGTTATTTTTTCTTTAGTTCCAGCACACATATGTAGACACAGAGTCATCATGTACTCAGTGCTTTGGAAAGGAAAAGAAGTGTCCAGCTGCCTGTAAGATTAGCAAATGTGGATTGCTATGGACAGAGAAGCAGAGTGGGTTCCAGAGCAAGGATGCTGTGTAAAGCATGCTGCCAGCAGGTCTCTCTGCAGTATGCCTGCAATGGGGACTTGGGGCATAAAGTGACCCAGCTGAAAATGAAACACCAGTACATTAAATTCTCTCTTGTATTTCTCTGGGAAGCATTGCAATCATTAGAGAGTTTGGTGATTTTTAGACACCACTTGTGTAGTGAGTCAAACTTCAGAGTTGCAGCCACTTTTCACAATAGCTGCAGCCTCTGAACGTTATGAAAGTCAAGGCATGCAGGTCATTTTCAGCAGCTCTGATGAAGACAAGCTGAGAGAGCTGCGGAACCTTATAGCAGCCTTCCAGTACCTAAAGGGGGCCTAAAAGAAAGATGGGAAGGGACTCTTGATTAGACAGGGTGGTGACAGGTCAAGGCACAGTGGCTTTAAATTAAATAAATGGATAGATTTAGGTTAGATATAAGGAGTAAATTCTTTACTGTGAGAGTGGTGAGGCCCTGGCACAGGTTGCCCAGAGCTGTGGATGCCCCATCCTTGGCAGTGTTCAAGACCAGGCTGGATGGGGCTTTGGGCTACCTGGTCTGGTGGGAGGTGTCCCTGCCCATAGTGGGGGGTTGGAACTGGGCGATCTTTAAGGTCTCTTCCAACCCAAACCATTCAGTGATTCTATGATTCTAAGAATGTTAGTGCAAATAAAACCTTCTGTTGGTCTTCATCATCATTGGCATTAGAAGTTCAGAGTGAGCTGAATCTGGCTGCAGGCACGGCACCCTTCTTTCCACAGGACTGAAATATTTGAAGAAATTTGTGGGTCAGCTTTGTATTTTGGACTGGTCTGCTTTTGGGGCAGGTGAAAACACTTGTTCTTGCCTGAGGAGGGAGGAATGTGACTACAAGGTGCTGTGTGCCCTTGGGGCTCCTTGGATCTTTTTGGAGCTGAAAGCACCTTCTGCCTCAAAACATCAGGTGGGAACCTGGGCAGTTTACCTAGTGAAAAGCAGCAGAAGGGTGCCTTACAGTGCAGTTCGGGGAAAAAAAAAGAAAGAATGAAGAAAAGGACTAGTACTGGAGGAAGTATTATCTCTCAAAGACAGCTGATCACACACTTGTTTTGCATGGAGAGATTCTAGTGACAGGTTTGTCGTGATGGCTTATTATTCTGGTTTAAAGTTATGAATATTAATATAGCGAAGTTATAATTACTTCTATTTTTAATTTATCGAGGAAAGATGCTGCATACACAGTGTTTTAGATGTTAATTGTTTTTTACCGACAGATTGTTACAAGCAAAAGCAGAAATTTGGGTGATTATGGATACGAAAGGAAATTAACATTGAACATCCGTTCAGTGGGAGTTAATGATTCTGGAGAATTCACATGCCAAGCAGAAAACCCTTTTGGAAAAACCAATGCCACGGTAACCTTGAAAGCATTAGGTAAATAGTTCTCGTAGAAATCTTAAGATACCTAGCTCTCCCTTCCTTCTATCTCCTTTCCCCCAAACCTGAATGAGTAAATTGCTTTATTAAAAGGTTACTGCAGACTGGTATCATACTGAAATGGTTCAGGAAGGGCTATGGAGTGTGCGACTACTTTAATTTCTGTAGCACTTTGCATGTGATTGGATTGCGGTATTAGAACAACCACCCAACACTGTTTCCATCTCTCTGGTTTTTCTCATCCTTTCTGGTTTAATTTTAAATTTAATCCAGTCTTAATGAAGCAAGTAATTTACCTTTGCGTGGTACTATCCCTACGCTTTAGTAATTTGGCAGCACAAGCACAAAGCGTATCTTCAGTACCTGCCTTCCAAGCGCTGGAAATTTCGCTGACATCGGCACGTCAATGTTTTTTTACGTGGGAGAAGTTATATATGTATCTCTATTTAAAATAATGCAGTGAGGAACACTGAAGTGTGCATAGGCAGCACGAAAATTGCTTTGGAGCTCACCACCATGGTAAATCCACCATCCATCACTTCCTTAGGCTTGGGATAATGTCTCTCAACAGTGAGCGAAGTCACCTCCTCTCCTGGTTTAATAACGGACTCATGTAGATCTCAGCTGCTGTATGTTAGCGTGTATGATACACCAGGCCTTTGAATTTTTATGGCTGCCAAAAGTGCTAATTTGATAGTCTAATTAAGGACATATGCTTGATAATTCTGACCGAGTCTGTGTAGTTGGCTAAAATACTTCAAATTCTTCACCTTTCAAGGATGTAGCAACCGAGGACAACTGAGACTGCTCTGTTCTTTGAGGGCCAGGCCTTGTATTCTCTTCCTTACCAAATTTGCTTTTCTGGTGCACAAATGCCCCTGCAATATAGCCTGTTTTGCTTTCCCAATAACTTAAAGAAAACAGAAGCACTTGATCTCTGTGGGTCAAATCTCCAGCATAGCTGCGGAGGTTTGAGTGCACTTAACCTTGCTACACCATTTGAGGGGGTAGGACTCTTAACGTGTTTTCTTAATTTTTTTTTTTACTAAAGAGATTAGATTCATATGTCAAAGAGTGAAACAGTGTTAAGTATGAAAGAAAATCTTTTCCCTGAGGAGAATAATGTGAAAGATTTATTATAAAAGGAGGGAAGTTCTTAACTAGAGGAATTCTAAAGACTACTGCACATGCAAATGTGGTTTTAAAAAGGGTTGACTTTGGAAAGTCATGTGAGTAAAATAAAGCACAGCATTATAAAATGTAAAAAAATAAAGCAACAAGTTTGTATTTAGTAAAAAACAGTTTGTACTTAGTAAAAAAAAAAAAAAAAAAAAAAAAAAACAGAGAAAAGCTGGAATATTTCATTTTCAAGATACTTTTCTCCCCTCACCCTCTCAAATTTGACCTAAAATAAAATAAACTCTGTCTCCTGGATTCCTTTCACCGTTCATTGTCAAGTTGACTATATTTATCTAAACCGTGCCAGCTCCCAGGATCATGGGAAGTGGTGTATAGAACATACTGGATTGTATCAGAATCTAAATCACTGCGGCTTTAATGTTAGCAAAAAGATTTCTAAGAAATAGTGGTATTTTGGTAAATGTTTTAGTTACTTTTATAAAAAATGGTTTATCTAACTATAAACTGTTTATAGAACTTTGTTTTGGGCATTGACAGCATGATTATAAAAAGGTTTTTTGCACTCTCTTGGGCACAGTTTTGAATATGGGTTGCATAGGCGACTCTGTGCTTGCACAGAAAATAGAAAAAAGGTCTCAAAGGGACTAAAAAACTTAAATTTCCAGATTTAAAACCTTTTCTTTTTTTCCTTTTTGACAATAGAGCATACTTTGTATCATACCTGCTTGCTATGATATGAGTGTATGTCTTCCTTTCTTCTCGGAAGCATCTGTCAAGTGCTCTGTCAGCTCCATATGCTTTCACCAAGGCCCGTTGCCTTCTGTTTTCATGAGCTCAGGTGCCCAGCTGGCCACAGCAGTTTGATCACTGGAAAGTGGAGAGAGGCAGAGATCTGAGATTGATTTGGGGGCTAAATTCAAGCATTCCCAGGAAATATGTTTCCTTGTCATTGTAGTCTGTCTGTCAAACTGGTAATTCCCACATGAATTTTTGTAATAGGACTGAAAAATTTGTCTTTCAAAGTGAATAATCCTGAAGCTGACGAGTTTATTAATGAAATTAAAGCCACTGCAGTAAGGATGCCGCTGCTCCACATGATACTCTGGAACAGAACTACCCAGTGATAAATGGTATCTGCCAAAGAAAAGATTAAGACCCAGCAGTAGATGAACAGAAATGCCTTAGTTTAAGACAATCGCTATCCAGGCCTTTCGACGTAGTACATTTTTTTCTAATTACAGTTTTTAATAGCTTCATTTGTAATGTCGTTCTTAATTACACTTGACAAAGAATCATTAAATACTGTACTATATTGTCATAAATGATCAATTTATCTTGCCTTTTTTACTGTTTCTTCCATTCCATAAAGTTAGTGACTGATTTTTTGAAAAATGTAAACACTTGAGGAGAATCAAGCATGTGTTTGCATTTTTCCAAGAGCAAATAAAGGGTATTTATCACCAGGAGATGGAATTCTTTCTGTTAAAGCATACAAGACTGCTTTAAGTTGTGTGCCTCATTGCTATATATAGCTAGTGGTCTTGGTTTTAGCAGGTGAAGGTTGAAGTTCTGCTTTGTAGATAAGGTTTCCCGTTTCACAGTTGGACGTTTGATCACTGATCTTGAAGTAGCGTAAGCGTGGTTAGAGTAGTGGCAATCTCCTAAATGGCCCTGAAATTGTTTTTCTTTTCCTATTATGACCATCAGCTAAAGGATTTGTCCGTTTGCTTGCAACAATGAATACCACAATAGATATAAATGCAGGACAAAATGGAAATTTAACAGTTGAATATGAGGCATATCCAAAACCGAAGGAAGAAGTCTGGATGTACATGAATGAAACACTGCAGAATTCATCGGACCATTATGTCAAGTTCAAGACTGTGGGCAATAACAGGTAATAAGAATTGCTTTAAGTGCTATCGATTTCCCTTTGAAACAGCAAACTAGAGTCTGTTCTGGAAATATGAAAATGTAGATGGCAAGAAAATTGTGTTTTAAAAGGTCTTGCCTTACACGTGGCTTACCACAGTAATGGGTGTGAAGTCTTGCTACCCTGGATATGAAGCAGTGTTGAGTTAAGCACACCCTCTGAGAGACCAGGCTGCCTCACAACTCACCTACAAGATATCATTGTTGCTCAATAAGTTGAGGAATTAAAAGTTTGTGTGTGGAGACACCCTCTACCACCACAGTTGAGCACAATGCTCCGAACAAAAGTTTATGCTTTTATTTCTGCCATGCACTGTTTCTTTCTGGAGTCCTGGTCCTCCAAAAATCCCATGGGGAAAAAAAAAAAAAAAGGTAGTCTTGAGTGCTATGGGGCAAAAGGGATGATAATTCTTGGTAAGTGTGTCTGTATGAATGGTGTAGGCAGGAGAAAAGAGTGCACTAATAATTCCCACCTTAGCTTTTTGTTCAACAATTCCCCATTGACTTTAGGTTGTGAGCATCGCTAATGATTTCTTTTTCTTTGCAGTTATACAAGTGAACTTCACCTTACACGATTAAAAGGAACAGAGGGAGGCATTTACACATTTTTTGTGTCCAATTCAGATGCCAGCTCCTCTGTAACATTTAATGTCTATGTGAAAAGTAAGTAAAGTGAACAGTCTGAAATATTTCATTATCACAGTCATTGTATTTTATACAACATAATGTATGCACAAGATGTCACAGTGTGGTTCAGCATATGAGAGGCTTTCTGAAGTGAAGCACATGCTGCAAAACTATTTAAATGTCAAGATATAAAAGTGCAGAGTACTTACACAAATCCACCTACAATCCAGCATGACCTTACATTCTGGCAAATGTATTCCAGAGGTTACTGGAGAGCAGATAGATAGTTTACACAGGAAAAAAACTATAACACCTGGAAAGATGGTCTCAGAAATGAGCATGGACCATAAAACTTTGATAATGTAACATGGATCAGGATATACAGAGTTTATACGTATACATATAATTTGCATTTTTGGCAGCCAAGATAAGCTATTAATTTTCTTTAAATTGTTTGAGTTGGATGTGAAGTTTGAAAACTTGACAGAAGAATTATTCACTTATGCCTTTTGGTATCTAAATACATCTGCATAATAATATACATCTCCATTGTTTTAGAGAAATCTGTGTAGCTTTACAAACGCACATGCTGTCGTCTTTATATGCTTGTAAAAAAATAAAAAGCATCAGTCTCAGTTCCCAGAAGCATTCTTCAGGACAAAAGCTGAACTTCAGAATGAATTAAATGAAACGTCCAGGAAACTCCATCCTTCGTAGCAGAACCATCCTGTCAGAGAGTTTCACACTCTCAGCCCACAAATATTGGCAGCTGCTAAAGGCAAAGCTTAAGGAGGGGACTGAGGGCAAAAAGGAGAAACTAAGGCAAGGTAGACAGTGGTGCTTTCAAGCCTAGGACAATGAAATATGTAGGAAATGAGTGGATGTGCTGCAAATACATCATTGGAGTGCTTTAGCAGTAATAGATCCTTCTCTGGGCATGGGCTGATGCAGAGGACCATTGAGACTTCACAAATGCATAAAATTCTGGATACTACTTTCTGAATTCTGCCTAATTATCATTGAAGTTCAACATTTGTAGTGTCAATATTTGCAATGCTGTAGTTTGGGTCTAGAAATGCCACTTGGGCTCCTTTTAGAACATGGTATTTCTTTCTTTCTCTATGAATGTCATTTGTGGTGTTGTACATTTCAGTTCCCTAGCTGTGATTTCTAAGCTGAGGGTGCTGGCAACTTCAAATATCCTTTGCCACCTTGGGTAGGAGTGGATCATAGTCACAAAAGGGAATTCTACTATTGTACAGCATAGTTGAGCACGGTGCTGAGCAAGAAGTTTAGTTTCTGTGCAGGAATGGAAGAAATAGCAGGCTGCCCATGAAGCCATCAGTTCCCTTGAGGCTGGATGATGTGTTCCAACCAGTGGCATCATACACGTGCTTGGAGAAAAGGGCTGTGGGCTCTTCAGGCTACTCAGGAGCAGTCTGGGCAAAATACCATTTAAAAAAATATAAAAAATAAAGGTTTATCACCATCAGCTGTCAGTTCTCAGTGCAGAGCTCCATGCTGCTGCTGCTTTTGAGGAATCTCCTACTTGATAAAAGGCTGAAACCCCTGTGGGTTGTGGCTAGGAAACCAGGCTAGGAGCAAGGCTAGGAGCAACACGGTGAATCAGTATGGCTGTGGCAGGAGAGAATGTTTGTGATGTAGTTCTTCTGAATGGCTTGTCTGTGCAACCATCAGCATTCAGGTCTCCTTTCTTGCTTCAGCTACTGGTCTTGTAAGCAGTAAGATCAGCCTTGGGATACAATGAGGGTATTGAAGCCATCTCAGTAGAGCCCTGTTTACCATTCAGTGTGGCCGTGGTTGACTACAGACACTGCTGAAACAGATTTGATACACTTGACTCAGAAAGAGTTTCTTTTGGCATTTTGATGCAACTACTGCAAATATCTTTTTCATTTTGAAAAGAGGAGATGAAACAGATTGATTCTTCTGAGGGTTCATTTTTCAGGAAAAATAACCTCCTGTTTTCAGTAGCATGTAAAACGCTCATTGTTCAGGTATGGAACCCAAACTGCACAGCAATATAACATATTTTTTGAAATAGAGTAACTACCACAGGAGAGTCGTGTGGGTGGGCCAGATACTGGTCTAATTATGTGTTGTGACCTGGCATTGTTGTCAGTTGGGATTTTGCATAAGCTGCGATCTAGCTTCTGGTGTTTACAAGTCTGGCTCGGGCATGTAATCAGCAGAAAGCAATCAAACAGGTAAAACAGGATTCATAATCAGGAGGATATCTTCACGTAAACACAAATCGATGCTGAAGCATTTGCTGAAAGACATGAAAAACCCTGTGCAGAAATAGTTGCTTTTCATTTAAACACATTTAGCAATCGCATATGCTAATCTGAAACAATACTAAATTGCTAAAATAAAATGTAGTCAGTCATAGTAAGTGTGACATAAAGTAGGGAAGGAAGAAGCTCTGACATTAGGAGCCAAAAAGAAAATTACAATTTGACAAGCAGCATGCTGAACTGAGTTACAATTAAGAAATTGTAGAAATCTCCAGAGTGGCAAGATACTGTGCATCTAGTAATTAGCAGAGGAATCTTCGAACTGGTATCTCTGCATTTAGTGCAAAATAATATCTGGATTTAATTATAGTCAACAAAATACTATCTGTGCAGTTGGGACTCATACTGCAAGGAGAAAACTGGTCATGGTACTAGAGATCACGTGAAACCAAGATCAACATTTTTCTTGTCATTGCAATATGCAGTGAGCAAACAAGGAGTCACCATGATACTACAAAAAGATTCAATGCAGTCCAGAAAATGTGACTGCAGGAGGAAAGCTCTCTGGCTGTGATAATAGACAATACCTATTAAATGTTATTTTGTAGACATTTATTTCTCTGTGCTAAATGATGAAGTTGGTAATAAAAAGCAATTGATTCCACTATGTTGTCATGCAGAGCACTGAGTTAAAACAGAAGTGACCTCTTATGAGTCTTCTTTGCTGCATTCAGAATCAACATTAATAAGAGCTGAAAAGCAATTCATAAATTCAGCGAGATTAGAGGTTCAAGACATTTTTAAGAAAGTGCTACAGGTGCTGGGACAGACGCACAGCCAGAGTTTTATCATGTAACGTTGCCTAACACATAGCGTATACCTAAACAAACTGTTTGCACATGGCTAATTACAATTTCACAATTTAACCATGTTGGTAGAAGCTTCAGAAAGCTGAATTATGTATATTCCCTGAACGCTAAGACTGTGTACGATGCTGCGTGCTATCAGAAAGTTCTGCACCAAATGAGTAATGTTGAAAACCCATCTCAACATTTTGCAACAATGTTCGGTTCTGGGTGGTTTGCATAAAACACAACATTTGGATTTAGAAACGAAAGAACATTCGGTTCCTGTAACATGAGTCATGAGGAGATGCTACGTGATTGAGAATATACGTGTGTTTTATTGCCTCTAATTTAATCAGTGAGTAGAATATTCATTAAAAACTAACACCGTGCAGTCTTTGCGTGTGGATTTTATCTGCAATAAATCATCTTTCTTCCACTGTCATCAATACAGCCTCACAACTTTCTAGAACATCAGAAGTTCATCTTATATTTTGTAAAGTTTTATTAACTAATAATGGGCTATTAATTTGTACCAGGTGAGCAACATCATTGGAATATAGTCTGGTTTTGCCATTAACTTTATTTTTAACATAATTTGCAAGGAAGCTAAGATAGCTATGGGAGATGAAGCTTCTAATTCAAGTTTCCCAAGAAATACAACTTTCTAATATTTGCCAGAACCACGTAGATGTTGTCCTGGCCTGAAGGCAGCATCGTGGCATGAGGAACCAGGCAGCTTTGTAAACCACCACAGCAATCATGAATTATTGCTTGGACAGCTAATGTAGTCAGTCAAATACTAGCTTTCTCTACATGCAGCATTTCAGAAAGTGAGCCAGTTGGGCATTTTGGTATTGTTTTTTTACTGGGATGCCTTCTGTGGGGATGGGGACAGGTACTGGTTGCATTGCACTGCAGTTCTTTTTTGGGCTGTGCTGGTAATATTTGATAAAAAGAGCAGATGCAGAAGAGATGCGGTTTGACCCATTTAGTACAACTGTGGAGAAACTGTCTTTTTTTAGAGGCTGGTAAAGTCATCCTCTGCAGAAACTGGAACTGCCTTCTTGTTCCAAAACAAATGCGTCTTTGTTTTCTTAAACTCTGGGCTCTGCTGTTTCAGGATCTTTCATCAACCCCAATGCATGGTGGAGGTTAGGTGTTCTGAAATCCAGCCCATGCATTCAGTGTAAGAACTGAAATTTTCCCAGTGACACAGAACACCAGTTCAGGCCTGGATGCCCTTTTCTGTGGGAAGCTCAGTTCACCTTACTCCGTGGGTGATAATGCACACAAGTTGCTAGGGTGATGAGCACGTGGCATCTCAAATTCTGTGTTCCCATAAAAATGTTACTCTCATTTGTGTTTGTTGCAGCAAAACCAGAAATTCTCACTTTGGATATTCTCAGCAATGGCGTTCTCCAGTGTGTAGCAGCTGGGTTCCCAGCCCCTACCATATACTGGTATTTTTGCCCAGGAACTGAGCAGAGGTGAGTTAAGTAACCAGAGCTTCCAGAAATGACTCTACATGCCACATACACAATTTATAATTAAAAATTAAGACTTAAAAAATTACTTGGTAACTGTTACATTGCATCACTGTTTTCATCATTTTAGGTATTGCATTATTTGCAGTGGTTTGAGGGGAAGGGAGCACTACATTTCATTACTCCCCTTTGTATTCCAATGTTGAAGAGGGAATAATCAACATTTTCTGCTGAGGAAAAATAAAAGCCAAATTTTCTCTCTGCTGCAGGCTAGCTAAGGTTTTTATCAGTTTGGCCCCAAATGGCACACATTCTCAATGCAATTTCACAGAATGACAATCACAGAATCACTTGTGAATATGGCTGTTATCTTTCGTCTTATTGTGTAATGATATAATTTTTCAAGACATAAAGTAATTAGATTTCTATTCACATGAAGCATATGACAAGTAAACAAGTCTGGAGTTATTATGAATAAAACCTGATGTCTAGTTGCCATGCTTCTAAAAAGACAGTACAGTTTCACTGTGAAGTGAGCATTTGTGAAGCACATTTTAAGATTTTTGTTGACTTCCACTGTGCTTGCAGATCTCATACTAGCAAGTCATGTCTCCTACCTGCATAATATGTTTTATGCCTAAAATAATTATCATAATTTTTGTAATGTGTGCTCATATAGTGAATATGTGACATTGTTAACATTGCAATTAATTTTAAAAAAGGGTTGCAGACTTCTGACTAGTTTAACTAGCAGCATCTTGAAAGAACAAAACTGGCTGTTTCCTGGCTGCATATAAGCTTGGTGGTGTTGTAGGTGCATTATGGATTTTTCGTGGATTTTTTTGTGCTGTAATAAAGCAATGCCTGAGGAAAGTGTTCAAGAGTAGGAGATGGACCACAACTGCTTAAAGCTGAAACTGGAGATGCAGAATTTATGGTTACAAAACCCACGGTGGACTTACACACCTGTTTGTTTCCCTACTCAACAGCAAATGCAAAAACCTCATGGTTTCCACTTGGCTTGCTTTATAAGTTTCATCCACTACATAGGAGACAAGGAGAGTTGTGAGTAGGCTGGGTTTTGAGGATAAGATCTCCATCTCAGTCCCTTTGTGGAGTAGTGTGGTGTAATTACCTGGTGGTCTTGTTGTGACTGCCTTCACAGCAGGCCATGTCATTCATTCCAGGTAGCAGTCCACAGCAGGTAATTGTCAGCATTGTTTTCCCCAGGTGTTTTGATTCACCCACAATATCTCCCATGGATGTGAAAATCAGTTACACAAATTCCTCGGTGCCTTCCTTCGAGCGGATCCTGGTTGAGAGCACCATTAACGCCAGCATGTTCAGGAGCACCGGCACCGTCTGCTGCGAGGCTTCCAGCAATGGTGACAGGAGCTCTGCTTTCTTCAACTTTGCTATTAAAGGTATTGTCTGGAGTGAACAAGGCAGTGAACATGAAGGAATGGTTAATGCTGTTCAGCCCTTTCTGTCATGCAAGAATTCATCTTTTAAGTGCGCTGCTTTTGCCATAATAATGTTGATGGTACTGTGGCTGAGTGTATGATAATATATTACAGTACATGTTCTGCCTGCCAAAGTATAGCTTTCACTTCTCAGTTAATATTCTGGTATAGTATGTTTGCTGCTTCAAAACTACCAAGCAGTAGTTAGCCGTTTTCTCCTGCCTCTGCAGCATGATCTGGCACAGGGGCAAAGCACCTGCAGCATGGCACCAGGCTGCCTTCTCTCTATCCCTTTTTCTCCTCCTGTCTTTGTTTTAGCTATCATCTCTTTCAAGAAAAGTCTGCATTTTTGTATGTTTTTTACCGCGTCTCAGGAAAATGTGGTCCCAATCTTGACTGGAGCCTAAGGGCCCTGCTTTTGTAAAAGGAATAACAGCAACATACTGCAGAAGTGCCTTATGAGTTTTGTAGCAGTATTTGTGGGTTTGTTAAGAAAAAAAACACATACTAGAACACAGATGACTTGAAATATGTTTGTAAATCTTTACTTGCTTTGGAAAAAAAATCACGTGTTCTGCTGCTTCTTTTTTTCCCTGTTATAGCCAGATACAACATATAAACAAATAAGCCAGACTTGAGGTAGAACAGTATTCTTTCACTACTCTGTACAACATCTGCTTTTAAAGACTAGGTTGTAGAGATCACACTTGGGGGTGGGGGGGTAGGGGAGAGAGAGGAAGAGAAATTAGGACTTAGGAAAAGTCCCCTTAACAAGCTTCTTTCTGTGCCCTAAGCTGACTGTAATCACACTTTAATTGATCTCAGTGTTGTGCCTCCTGAGCTGGTGAAGCTGAGGCTCTTTGGGAAGCACGCCGCGTGGTTTCTGTGCCAGTTTTGGCCAGCACTGTCATTCTGGAGAAGTGGCTCTGAGGGACATGGAGTGCATCTGGGAAAACGGAAGCCCCAGACTGTGTTTCATAAGAAAGAATCAAGGAAAGCTTTTTCACCTGATTATTTTAAATGTAGTTTTTCATGCTTGGTATTCAAGCAGAGTTTTCTCTGTTTCTTTTCAGAGCAAATCCGTACCCATACCCTTTTCACACCTTTACTAATCGCATTTGGAGTCGCTGCTGGACTGATGTGCATCATAGTCATGATCCTGGTGTACATATATTTGCAGGTAAAATCAGCAACTCCTCTGCCTGAGTTGTTAAAGTGTAGGAGTTGCCTGGGGAAGCTTCAGGAGTGACAGCCGTTCTCTTTCCTTTTCAGAAACCCAAATATGAAGTTCAGTGGAAAGTTGTTGAAGAAATAAATGGAAACAACTATGTTTACATAGACCCAACACAGCTTCCTTATGATCACAAATGGGAATTTCCTAGAAACCGGTTGAGTTTTGGTTAGTTTATATTTATTTAATTTCATCTGCAAGGTGAAACCTTCAAGTCTCATATGAGACTTTGGTTAAACACAGCAGGGTTTTGTCAAAAAGATGTGCAGGAATGCAAATAGCGATAATTGCTCATGCTTACCTGGGGACAAAAAGCAAGCAGGTGTATATACACTATCTTCTCTAATATTGTAAAATAAAATGCCTTCCCTTCAGGAAGAAATGCTCCAAGTTCTTGTAAAGATTTTTTTTTTCTTTATTAGGCAAAACCCTTGGTGCTGGAGCTTTCGGAAAAGTTGTAGAAGCCACTGCTTATGGTCTATTTAAATCTGATGCCGCAATGACAGTAGCAGTAAAAATGTTAAAACGTAAGTTGCTGTAGTACGCTGCCCAATTTTTTCTAACTTCCTTCTGGTAGGTGTGCTATTTACTGAACATTGCGTTTTGCTTTGCAGCAAGCGCCCATTTAACAGAAAGAGAAGCCTTGATGTCAGAGCTAAAAGTTCTCAGTTACCTTGGTAACCACATTAATATTGTGAATCTACTTGGAGCTTGCACTATTGGAGGTAGGGTTATCAGCGGATATTGATTATTTGTGCTCCTTTTTTATTGTCAGAAGGAAGAACCTTACAAAGATGAATTCAGTGCTGCTAAGTATAGAAATCTTAAATACGTGTCTTCCTTAGGCAGGTTGCAGATCATCACGACTATCATCTGTGAATTCCTGAATCTAGGTTTTAGGCTCATCCTGCTAACAGTGACGAGACCACTGTAGCTGCAGCTAAAAATGAAGTTCTCTGAGAGGTGACAAAACATATAACTTAAGTTTTTTTCCTCCACCACACTGTTTCTCAGGAACGAGAAAAGATAAAACTTGCTGGTATTCAGGGGGAAATCAGCAGCCATACCTTGTACAGTCTTCCAGTCTTTTGACTGAAAAGTCAAAAGTCTTTTAACAGATCTTCTAGTCTTTCAAATAGAATGGCAAGTGTATCTGTTAATGCAGATGTAATGTTTAAGTACTCGAAAGTTGAGAAAAAGAGTTTCCCAAATGAAGCATTATACAACCCAAGTATTTTATATGCAATAACTTTGAAAATAAATATAAACAATAAACTTTTAAAAGTTTGTTTTCATATATAATGAAAGCTACAAAACAGCTGAAGTGTCAATACAGAGTGATGCTGTCACGTATTTTTAACTTATATGCTTTTGAGTATGAAAAATGTTGTTCCTTACAGAAGAACTTGCTCTTTAAGTTCTTGGTTCATTTTTTCAAAGAAAAGGAGATTGTAAAAATTCATAGCATTAAGCAAAGGCAAAGTGTTTCTCACTTTCACTTCTAATGATTTAAAAATAGGATGAAGCAACTTTAAGTAGTCAGCAAACCAGAATCACTGGCCTGAATGCATATCTGTCTCAGCTGAAGAAATGTGGGGTCTGTGAGCAAATCCCACCACAAACGCTGCTTTCACTGTTAGTAAAGCTATAATTATGAACTGCAGAAAAATGGAAATCAGCTATTGAGGTTAGGAAATGGTGGTACAGAATAACCTTACAGTTGAAATAACATGCAGCATGATTACATATTCAGGGGCCATAGCTGCAGTCATTCACTCAGAAAACATATATTTGATCTATAAACATCCGTGCTGGAGATGACTTGATTCTCCTTTCCGATTTCATTTTAATATTCTAAGACCTTGTGCAGTGTAGTTTTCTGTCGCAGCAGGCTGTTCTGTTTGAATGATTTTTCCTATTATACTGCGGAATATAACACTCTACATCATTTCCAAAACATTACTGAAGGAGTGTGAAGCTCTACTGTAAACAGAAGTGAATCAAAAGGATTAATGTTTGAAGCTTGAATTACTCGAATGTTTGGAACAAATAACTTCCTTCAGGAAGTGAGCAAAATCAAACAGATGTGTCTGGCCAGACACATTATCACATGAAGAAAGAGAAAAAGACTTATTTGTTTAATTTTTTGTACAATGCTATACTATTGAGGGGGGTGAAAATTAATTGGGAGTGACACAGCTTTAGCTGGACAATAATCTGTGAAAGGGAAGATGCTGGGTTGCTTGTCTGTAACTTTTCAAGTCTAGACAGCATTAGGCAGTGTGATCTTTGATAGACCAGCCTGTGTGCTTAGCTGAATGCTGTCTTTGTGTAAGGTTTTCTGCCTTGAAGACAATGCTCACCTGCTTTCTCAACCTCACATACATCTACAGGACCCACACTGGTCATTACAGAATACTGCTGCTATGGTGATCTCTTAAATTTTCTGAGGCGGAAGCGAGATTCGTTTATTTGTCCAAAACATGAAGAACACACAGAACATGCAGCTGTTTACGAGAACCTTTTGCAGCAGGCAGAGCCCTCAGCGTAAGTGTGACCTGCTGAAATGTACTTGTGTTTTCAGGAGATTGAGAAGGAGGGGATAAAGGAGGGGATATCGAAGTTCATTAGGGATGAAAAACTAGAAGTTTTTCATGCAGCAGGCTTTGAAGATTCTTTGCTGTGTAAGGAAACAATTTAGTTAAAGAGATGATTTGTACAGTGGGTGGCTTATTCTAACAGAGCTCAATTCATTGTATACACTCTGTGGTTTACTTCTTTATCAAATTTCCTGTAGTTATTTCATGCAGCTCCTTGGCTCCAATCTTCATATGTATTTGTGTTTATCATTACTGTGTTCAACATTGGCAGTGCTCATTTAGCAGCTTGAATAACAATCCCCCCAGTGTTGTGGTGTTAATATTCTGGATTCTCACAAGTTCCTGCCTTCAGAAATGACTTTCTACAACCAAAACAGTGCCTTACAGTGTTAGAGGCAAGCTGCCCCTGGTAGCTCACTGGATTGTGTGATGCTCCAGCATCACACAATCAGAGATTGCTCTTGTACTTTTATTTTTCAGTTACTTCATCTGTATGTTTTTAGCAGTTCAGTTTTAGATCAAGCCCAAGTTCTTTCTGAGTACATTTCCAAGCATGTTTCCTGCTAACTCCTTCCTTTTGCAAAGTGAGGGAGACATAATTTTCCAAAACCTAGGATCTGCTACAATACCTGCCCATTTTTTATTTTCAGTCTGTTCACTGCCCCAGTGGGCCCATCACTCTGTGTTGGCAGGCACAAAGCAACCAGGAAGCCCCTTAGGAGGTGATAACATCCTTTTTTTCCCAGCAATGCATAGTGCTAGTGAATCTGTTTGTGCTGTGGCAATAAATGCATGGATAGATGGTGATACCAGGGAGGTTGGTACCACAGATACCATGAACACAAAGCTATGAGTTGCTATAGGAGGTCTGTCTTCTTCTTAGTACAAGGATATCACTGTTTGGGCTTATTTTGTAAATTGAGGTATTAACGAGGGGGTATTTACCAAATTCGTGGATTAGTATTTACGGTAATGTTGCAGCTGCTGAATGTTTCACATGTGTTTGTGGTTTGGTGGTGACTAAAGCTGTCAGTGATCTCATAGCTACTTTCCATGTTAGCAATGTGGCTGCACTTATTGCCCATAAACTAAACAGATACTTCAGGATAAAGAAGGACTATGGTATAAGTTCTAATGGCAGGAAAGTGAAAAATGCCAAAGTGCATCTGTCGTTTCTAAGGGGGCCTAACTTTATAAACCATGCAGTATGAAAATTAGTACAGTTGCAATGTATATATTGATAAGAAAACTTAAACACATAGCAAATGACTTTCCCAAGCCTTGGCTGACTCTTTGAAATACATGTGAATCCACTCAGAGACTTAGGAAGCTCTGAACTTGGTATTTTTTACCATTTGTCTTCTGCATTTCAATTGCCACTTCAGTTGCTGAAATGCTAGTAGAAACTGGCCCAAGCAGAAGGAAGCCCTAGCAGGTCCTGTGAAACACTGGGTCATTAGTTTATAGAGGCTGAAGTCTATATAAGTAGTATACGTAGGAAAGGTTTTGTTTGCTTACCTGATGCATTGTTATCTGTACTGATAAACCTCTCTTTCTGTACAAGTCTTTTCTCATCTTTTTTACTGCCCATGTTTTTCTAATCATCCCTAAAGCATTGTATTCAGAAGGTCAGTGTAATCATCTTTCTGTTTGGATTGCTTTTGAGGTCTTTTTACCTAAATTATATTTCTTTTCATCTGCTGCCTTTGCAGTGATGCTGCCAATGAGTACATGGACATGAAACCAGGAGTGTCATACGCAGTCCCCCCAAAAGCTGATAAAAAAAGACCAGTAAAGTCTGGTGAGTACAGTGATGAAAAATTGCTGTTAGGAGTGTAGAGAAGAAGACTTTATGGATTTTTTCATGTTACTTCTCTGGTGGATGGGGACAGTTAAAAAAACCATGAGACGGCTTAAAAAAGAACAATGTGCTAAATTACAGTCTTCTATTTTTCCACACTTAAATGAAGTGTCACTATTATATTTTGCTTTGAGCTATTTATGTGGCTCTAGTTGTAGTGCTTATTCAGATTGCTGATCTGTTTAACATAAGACTGTTTCTAGATGATTATACCTGGTATGCTCAAAAGCTGTTGATGTTTATATTGTGTAGGATCCTACACTGATCAGGATGTTACCCTTTCCATGCTGGAAGATGATGAACTTGCTCTAGATGTTGAAGATCTACTAAGCTTCTCTTACCAGGTGGCAAAGGGCATGAGCTTCCTTGCCTCTAAAAATGTAAGTTAATGTCATGTGTTGGAAGACAACAGATGAACTCATCCGAGCTTGGGAGGTGATTCTTGCAGGTTCGATCTTCAGCTCTTCACTTGTTTTCTGTAGCACACAGGTAGTTAAGTGAAAACTTTTGATAGCTTTGGAGACACCAAAACCTGCATGAGTGAGCCTGGAGGAGTTAGTTTTTCAGGCTTCTCTGGTGTATGGCAATTAGATGGAGTTCATGAAAGAACCAGAAAAACTTAACATGTGGACATCCTCAAAAGCAATTAAATCTTGAGAGTTTAAGATTTATTCTCTGTGGCATTGCTGGAGAGTTTACAGACTAAAGAACATTGAGAAGATGGCTGATCTGTTTGCGTAAAAGCGCCTTGAGTATCTGTTCAGTTTTAAACAAAGCTGCACTTCCATGTCTCACGCTGAATACTGCCTTAAACAGGGCAGTCATCACACTGTATACTTTTTTTTTTTTTTTTTTTTTAAACATTATGGCTTAATGTACAAGGTACATCTTGTTTTTTTTTTTTCTTTTTTTAATTTTCTTAAAAAGACAGAATCAGCCTAGAGACCCACAGATGATCTTCATTGGCTACACTAAGCATAACAGACACTCTCCAGGTTTCTTGGGAGAGGCACGGCAAAACAGAAAGGGTCTGATAAAGAATACAGGTTTTAAACACTGCATAATTCTGATCTTTCTGTGGCATCTCCTACATTATTCTTCAAAAATGCTATTCACTATGTAAACATTGTGACAGGATAGTACAGGTGCACCTTGGATAAAGGGGGCAAAAAAAAAGGAAAAAAAAAATCAAAACAACCCTTGAGCAATTGATGGTAATTCTGTGAAACTGCATTAATAGTGGGAAATGTGGCTTTCATTCTGCTGCAAAGCAAGTCCACAATAAAACTTGATTTTTTTCCGCCCATTTCTCCTTCCAAACCCTTAGAAGTATTTTTTTTCTATCTGTTGCCAGCTTCAAAACGGACCCAACAGACAAACATGTTGCATTACAGATTTTAATGGTCTTTACCAGACTCCTGCATTCTGCACTATTCAGGACGTCCAGTGCTTAGCACGCATATTTTTTCTCTATTCTTCCTTTCCTTCAGAATAACCCCAGGATTCACTGTGCATCATTCCCAGTGATTGTTTTTGTTATATTTTTTCCCTTGATAAAAAAAAACACACTGTGGAGTTGAGTAGCAGAAGTGATAATGAATATTACACCACAGCACCATGAGCTTGGGAAGTAACACGTAGTATCTGTTCGACAGTGCAGAATTAATGGCTTTATCGCACAATTAAGTTACACTGTGCTAACAGTTTCTGTGCTTGGTCCTCTTCAGTCATTGTGTATGTAGAGGCTCTTAGCTTCAGCTAGGGAATGCAGAGTGGCTTGAGATGATGGGTAAGAAGCTTCAGATTGCCTCATGCCCTCGGGAATGGTCCACTCAGCCCAACATCACAGAGTGCCCAGCTGCTTTTTTGCAACTCATTTTTGTATCCAGGCTCAGAGGCATAAAAGTGCCTCTGTGAGAGAGGAGGAACAGCAGTCTGTCCTGGGGGTATAAGTCCCTTATCAAGCACACGGTGCCTTGATCACAAGACTCTTCTTCCTCCCATAGACAAAGTCTGTATTCAAGGCAAACTGCACTGCTTCTGGAGGAAAAAGGCAGAGAAGCTGGACATTTGGGCATTCCAGCACTTTTACTGCTTCAGTGTAGTTAAAGCTCTCAGCTTTAGGTATGCGAAGTGAAGATAGGGATTGGGATGCAATGAGAGTCCCCCGGGACACTAATTGTCATTAAACATAGTTCCTTCTGTAAGCATGCCAAGGAGGCAGAGATTACATTGCTTATGTGACTTGCAGTTATCATTTTGAATTCGATTTGCTTAACTCTCCTGATATTTTAAGTAATTTTTTTTTTTTTGGTAGGGAATTCCACAGGTTTCATATTTCAAGGAAAAAACTGCAGAGAAAAATTGAACAATTCAGCTACTTTTTAGACAGCCGTTCCCTGCGTATTGTATACCATCAGCACAGCAGGAGCTTAACACTGTCCCTTCTAGATGAAAAAAGAGATCATTTCATTAGAGAAATACATCCATTCTCTAAGAAATACAGATGGGCTCTGGTTGCACACAAAGAAAACACAACTGCTGGAAAACTCAGCCACCCGTCTGGAGCTGCAGTTGCAAACATGTGCACACTTCTCAGATGAGTGCTGGAACATAAGCTAGCAAGGTCATCAAACATGTGACGTTCATAGAAAGATATACTAGCCTGTGAAGATTGACAATATTATCAAATATTTAGGCCTGCTTATTTAAACTCTCCAAGGTACTTAATACCTTAAGTTTTTCAGAGGAGGTTTTTGAAGTGGGATTCAGTTTTCTAACTTGTATGCTTTGAATCGTTACCACAATTTTCCCTGTTTTCAGCTCTTTCCCCTCAGTCACAATAGCCACATAATAAAAGACTGGAATTATTTCAGAGACAAACCACATTTTCTTCTTATTTGTCCCATGTTAGGAAGCAGGCCAATTGCTTCTTATCAAAAAGTCAGAGAAAAAATTCTGTCCCTGGCATAGACGTTAAGTACATTAAGTACATTAAAATTTAGCTGCAAATGTGAATTGCTGGAAAATTCAAAGTGACGGCAGGTGTTTTTTTCTAAAATAAATAAATGCATAGGCAGCCTTAACTGTGTGGATCAATGTCATGGTAGTAAACATACTATACAATTTTTAATCATTTGAGTACACTTATTAACATATGGATTCATTATGACTTTCAGCTTGCTACAAAATGCATAATGTAGTAAGTTTATAGCTAAGAAAGCATGTAACCAAGCAACAGTCTGTTAAGAATATTATAAAATAACTTTGTTTGTTTGTCTGTTTGTTATTTAGTGCATTCATAGGGATCTGGCCGCAAGAAATATTCTTCTCACTCATGGTCGAATAACAAAAATCTGTGACTTTGGCCTGGCAAGAGATATAAGGAATGACTCAAATTATGTGGTCAAAGGAAACGTAAGTATATGTGATGCTTTATCCACCCGTTTTAAGTTAGGGGCGTTCTTGTCTCAACTTGCAAAAAATCTTTCTTAGACCAAAATCTCAATTTCCCAATCCTGCTGTTAGGTTTGTGCTGGTCAGGAATATGAAAAGGGGCAATTGCTGATGTAGATGCATGTGTTGACAAAAGCCCTCATATATACATGTTGTTATGCTGGAAAAAAACATCTGAATGCATGTCATGGTGGAGGAGATGTTTTTGCTGCACCAGTATAACACACCATCTCTCTGTTACATATGAATATACTAGAAGTTACAGCTCTGTGACTAATTGCACGTTTTGCTACTGCAATATTCTGACAGGTCAACCCTAAAAAAAAAAAAGATTTGAAACTTTTGCTGTATGTTACTGAAATAGTTTATTTTTGAAATATCTAAATATTCAGGGGGTTACATCCTGGTTTTTGCTATAAAACATCACTCAGACAATGGAAATGGGATTCTAAAGTCTGAATTTATTGATTAGGGCATAGTGAAAGGTTAGAAAGCCTTAGTTTTCTCTGATTCTATATACAGATTTTAACCCTGTATGAATAACAACTACAGCTTTAACTCGCAGCTATAGGTCAAATCCTGTAATAGTACAAGACAACAAATGGAAAAAGTATAAAACCTATTCAGAAGAGTACCCATTACACTAGTACCTACCAGACACTTTGAAGCAATGAAGATTGCATTGTCAGTATTTGAAGTCCCCTTTAAAGAGTAGTAAAAGGAACCCTGCTACAAAAGAAAATCAAGCCTGTCTGTGATTAAAACTGGAGAAGTATGCTATGAGGTAGAGGTCTTTTTGCATCTGAAACTTATTTTTGCTGCCTGTATTAATGTTTTAGGTCTGCATCAGGTATGTGCAGCTATCTAAGGCCTTCAGGGTACTCTCATCTCACACTTGCACCATTTTTCAAAGAAAAAAAGGTCCTCCCCCTCCCAGCTGACTGCTCAGCAGTCAAGGGTCAGTCACTTGTTATGGACTTGACATGATCTGAAGGTTGCCCATCCAGGTGTCTGGTATCTTCATAACTGATGAAGAGAGCAAATCCCACAAGTCTCAGTGAAGTGGTTTACCAAGCTCAGTTAACCTGTTCATGGCTCCTCGGGTATCTCGGATATCTCTGATGCTATGCTGTCACTCAGCAGTCCCTTGATGTCCCAGGTACCTACAGCATCCCCGCTGTAGGCTCTGGGAAAGAAGGTGTTTTTGTGTTTGTCTTTGACAATAAAGTTGGTACCAGCCCCTCAATGGCTAGAAGTTGAGATTAGGAAACGATGGGAACCCAAATAATTCAGGAGTGGCTGTATTGTCAAAACATTGAGTGGCATTTACTGTATAAAAGCTGCTTTCAGGCTCAGGGTCAGGTCAGGAGCTGCTTGATCCGTCAAGGCTGGTAGGAGTGGGAAGTGCAGATCCGCAGCTTAGGCGGGAAGTGGGCAGTAAGTAATTAAATTTTACGTGTCTAGGCCACACTTTACGTTTCCTGAGTTGTCTGACAACAGGATTTTACTTAGCCTGAAAGGGTCAGAAGAGGATAGGCTGCAGCTGCCCTGGGAGAGAGGAAGCAGTGGCCGCAGAAGGCATCTGTTTGCATCTGGCCTGATCTTAACCCAGATGAAGGCGTGCTGGGGCAGGATAAATGCTTAGGACAGAAGCCTGGCTGGCTCCCACAGTCAGACAAGAAAAGGGCAAAGTAGGGAGAGGAAAGACTTTGTCTGTTCCCACAGAAATGTATGAAATATGTCAATATATATTTGTATCAGGTGAATTTTCTTTTTTTATTATTTTTTTTCTCATACATCAAAGAGCTTAAGCAGTCCTAATTGTTGACTAAAGCCTTGAAACACTGTATGTAAGGTAGCTAGTCCACAGAAGACTTGAGTGTTTGCATAAGAAACCATGCCATGTTCATAGGGATTATTTTCCTCTGACTTCCTGCTATTCTTTATAAACCATCGCACAGTATGTAGAAAGTCAGAATACAGGGAACTGCACAAGTTTGGTATACCCATAGAGAGATGAATCAGTAACAACAGTGCAGCACATGGAGTCTCTAAAACCAGGGATTTCCATTTTTGGCTGGATTCTTCTATTGAATTAACATGTATTTACAGCACATAATAAGTATAAACAGTTGATTTTATGTTGTAATTTTTTTACGCCTTATGACCATTGTCTTAATGTAACCCTTTTTCCCTGGAAAGGCTCGTCTCCCTGTGAAGTGGATGGCACCTGAGAGTATTTTCAACTGCGTTTACACTTTTGAGAGTGATGTCTGGTCTTATGGGATATTGCTTTGGGAACTCTTCTCTTTAGGTAAGCTCCATCAAAATCTGTACTTCAGGGGACTTCCATTTCATCTTGGTTTTGCTCCATATGTAGAAACCCCATTGCTCACCTCTTCTCCCAACAGGCAGCAGCCCATATCCAGGGATGCCCGTGGACTCCAAGTTCTATAAAATGATCAAGGAGGGATACAGGATGTTCAGCCCTGAGTGTGCACCCCCTGAAATGTAAGTGAGCAACCAGCACCTCCAGTCACCACACATAAGCAGCAGTGCAAAGGAAGGGAACCTTCCACATTTGCATGAAGACTCTTTGTACTGCACCATTTTTTTTGTTTGTTTGTTGTTTTTAATTATTTTTTAAGTTCTTTAACATTTAAAATAATTCATATAGTCTAGCCAGTGTAGTATATGTCAGTATTGCTACAAGCAATGTAACACACTCATGCCTTGTACCATCTGATCACTTTGTCTTGGTATCTGCTCCATGTCAGTAACTTATTGACAGATCACAGCATGTATTACACATTTTTAATTCCGATGAAGCAGTCAGTGAGATGTATCATCGGGCTGTACAGCGTCTGCGTTTGTGCTGTATTTCTGACTGCAAGAGGACTGACTACTTATCTTCTTCATGAGCTGTCTCCAATTCACTGTGTTGTAAATGGCTTGGTAGTTAGCAAGCTGTCAAAGAAAACTGTGTCCAGAGACTCTCATTAGCACTGACTCCTTTGTTGTCATAAGCACAAGCGTTAGCAGTGCTATTTCTTTTCTTAAAACTCATTTAAACAACATTAACTGTGCAAATGGGTCACATTTTTCTGTCAAATAACAATGCAGGTGAGATAAAAACTCTTAGGTTTCCTCATCAGCAGTACTTAATTTTAGTGTCTTTGCAGGTATGACATAATGAAGAGTTGCTGGGATGCTGATCCTTTACAGAGACCCACATTTAAACAGATTGTACAGCTGATAGAACAGCAGCTTTCAGATAGTGCCCCCCGGGTAAGTTTTGACTCCAAAAAACTGATGATCTGTATGGAGCCCAAGCAGTTTCAAACAAGACATTAGACCAGAGCTCAGAAGAATACAGAACCTTCATTAATTTTCCAGTGTTATTTATATAGCTCTGCACTGTAAGTGTGGGTGATAGGAGAGATGTATGGGCTACTCACTTTTTCCTTCTCATGTCGTTAGGCAGTAGGTGTCTAAGCCTGTACATGAAACAGGGACCACCAGCTGGAGAAGACTCTATACAGGGTTGATGTTTCTCACTCAAAATATACTTAATAATTTTGATCTTACAAAACGTAGTGCTACTGCTTAGACTCATCTTTCTTAAACTATGAGAAAATCTGTTCATCTGGGAAAAATCTCAGACATTAGGTATATTTAGCTGTAATTAGAAAAACTTTCTAAAGGAAGGAGTTGAGCTTTTGCTGCTCCTCAGCCTCTTATTTCACATAGCTGTATTTATATAATCCGTGAGGTATGTTGTGACAAGTATATTCACCATTCTTTTGGCCATTCCCTAGTAAAAGCATGTCTAGAAGGTAACTGGACAAAACAGTGCAAAGAAAAAGTGGAGGCACATCAGAGACTTGTATTTTCTCTCACAATACCACTGAGTGTAACTGGGTCTTAGAAAAGCAAGTTTAAACTGTGGTTTAAAAATAAAGCTTCCTTTTACCTTCTAGATGTCTTGTTTGGGCACAGAGTGCATGGCTTCCTGACAATTTGAGAAAAGAGGAAACTGAAAGCTGCTGGTGTTCAATTGCATCCTGCAACATATTTTTGGCAGGTGCAGGCATTATCAAAACAAAAACAAGAATGTGAAGAAAATATTACCGAGGTTTCTGGGGGGCATTCTAGTAATAACTAGAGCTGTGTTTTTTCAAGCTCAGTTTAAATTTAGTATGCTGCTAAATGTAATAATAAATAAATAAATAAATACAGTATGTTGCAGTGGTTTTAGTAATGGAGGTTGGGGTCCTTGACTCTTAAAAATGCTGTTATGCCCAAGACCTGTTCAAACTGTGTGTTTAGCTTTGTAAAGAAACACCTGAGCTGGATGCTCCTCAGGTGGTGTAGCAGAGTGGGAAGTGGCTCACAAAGGTGAGCTCTCCAGGTACGTGTGAAGGGACAGAGTGATCTGCAGGGAACTGACAGCAGTGTTTGGCTTCTGCAGGTCTATGCAAACTTTTCAACTCCGCCTTCCAGTCAAGGAAATGCTACAGATCACTCCGTGAGGATTAACTCAGTGGGTAGCAGTACTTCATCTACTCAGCCTCTCCTGGTACGTGAAGATGTTTGAATGGTGCCTGGAAGAAGAGGAGCCCAGGTGTACTCGCTGTTTGTATTGTGCAGGGGGTGAGAGAGGGAGGACTTCAATAATTTCTCTTACTTTTACTCACTACTACCACTGTGTAGCTGAAATGTTGTTGTAATACTGTTCTTTACCACACACTGTTTCACATAAACTTAATCTGTTGAGCACGGTTACAGGCATCATTGCAATGTTAACTGAAGCTGTATATATTTTGCTATATTGTGTGTATTTGCAGTAGAGCGCCAGATCTGAAGGAAAAAAAAAAAGAAATCCTGAGCCATGGTGTGGAATGAGATGACTACAGATCAAACCAAATCTGCAGCGATCCTTCTCTGGATCCATGCCTGGAAAGCATGTAGTCACTCTCTAGTTAATCTTGTTTTGTTGAATTTAAGAAATAAACATATAAAGCTAACTGCTTTGCAGCCCCCTTTCCACATCCAGCCAAGCCAGAGAAGCTTTCCCAGACAGATACTGCAGGTCAGAGGCCAGCAAGTGGTCTGTGGGTACCTGGGCAAGAGAGGTGTATGTCCAAAGGACGTGGTGGTCTGCACAGCAGCAAACACACCAGAGGGCACTGGGGCTTGAACCAGTGGTAAGGAAAAGAGTGTGGACCTCGGTCTTCATCTCCTACCTGTGCTGTCAGCCATGCAGACTTGTCACTAGGTTTCTGTGGGTCCACATCCCACTGGCCTGTCCCTGCTGGGTCACATCCCACCACAGAGCATCCCCCACAGCTGAAGCCGGAGGGATGAGATACTTGATAAAAGCCAAGTCCCAAAGTGTTCACCAAAGATAGGTGGGACATGCTGAGATGGTCAAAATACAGGAAGAGGGTCGTTTACAGTAAATGGTGTGTTGGGAGGAGAGGCAGTTTAACGAGTCATCTTATCTTGGAAAGAGCAGAAGCAAAAAATTCTGTCCTGGGGGCCCTTTGCTTATCTTGTCATACCCAGGTGAATATTTCTCACAGGCCAGCTTGGATAATGCTCGCTGAAAAGGGCTATTCCCCCTGTGACAAGTCATTTCATCTTTCCATCTCTATAGCAGTGCTGAGATCATAATGAAGAAGAGCTTAACTGGGAAGCACTGAATTTTTAAATGGGTGCGGTCTTGTTTGACAGATATGAGGCTTTGGGGTCAGTATCTGTTGTGCTTAAGTATCTTGTAACCCCTTTTCTTCCCATCAGAAACACTGCTGGTTCTTTTTTTCACCTTTGTTTCTGTCACCTAGAAATTAGCATTGAGAGAAGCATTTTTCAGAGACAGAGTACTAGTTAAGTACCTATTTATTTACAATGCACTTAAGCACTCTGTAACTTATACTTTACCAGGAGTTTGGTTGAGTTTACATGCATTTTAAATATGTAACTAACTGCCCAAATGCAAGATAATTGTAAATACACACACTATTTTAGGTAATGTTGAATACCACACTCTTTATATACCTGTGCATTTGGTTTATTGTTACAGGAATTTGTCTTTCAGAGTTAGTCAAAAAGTAGCCATTTGCACTGAACTTACATAGGCTGTTGCACCTTTCCAAAGTTAGCCAGTTGTTTGGAGGCACTCTTATGCATACTTGTTGTTGAGCATTTTCAGTTTAATGCTATAAAAGCTCTTTCGTAGTGTGTTGGCTTTCAGAGCAACTGTAGACAAACTAGTTGTTATAATTATAGATGTCTCGGTACTTAATGGACACTTAGCTGAAAGAGGTTTGGGTTTTTTCGTTCTTAAAATTTATATTTTTATAATTTGGGGATTTTTGAAACTTATTTTGCAATGGCTTGGTGTTCTGAATGGTTTTATGCATTGTTTTTGTAAATATGGAAATGTAGCAATAATGTCCTTTTGACTATTCTCAGTCCTTGAGTCTCAAAAATATTTTTATATATATATATGCAAAAACTATATGTATAAATATGTAAGTGTTTGAAAGTTTATGAAACACTTATGGATATGTTGCTCGGTTGTAGAATTGCAGTTCAGAAAAGTTCAAATAAATCTGTAAATATGTATTCAGATGCTACCAATGTGTACTATGTTAAGATGGAATATTTTCATGTAAGTCTTAATAAATTCTTGGGTTGACGCAAAATCTCAGTGTCTGGCCGCAAAGAGGTCAAGTTGAGCATTCTGAAGCACCTTTTCGGATGTGTACCAGAAAACCTTGATGGCTTTTCATTATGGAAGTTCTTTTCCTGCATAGTATGGGTATATGGGATGAATACTTGGGTACTTAGACACAGCTTGATGCTGGAAAAATTTGAAACTAGAAGGTCGATCCTGCAGACCGTTGATGCAGTCTATGTGTCATAAACAGTATTACTTAAAATTAGACAAAAACATCTCAAAAAATCTCCATGTTATTCAGGGTGTGGTCGGAAGGCAGTTGGAGCCCCTCTGCACACACACGTGCAGGTGTACACACTCTTATTCCCTCCTGTATGCTGGCACTAGTGCTTGTGCTGGGCTGGCCATATGCAACATCTTGGGGAGAACACATATTTTGGTTAATTTGTCATCTTTAACGAGTCAGTTCTATTGCGTCTTGTTTTCCCAGTTGTAGGGGGTGATGTTACTGACCTGCATTTTGGGATGTTTGTCCTCGTGAAGTCAGGACTGGTCAAATGTCCATTAGGCTTAGAATGAAAAATAGCAGCAACTGTGATATATTCCTTAGCACTGTCTGGGTTTTAGGGTCCATAAAGAGAAAACATTATGCTTCCCTTGCAGGGACAGGTACCATGTATCTCAGGGGACAACCCCTGCTCTAGTTACTGCAGGACTGCAGTCTGTGAGTTATCTGCTCCATCCTGTGCTGCAGTAGGCTTTGCATTGATAGGGTTGGCTCATGATTTAATAGTAGATGAAGAGCATTTAGGCAAAGTTGTTCATGATTATCCTACCAAAAGCCCTGATAATTTGTTTGCAAGACAGACCTTAACCTTTCTGGTCCCTAGATATTTCTGTTCTATCAGCAGACTTGCCTGAAGAGCTCCACTCTTTGAGAGTTTCCATTTTAAAACAACTTTTTTTTTTTTTTCCTTTTCTTTTTCACCCAGATCTTGGCTCTGTTTGTAAAAACTAATTATGAAAATTCAGAAATAATTTTGTCGGGAGGCAGGACATGTAAGCTTTGCCCCTACCAGCCTTAGCATCATTTTTAATAACACTTAAGAAATTACCAAGTCTGTGGCAGAGTTTGAACCATTGTTGTGCCTGTTGCCCCAATTCAAGCAAAGCAGACTTCATACTGAGACATCCCCATAGCTGAATTGGTACAAAAAAAAATCAGGAATTCTCTTAACATCTCCAAAAGGGCTGTTTCTGAAGCAACCTAGAACCCAACAGCCCTGCTTTTTTTTTTTTTTTCCTTTAAAAAAAAAAAAAAGTCTCCTATTTTCTTACTACAAGACTTGCAATGATTACTGCCTCTGTTCTTGTTCACAGTCACACAGACCATTTCCTGCTGAATTATTTTCCTACACCAGTTCTAAGCAATTACTTACATGGAAAGGCACCTTAGGAACACATTTAATAGATATTTTATTTGCCCTTTGAGTCATTATTGTACCCAGATATAACGAGAAACCACCACCATGTTACCACCATGGACCATCATGGACCTAATACCTGAAGGGAGGCTGTTAAAAAGATGGAGCCAGGCTCTCAGGATAGCCAAGAATATGCCAATGCCAGGACAAGGGTGGACAATGCCAGGACAGTGGCCACAGACTGAAATACAGAAGGTAGCCTCTGAACATCAGGAAACACTTAAAACATTTCCTAGCTAGCCAAGTCACCAGGGAACAACCTGTCACATCCTAAAAATGTTCACAGCAATCACTGGAAAGTTTGGACAACAGCATCCTTAATTCTACTGTGTTGTAGGCTGAAACTGAGAAAGTGAAACGTTTCCCTCTTCCTGTACATGGATTAGGAAACTTCCTACTTGTCCTGTGGGGAGGTCTGAGTCTCAACAGAAGAAAAGGAGCAGTTGCATAGACTTTTTAGCCCCTACTTTAGGACTGAAAATATAGTATAATAGAAATATGAAAACCTACTCTGCAGTTCTGTTGTGGTTTCCACCTTCGATTGCCATGTTTCCTGAGCGCTAATTTCTTAAGAGATTACTCTGTAACTAACAAGTAGGTGACAAAAAAAAATGCTCTGAGGCTGTTTTCTGAAAAGTTGTCCATAATTCTTAAATTGATTATCAGTCACTCTTTCTGACAATAACTATTATCCATCAGCTGCCAGCCAGGCAGCAGAGATGATTTACTAGCAACAATTTCTCCTGTGACTTGATTTTTCTGCCCATGTCCTGGAAATCATTTCAGCTAGCTTGTGATGGGCAGTAGGAACCAGCTGACCCTGAAAGCCCTGCGTGCTCCTCTCTAAGCAAAGTCAGCAGCATCAGATAAGGGCTTCTTGTGATGGGTTTAATGCCACCCAACCACCAGTTACCATGAGGGAAGGCGCAGTGTGTAGCTTCTCCAATCAGTCAGTATAAATCAGTGTGAGTTGCAAATTGCTGTGGTGCTTTCTTTAGCTGCAGAAAGTGCAAAATAATCTTTGACTTCCCCTGAGTGTATATGTTCTGAAAAACACAAGCATCAATGGCTGGCTGCACTTTTGTGGGTTATGCTACTTTTGGCTGGTCTAAATATCTTTACCAAGTGGAGCAGCTTGCTATCGATTGTGGTTGTGGTAGGTTTTGGTGTGGTCATCAAAGAAGGTGACTTAGAGGGGCAGCTAAGCACTCACTTGGGGTGACTGAAGGAATAAGTGACACTCTCCTCGCCTGCTTGTGGTGTGAGGAGCGCTGCTGAGCAGGGCAGTTGGTTGACCTGGGTCATGCTGCCTCGGTGGCTCAGGGACAAAGGGAGTGATAGATATTCCTCATGCCTCTGGGGCAATAGCAACCCCCAAATGCTGGATTTGTTTATTTCTGTTCTGAGTTAAAAGAGCTAAACAATTGAAACTCATATATGAGATGAAAATGCTTTTGTGTTTTCTCCTTCATTTTTCATTTAAGAACTGTTTGCATTTTACTTCTTTTGCTGGAAGGCAATAACCAAATTACCTTGTCATGTTGGTCCAGAACTAAGTTTTTCTTGGAAACTTCCAGAGTTCCTATACAAACTGTTCTGGTTTACAATTCACTTTGGCAGGGAGAACCTTGCTGAACCAAAGCACCCAAACAAAATGCTGTACTGTGTACTGCCTTGGTCTCAGGCAAAAAAAAAAAAAAAAAAAAAAAAAACAGAGCAAAAATGGCAATTGCTCCACCAAAATCAGGAATGGTTTGCAGAGCCACCTGCCCACCTGAGGACATTCGTGAGGTGCCGTATGGCTAAGAGCAGCAGAAGAGCAGCTGCAGACACAGCCCACTGAGCCTTGAGTGCTGGGAACCATTTGATCTATACCTTCCCCACTCACACCTGCAAAGGTCTCCTTGCTCATCCCATCATTTGCAAGTGGCTTCGCTTTGAGGAACAGGAGGGATTACTCATGCGTTACTCATGCCTGCCCTGCCTCTCCTCTCTCCTGTTCCTCCTTTTCTATTCTTACCATCTCAGAGGTGAGATGACAGATTTTGTCAATAATCTGTTAAAATGGGATTCCTAGCCAGGTGACAGTTCTTGTATCAAGTTAGCTATTTTCCCATGTGCCAACCAGTTGGCCAGTCTGAAGCCATGAAGTTCATAAACTTTGCAGCCTTCTGATTTTAAGGTCGCCCACTGTGGCCTTAAGAGAAAGAAAGAAAGAAAGAAAGAAAGAAAGAAAGAAAGAAAGAAAGAAAGAAAGAAAGAAAGAAAGAAAGAAAGAAAGAAAGAAAGAAAGAAAGAAAGAAAGAAAGAAAGAAAGAAAGAAAGAAAGAAAGAAAGAAAGAAAGAAAGAAAGAAAGAAAGAAAGAAAGAAAGAAAGAAAGAAAGGAAGAAAGGAAGAAAGGAAGAAAGGAAGAAAGAAAGGAAGAAAATTCTCTGCCGCGTACGGGGCCATTTGTAACACTCAGAGAGGCAAAAGAGAAGATTTGTCCATTCCATTTTAAAACTCCAGTTAAAACTAATAGCATCCCTCCCATCATTTGCCTTGAAAACTTTGAAATCACCACAAGATCAAAACTGGTGTAGTACATTTTGGCTATTCAAGATGACAAAAATAAGACTGCAAAGGGCAATAGGGGAGGAGGGGAGTTAAGTAGGTTAAAAACCTCTGTTTTAAAAATAGAAATAAATGTTTACACAGCATAGTTGTTAACATCCTCGATGAAACTAGGTAGGATATAATAAAATCTCTTCATTACAGTTAGGTATCTAAGTCATTTTGGAAGTGCTTTTGGAGCTTCTAACCCTTATGGGCATGGGGATCTATACAAATGTGAGCAGTACTGGTACAAATCCCCCAAGGAAATTAATAGAATCCAGGGCTATAATTACTTTTCAAAAGCCCCTTGAGATTTCAGAGGGCTGAAGGCATCGCCTGGGAACGCCCAAGCTGCCGTGCAGTGGAGCACCAGGTCGCAGGGAGGCAGCTCCAGCAGCAGCAAACGGGCCATGGCTGGGTGCTGTGGGGCAGTCTGCATCCCCTCCACCATCCTCTATCGGCTCATGAGAGCTTTCTAAGGGTTTTTGGTCTCCTCTGATTGATTAGCAGCCATTGTTTGAGTTTCACTTTGAGTTTCTGCAGAAGAAAGGGCCAAGCAATGTGCTCAGGTGGGGCAGCAGGAGCTCTGGGTCCCCAGTGTGGAGAAGAGCAACCCCAGGGGCACTGGCCCTGGGCTCAGTCTTTGGGGCCATCTGTGGCACTTCAAGGGTCAAGGACGAAGCCAGCACTATACCTCACAGGCCCCCTGCATAGAAGCCACCAGCGCGTGATGGAAGACACGAATTTCTCCAGGACTGGTAGGAGTTAACCTAGGGGATTTGCCTCACAGGTGGCCTCTGTTCCTCTGGCAGTTAATCCCAGCGGGAAGCATATTACCTGCTTTCTTACAGGCTCTGTCCCAAATAACTGGGAAGAGAAAAAAAAAAAAAGATCTATAATGCTTCTTTCCTTATTTTTTTTTTCTATTACTGCTTAATCAAGCTGCCTCACAATCCTTGGATCTTGCTGTGTTTAATATTTTTTATTTTTCTATTAAGGCCTAACTACGCAGTGTTGGGGAAGATATTGTTTTTAGGCAAACTGTTCAATGCTTCTTCAGCAGCAGGGAGGCTCCAGCTCCCTCCTCGTGTTGTATTATTTTGCTCCTTAATGTGCTGCAGCTGCAGAAAGCGCCGTCCCGCAGGCAACCACGCTGTCGAGACGGGCGGCATGTTGTACACGAGCCCCTTTGGCCTTGCCCTGCACTGCTTGAGGAACAAACCTCCCTTTAATCATCTTCATAAACTATTGTTGCAATTGCGTAGGATTCCCAGGCCGTGTGATCATCATGTGTGCTGCTCACCACCCGGGCACTTTTCTAATCAGCAGTGATAGATGGATGTACCTCCTCGGGATCAACCAGCACTGTCAGCCTTGCCCTGAGCAAAGCATCTGTGGATGACCATATGACAGTGCTTTGGACCTGCTCTTATCATTTACATAAAGCAAAGAGCACTTGCAGCATCATTTCCTGAAGTGAAGGAGAGGGGAGGCTGTAGCAGAGCAGCAGTTTGTCCTGTTTTTAAAATTATTTAGGACTAAATACAACACACCTGTTTTCTCATGCACTGCCCTCAGTTCAGGAATGGGGAGAGAAAAATGAGGCTCTTGAGAGAAGTTCAAAGTATTTCACATTGCACAGTGCAGGGCCATTATCAAAGTAATCACAAATGATGAGGGAAGTATCTGTTAACCAGCTGGAATGAATTTCAGAAGCCTCTGTCATTGTCTAGTATCTGGACAGCCCAGGAAATCATTTGTACTGTATAAGAAATGCCTTAAGAAATAACATTGCAGTATGGACGCAGGTATTTTCTGTAGGTGCTGTAGAGCAGCACACAGCCAGTGTCACCAACCCTGAGAGCCCATGCAGAATCATCATTTTTTTCATGATTTCTCTTCATGATACAGACAGCTTCTTTAGAGCAGAGCCTAATTTTCATAAAGTCCACAGATATGCAAAATTAGGGTTGTGGGCAAGGACCAAAACACCTTTTTGCAATGCAGGAGCAGGCACAAAAAGGTTGTTTTGCACTCACGTGTGGCCAGTGCAAAAACAAATCAGATGTCACAGCAAACTGCGGACCCCACTTGTGCTGTGCGATCGTTACAGTCACATGAGAAGCTATCTGGATTGCTTGGCACCCGAATTGTCATCTGTGGTTACGCAGCGGCCTAACCACAGCGATACCTGCAAATATGGTTAAAGCTGATCTACAGCGTATCAACTGGAGGAGGAAACATCTCTGCTCCTTCGCAGAAGCAACTGGAACAAACGCTGTTTTGTGACTGCTCTGTGACAGAAAACAGCCTTTGGGATTCGGTGGAAGTTTTAGAAAACAGTCTAAAAACAGCTTTGCAGCACTGAAGTGTTGTTATTCTCTAGGATGGACCTTGCTGCAGCTGTAACTACTAAATAACTTGACCATCAGATAGATGGCAGTTTTGCATTAAAAAAATAATAATATTTTTTTTCTGGTGGCAGATTAAACTTGAATTACACACATTTGTCCAGGCTCAAATTCATATGAAAATACAAAACTGTACAAGATGTCAAGAAGAGGAGGAAGACCAAGGTTTCCAGTGCACAAGCTGGATGGCTGTGCCGAGCTGGGCTGACCCAAGGCAGAGAGCAGTGGGGCTCCTCCTCAAGGGGCTGGCAGCTGGCGAGGCAGATAAGCATCCCATGCTGCTGCGGTTGGGTGTCCCGTGAAAGCCAGCACTGCTGAAGGTCATTCCCTCCCCAGTGGGAAAAGGGGGGGTTGACTTTTTGTGAACCCACGTGGAAGGGGAAGCCGCACAGCAGCACTTTGCGGGAGGGAAGGAGCCCCGCGTTAGTCTTTATGTTGTGGTAGGGTCGTGAGAGTGATTGTGCTGGGCCTCAGGCCCTGTCCTGCTGCTCTCAGCACTGCGCCAGTTTGGTGCCTTGTGCTTGTCCCGGCTAACTCTTGACAGTGACAGAAACTCACAGAGATTGCACTTTTGGCTGCCAACTCCACCACTCTGCAGTGCACGACGCCAAGAACACGGAGGTGTTAGAGATGGGCGCCCTCTTGAGCCTTGGGCGTTGGGATAATTTCCCTTATCACTGTCCCTTGAGAGCCCTCCTGGCTGGCAAGGCAGGCTGGTCGCATCGTATGACACCACAACACTTATCTAGAGATGTCTGAAACTCCAGCCATGTCCCTGGAAGAAGGAATACTGGCCTTTGGTGTTGCAGACTTGGGCAACGGCCCCATCAGCTGCCCCAGGGAGGCTGGAAACAAGTCACCCATCACAGGCACCTCATGCAGGGAATATGTCTTCTTCTGGTAGTGACTGACAGCTAGCACCCTGCAGCATGAGGCTGGGTAGCTCTGGCTTTCCATCCTGCCCCACATTGACATAGAGCTTTGTGATGGATATCTTTCATGAACTTTCTCTTCTAAAAGACCAAAAGTCAGCAAAGCCTTCTCCCAAACAAAACTATTAAAAATATTTCCCTACTTCCCTGAGCAGCTTTGTGCAGATTTTATGCAGTTGGTAATAAGGTTCCAGGTCATTTCTTATTTTGTGTACCATCTGCTGCAGTGGGAAATAACCAAATGTATTTTATAAACACCATATGAATATGGTTCATTTTGTCTAATAATGCCTAAATCCTCTCTCCCAGTTAAGTATATGCTGAACTTGAAAAGACCATTCCTGAACATCAGTACAGCTCCTGAACGTCTATCACTTCCAAGCAGACACATCCAATATGATTCTTTTTTGCAATATATTTTAGCATTTTACCCTGACTGGAAAAAGCGGGCTGTACAGGGCTGCTGTGAAAGCCAGCGACAAATCTATGCATTGAGACTTATGCATATTATGCATATTATGACATGACTATGCATGACAGACATTGTGGAGACTACAAAAAAAAAAAAAGTACCCCAGAATTCCCATTATTTTTCCACCTATTGTTTGCGCAACATTTTTCACCCTGGTGTCCAGAGACCTCTTGTCATGAAGAAAGACGGGATTATTCTTTTTTCAAAATTCCCACAGATGGGACAGAGAGCCTTGCCTAGACTCTCCCTTCACCACTGAGGATGCTCACAGGTACCAGAATAGCTCCTGCCAGAGCATCATCTTCGTTCCATCCCCACCAGAGCTTCCCAACACCCACCTCTAGCACCCACCTCTTGTGCATCTGCTCCCTTTCCCATATGCCTCGTTGCTCACCAGTGGAAGCAGTGAGGGGCTGCAAGGGAGGGCTCTGCGGGACTGACAGTGTCTGGAGGTGTGCAGCGAGACCGCTCCAATGCACAGAGCAATTTGGGTAATTTGGGTTGGAAGGAAAAACCTCTTCCTGGCAAAGAAGTAGTTGGCTTACTTGAACTACTGGCAGCAGCATATTAACGTACCTTTGAGTTTTGTTTTGTTTTTTTCTGCAACTGTAATTAATTGATTCCTTTGTAAAATTCTAGATCATGAATAATGAAATATATTAAATAAACACCGGTCTGATACTGATGCCTTTGCTATTCCATTAAGGGTCTCTTACTGAAGCAGAGACAGTTACCATCACATTTTGTTTGGAGGTTTCAGTTCAGGAGGCAAGTTTTACAGGCAGCACAACCTGGTATCTGGTCCTTTAGAAGGTATGACTGTGTGCTTTGTGGTGCAAAGAAACAGCTGAATCCAAGCAGCAACATCCCTCTTGCCTCCTGCTTCTTTTCCAAACACATGGGTTCAGTGAACAGCAGCCTGTGAATGTGGCTGGAGGCTGATGGCTTCAGAAAGTTTGTCTCACAGGGTTTTGCTTGTTTAGCTTATTTTCTCCAGACTTCTTTCTCCACCTCTTCAGGGCTTTATGGAAGCCCAGTGAAGTCAGGAGCAATTCCTGGCCCCTCTTTAATCTCCAGGTCCTTAGCAGCATTTATCAAAGCCTTTTCCATGGCCTAAGGGCCCAGGGCAGAGGAAGGACAAGGAGGAGGCAGGTGATGCCTGACACCAGGAACATTTCATCTTGGGAGCAACTCTTCCTCCTGCCCCAGATGACATTTCTGAGTGCCAGCCTCTTCCACCGGCTGTGAACTGATTCTCTTTTTGATGCCCTTATCTTCACTCTGCATGCCATGACAGACCGTACCTTTTGGGGCATTTCCTTCTCCTTTTTCTAAAAGTTCCTATTTAGAAAGAGATTTTAAGTAGCCTCTTGCTAACCAAATTAGCAACTTCTTTCTTGCATTTTCCTCTCCATTGTAACATTGCCTTGTTTTCATTTCAATGAGTTATTTACAAAAATAAAAAATAAAAATAAAAAAATCCCAGAACAAGATCATTCTCCCTCTTTTAGTCTCAGACATTACTTCATCTAATTGCAATGCCCTGAATGAGGATCTAAGCATAATCCTCAGCATAAGTGGGGTGGAGGAGAAGGGAGCACATTTAAGATGCCTGCTACATCGGTCACCACACTCTTTGCAAATCGCCCCCAAGCTGAGGTTTGTCCACAGTGAAGTTACACTGGGAAGGGTAAGCAGTCAAGGGAAAAATAACCATAGCTATTCAAAAGATGAAGCTTTTTCCTGGTCAAGTGAAGAAGTTAAAATCAGGTGGGAGTTGTCACAATTCAATAAAGAAATCAAAAGGGTGTGGTGCAGTCTGTTTCCCAAATTGTCCCCTCTCCTGTCCTCCTGTGGGTGGCTCAGCCTCACCAAGTGATGTACCAGCCATGCTGGCCTCAGCTGGGAGCAGCTGTAAGGCATCAGCTTGGGAGGAAAAAGCTTTGTCCTTGAATTCCAGCAGCAAAAACACACGGGAAGGCTGAAAAAGAAAGATGTCTATAGGGCTGTCTTCACCAAGTCCTGCTCTTTTTGGCATTGAAGCAGGTGGAAATAACCAGTTCAAAGGTGGTGACTTCTGAAAACCTCAGACAGAATATCTCTATAACAACCCAAAAACTGAAGCAGATAAGCTAACCAGCTGCAGTTTTGTTCTGCTTTCTACTGCTGGATTTTCCCCTGTTCTTTAAGACAAAAATCACACAAGACAAATCTCTCTCTCTCTCTCTTTTTTTTTTTTTTTTTTTATTATTTTTTTAGTACTTCTTTATCCCTAGATATATGTTTAGACTGTTCCCATTTTGGAGGTCAGCTTTTGCGTAGTCCATTACTCTTCAAATCATCACCCAAACAGACTTCCAAATTTCAGCCTGGCCCAGATCACAACTTTGATTTATTTACCTAGTGAAATAGGCACATACTTACAAAACGTGCATAAAATACCATCGTGCTGGAGCAAAGAATCAGAATCAACATTTGAAAAGCGGATTGGGAAGGCAGCACATGTGTTCATGTGTGTGTGTGTGAATGTGGGCCCTCTGGGAGCGTAATTTGTCCTTTTTGGCATGGTATGATGCTAATTGCACTGTGCTGAGTTCTCTGAACATGGATTTTGTGTGGGGATTTTTCCCCTCCTGAGTATAAGACCATTTAGACTGCATGTGTTTTTTTAAAGTAAAATTAGATGCCTGCAGAAGGTTTACAGTAATTCACTTTCAATTTAGAGCTGTTTTTTGAACCAGAACAAATAGATGAGCATCTGTTGCCCTGAAAATTACACAAAATGTAGTCACCATGCAAAAATCAAACATCTCTGAAAATGATTATTTTGGCTACATAATCAAGCAAGCAATTATTGCATTATCTACAAAGTATGATCATACATTATTAATATATTTTCAGAGAAAAAGGTTTTAGTAAATGCAGTTTTTCTGGCTTTTATGATACTAGAGACCCAAACATAATTCTAACTGATCGAAAATACTTCACAGCTTGTCATTTCCCAGTTTCAGATTCACTTTGGTTGGGCATGATAGACAGTAAGGACAGAGCAGGAAGAGCAGAAGGATATGGACATTTGTGTAAGTGATTACAGACATCCTTCCTATGTGTCATGCATATCCCAAGCTGGAGAGCCAATTTTCCAGTGGAAGGGGATTTAATGAATGCAAACAGTATAGTGTGCTGTGCTATATACAGTACATTGTATTCATAAGTTCAGATATACAACTGCACATGCATTTTTCATCAAGCACCAGAGTTTCATGTGATGCAAAGAGAAGAGGGGGGAACATTTTCAAAACTGGGGAAAGAGTGTAAATTAGGCGCTTGCTGACCTTGAAGTTCTGCACTGCTGCGACTTTGCAAACTAATTCCCATCTTCAAAAGCATCTTAACGTGGGATTAATTTCAGTTAATTTCAGCTGTCTGGAAGTTAGACACGCCAGTGAAGCATCCACTGCCCACCCTGGCCGTTATTTTCTGGAGCCAACAGAGAGACTGCTTCACCTGTCTTGGATGCTTACCCTGTGACTGGATGAATCACTCAAGCCTGCAAATCCGGCATTTATGCTGCTGAAGCCATGGGACGTGGATCCTTTAATCATTAACAGTTTCAGAGAGCTTGAAAATGACTTCTGGAAATGAAAACTCAGTTTCCAATTAATTTATCTCAAACCTAACCTGACCTAGCCATGCAGGCAGCTTGCTGAGCTGTACATCAGAATCTAATACCAGCAAACTAGAAGAATCATTTGCAGCCAAGTTTTGGGGCAGGATCTCCCTGGGTCCTACTCTACTTCCTTTTCTAAAAGGTGCTTGGAAGCATATCCTAAAGCATCAGCAGGAAATACTTGCGCCTTGTGGACACACAACTCAGACCACTTGGGACTCATTAGTCAAGATTCCTTTGAAGATAAGCTTCTTTAAGAGAAAACATAAGCAAAAACTACTGAGAAGAAAAAAAAAAAAAAAAAGAAAAAAAAAAGTCCAAAACTTCTCTTAGTGCCAGCAAGTCTAGTAGAAAAAAGTAAATGTTATGTGTGTGTGTGAAAACATTGGCAGGCAGGCCTCACAATAATTAGTTATACAGATTATCACTAATGGGTGGCAGCACCAAATGCCATGGGATAAATTCATCCTTGGCATGAGGAGGGGTAATTAATCCTAAATGTACCCTTGTGATATAGGTAAGTAGTATTACCATGGTTTGACAGACAAAGAGAGGTGATGTTTTGCCCTAGGCAATTCAGCTTTCCAGAAGGCTGACGATCATAATTTATAGCGGAGAATTACGCTATGCACTTCAGATGGGATTTCTTGTAACATCACCACATTATCCCGTAAAGAGATGCAGGGGGTAGTTAGCAATTTTGGAAAGCTGATCCCTAGTCAGAAAATTCAGAAAGCATGTTCATGTTGTACGTGGGGCTATCTGGAAAACCTTTAAATAGAACATTGCCATGTATGTTCTGACACTAATGCCACTGTGAGGGAATTTTACTCTTCAGTAACTCAGTGATCATCAGTTCAAAGTGCTCCCCAGAAAAGTGCTGCCGGGTGTGCACAGCTCTTGGTGGATCTCCCCAAGGAGGGAACATTTTAAAGCTAAGACTTCAAAGATGTGCTGCCCATGGCATGAGGAGACTTAAACCATATGCTGTATGTTTAGCATCTAATAGTTTCAATACGCAGCAACTTACAGCTGGGCAGACAGATTGGATGGTGAAGGGATTTCGTACATAGAAAGTCCACAAGTTACTTGCACTTTCTATCTTTTCATCCAGCACAAATAATTTTAAATAATAACAATAAGATCCCAGAAGTCAGGACACAGAAATCTAACTTTCTTGGCTGAGAATGAAGCTTGGGAGCAAACAAGATCGAGCACTTTAACTCAGATTGTTGTAAGTTTGTAATGGTAGGGTATGTTGTAGAAAAAATAGCATGTTATTTCAAGACAACAACACGAAGGACCTGAATTATGGCTGCATGATCTTTTTTCAATTACACAAGAAAATATATACACATGCATGTTTTTTGCTACTTGTGGTTCAAATTCTAGCTGTCTCAGTCCAATAGTTAACAAGCAAATATTCCTTTTCTTACAAGCTGCTGGCTTCTTCTTTTCTGAGTTCTGCTGTCAGAACTCAGGGTCTTTGTAAGCTGAAAGCATTTATGAAGGTACTAAAATACATTAAATTAAAATGCTTTTTAATATGCGTAGGTAACCTAGTAAACTAAACCCTGGTGTTATACAATTGCACAAATGCCCGTGTCTAAAAACATCCTTCAGGACTCAGGCAGTGTCTCCTTAGGGGACAGGCCTGCCTGAGTGCCATCTCATCCCTTTCTGAGCCACGGTCATGCACAGGGCTCTTTGCAGTCTGCAATATTAAAGGTTCTGAAGATGCTGAGTATGATTCCATCCATACTTAGAGAAAGTGGGGATGTGAACCACCCAGATATCTTCAGAAACTACAGAAAACAAAATAATGGACGGTCATTGCTTCTCCTATAGTGGCAGTAGTTGCCTCTGAATGAAGTTTGAGCTCTGAAGAAAGAATAAAGGTTTTAAAAAATCTTCTAAATTACAAAAGATTCCAAACTAGGAATCCCATGACCGATGATGTAGGAACTAGTAGACTACATCTTCTCAAAATTAGGTACCGCTGCTGAGCAAAACACTGCTGTGCCAAACTCCTTAGGGTGCACTGGTGTGCATACATACATGTACATGAGAAGGAAGAGAACCCCCCCAGCCCACACAGTTTCAGTTTAGCCCCCCGCAACCATTGCAAAATGTAGGTGGTTGGTTATATTTTTGGTTCTACTGAAAGGAAGCAGAAAGGCCCTTGCTGGGAGAGCTGCGAGGCCTGCTGGTCTCGTGAGCTACAGATGCTCAGGAAGCCCAGGCGGCCGTGCAGCCTGTGCATAGGAAGCTCTGCCTGTCAGCCACCTCCAGTGGGGCCCTGCTCACCCTGTCCCCGTCCCCGTCCCCCGTCCCCATGTCACCACTCCAACCCCTGGCGCTTATCTAAGGTATCATAAGGCTTCCTTGCGCCCTGCCTGGCGTGTGGCAACCTGCCGCCGTGTAATTGCGTAACGAGGCAGTTACATAAGAGGGGCTTAGGAAAGGGTCGGGTAATTAACAGTGAGTAACTGCCATGGTGTTCTGGCAGCCTGAGTCCGGACAATTGGTACAGGGGGAGGAAAAACAGCACAAGAGAATCTGTTTCCTGAGACGGTGCTTGAATGATTTAAATCATCGTTAGGCCAGACCAAAACAGCTGGTCCTCAATCATTTGTCTATTTTAGGAGTCGTTCTCTAATCTTCAGGGATGGGCATCTATGTAATGATGGCGTATCATTTATGAGTCCAGGAAAAGCACATCTCCTTGTTGTTGCAACCTCTTGAAGGTCTCCACAGTCATGTGTGTGCAGCTGTGTCTCGGTCCAGTGCAGCCCAACGTGCTTCTTCACAACAGGACCAAAATGATGCTAAGCTGGCTGGCTGCAAAGCATTTGCCAAGAGGACCTGAGCACAACCGTGAGCACACCTACATGTTTACTCAAGAACAATGCCATACCAACAGGGAATAGACCACAGAAGACAGCAGCTGGATCTTCTGCCTCTGAAGCTGCTGTAGATGTGAGAGAGGACCCTGCTGGGGTGAGCTGCCCCTTCCACTGACAGTTGCACATCTGAGCGCAGGGAGCATTTTACAGCAAGGCTGGCTTTGCAGGTGAAGTATCACAGTGGGATCAGCAACAGAAATTCCCTTTGGTGTACCCTCCCAGGTGCCTGAACTGGGGACAGTTTTGTTAATTTGGTTCCAGACTCTGTAAAAAAATAGAATAACATGCCCAAACTATGTAGGCAGGTGAGTCTGCAGATAGTCATATGGCAGCTACAAACCCCTGGACAGATGAGATGTTGGAAATCAGAAGATATCTCACACACTGGAATTCATAAAGACTTGACCACTACCATGTTACAGCAATTTCCACTTGCAAAGCCCATAATACTTCTCATTACAGAAAGCACTCTAACTCCTAACGTCAAGAAACTTCAGCTCACATGGCTATTGATAATCATAGCAGAAATGCAACACAAAGAAGAAATGTTCATTTCTGCTGATGAAGTGGGAATGGATTGGGAATGGTCAATGGGGTCCATTAGTAGGCACCCAAAAATGCTCCACCTGGGAAGCCAAGAGCAGATTTCAGTCAAGAGCCTCCTTACGCTGCAATCACATCACCAGATTTTGTGCTCTCCACAAAGCAGGCTTGTCCCATGGCAGGAGAAAGGAGCCAGCCTTGGCATTTCTTCAAGCTATGCACTTCAGAGAGATGCCCCTGTTCTTCCTATGGGGTTTCCAGTGTCAACCCATAGCATTTGTCACCTGAGGCTCTGGCAGAGGACCAGCATCTGTTTGGGAACATTCTTCAGTCTTTAGGGAATGGTGAGGTGAACTCCATGGAAAACTCATTCAGGATACTGCCCCAGCCTCAGCATTAGGGGCGAGCAGCACCCCAAGCTCTGTCCAGTCTCCTTGGGCAGGACCAGTACTCTTTCCTGGGTATCCTAAGGTAGCATTCAGCTTATAAAGAAAGTCTTCTGTTACTACTCATTATCTGTAATAAAACAGCATTAAGTCAGAGCCTGCTATTAACTCTTTAGTTCCTAGACCCAGATTCTTCTAGCATGAGTTACACACTAATGCAAAATGCATTACGCTTTTATGGCAAAATCCTACCAACAGCACCAAGAGGTTAATTAAACTAGAGAGAAGAAAATAAAGAGGCTTTTAAAATGAATTATTCAGGAGATCATTAAAAATCAGGCACACATGAGAAGCATGATACTTAGAAATCTTAAATGTAAACACGCATTCACAGATTAATGTGAGATTAAGAAAACAAATACTAGTTGTCTATGCATTCCTACTATCTAGTGTTAAACAGCATAGTTAGTCTGCATGCTAAGAAATGTTTTTAATTGTGATCAACATTTTTGGTGCAGAGGACTAAGGAAGGTGAAATGGATGCTGCAAGGAGAGAAATACCAAAACCCAGAAGGCTCCCTGCTACAGCTGAAATCTTGGGTCATCCTTCCTTGGGGACCACCTCCTCCTCACTTCAGGTAATGCCTACTAGACCCTAACTCTAACAAGGCACTGGGTTGACACCAAGCGTCATGCCTCTGAGGGTAGAGCCTGGCAGATGAGGGGTGTAGGCCGTCACTGTCCACCTTCATGGACTTGCCCTCTGACCTCTTGGTGGTGCAGACTGAGATGTTTGTGCCATGGTGCTCAAGTGGGGCACCTGTCCAGCTGCTCTTTGACTCAGAAAAATGAAATGTGTGAAAGCCCAGGTTTTCTAAGGGAAGACAAAGGAAAGCAGCTGCCGTATCCCAGCAGCATTGTCCCTGGTCTGGGCAGGGAGCCACTCTGCAGGGCCACAAGAAGGGAGCTGTTTCTTTCTTTTGCCACTGATCTTGCTGCTCTTGGAGCTGGGTTTGGCAAGGTTCACCCCACTTTGACTCCACATCAGCACCCCAGCCAGTGAGTCGCTCCCAGCCATCAGATATATGAAAAGTCTCTCACACAGATGCTTTTTCTCTGAGAAGACTCTTTTTGATGGATGCTAGGGAGATCAGCAGATTCACCAAGATGGGCCCCTGTGGTATTTTCTGAACACTGGATGCTTTATTTGTCTCATCTTGTGAAGCTACAATGCTACCATTGGGAGTTTCAGCTGCATAACTACATTTTGCACTTTGAAGAAACAACAAATGCCTGAATTAACGTGAATTTTCTGGGCCTGAGTCTTATATTTAGCAAGTCTCCACCGGGCACAATAAAACGTGAGGTTATAGTATGTATAAATTATACTTATGTCCCATTTGTGATCCCTTTACAAGGTCAGAAAGATATCAGAAGGTACACAAACACTAGGCCTTCAGTCTGGATTGCATCTGTTTGAGTAAGGCAGGAGATGGAAGGAATCTGCAGTGATAAAACTTGGTGCTTATCTCCAGCTCTGTGAGACCTTTTGTCTTCAGCTGTCTTGAGGTACAGCCTGCAGATAATTTTTGAAGTTGTAATACAGGGGGAGAAGGGATAATGCTGTATCACTGTCCCATCCTGGAGCCATGCTCTGCAACCTGTCTCTCCCTATATTTAATAAGAGGATTTGACAGTACACACTCTTGCATGCAATTTATTTTAATTACTAACCAGCTGAAAACAATTATTTCTTTACCTTAAAAGTAATTGCATTCCAATTCCATTGAGAAGTGGCTGCTGTGGGGATGAAGAGATCCTGCTTTCCCTGAGTCAGCTCAAATATTTGAAAATAAACACTGCAGAAGATTTACTCAAATTCTTCTTGAATGGACTGATTCACAGTTTGGATTTCAGGTTAAAATGAAATTAGAGAACAAGGCTTGGGGATCCCAAGGGCATGAAGGACTTTTGCCACAGCATGGCAGGTCAAAACAACACATATTTTGCAACTTTGGGCACCTACATCAAGTTTCTGCCATCTTCAGGGAGGCATTCTTGTAAGGTCAGCTGCTGTCGTGAGAGGTTTGCTGTGGTCCTCTATCCTAAACAGATCAGTGTAGGCACTTCCTTAGCCTTCGTTTGACCTGGGTAAAGAGACTGAGGGATGAGTTTCCAGGGGAAGCCTGAGGCCATGTCTCTGATGAGAGGTTTTAGGGCCTAGCCTTTTCTGATTTATGACAGTGTTTTGTGATGTTTCACAAAATCTCTACTCCGCTGAAGAATAATTACTGTTTACTAGAGACGGTCCTGCTTCTCAGTGCAGCCAGGGACACAGTCTTTCATTTTGGAAAAGTCTTCCTTTCTGATCAACTTTTCTGGTTTCACCTGAAATTTCATCCAAATTTCTTCGGAAAACATGTTCTTTGGTTCTGTGCAGGGATTTCTTGCTACAGGCAGGCAAGCCAGCTGGCTGAAATGGAGGATGCTTGGTGGAGTTCATGCACTCCAGCCCCTCCTCTGTGACTGTGGTTGTTTTCTTCAGCTCTGCATTTCAAGAGTTATTTCTGAAAAATAGCAGGCACTGTCAGAGCCTGGCCTCTCTGACATCCCTTCTGTGTGCTGCCCAGCCTGGCACAGCCAACTCCTCTGTTTGGTTTTTCTACACTGTCCTGCATACTGCCTCGCCCCACAGCTTCTCCAGCATGCCCCACTTTGATGCCTCTCACCCCAGATTCCCCAGCAGACATGAACTGCTGATTCACATGCACCACTGTGGTCCTAGAAAGCATTTTCTCCAGCCCACAAACAGCCAGGATATTCACATAGGCACTTTTAGGAGTGTTATTAAATCTCTGCCATCTCAGTTACCACTGGCACTTTAATTCTGAACTCTTCACACAGTGTGGTGGATATCTTCCATCTGTGCAATGCCTCTGCCTTAATCCATGTGACTGTGGCCTTAAGTCTGCCTGGTCTAGTGAGGCCAGGGTACAAAGCACTCAGTGAAAATACACCCTGGGGTTTAATTTTTTAAGTGCACAGCCATCTAAATTCCCTGCTATTGTGGCTTCCAATGCAGATGTGTCCCCAGTGTGCAGAATCTTTTCGCTCTTCCGTTGAAGGAAAAAAGGCAAGTGACACGACAAGTGCTGTATGCCAGGGTTTGTTCTAGGGAAGAGGATGGGGACATGTGCCAGGACAAGGTGTCACCATTTAAATAACTTTCCTGAATATTCAAGTGAAGCTGGTGGCACAGCAGCTCTCTGCTCACTCTTGGCATGGCCCTGCTCAGTAGCTCCCTGTCTTCTGTCGTTTGCTGCTGAGTTGTCTAAGCTCATTTGTCCTCTCAAGATGGTATGAGACACACGCTCTTTTTTTCTGTTGAGACTTAAAATCTTAAAATGAGATCTTAAAAGAATTGAAAAAAATATATTTTAGCTATTGGTTTTCACTAATGTCAATTGTTAGCATGGTGCAGTAATTAAGCTAAAGCTTTTATGCCACTTTACACCACCAACTATTGCAATGGCCAAGGGGAAGATGGAGTGATGGAGTCACAGTTCAATACCTCCAAAAGAGTTTTGTTTGTTCCTTCTTGAGCAAAGACAATCAGTCCAGTTTGAAGGCAAAGTAAGACAGACTTCTCCCACTCCTGCAGTGGGTGGGGTGGCTGGTGTCACTTGGCAGCCCTGGAGTGACCCCTGGCTCTCTCAAGACCATCCATCTCTCTTTGTGCTCTCAGGTTGCAATGCAGGATCTGCAATTCCCCATCCATTGCTGGGAGACATTTGCTACCCTGTTCTTAAAACACTCCATGCTGGAGTTTCCAGAGCCTCACACATTAGTGCTGCACTGCTTCACCATATTGGTAGAAAGTACGGAATAAAATTTAACCTCAGTTTGCTTTGCTGACATTTCTTGCCATAATCACAAGGCATTTGGAAAGTAGTTTTACTATGGTACATTTTGCAATGATCTTTTTTTTTTGGTATTTGTTTGCCATTTAACTAAGCTAAGCAAAAAGTCCTCCTTGAAGAAATACAGCTAATAACCAGTGTGCCCGTACAGTAGTACAATCTGCACAATTAGGAGGAGGTGGGCTTGCTACATTTGAGTTGAAAATGGCTCTCAGTGAGTTTCCTGCTGTTTCTGCATTAACTTGTCTGGTTTGGGTTTGCTATCCAGACTGGTGATCAGTCTGAGACAGCTTCTGTTTTGTTTTGTTGTTGTTGTTGTTTCTTGTTTTATAAAAAAGGTATGTAACCACTAAACCTCTTCTGTGCTAGGCAAGAGCATGGTGCTTGCCTTTGGTCCTGGGACAGAGAGGTTGTTCTCTCTTTTTTGTTTTCAGTGATGCTCTCTGCATAGCAATTAAGTGGACAAATTTTTATTTATTTTTAAAGAAATCCATCGATCAGGCAGGTGGTAGTCAGCCAAAAGGTTAATTATTTGTAGACACCAATATGTACAGTCATCTTCACCCAGCTGCCAGATTGGTGATGTGTCAGGAGGGCAGGGGAAGGGGGAGAAGGTCCTGCCAGAGCCTGCAGTGCCTGCTCCCTGAAGGTAGTTGCAGACAGCACATGAGTGCAAAGGAGCCTTGAGGACATAGAAATGCCTCAAAAGAACTGTCAACTGAGGCCCATTTCTCCCTAGGCTATCAACAGTGGAAATCTAGGATAGCTTTGGAAGACATTACACTGACTTTGCTACAACTCAAGCTCTTAAAATACTGAATAACCATCTTGATGTTAAATAGATACCTATAATTTCAAAACAAATGGTTCCTCCACAGCATTGTGTGGGCTCATAGGAGGAACACAACGGCCTACTATTCTCAGGTATCTGTAATGATAATGTAAAAGGACTTCCAGGGCATTGTAGAATACAATAGAGTATCTTCAAGGACTTTTTTCCAGTACTTACAACGGAATGAAAAATGTTTAATTCACAAGAAAGAAGCTTGCTAAGCAAGATATGGCATCTGCACAGAAAGAGCATACAATCTACCAACAGGGTCAACATCACATTATGCTGAGGACTCCCACCAAAATACATTGTTATAATTCTAGCATTTCTGGTCTCTTGGATGTATAAATCTGCAGTGTGAATAATGCCATTTAAACATAGTAGGCAAAGTGTGGTTTCAAAGCATGAAGGCAATAAGTTTTCTTGAGGGAGACCTTCTCTTTCTTTGAGAGGGTGAGCATTTCCTCTCTTCCTCCAGCCTCTCTCAGAATTTATTTGGAGGAGGCAGACTCCCACACTAGAAAATAACAACCCCAAACTGACTGAAATGTAATAATATCTTTACAACTGAAAACAGATATGAAAGATACATTTCTTGAATGGCACCATAAAACTCATGGCTATAACTGTCATTTAGAAAATAAAATCAAGTCTTCATTATCAGTGTCCTTTTTATCAGTCCTGATATTTTGTAATGCTTCCATATCACCTTTCCAAGTCCTTTTTTTCCCATAGGCTTCAGATCTGGAACCAAATCTTAATCCATGAAAAAGAAAAATATATATATTTTTTTCCCCAGGAACTGTAGCTTCAATAAAAAATTAGAAAATGTAATCTGTGTATTAGAAGATTCACAGTAGGTTTTTTAATTATTATTTATTTATTTATTTTTAATAATACTTATGGTGGTGGATGTCTGCACTGTAGAACACTGGAGCAAATTGATTTTTAATAACTAGCTACTGATTACCTCCAATGCCTTACATACCTGTGTGATAGAAACATTAAAACAGCAATATCCTGCTACATTTCGACCTTACACTCTGCTGAAGAAGAGCTTGCAGTCATAGCTTTTCAAAAAAATACTGCACAAAATTAAGCCTCTGGGCTGTTTGTTGCACACAGCCCCCCCAAAGTAGCTGATACAATAGTTCCTAGTCAGCTTGAGAGAGGGAGCCAAGACAAAAATGCAGTACTTTAATAAATATCTCAAAGCAGGTTTTAATTAGTACACAACTTGTAAATAGCACATTAAATATTTTTGAGTATCATTTCTATTTCAAGAAAACTTCAGGTACTAAGTATTGCTGTTTTCTTTGTGTTAACTTCTCTTCCTCCTCCTTCTCCTTCTCCCTTTTGCTGAGATCACAGATATTAAATACAAGATCTTAAATCAATATTTACATTCCTGTTCTTTAGCACAGAAATAGAGACTTTTCCAGATGCTGAGCTTCTTGGCTTCCTGAGTCTCAGACAATACCCTCTTGTGAGGATCCTCCTCGTGCATCTCAGTTTGTGCATCCATACTTCTCATAGGAGCTACACAGCAGGATCCTCCAGAGCATGTGTTGTCTGAGACTCGAGACGGTTAAATGCACTGCATTGTACAGGTGGTTGCTCTGAGATTTTTCTAGGAAATGTAACTCATTTGGGTCTTTTTGAATTCTTGAAAAGAGGAAAGAAAATGGGGATATGCTGTCTTGGCACTACCTGTGAAGAACCGTGCTCACGTTCATGTGTTCCACAAGACACAACACTATGCCTGCAAGTGTGAGGCAGACACAGAAAATAAATTTGGTTCTCTTGCTCAGGAGAGTCACCAAACACCACAAAACCCCATCAGCAAACAAGCAGGGGAACAGCAACCACAGCTAGGGGAGCTCTCAACCTCTTTGCTGCTCGTGAATCAGAAATCTGTTACAGAGCCATGCAGAACTGCTAAGCCCTGTACTGCATGTATTTCTACAGACTTTTTTTTGATCGGCTGATGCTATTAGTTATAAGAGCAGAAGGCAGGTTAACAGGATGTTAGAAAGGCTCTGCTTTACTTGGTTCTGCGCCAATAATCGTGACCGTGAATAAGCTGTATGCTCCAGGAAAGCTTCAGACCATCTTCAATTCCTTCTCGTCCTCTTCAGAGCTTGCCTTACATTTGACTATATTTATAAATCCCTGTTTTAAAAATAGCTGGTTTCCTTCCTGACTGGGACATATTAACCACATTTATTGGCTGTCCTGCATGTTTTACATTTGTTTTCCCCAGTCACGTTCACAGCTAGTAAATGTGTACATATAGGGTGGCAGGCAGGTGATCACTTACAGGGAGAAAACAAGCATGTCTGTCTGGGAACGTCTCTGTTCATATGCCAATGCATTCATTTATATGTGAATAATAGTTATTCATATAAATAAAAGATTTTTCCTATATATCTATGCACACAAACAGTTTCATGAAGGCAGGTGAAAAGGATACAAGCATGGCTGACTGAATCATGAATCCTTGGATGAAGAGTTTTCCATCAATCACCCAATCATCCACTCAACACTTTGAAAAGCATTTATCAATGTGCATGGTACCACTACACAATATACCCTCCTATCACATACTCTAACATGAGCACCCTTCAACCACTGCTCTTTGGCCACAATTCAGCAGCATTCCTGCAGCACATGAAGAGCAGAGTAGCTGTTGGTACAGTCCTACAGCAGGTGTCAGCACCAACTGATTTCTCCCCAGAATTGCTTGTTCATGGTTATTTCCTGGTCACAGTGAGATGCAATCTGTGTACAACTCCATCAAACTGCTCAGGATCATTGAAATGTTCAAGCCTTGGTGCCTCCATGCAAAGCTGGGATAAATATGGTAGCACCATCACCATCCACAGGCCTAAAGGCAACACCTACAGAGAGCCTCTGGGTGTCCCCAGTTGGGATGGCTCTGAGGTTTATCTTTGTTGGAAGACTTATTCAGCCCAAGCATGTATAAAAACATTATTTTGGTTCCCCATATGCTGCTCTTGGTCAGAAATGGTAATTAAAACCAGTGATTGATTCTCCAGTCCTATGGCTGCTGCACACACTTTTACCCCCAAAATAAAGTGTGCATAGCATGCTCCTAATATTACCCAGTTGTTATTTGCTTTATTACTTCAGGGAGAGGAAGATAGTTGAGAAGAAGGATGAGCAGAATGATAGCATCTACGTTTGCAGTGAGATGTCTCTTCAAACTTGATTAAATTGAAGAGCAACACAAGCTTGGTGTCCCAACCCAGACAGTCTGTAGCCCAAGGAAGGTCAGATCAGGCACAAGCTATGCCTAAAATTTGAGAGGAGGGGAAACAGGCTTAGTAGTTCCTTAAGCTTGTTTATATACCATTGATGTCTTAAAAAACTTACTTATCATTGTAGAGTAAGCTTTCCACTAACTGTAGATCAGGGAACAGGCATGGCCGTACCCTCGGTGGAGCAGCGTTGACTTCCACCTTTCCAACCTCGGATTTCTCATAGAAAATCTGACTCATATCAGGAAATATAAGGATCCACAATTAATATTTTTTCCTTTTATTATTATTTTTTTTTTTGGCATTTCAGGAGCAAAAGTGAATTGCTATGGATTCAGTATGATTTGAATTAAAAAGCAAGATGAAGCCTCACAGGATTGATAGCTAATCTCTGTGAAAAAGAGCTATGAAATTAAATGATAGTTTCAGGGCTAGTTCTGTTCGCTTACTTAACCTGAATGCCTTGTTAATACCTATTAAAATGAAATCCAGTGAACAACAGGCTCTCATGTTTATGGGCTGTCAAGTTAATTTCCATATAGCTATGCTGTCTTCCTTGTCATTGTTGGCCAAGGGTTAATTCACTGCAGGAAAAAGGGCAACAAAATACATCACTTTAATCCCTTTCTTTTGTAGAGATGAAGCAGTAGAAAAGGAAAAGTAACAACTGGGAAAATGTAAGATCCGGAATTTTTTATATAAACTTGTCAGCCATTCTTGACGTCCGCAGTAATAAACACTCTACAATAAACACTGAGGGCTTTTCTTAAATCTCTATAACGTAACAACTTTGAGAGAGGAAAAAAAAATTAAAAATTGTTCAAAGGCTTTTTCTGAATGCATTTGCATTTCCAGGCTTTGTTGTATTATCTACATAAAATGAAGCAGTTGCTCTTTTGTTGCTTAACCCTTCATGGTATGCTCATCAGCACTGAAATAGAGTCCCATGGCTGAGACTCTCAGAAGCTGTTGGGAAATTGTGATATCCTGACTGCTAAAATCCTGTGCTTTTGAAAGTTTGGTGCCAAAATCATCCCAGACTCCTCAAGCCAGTGTTTCATCCTCCATTTATTTCTTTCACCTCTGTAGTCTTTTACTCCAGAACTCCTGAACTTGTGCTCAAATGAGGCTCTCAACAAACCAGTATTTCCAAGACTCCTGCCATTTCTTATTCCCTCAGTAATCACAGCATTGAATATCCCAGCAGTCCTCCCCTTACTGAATCTTGTCATTCTTCCTATATTCTTAGCCCCTGAGAGGTTCCTGTTTTCCAAGTGTAAGTTTTATTGAATGAAAGGCAAAAGACCCCTGCACCAACATTTGCTTTTTCTATTATTAACTGAGCAAGGCTGCTAATGCTTGGGCAGATTTTTCACCAAATAAACCAAATGAATGAATGAAATGTTCAGAGGCCAGATGTTTTCAGAATAAGATGGGGCGTTCAGTTCACACAATTGTTCTGCCTTTTTTGTTTTCCTGCACGGTTCTTTCCTGTGGAGTGTAGGATATATTAACTTGCAGCCACAGAGTACTTGAAACACATCTACTGGATCAGCCTAGCACATCAGTGAAAGATGGCTAACAGTCTTCCTTTTCCTGTGCAGCTGTTGTTTGCAGAAAGGGATAATTTTTAAGTTGATTTATTTACCTTAGACATTTTTTTTCTTTTAATCAGTGAACATCAGCATGCTAATTGTTACTAGTAGCTTTGAAACAATGAATATGCCTCATTGATACAATTATGATTTTAATAGAAAAACATCCTTGTCTTGCAGGTGGAAAGCTCAGAACTTTTGTCCTCAGGAATGTTGATATCATAGAGTTCCCAGGTTGGAAAAAAAAAAAAAAAAAAGTAGCAAGGGCCCATGTATACAGTTAGAAAAAAATCAGCAAGTCCTCAACTTGGTCTTTTAACATAAGGGATAAAATTTATATATGGTTATCACATTTTTAGTAAATCCCTACCTGCTCTAAATTGTTGCTCAAGCACTCTTAAGACTGCCCCTCATGCTAAAATGAAGTGGTCTTCCCCAGCAAGCTCCCCTCCTTGCAGCAGGTGGACTCAGGAATCCCCCAAACTATTCAGCGAGGTCACAGGAACCCACCTGTCTTGAGAACCAGCTGCTTCAGAAGCACCACCGTCATTTCACACCTGCTAAAACTTTTTCTCATTTTCCCAGATTTGGGAGACTTCACCTTGTCTCTGTATGTGGAACACCTGGGTGAAGTGTGGCTCCATCCACAGCACAAACCACAGGTCCAGGGGCGCTTTGGCAGTGGGTCAGGAACAGGCTCACAGCCCGACCATACTCACCCTATTCTTCCATTTCCTGGTGCTTCCTGCAGAGCTCCTCTTTCTCATTCACTTTTTTTATTTTTTTTCTTTTCTTTCTCTTGTCTTACTGGCAGAGGCTGCCTCTCTGTGGCAAGAGCTTGTATGCAAGGAGGTTCTGTAAAATCCCCCTGCCAGAAGCTCGTGAAGTGTGTGCAAGGGAATTAGTGCACTCTGGGGATGTTTTTCATTAACTTGCCAAACCCTGGAAACCACCTTAGAAATTTCCCTCCCAAGCACTGTGCTTTGAGGAACCAAGGGCTTGCACATCACATCCTCATTAACTGAGCAGAGCATTGTGTTTGCCACAGAGATGCAGAGAGAAGTACACATGGACTTTGTAATTATTAAGAGGAATTGAGACATTGAAAGCAAGCAGAATAGAAATGGAAATGCAAAGCCCAGGCCCAGGCACCTACACCCCCTTTTTGTGTTTGGGAAAAGTGAGGTGCTTTAGAGGTGTAATCCCAAAACCGCTGTACACAGGCTGGAGATCAAAGTTTCTGTAACAAGCTTCCACCCTGCTGATTAAAGTCCCTCCAAGCTTTGCTTCAAGCATTTCAATCTTTCTTTGGCTGTAGCCCTGATCCTCTCTGGGACTATAAAACCGATACATTTTTTTTGGCAGTATCACAACACTAAAAACAGTGATGCTCTGGGGAAGGATAGGAGCCTCCTTTCTACATCCACTGTAGCACATTTCACCAGCTGAAGATTTCAGAGCAACTAGATCAGGAAAAGGTCAACATTTTACTCGTGCAATACAAACCATCCCTGCCAAACAAAGCTTTTTTTTTGGCTTTTAACATTCATCTGCCTTATGGGGATGAGTCTGGCTGTACACAGAAATGAATCAAATTTCCACTGATGTGTCTCACGTGGGAAACTGTCAGGGTATCAAGATGGAAGCTCTCCTCAGGAAATGTGCCCATTTTGCCATCTCACTTTGCCAGCGCCCTACCACTTCTTGCCTGCAGGCCCCGTTGGTTCCTGAGGAGAGCAGGCTCTTGTGAGCTGCAGCTCCAGGGCAGCTAAGGCTCTCAATCTCTAGCACACTATCCGTAATTATCAACTACAGAGGCTGATAATTATCGGGGATGGGAAAGAAGGCCCAGTCAAACAAAATGTATTTCTGGTCTGTTTTTTAAAGCTCTTGGTTGATTATAAATGCTATGGTACAGCTAACAAAACATTTAGGTTATCCCAAAGAGACTTTTTTTTTTTTTAATTTCAAAAGAAAAGAAAATGGGAGAAGTGGTTGTTAATTCTCTGCTGAGAATGAATGGTGGCTGCTCTGAGGCTGTGAAAGGCAGGACTGTCTGCAGCACACCGGGCATGAGCACTTGGCAAGAGTCACCAGGGCTCTTTATCTGTTTTCCCCACTCGGAAGAAGGAAAGCTTCTTTTTTTCCCTTTCCTGTTTCTTTGCTTGGAGAAATCTGTTACTTCCCCTGAGATTTACATCCTGGACTATGTAAATCTTTGAACTGTTCTCTGTAGCATTTCACTATGGGAGCCTCCTTGCTGAGAAACAAAGCTTTGAGAGCACGGGACAGCATTATTTATTCATCTGACATTAGTAACCTATCAGGAAGCATTCATCAAAGAACTGCTCAAGTCTTTCAGTCCTACAATCACAGTGTTACTCACAATATGGGGTAATTTTCCTTAATTAAATCTCTTGATATTGTTTAACACAATGGCCTAAATATGCTAATGTCTGTCTGATTCCACTTGCTCTTTAAAACAAAATTCTGTCTGAACTGAATACTGCTTGAAGTATATTTCCTAATGCATGTTCTACACATAAACAATTGATAGAAGTAAATATCTGCATTCTGTGCAGGCCAGTAGTGGTTATACTGTCATTCCACAATCATGGACAGTCATCACTAATGTTTAAATTATTCACTGCTAGGATGTAAAAAGGAGGAGAAATATTATATGTAAAAATATGTAAAAAGGAGAGGAAGAATATTTTCAGCTTCAGAATATGCACAATAACACATACAAACACACATAGGTAACCTGTGACATAAATAAATGTAGGCATGCATATAATTTGTCATTTTTGGTTACCTTAGTTCATCTATAAATAATATTTTTTTCTTTAAAGATGAGTGAAAGAGGCAAACATCTAAGAAAAGAACTGAGGTCTTTTTACCACAATGAAACTTTGTCCTCTGCCCATGACTATGGAGTGTCTATACTTCAGGTCTTGTACAGGCCCCACGATCATCAGGGACAGAAAGGAAAGAAAGGGGACCCCTGAGAAGGGGCAGCAGGGATTCCTGCTTATATGTGAAAGCTCTGTGAAAGGAGGGTACAAGCAAAGGAAGGATGAGCTTCAATTAGTAAGCAGTTAAGTACAGTCCTGAGAAAAGAAAAGCCAAATTGCTCTTTATAGTTAACAAGGATTCTTCTCTGCAATTGGATGCAGCTGCTGCTGAGATGCATGCAGAGCAGCCCTGGTGTGTTTTGGAAAGCACCCAATGCTGGGCAACCTCCCCAGGCCTAGGGGAAATGGGTGAGTACCGACTGCTTCATCTCACACTCAGACCCAAGCACTGGCTGCCTTCCTTCTCCCATTCCTGTTCTTCTCATCCCAAAATGACCAACGAGCCTTGTCCAGCCAGTAGAGGCCTAAGGAGCTGGGGAACATGGCTCTAGATGGGCCTCACCAGGCTGGCCCTACCATGCAGGGCTTTGCTTTGAGGAGATGCTGATGACTTGTCCATCACCCTGCACTAGCCCTGAAGTGAAGGCATGCCATCACTTCATGAGTGCTGCCAGAGAGACACATTTTCTTGGTGGTTTATAAATAATTGAATTTTGCTCTTCAGGCAAGGCCTTTAGTTTCCTTTCTTTTTAAGCCTTCTGGGAGCTTTGTTGTTGTTCGCAGGCTCTCCGGTTTGTATTCCTGTCAGTAAGTAGTGGAGAACTAATCTCTTCCAGAAAAGCTTTGGCACCATATTAGTTGCCACTAATGGCATTTTCCTCATTCTTGTTGTAGCAGTTGCACCTGGTGGCCTTGAGGAGGGGCGACATCTCTGAACCATGTTCATCTTGCCTGGTGCTAGATGCCCACCCCAGTGGCAGCTGCCCACCTCTGACCTTGGTGCCCATGTGCCCATCCTGCCAGAGGAGATCTAGTCAGCTGAGATCTCACAATCCATCTGGCCAAACCTAATAAACTATTTCAGGCAAGAGTAATTGCTCTCTCTGTTTCATTGACTGTGTTGACTGAAGGGTGCTTAGACACTAAGCTAGAACATAGAAGGGCCTCAGAGGCATCTAAGGTTATGTTTAAGCTATCTTTCCCTTGTGACTCTGTTGCATGTAACCATCACCTAATTGCTGACCCAAACATTTTAAAATCAGAGCTTTCAGTCTACTGTATTTATTGAAGTTTGCTTAAAAAGACAGAGAATTCTGTGTTTGCTCAAAAATGCTGAAGTGCAGTGTAAAACTCACAAGCTTGCTGTGCAGGAGAAGCAGAGGCAGTCCCATGCCAGTTCCCCAGTTTCAGCAGCTCTGCAGTGCTGCTCAGTCTGACTGGACTCAGAATAACAATATTGTTATTCTGAAGTCTCCAAAAGACATCACTGTATGTGGGAAATATGTGGGGGACTCCTAAAGCTTGTGTTTATCTCCTTGATGCAGAATAGCAGCCCATAAGCTTCAGAAGAATGGCAGTGAAACTCACTGACGATAATTCCTTATTAATTCAGACAGAATCAAGGCTTTGATTGCACATGCTTATTCAGAAACAATCACTTTATTTCAGTGTATTGGGAGAAGGGAGCACACACTGCCTGTGGCTGCATTACTGCATTAATTCTCATGTATTAGCTGTTGACATTGTTTGAAAGACAAAAGGCATTGCTTTCAATGAGCTGAGCTTTTTACTAAAAATGAGCAGTGATCTGCTACTGTATCCTTTCTCCTGCTATCTACTCTATACCCTGCAGAGGGCAAGGGTGAAAGATTACAGCCTGTATAGTCCAGTCATTGTTTCCTTTTCATGGGAAACAAGACTTGTCAATCAGCCAAATAGCATTTGATCATCTCATATGACCTAACCAGGCTTCCTTGTGTTGCGTGGCCATGACCCAAACCTCAGGTGCAGACAAAAGAGAACAAACCCATACCTCAGGGACACATGCAGAAGACTGAACTGTGGTCCTGGCTACACCATCTCAAGTCTCTGCAGGAATACATGATGCTGGGCATTGTAATTGTGCCTTGGTGAAAAAAGGGAAAGGGAGCTGGCTCTCTGGGCACTGTGAGAAAGGGCAATCATTAAGCCTGCAGCTGGTGGGTCTGTAAGGATTCTACATGAGCAAACAGATTTTGCTTGCAAACTGAATTTAGAGCCTGGTAACAGTGGCAATTTGTAACCGAATAACGTGAACGGTGGTTATATTACCACAGCCATCCTAATGGCTTGTTCCAGTCACTGCCCATGTTTTGATTGATATCTTCACTAATCATTTCTGAATAAAAGAAATTTCACTCATCACTTCATCTAACCACTAGCGCTGGGGAGAAAAATGTTTGCACACACATTTTTCCAGCACATAAATTGATCAATTATTCCAACCAGTAATAGCAATAAGGCTCCTTACTGATGCCCATCTCTATTTTATATTTAAAATCAAAACAAAATAAAAACACAGTAGAATACCAGACTATGACACTGGTGTAGATTTTTTTGTGATGAATTAATTCCTGGTCTAAGCACAGGGCTTTTCCCTTCCAAGAGCTGTCACCTGACAGAGAGGAAACTGTGCTTGAAGACATGAAAGTAAACTACAAACAGGAGAAAATGCAGTGTAGGCTTTCTGAAAGACAGATAGTGCCACACTAACCCGGTATCTTCCTTTGACAAGACAGCTGAGATTCCCAGCAGATTTGTTCTGTTTTGATTTCTGTGAAGCATCTGACATGGTGCCATGCAAGAAATATCAATTAAGGTAGGAGCTGTACCAGAACTGCAACTTGCGGAGGCTGCAACTTGTGGAGTTTGCTAAGGGACAGAAAAAACAGAGACTGATGAGAGAGGAGAAGCATGACACCACAGGGCAGTCACCAGAAAGATTCATCAAGGGTTAGTTTTAATTAGTGGCTGCATGCTCTTGCAGTGTGGGAAGACCACTGCAATAAGTCCCAGCAACTCAGGGACAACTGAGAGATCAGGACTGAGCAGCAGTAAGATGGGAGGTCTCTCATTCTGGGTGAGCATTTCATTTCTCTGTGGCAGAGAAGCCAGGCAGTTCTTCCACAGCTGGAGAGAGGAGAGCTGCAGGGCAGCTGTGAGATGCTGTGGTTACCTGCCCTACCCAAGCACCCAGTGAGCATAGCTCATCCTGTCAGATCACTGTGGAGATTTCATGTGCTGACCCAAATACTCTGGGCACCATGAGAGCTCCCTGCTTCACCAGCACTGGGGGACACCAGCAAGCCAGGAGCTGACAATGGTGTTGGCTGCAGAGGTCTCCCTGTCAATAACTTGCCCAGATAATGCTGTCCTGTGCCTAGGAAGATGAAGCAGAAGCTGCTGACATCCTTTTCTGAAGACTGGGATTGCCCGGGTGACACGTCCAGTGCGACACAGTCTCAACATAGACCTGGAGAATTCACCTCCAAGGAAGGGCCAAGTGGGTTTCCATGTGTGTATGCTATATACAACATACAGCAATATAAATTTTACATTGATTACTTACATTTCCCATCAGGTATGTCACAGCAGAAAGGATAGAAAAGAATGAGGGATAAAACAATTTTTTGCTATGTTATTGTAAAAATCCATATACTTTTTGTCAAGGAATTGCGAACAACCCTTCATTAGAGTTTTACAGGTTAATAGCCCTGCAGTTTAACCTTGTTTTGTGGTCATAAACTTTGCTTTCTAGTCTTTCTTCAGCAGCAGGCTAAACTTAGGTGTGGGAAAAAGCACAGGAGGATACGATAATACCTTCTCCACCTCACTCTAGACAGATGCAACAGGAATCCACAAAACAAACAAAGCAAAACAAACAAACAAACAAACACACAAAACCTGTAAGACAGAGATATAAAGTATTGGAAAATGTAGTTTGACATTTGTAGAGCAATTCTCATTCTTGTGCCTACTTGCACTGAAGACTGCTCTCCCAGGGACAGCTTTGATGACATTTGTTTTCCAACAAGAAAAAAAAAATAAAAAAATAGAACTGAAGAAGTGAGCTCCTCTGAGTCCGATCTTGTGTGAGTTAAGTCCATCATTGATCATTTAGTCCATCACACAGAACTCAGCATCACTGAAATGTAAGTTACTCAACTTTTCGTGAACACTCAGCTCCAAAAACCTCCATGAAGGTAACTCCTGGCTACCTTTCACTACGATGAGCACTCCTTTTGCCTCTGACTTGCTGTTTCTTAAGTGAGCCACTGAGCCAGAAATCTGCCCATTTAGGTATCCCCAAACCCAATGCTCCTAAAGAGCTTTGCCTGCGGCATCAGGCGCCTCTCGATGCACCGAGGGAGGCCTCCAGTGGACAAATGTGCAAAACACCACGGCTCTGCCCATTTATATGCTCATCTGTCTGACCATGTTTCTATTGCCACTCAGATGTCCTAAAAGCTATTGTGAGCCAAATCTTTTATAAACACCTTTAATTTTAAGACAGAGCAAGTGAGTGACTCTTTCCAAAATAGTAGTCTCTGATTAAGTCATTGGTTACTGGGTAGTTAACGCAAACAAAAGCCAAGACAAATCTAGGATGCTTTATTTAAATAAATAATGTCATTTGGTCGAATAGCAGAGGAAGCAGATGTCTTATTTACATCACTGCATCAGACCTAACATAAAATTTGGAGACCCAAACACTTCCTAAATCATCAGCGCTGCCAAAGAAGCAATGCAAAGGCACACAGTGCCCTTGGAAACCCTCCCCAATGTGAAGCAGCAGCAGTGGTGGCAAAGCACTTGGCAGAGATGCTCTGGCCAGCAGTGATGGGATTGGTGAGAGAGCATGGCATTAAAGAAGTTTGTCTTCAGAAGGGATTTAGAAGAGGATGGAAGAAGGAGACAGTAATAAAAGGTGAAATAAAGATTCAGGTAATGCTCTGAGTTTAAGAGCATGCTACCATAAACATAGAGCTATCAAAACCTGGCTTCCCACAAATTTACATTCAGCATCTTCCACTCACCAGCAACAGCTACAGTCCTTCATACTCCTCTGAGTAAATATTCCACCTCTGAGTAAATAGTGCCACCGTCTCTATGTCACATCCCTCCGTTCACCCTGTCACACCCAGGTCCCAGCAGCTGCACAAAGAACAGCTGCAAAAGCCAGTGCCTGGATCTCCAATGTGCACACACTTTTATTTATTGGCTGCTCAGTGCCTACGTACTTACTGCCCAGTTGGTAGACCAAAACATACCAAGAACAGCTGGCTTCATCAGATGACTCATCTCTCCGTGGGGATACTCGCTTGGTTTTCCTTCCTCTACCTAGAGACTGACTTTCATGGAACATAGAGGAATTTCATATCTTTGAGATTGCTGGTTTTCCACCAGATCTGTCCAGTGGGTTCAGAAGTTATTAGCAGGAGACAGACAGTGTAATCACACATGCTTTGTTTCTTAGGAAACCAGACTAAAAATAAACCATGTCAGCGGAAATCAGAGGTTACCCACTTTCTGCCAGACTGCTTTTCAAAATCTTGTTGGGCTTGGTATTTCCAGATACTTACAAAGAGGTATGAGTGATAAATGCCTCTTGTTATCTAACATGGACTGTCACAGTTAGGTAACTGTATCTCTCCTGTCATTGGACCCTTCCAGTTTTGTGTTTATATTTGCCCTGTTCTTGCCTATGCCCATTATTTCTTCATCATTTCCAAAGTGGATCAGTGAAATCTGCTCTACCTAAAGTTGGTATAAAAGGCATTTATTTGAAGTCCTGTCTTGCTTAAGATAGAGATACATCTATTTGCAGATTGTGTTGGACAACATATAGCACCATACGTACAAATGAAACACAGCAGCAGCAGCAGCTAAATGTCGTGCAGTAAAACCTCAGCTTGAAACAGAGAAGCTCATTAGCTCCACGCTTCTCATCCTTCTTCAAACGTTGATTTATATAACCAGGAGAGAGAAAAGCAAAGATGAAGACACCTCCACTAATGGATAAATGCTACCATAAAGACAGCCTTCATCAAATATCTCTGCAACTATTAAGGTAGGACAAAAAAATAAAAAATAAAAAATCCACCTAAACTTGCAAGAAAGAGACTGAAGCTAGACCTGAAAGCAAACTGTCCAAGAAGAATGAATAAGCAAGGGAAAAGGATGGCCACAGAGAATATGAAACTCCTACCATTGGAATAGGAGTGTTCTGGATGTTTTTAGGGAAAGGATGAACAAACATCTGCTATGGTCTATCCTATATATAATTGACCTCTTAGCCTATACAGAGGATTGGATTTAAAACTCTTAGCTCAGATCCATCTTTATATTTTTCTGTTTTCTGTTTCTGTAGCTTTTCTATTCTAAAGAAGAAACCGATAGAGAGAATAAAAATTTGAATGTAGCATCATTTTTGTACCAGGATGGGGCAGTAAGTACTGTCAGGTAGTTTGTTCATACCCAAAGATTTCTAAAGACTGAAAAGAAAACAAAGAGAGAGGAATGCAATGCAGAGAATAGAAAGGAGCCTGAGGAAACGTTATATATATATAATATATATGTAAATTATATATATATATATAATATATATATTAAATAGTATATATAATATATATATTAACGGATGTATAGAAATAAATATATAAAATTATAAAAATTATATAAAATACATTAAAATAAAAAGTAAAATATATATATTAAAGTATGGAATAGGGAAATGACTGGGGAGTCAAGACTAAATAGAAAGAAAATATATATATGGAAGCCTTGTCGTTCAGACACTAGATGGCTCTGCAACCTCGAAGAAAGTCTGCTGTGCTGGATGTTTTGTTGTTTTCTGGCAAAATATAGTAACTGGACACAAAGGTGAACCTAATGCTTTCAGTCTGTCTTTATTAAAGAGGAAAAGAAACACTGCAAGAGAAGATCTCTCCTAGATTAAGACTTTTAATTATGTTAATGTATTTTGATTGTATGTGCTTCATAATATCCTTTAAAATACGTTATTGAAGATTATTGTATGCATTGCATAAAAAATACATTGTTTTACTATATATGCAGTATAAAGGTAGGCTAGTTAAAATACAAGAGAAAATTGTAGTCAGTCTGTAGCTGTTTTAACTAATGACTTAATATGCCATAAATAATTTGAACAGTAAGTATTGTCCACATTAAATTTCATTTGTTGGCTCTTTTTACAGAAGTTATTTTACGCATGAATTTCACAATTTTTTCTATGTCTGAGGATATTTCCCAAACTTATGCTCATTTGTGGGTGGGTTGAGAGTTTTTCTGCTAATCAATACCAGTTCGGGCCAAGGAAGAAGGTATCAAGGAGGTGAAAATCAAAGTCCCCAGGACCTCCTGTAGTGACAGGGTGACTGGTTTCTGAACAGATATAAGTCGAGATTTAAACTAGTTTTGCAAAAACTACTTGCTTTCAGAAAGCACCATGTCCTAAGTTAGTATTTTATGTGAATTCTCAGTTTGTTTTAATTTTTCACTTGACCAGATTCTCATGCTTATTTTTACGAGAGTTGAAGTGCATGAATGACTTGATTGTCATAGCACTGCACATACACTGCTGGCAGAAGGAATCATTTTAGTAAAAATCACTAACTTCATTTCAGTTTCATAGAAGAACAATGAATGAGCAGTGAGCTGATGGGGCATAAGGACAGGCAAACTGAATGTAGTTTGAGTTTGGGGAATTTTAATTTACTTATGTCAGAGAGGCAGTAGGAGATCCACTGAAGTCAGAGCTTTCTAGATTTTGTTGTAAAGTGTTGGTGCTGAGAAAGCCATTAAGATGAAGGTAACAGGTTATTGGAGGAGAAGTTAACAGTAGGCTCAGACTCTCTCAGGAGTCATTTGGCACAGAGAATGTCCTACATGTCTCAGTGTGTTATAATAAGCCACTAAAAACTTCCTCCGATTTTTGCCACTTTCTAGCTACCCTTCCATATTTTTGTTGGTCTCCTGGTAGGGAACTACACCTTTTTCAAATCTATCCAAAACACTGCTGTTAGGGCAGGTCATCTTCCTTTTCTGTTTTTCTTCCTTTGTCACTTCTCTCTGAGGCCTGTCACTGGCTTCCTGCCTCTTGGTGCATCGTATCAAATCTCTGTTTTCTCATTTTCAGGGGCTTATCCACTATTATCTGTATGCATCCAGGTTCCAGATTTTAAGAAGAGGCCTTACATGGGCTTGCATAAATAGCAAGCTTATCTTTTAGAAACTCATTAAAGCTCCTATTTCAGATATTTACCAATAACAGAAACAATACGTTTGAATGATACCTGAATATGTTATTCACACTGTGATTTTCAAACCAAAATTTTCTCGTTACACTCCTTAGTCACATGGTTGAGAGAGAAATATTTCTTCAGACAGGAAAATTTAAAATCTGCATTATTGTCGTATTACCAGGTACACCTTCTCTTAGTTTTGTGCCAACCCACTAACGATGGCTTAATTAAAAAGAGTTTTGATGTTGTGCATCAGAGTGAAGAAAAGACCTAATAATAGACTAGGAGAAATCTGAATGAAGATGGGGGTTCTGGGAGGCTGCACAAAGCGAGGTGGAAAAGCAGTGTGCTATGGCATCAGACTGTCATGACTCCTCCAGAGTATCCTTCAGCATCATATACATGGAATTTAGCAGTGCAGAGAGATAATGTCAATTATCTATTTCCTTTCTTCTTGTGATGTGATTCCCCTTTAGTAGCTACGTGCTTACATTTGTCACCTCCTATCCACCTCCCATCTCTTCCTTTTGTGTTACCAGCAGAGAAATCCCTGCTGAGAGCACCGGATTCTGACACATGTGTAGGACATGCTCTGGTGGATGATGAGATATGAACTAATATTCTCCATGCTACTGTTGCTCAAGGACTCCATTAGTCAATAAATATCCAGTGTTTTCCTCCTGAAATCAGGTATATACAGCATTAAGTACTTCTCCCATGGCTAGGAGAGATTTCTGTATTGCAAGAAATATTATTTAGTTCTACATTTTTGGAATGTTTTGGTTAGTTTATTGCACTCTCCTGTGAAACTTCAGTTTTGTCTCTACATGTCATGGTTTGGCCTGGGATAGAGTCAATTTTCATCATATAGGCTTGTATGATACTGTGTGGTATTAGATGCCCCAGCCTCTTTATCCCAGCTATGGAATAAAAGTGTGAAACCATTGGTGGAGAGCTGTTGGTCCCATTTATTAACATCACCTTTATTATTTTGTGTATGTGTTAATGCAGGAGAACAGAAGCAGGATAGGATCTCACAGCACTAAGCAAGCACCATACTAGATGGTGAGATGCATCCCCTACATCCAAAAGCTTTGTACCAGTCTCTTTGCCTACCAACATCATCAGATGGAAGTGGGTTTGTTAATGTCTTTTTTCCATGTGCTGAAAGCGACTCAACAGATAAGGAGATGAAAAGACACTGCTTCTCTTCCTTGGCCTCAGGCAATTCAGCACCCTGGTATGAATTTCACCTGAGCATACAAGAGCTGTAGAGGCAACACATGCTTCCTGAGCACTTAGAAAAAATACTGCCAAATTGCTGATATACTCTGGGTGCCACTGAGTTTGGTGGATTGGTATATATATATATCTACGTATAAATAACTCCAGGATAGAGCAGCAAAGCAAACTAATGCATATTACACATGCAAGCTCTTCAACAAAGTGGATTTTAACACCAAGTGCAAATGATGAATGCATGAATCAGGCCATGCTGCAGAACAAGGGCAAGACTCTACTACATGAACTGATTCTTGAGTCAATACCAGTGGAAATATCGTGCACAAAAAATAATCCTTACCTGTAGCAACCACAGAAGTTTAGCATGAACTTCAAAGGCATATGTAATGGAAAAGGAACAGCACTATTTTTCCCTATGTAAAGAAGTAATGGAGATGTCCAGGTCTACGACCACATTTTAATGGGGCCATTGCAGTTCAGAAGAGAGCTGAAGTGAGAGAGGAAGGCTGGAAAACTGAAGGGTGGTTTGATTATGCTGAATTTACCTTTACAGGGAGAAGAATCTAGGGCCCAGAGGTGAAGCAAGAACTTCAGGTGGAAGCCAAATCTGTCTAGATCTGATCACAGCACTTGATTGAGGGCCATTATCAGTGACAGCAGGCTGCCAGGGAGGTCAAACCTTTTCTACCTCTGGGTGAAATCAGATGGGCTCTGGCTCCTCCTGGGAACTGCTCTCAGGGGAAGCAATGGCCACACAGCAGGAGGGGAGGTGAACCTGTGGTGTGACAGATCCACAAGCCAGGTAGTGCTGAGGGATGCTGTGGGAGAAGGGCAGCACTCAGGGGGCAGGTGGCATGCCAAATCCCACCTGCACAGGGGCGTCGCTTCTGGCATTGGCCATACATGGACTCTGTGCAAATATTGCTCAGTGAAACCTGAGGATGTCCTACACACATACATACACAAAGTATCACACAGTGCTCCTCACTCTGTGTGATGGAGGAGGATGCCAGCAAGTAGAGAGGAGAGACTGTCCTGTATCTTGAGCTGTCACCCAGACCTGTATACTCCTTACTCTTGCTCCTATGCTTGTGCCTGAAATGTAGCCAAAGTATCTCAGTTTAATTTTTCTTTTCAGTAAGTAACAGCTGTTACTTACTGCTTTTTCTCCCCTTGGGCTTTTTTTCTTTTTTTTTTTTTTGAATAACAAACTTTCCAGCAACTCTGCGTTTGAGAGCTGACCCAGCTGCAGACCCAACTGGAGGCCAAGGGGCTATGACAAACTTAATTCTGTGCTGCAGTTTGAGGGAAAAGAAACACAGTGAGCTCAGGCTGGTTTAGCCTCTTCAAATAAAGCTGCATGAACTTTCACACTTTATATTGTTTGTTATGATGTTTTCAAAATGAACCACAGATGTTTTACTTTTTTTTTTTTTTTTTCCTTGGTTGAGTCACCTATTATCCAGGCCAGATCTGGGCAGCTCAAACAGGAATCACAACGAAGAATTCTCCAAAAGAAGGTCAATAGTTTGTTTGATTTTTAGGTCATCTTCTGTACATACCTAAATAGATGAGGAAATAAACATAATGTCTGTGAGTGACATGGTGCAAGAGCTGGGGAGGCAATTTGGAGGCAAAATGGAGGCAAAAGCTGGGGAGGTAAGGATCGTATCTCTGCTGCTTGTGTTCCTCATAAATGAAATTCAGTCAATGGGGATGAGTGAGGACTGAATTTTGCCCACAGCTTGCAGCTTGTCTTTAAATATTCTGCTCTGGCTTCAGCTTAAGGCGAGAGGAGACTGAAAAGTTTCAGAGGCAGCCTTTGATCTTAACTATATATCTTCAGCCCTTTTGAGCAAGTGGGATCCCATCAAGCAAATGAATTCAGAAACATCACATAAATTGTCAATGTGATGGCAGATGAACAGAGACGTGGCATGAAAAGTGCCATGTGTCACAGCAGATCATGGAGAAGCCCCTTGCTTTTCCTTTTTGGAAGAAAAAAAAAAAAAGTCACATCTCTGACAAAAGAGCTCTCTCTGGGTACTTTGCAGTAACAAACACAACTGGTTACTGCAGCATCCTTTGGGCATGACACTGATGTACAGAAAAATAAAAATAAAAAAAAAATAGTTCTCTGGAAACAGTTAAAGTCACTCTCATTGAGTCCTTCCTAGAAAGGAGAACAGATATCTGGCTACAGAATGCTATTTGAGTGTAGTAGCTGTCAGTCCCATTTGAAACAAATGTTCCCATCCACTGTTTTTTTACTGTGTGCTTCGTATGTTTGTTTTCAAAGAGCTGTGTAATAATACATCCAGATCTCCAGAATACATGTTATAGTTTTAACAGAGCATTGTCCTTGGAAAGTTTTCAAAGTGTTTCTGTATATTTGCAGTATCTGTAGTTAGCACACTCAAAGCCAGAGTGATTCATTTCCTGCCCAGCGGTCATTTGTTGTTTCGTATATATATTTTTTTCTTGGCTGCACCTTTACAAACACAATGGGAAAATCACTATTTGCAGATAATGAAAGTGGAGGAATTAAAAATTAATGCATACAGCAGAGAATGTCAGATATGGAAACTTATTTGTAAATGTCAGTGCAGAGCAGTGTTTTGTGTTAAACAACCATGATCAATGCCTACATCTTTGCAGTTTGGGGGTCAGTAGTTTGGAATTGGCTAGAGACTTGGGATACTTGGGATACTTGGGATACTTTCACCTTGAGCAGGTGAAAGAAGAAACCCAGCCTATTAGTTAATAACTGATATTTCAATGTATTTTAGTTTGCAATGAGTCTGTGCTAATCAACGATGCTTTACGGATCTAGTGGCTGTTGATTTCTCATTTGAAAGTGCAGTATCTGTGGAGGTTGTTAGGTGGTACGCACACAGGTAAGGTTAAGTCCAGCATTTGTCAAAACCATGTCCATGATAGTATGAAGTATACCTTATTATACATTGGACAGCTTCTCTGAATTTGGTCTATTTTTACTGAAGAAAAACCTAAAGAAGCCATTAAGCTCTTCTAGATGATTAGGTCAAAGCAGCCGCTGCCCAAAACAGGAAGTGTTTTAAGCTTTTAACCAAAGCACTCACTTAATTCTGTTGCTCTTGTGTTGTTCATAACTCCCAAGAAATCGTCACTTGTTTGAATTGGTATTGGGAAAAAAGCAGCTGAAAGGTAAGAGTTACTAAAAATGAAGATACAGGAAAAGCAAACAGTGAACTTTCATGTTAGTGTCCTCAGGAAAGTTAAGCTGAGAGGAGGAGTCATACAATTGATGAAGGACTTCTGGGTAAAAGATCTGATCTCTTTCCCATATTAATTTGTGAAAAATCAAGGAAAAGAAAAAAAAATATTTTTTAAGATGAAATGATACTGTAGCAGATACCTGACTCCATCCACTGGTTTTGTCTTCCTGAGAAGTCCCAAACTCCAGCTACTATTAGCTAGTGTCAAGGACTGTTACTGGTTTCTTTTTGAAAGATAACGTGACTTGGCTGTCCTCTCCAACCAAGAATGAACAAATAGTAGAGGTTCTTACATATCTTAAAATTGGTCTGTGATGTATGAATTCAAAGAATGATAGAAATAAGCAGTGGAATTTTAGCAGAAGAGTTTCAAACTGAATCTGAAGGCTTCACAAAAATAGTACAGAAAAGGTATTTTGCCTGGGATGTTTTTTGTTTTTTGTTTTCTGTTTTTTTGAATATAGATAGAATAAGTACACTCTTGGAGAAATGGGAAACCTAAATGCAACATTCCAAGTTTGGAAAAGTAAGGACAGCAGCCTAGCTGTTATGGACTAGCAATATGGAGACACCAGGAAAACTCTCCTTAGCAGATGTCAGTTGCCTCAAGGATTTAGGTACCTCTGTCACCTGCTGGAGACACTCTCCCCAGTGCTTTTCAGGAGGCTGTTGGCCTTCCTGGCTGCAGGGGCACGTTCCTCGCTTGTGTTCAATTTGGTGTTCTTCAGGACCCCCAGGGACTTCTCTGCACAGCTGCTTTCCAACCCTTTGGCCTCCACCTTATACTGGTGCCTGAGATTATTCCTCTCCATGGGCAGGACTTTGCATTTCCCCTAGTTGAACTTCACAAGATTCCTGTCTGCTCATTTCTCCAGCCTGCCCAGGTCCTTGTGGATGCCTGCATGATGATCTGGTGTATCAGCCAGTCCTCCCAGTCTGCACACTTCCTGTGCATACACACTGTCCCGTCACCTAGGTAATTCCTCAAGATGTTAAATCTGCTAATATCTGTTTATTACAGCCCACTGGAAGATTAACAGAGGTGGTAGCACCTGCCAATGTCTTTGTGTGAATGGTGTATCTCTCTCAGTGTCACAAACAGTCCCATGGCAGACAGACTGATTACCCTGATCACGTACAGTCCATCAGTGTGTGGCTTGGAGACAGCTGGGAATATGAGCAACGTGGGGAAACAGCTGAGAGTGAAGTCAAAGGCATGGGGGCTTTGAGCTGGGAGGGAAATGGATGACTACCTGCACTGCTGGAGGACCACCAAGCGGATAAGAAAGCTACCAAGGATTTCCAGGATAAACTGGCAATGAACCAACCTGCAGGCATTCAGCTGGTCTTCAACTTGTGGACCAAGGTCAGTGGATGGAAGCCAAACAACTCTGAATGGCTCTGGAATTTGCCATGTTACTTTATTTTTCTGTTGTAGTAGTGCACCAGAAGAGGAAGCAGGTGCTAGTAAGGATGATGGGTGCAGATCACTGAGCCCAGTAACTTCAGCTCTGCATCTTGCTGAGAATTGTTGGTTCTGGCATGGCTCATTACAAAGCACAAAGAACTAAACATTCAGTTTGTGAAAGCAGAGAAATCAATAGCAATTGCCTAGAATATGGCACCCATTCAGTTTCAAAAATAAAGAAATGTGTCTATTTCAAAACTAGATAAAAGACTGGATGCATAAAGAACAATTCTAGGCATTTTACTGAGCACACAATGTATAATAATAGCAAACACTATAGTCATAACACAAGACATGCAAGAGTGTCTGGAGACTGAAGAATCCCAAAATTGAGCCATCTTTTGCATTTAAAATTGGTAAGAAGTGTATCCTGTTCCAGAAATGGCAAAAACTGGGGCTGAAAACCAAACACTTCACTGCATAGAGAAGAAGTAAACACAAAAATCCACTTGGATATCACTACAGCTTCTGAATTCTTAATAAATGCCAGGAGTAGTGTAATACACTGGCAAATCCAAACATGATGATTATTTTAAAAATATGTTCTGTGCAGTGTCTGAGCAATTTTCAGCAAAACCAGCTAGCCTGTTTTCAGAAACTGCTAAGCTTGTACTCCCTGTGGAAGGTAACATACAAAGCAATATCAGAGAATAACCAAGGTGAACCCTGGCACTAGCATCTTGCCTGGGTTTAGGTGCTCAAGTTCTTCTTGTGGAATTAAAAGAAGGAATCTGATTTTCTTGTAGATCTTTGGTATCCTGCAAAAGCAATCAGCTCCAGCACTGGGTTTTCCTCCCAGCCTGCAGGACCCTGTGCTTTGGCCAGCCACCTGCACCAGACAAGCATCAGCTATACATGCAGCCATGCACGTCCGTACTGCTTTCTTCTCCCCGGCCCCCACAGCCTGGAGAAGTCTTTCTAGAGGCACTCCTGCCTGTGGCAGCAGTCTAGACAAGAACTCAAAAAGGATGTTCTTGCTATGTTACAAGTGTATTTAGCAGGGCATGCCTAGACTCTGTTTACTCTGCTTTTTGCCGTGTGAAAAAAAAAATTGTTTATCACTGATCTCAGTTGGAGCCATTTGATGGTTTCTTTCTGAGCTCACTTTGCGTCCAATTCAATAAGAACTAAAAATAATAGCATGGATAATCTAATTGCAGATCAGTAGATATCCTGGCCACACTCGGTCTCAGAACATGTATCCCACGTACACGAGACACACACACAGCGCACAGGCTTTCTAGAAGCAGTAGCTTTTCACCTAGAACAAGGGTGACATTTGTGAACCACAAAGCCTATCGATGTTGTCCTGCTCGGTTGATATAGTGCAGAGACCTTCTTAAAATAAATAACAAATGTTGATCTCTCTCCCTGATTGCATGCTGCATCTAAGGAAAAAATAAATGCTTAAACCCTTGAATTTCATAGGCACTGGAGAAATCTTGGCGAAAAGAAAACAGGAAAGCATTTGTAATATTAAAAATAGATTACTTCCTGGAAGTAAGAACCCTGATGGTCTTGTTGACTTGTTTTTTTCACGTTAAATGCCATGTCATACAGAAACACAGCCAGCCAGCTCCTGATGTGATTTGAAACTTGCCTGAAAAAGAGAATTTAAATGGTATATTTTATATTTTTTGATGTCTAATATTTATTATATGTAATGCATTTCTGTGTATAAGCGTCCAAAAAATAAATAAATAAATACAGTTACAGGCCCTGATGTGAAAGACTGACTTCAAAGCCTACAGAGAAGTAGCTTAGCCTTAAAAGTAATATGTGCTATAAGCAGGAACAAGATAAATATTCCCTTAGATAACTAATGTTCCTGGAAAATAAGTGTTATTCTGAATAGCTGGGTATTTCCAGGGAAGTTGCCACAAGCAATATTACTGGACAGGGCTGAGATTTCAAAAAGAAAAAAAGAAAAATCTTTAAATATACCATATCCACATACATACAGCTACCTTATTTGTCATGATTTGTCACAATAATGTTACAGCATGGCACCCCAGCTGACAGAAGCTGAGACCACAGCAGCCTCATGCTCCACCATCATTATTGGCTTCCTAGCTAATAAAAGGCAGGTTTCCATGTCCAGTTTGATGTCAAAGCCCTGCAGCTCAGAAGCTCTGAGCAATTACAAGATCTTGGCTCCATTCTCTTGAAGGAAAAGGCCATCTTCAGAGATGTAGAGGACAGCTCTTTCTCTGCAGCTGCCAAGTCAACTCTGAAGTTCACTTGCAAGTTCCAGCAGATTAACCTAAAGTCTCAGCACCTGCTGAAGGGGAAAATCCATTTGTTTGTCCCAGTAGTCTATCAGTAGTCCATTAGTATAATGGAGATACGACAGATGAGTAAAGTGCAGACATTTTATAGGACATCAGCATTACATGACAACTTGCACACCAGCAGGTAAATACTCAGCGAGAAACAAACATCAAATGGTTGAAAATGCAAGCTCCCAGTTGCATTGCTTACTGTTCTCATTTTCAACATAGTAAGTTCTCGAACTCAAAAGTTGAAAAAGAAAAAAAAAAAAAAAGTAGATAGAGGCAAAACCTGGAGGTAGCTTTTGGTTTTGATTCTCAGCAACTTATGCTGTGACTCTGAGAAGGTAGAGATAGAAAACATTTTTCACATTGATGTCCCTTCAGAAATAATCTTGCTTATTGTCTGACTCTTAAATAAACTTGTTGCCCCCAAATCAGTCTAGGTGCTACTAATGCTGTTATAGCTTTCTACTCGGGAAGGACTAAAGTGAGGGGTGTCTTCCCCTAAAAGAGACACAGCTGTCTGATTTTCTTTAAAATTTCTTTTAAAAATATAATTCTTGTATCATTTGAATGTTTTCCTTCTTTCAGTTTCCACCCAAGTTCTCCTCTCAGGTTTTTCAAGGCAAGGAAAATGAATTTTATTCTGGTCACCAGGCAGTTTGAGTTTCTCTTGCTCCCAGTGAGTTCCCAGTGTAAAGTAAATGCTGCGAGGAAACAGGAAGACATTTCTCACGCAGCCTTTTCTGCAGGGCAGGGTTTCTCACTGCTTAAGAAAATGGTAGTTCCCAGCATGTTCCAGGCTAAGAAGCCTGACAGTCTACAAATGTCACTAAAGATGCTGTGAATTTTGACATGTGGGAGTATTCCCACTTAATCTCTGAGATACGCCTAACTCCAGACATGGCAGGAGCAGTAGCGCAGGGCTTGGCTGCCGGAACACCCAAGTGCTCATGCTGTCATTTCAAATCTCTATATTCATTTTTCCACCTGTAAAATGGGGAAAGGGCATTCTTAAACCCTCCGTAAGCAGCTTCAAATGAGCCTGCACAAGTACATATTAAGCCTTTTTTCTTTTTTTAAAAAAAAGTTTTTGATGTTGTTGCTATTTGTTATTACCTCATCTGTTTTCTGGTGTCATTGCAGATAAAAACTTGCATCACTGCAGAAGAAATAGTTCTAGAACAGAAATAAATATTGTGAATGTTACATATTCTACTAAAACTTTTGCCAATATTTCTGAGTTCCAATGGCAGCCTGAAGCACACTGTACCTTTCTGCCCTGTTGTTCTCTGAAATACAGACTAATTCCCCATGAAAGTAAATGTTTATACACATCTAAGTTGTGTCTTCATACTTTGACTCAGATAAACACTGGGCAAAGTGGCTTATATGCTGTGGTTGTTTTCCTTCTGAAAGATGACCCCTAAAGTAACTTCAATCAAGAGAAGTGCAAAGATGAATGATAATTTTCTTTTTCCAAGGGTCTTTCAACATATTGTTTTAAAGTGCCATTCTTAAGTTATGCTCAAGTGTTGTAAGAGTGAATCGCTTGTTTATTTCTTGTTAGTCACTTGTTAATTACAGGGTTTTATTAGTCAAACCTTTTTTTTTTTTCCTTTTCTTTTTTTTTTTTTCTTCTGTGAAAATATTACACCTCAAGGTAAGGACATTGTCAGACACTTCTATTAACTAGATAAACACAATGTGTTATTTTAAAAACATGCAACTTAATTCCAGGACAGATGAGGTGAAAGCAAATGACATCCAAATGGTGATGGTAAAATCAGTCTATGTGGAATCCTGTGAACTCAGAATCTATCCTTGAATTGCCTGGACACGGCTCAGTGTTAAAATCTCATCCCTCCAAGCAGATTTCACACCCTTCAGCCCCTGGGACTCGTCCCTGCTGGTTAGGAGGAATGCCTTCGCCAGCCGGTGTAAGCTCCACCAGAGTTGTGCTTCTCAGTTAATCCTGTACTGGTGCTGTGTGAGAACAGACTAGCAAAATACAAGGTTGACAACCACCCAATTTGACTGGAGGAGAGGGCTCTCTCTTACATATTTTTATTTCTTCCCAAGTCTCTTGAAAAGGTTGCCCCAACTATAACATTCGTCTTGGCCAATGTAATGAGATGGTGTTCACCTTGCTGGTACTTTGGGCTCCTTTGCACAACACTCCTCCAGTCAATCTGGATAGTAGGGCCAGGTGGGCAGAAATATATCTGTTACCTTTTCTACACACCTTTACCTTCCCTCACTTTAGCTAGGAGCTGAAGGACATCATTTTCCTAGGTCAGTTGTCTCCGTATCTGAGCTCATAGTTGTTGACTTCTCAGCCTTGCTTACCAGGGAGAGAGAAAGTGAATGTTCAAGCATGACTTCAGACTCCATTGTGCTCCTGCAAATGTGAATTGGGTTATTGCAAAACACACCTCCTCTTTTGTTCCATTATAAAATCTTGAAAACTAAATAAAAATAAATCAAGATTACCACCAGGGGTAAAAACACAACAGGAACTTGACTTAGAAAAATGGAAACAAAACCAGCTGATTGGATGGATGCAAGCTAGTAGGAACAGAAAGAGAAAAAATAATAATCTGTTTTACTGAATGAGGAACACAAAGTGTTAGGAACTAATTTTAACTGCTAGAGTCCCATTGCCATGCACAAAAGCTAAGGCTGGTCAAACTGCCTGGCTTACAAAGGAATGAGTTCATCTTGCCCTTGAAGGACAGCTTCCTGTGGCTTCGGCAGCTGATGCAAAAGAAGATCCTTTTTCTTTGGATAATGTCACCAAATACTTCGAAAAGGGCACATGGCAGAGCTTCCTAATCAGAAAGGAGAAACTTCTGATGAAATCTTTTCTGAATCATGAAGCAGAAAAACTTGTGGATTGGAAACATTATCCAGACCTCGTCAAAATTATTTCAAAATATAGAACTTGTTCATTTTCAGAGTAGGTCAGTGTTACAATAGAAAATATTCATAATTATAGTATAAATCTGTGAAATGTGTATACTTAGATAATGTAACAGTATGTCCTAGTTCAATTCAGAGTTTTTCAAAAAGCTTATTTTGTGATTTTTGAAAAGATTTATGTCAAAATACACTTGGGCCTTTGAACTAGTTTTGATTTTACTAGAACAAAAAAGTATGGAGGTCATCTACTCCACCTTTCTGCCACCTCAAAGTTAGATCAGGGCCGTGTCCACATCAAATTTGCAAAATCTGCACCATTGCCTCTCTGGGGAACCTACTCCAGTGCTCATGGTGAAGATCTTTTCCTTATACTCACCTGAAATTTCCCTTGCTCTTACCTGTGACCATTACTTCTTTTCCTTTAACAACGTACCTACAAGAAGAATCCGGTTCTAACTTCTCTCTGTGCTAAAACAGGTAGCTGAAGACAGCCATTAGGTCCACTTGAGCCTTTGCTTCTGAAGGATACACAAACCCAACTCTCTCAACATTTTCATTTTTCATTGCTGTCTTGTGTTCAACTTCTTGTCCAGCAGGTCTTCCTTTTTCCACCACACTGCTCCCCAGCCTGTGCTGCTGTGTAGGGTTACTGCACCAGGAAACGCAACATCTTGGTTCTTTACAGGTCTTTGTAAAGGCTTTTGTAAAACTTTGTGAGGTTCCTGTTAGCACATGTTAGCCCATTCCTCCACCATCTTGAGGTCTTGATGAATAGTCTGGGATGATATGACAGTCCCCAGCATTTCTATTCAACACTTCACATATCAAATCTTTTATGACTATGAAAGGCATACTGATTGCAGTGATTGTCAACATGCTCAGCCTGTGGAAAGGCATTGAGCATTATGTGCTGACAGTTGCCCCTCTTTCCCTTATTCCTTTATGGAATTTTGGATTTTAAGTTTTAGGACTGATTTAAGTGCATAACCCTGCCTTTTCTTTTTGAATGAGGTAAATGCTGTAATATCTTTCTGATATTACGCAGGTGAAATGACAACACTTCCATTAATCTCAAGGAGCAGAAGCTGACTTTCTTATTATCTCTCATGTGGTATTTATTAAGATGGGAAGAATCCCACTTAACTGATAGGCTACCTAATGAAAGAGCAAGGAGGTTATAGAAAGGCAAGCAGTAGTAATAATGATTGTAATGGTAGCAATCAGAAGCCAATAAAACACATCTGATGCTGACCTCAATTAACACTGACATGCACTCTCATTTTAGCAGTAATATCAAGTGACTGCTACAACAGATTTAAAGCCCAGAGCTCTGTTTTCAAGAGATGCTGGTGACAGTTCTGTTTTCAAAACAAACACTTAGAGGCCACAAATCAGGATACCAAGCTGAAATGCAGTCTCCTGAGGATCTCACGATCCTGAGCTTGAGCTCTCAGATAAACAGAGGCTGCTACAGAGAGAGTCACATTGCTTTTCTCATTCCAGATGATAAACAGGTGTAACCTGCAATTTTAAAACCCTGCCAGGAGTGGAGCAAATATCTATAAGCTGGGGTGACACAGGCCCTCTTCCCATTTATAAAGACAGATAATATAAGACACTCACTGAGTAGCAGGCTTAACCTTTGAGGTTGAAAAGTTCAAATCAATTTGTTGAGAAAAGCTAAAGGCTTAAATTAACAAGTCTCCAGAAGGATCCAGACAGGGAGAGCAGCCCGGACTACCATATGGAAACTCTTAGAGTCAATATTCATGGTGTGTAAAAACAAAAAAAACAATATTCATGGTGTGTAACTCTAGCTGCACCTACATTACCATATTTGTTTCTTTTTGAAGGAACGTTTTTGTAGGAAATCTTCCCCCTTGCCCCACAGGCTAACACTATGGTCACATTATCTCAGAGTGTGCCAACTGGGGTCCCCTCAGACAACACCAAGCAGAAATGTGAGCTCTGGAAATACAGCTGATGTGTCCCAGCCAGTAATGGGCATTCAGGCCATGAGATCTGCCTAGAAATAGTACATAGGAACCTCCTCACCTCACAAGTAATATGGATGTTGAGGCCTTGGCAGTTACCATTTTACTCCACGGAGCTGCTCCTGTTGTGTAGCATTACTTGCTAATGCAAACATACCCATATAGACAATTTCTCTTGGTCTACATAAACAAGAGTGCTTACTCTCACAAAATTACCCATGTACAATGACAAATAGCCAGGCAATATTTTCTCAGTTGCTGAAAGATTTATCTACCTTTCAAAAGACTAAATTTGAGCCTACATCTTTTTCATGCCTAACCAATATTTGCATGGCGAAGTATCTTCCACTTTACAGCTTCCACTGAAGCACCTGTCCTTCCCAGGATCACAGCCCACACAGCAGGAAAAAGGCTCTCAGAAATAGTCTGGGACCAAACCAACCACAGATGTGCCTATTCTGTTGATCTCAGCTGGACATGACAGCCTCAATATTTCTGAGGATCCAGACATATGTTCTGGGCTTTCCAAGGATCTAAATATGAAATTCCATGTACTGGTAGAGCCTATGAAACGTAGTAACATGTAAAGATGTTACAGTGGCCTCTGGCTGGGCTGGTGGCTGCTTTTTGCACTAACTGCAGCTGAAAGTTTGCAAAAGCCAGAGTGAGAACAGTGTAGAGTCCAACCTGGCAGTGCAAGCAAGTAATGAATAATCCAGAACCAATTGTTACAGTCATCTATGGATGGAAAGAACAGAATTGTCCCAAGCTGCTCTCTGAATTATTCAGAAACTAAAGGCATTGCACATTTGGGTTGCAAATGGCCATACTCTTTCACTGGGGTGAAAGTCTTTCTCTTTCACTTGCTTCCTGATAATTCTTGCTGTAGATCAAGACATATCTCCTCTTCCATGGATTGAGCCATCCAGCTCTCCTCCAGGTTTTAGTATTGACTGCTTTCTAAATGAAAGTATTGACTTAAAGAAGTCAGCAATTTGCATCCAATACCTCACATTTTAGACTCCTTTAAGTTTGCAGTTTGATATCCCTATATAGCCAGAGCTAGAGCCTTTATTTGCCCATCTATTGTCATATAGACACAATGAGTAGAAAGTGTAAGTGATTAAACCTCCATGGTAGCCTCTGAGGAGCTCATAAGTCCATGGACCTGTAAATACTTGTAAATACACTCCACTGAGGTCAACATCAAAAGCAGGTGACTTATCTAAAGGATTCTGCATTAATGACAGCCTCATCTGCTGTCAGGAAGACAGATTTTATGAAGTGCTGAGGGAGGATTTCACAGCCTTGACTATGTTTAATAAAGACAAGTATTTCACCTACACAGTGTAACCCATGCTATTATGTGAGGTGAAAACGTGAATATTTTTTCAGTTAAAACTTGGGGCCACTGCAGATTCATCCTATTGTGAAGCTTTGGCAGTGGATTAATTCGTAATTTGAATGAACAGATGATGAGATCAACCTTTGCTTCAGTTTAAGTTCCCTAATGATAATGAAAGCTCTCATCACCCCCCTTTTAGTCACAACAAAAATCTGTTTGTATGTTTTGTCCAATTCTGGCTTTCTATTTAGCAGTTTCTCAGTACTGTAACTGCTACCGAAGGTTGCTAATACCAACAGCCAACACACAGACAACCTAAAAGTTTGCCAAATAAATAATGCTCACATCAAGAGACCAGATGAGCTGCCTCTAAAGGTTTTGAGAGAACTGGCTTCATTACAAGGCTCCTCTACCACCTTTGAAAAGCCATGGAAAATTGGAGAGGCCTCTTTCTAATGACTGGAGAAAAGATAATTCTGTGCACATCTTTGAAAAAAGCAAGTGGAGCAACCCAGGGAGCTACAGACTTGTCAGTCTCACTTTTTTCCCTGGGAAAATTGTAACACAGGTCCTCTTGGAAATACTTCTGGGCATACAAGGGAATCAAAGTAATTGGGAATAGTCAGCATAGATTTACCAATGGTAAATCATGCCTGACCAGCTTGACTGTCTTCTCTGATAAAATAACTGCATTTGTGGATGAGGAGAGGGCAGCAGATGTCATTTAACTTGATTCTAATGAGGTTTTCAAGACTCTCTCACAATATTCTTCTATCCGTATTTAGGACATTAAGGTCTGGATGTGTGGATAACTACTAGATTGCTAAAAATTGATCAGATGATCAGCCTTAGAGTGTTAATAGTTCATCCTCTACCTAGAGGCTCACAACAAGTGGAATACCACAGGGGAATACCACAGGGCTCTATCTTGGGACCTCTTGTGTTTAACAGCATTCTTTATCAATGACCCAAAGGAGGTGGTATTAGGAAGAACTTCTTTACCAAAAGGGCTGTTAGGCATTGGAATTGGCTGCCCAGGGAAGTGGTTGAGTCACCATCCCTGGAGGTCTTTAAAAGACTTTTAGATGTAGAGCTTAGTGATATGGTTTAGCAGAGGACTGGTTAGTGTTAGGTCAGAGGTTGGACTCGGTGATCTTGGAGGTCTCTTCCAGCCTGGATGATTCTGTGATTCTGTGATTCTGTGGTAGAGTGCGCTCTCATCTGATATCAGAACTGGCCCTGCTTCTGTTTTTCCTTGCTGTGGGTTTGTTAATCACATGAAAAATGGGTCAAATGACTCCACTAAAGACCACATGGTGAAGCTATGATTTAGTTTTCCCTCTGTTCTTGTTCAGGCAATGAACTTCAATGTTCAGCTCCAATTTCATATATTCTAGGTGGCAATATGAGTTCAAATTAGTGCAAAACTTTCCACACAAGGGGTTAAAAAGAGGAGAAATTCTCCAAAAGTAATTAGTCAAATATTATAGTCAAAAAAGGACTGTGTGTCCTGAAATAGATGGGAGAGGATCAGTGCTGTAACTAAGTTTCCGTGTGAACCTCTGACTTTTATAAATGCCAGAAACTCTTTCCTTTCAGATCCCAAGTTTACCTTCCTCATCTGGCTTGTTGCTTCCTTTAGCTGCACTGGGAGGGGACTGCTGCTTTGTAGGGAGAAGCCCAGGTTATTGTTGTCTAATTTGCCTTGTTGCTTTTTTTTCCACAGATACTGTCCCTTGGGCTTCTAATACTGTGAGACCAGTGAAAGGTGACTTTTGTACACACGGTTTATGAGATCTTGCAGAGATAGCAACGAGTAAAATCTTGGCTGGATTAAAATCAAAGGTGAAACACTCCTAAATTTCTGTGAGGACAGAGTTTCATGAAGGTTCCTTTTGCAGGATGATGTTCCTTGCAGAGAGAGGGCTTGTATGAGGACAAAAATGAAATGAACTTTAGAGAAAGCACTTAATTTTTCCCTGAACTCTCTAGACAGAATATTAAAAGGTTGTGGCATGTTGTGCATCAAGGTTCTGGCATTTAATCTTTTGTGTAACATTGATGGTTCAAGCAGACCCCATCCAGGAAATCACTCTAATGTAATCACACTGTCTGTCTGTCCCCCCTTCTTGCTCCTCACAGTAAATTTTAATCTACTGATCATTTTAATCCATTAGTTTTCCATTTCATTATTTTATGTATACTTCAGTGTAGGGGAAAGACTTGAAATGGATTTTGTGACTTATTGGGCAGTAAGAAATGTGACCTCAAGAGCTGGAGCCATTCCAGGCTCAGAGGGCAGCGGAGAAACGTCTCCTGATGAGGGATCACCTATGCTGGCCACCCTGGGGACCTGGAGCTCCCAGCTGAAGCCTCAAATAGGGAAGGAGGAGGAGGAGGAGGGCTGGAGGACAGTAATGTCTCTGGGGTAGGAGGGGCCATGAGCTCCTTTGTTGGCACTTTGACAATGCCAACCACAGTTTTATGTGTGTGTCTATATATCCCCATTAATAATTAAGAAAAGCTAGACCAGATTTGTACAACCTTGCTTTAAAGATAGTGAGGTGAGTGAATGCAATGTTGTCAGTGAACATGTGAAGCAAGGGAGTAAGAAAGCAGGAAAAAGCTATTTGAATAATTAACATCTAAGGGAAAATCTTAAATTCTGAAGGTAGAGTCTTTGTAAAAGGGGAGCACAGTAAGGTTTTTCTGAAATTATCCTACATTACAAAGTTACAGAAATATTTGCAGAGGAAGCCTGTAAAAACTGTCCATCTCTCTCACACTTATGTCTCACTTACAGCGAGCATGTCTGTTTAATTTCTTCAGCCATATGGGAAAGGTTTGGAAGGAGTCAAATAATTTGACTGCTGTGTAAGGGTCCTGCAAAAGTCTCTTACCAGAAAACATCACATGCAGCTTGTACACCACCTGTACCCACATCTTATTATGCACACCCCAGCAAGCACGACCAGTGCACAGGGTGGCAGAGCTGTAGCACTAGTGGACTGGTGCTCAGAGCTGTAAATAGCAGACAACATCTGAGGGGCTTTTCTGCTCAAGCTCATATTCTGGGCAGTCATTTGTCTGCAGAGGAGCTGTGAATGTGTGAGTCCTAACATCTCCAGGACCGAGCTCACTATATTTATTTATGTCTTGTCGCTGGAGATTTTCCCAAAGTATCTTAGTATCTCATAAAGGTTAACACAGCAGGGGAACACGAAGACACAGTAGTAAACAGCATTTACATCTCGTTGACTTTCAGCAATTGTTTAGCACTTCCATGCTTTATTCTCCAGAAAATATTTCCTTGTAAAATTACTCCCTGCATGTGCTTCCCAATGATGTCAATGCATGTCAATGCAATGTCAATGACTTTTTCCTCTCTGCATTGTTGAGCACAGTCTGGTTTAGTGTTTAGCACACTTTGAGCTAGAAGCACGGAGTGGTAAGAAAAATGTGCTTTAGTTTTTCCTTTATTAATTACTGCTTTACATTCATCTTGTGTTATTTCTCTGTCTTAAAAAAAAGGAGTAAACAGGTCGACCTCTTTGCCAAGACTGTGTGGAAATGCAGGATATGTATATTTAGCACTAGTCAATCTGTTCAGAATGAGTAGGAAACCCATCAGTTCCTGAGGCTGCAGAAGATTTCCTCTGCACAACTTGTCATCAGCCTGCCGGAGCTGAGGATGTTCTGACTGTGTACTTGAAATGCCAGGAATGCATTGTTTATTTGCAGCCAGAAGGCTGAAAATTGGGGCTTAAAGTCCCTCATCAAAGGTTGCACGACTCTTGCACAAGCTGCTGACACGAAGCAGGGTCTGTGCGGCTGGTACATGGTGGCGCTGGAGCTTCGCTGAAAGCAGAAGGCAGGTTGTGCTCACACAGGCAGGGTACCCTGACCCAGCACAGGCTCATTCTGGTTTTGGAGACACTCATTTTCCAAGGGCTCAGTACCACTTGGAGCAACTCCAGCAGAACTCCCTTTATTAACCCACATGGTGCTCACTGCAGAGCATTTTGGCCAAGAGTTGCAGTTTTATTGCTGAAAAATGCCATTACAGTCTTCCATGTGCAGCCTGAGAACTGTAACTCTTGCAGAGAATTGCTTTGTAAAGCCAATATTTTAGTTAATTATACAAACTTAACAAGTTAACTTATAAAAACTTAAGGGGGGTCATACCACAGGATACCAACGCATCATTTGGAGAGATTTAGCAGTCAAGTGGAAGATTTAGTGGAAGACTAAGGAAGAAATAAAGAACAGGATAAGGATACGGAGAAACTTCTCCCAAATATCCTGTCCCAGTTTTCCAAGATTTGAAGCTCAGAGGTTTCTTTATTTTGAGATTACATTTTAATAGCTAGTACATCTGCATGTTTTCTTCCATTAATTTCCCACACTGTTTTCTGGATGGAAATATTAACACCCTGTGGAAAGAGGTTTCACAAATTCACAAAGCACAGGAGAAAGTATGTTCTTGTGTTGGTTTTGAACTCATCCACTGACACTCTTCTAGTTCTTGTGCTGGAGGAAACAGAAAACAGCTTCTCCCTGCACTTCTCCCTCACTGAGATACTTAAGTATGTGAGGAGCTAGAGAAATATTATCAGTCTTTGAAGAAAAAGAAATGCAGAGAACTGCATTGCTGTGGGTGTTAAGCTTCTGCAGGAGTATCTCCAAATTTACCTGAAGTCCTTTCAGCCAAAACTGGGAACAGTGAAAGATGCCCTTCTTGCAGTTTTCCAAAATTCTCCAGATAGAGCAGTGGGTTGCCCTGCCCCTTTTGTAGCTGTGCTGGTACCTCTGGAAAAGACCACTTTCAGCCAAATGGCTTGATATAGACAGGCAATTTTAGCCAGAAGAGGCAGGCAGGGGCACTGGGAGAACTGTGCTCCTCCACCACTGCCAGCACCCACCTCTTTCCCTCCAGCCGTTGCCACATCCCTTGGTAACTGCAGAGCCCAGCAAGCAGTGTCCTGGGATTTATTAGAGTTAAAATAACCTATCAAAAACAAACAAGCAAGTAAACAAACAAACACAGCTCAGCAGAAGCAGAGGCTGGCATCATTGGCCAAAAGATGTTCCATGTTCTTCACCCTGAGCATTACTCAGCTTCCTGGGACTGGCTTTGTGTTTCCACTGCTCACATCCTGCCCCAGCATGGCTGCTCTTGAAAGTATTCTTCTTCAGAGCCCCATCTCTGCCTCTGCCCTTTCCATTGATTCCACATTGGTTTTCTCACTTGACATTAGTGAATTATAACCCAAGTTTATCTCAGGTTGTTTTCTACACAAGAGAAAAACAATATTTAAGTTCTGATAACTCTCATATGCCCAGACCTAAGAAAAAGTCTTTAAATAAAGAGAACACCATAATACAAAAATACAAGCATTCTGTGAAGTTAGATGATAAATCTGTTGCAGACACTAGTGTGACAGACAGTTCTGCACCTTAGATCAGTGAATTTTTGCAGTGGGTGACAAACGTTTATGATACTGATTTTTTTGACAGCTTTGTAGTGGTCAGGAATATCAATGAACATACCAATGAATAAACAGCAGTCAGAGTGTAGGTAAGATGTTTAAATATACAGCAAGAACTTTCTGTAGTCTATTTGTAAAACTGCCACTTGAATCCAAAGTTTCAAGATTGAGGGCAGAGATTGTAATTCTCTCTTAAATGTCTAAGGCATCTATCTCATCACACAAAGCCCAATTCTGGCAAAATTATAAAGATTCCTCCTTAAATTGTTTTTAATGCTGGTCCCATAACAGATTCAGCAAACTGTGTAGCCATTAAGGGACTCTACATTATACAATATTGATTTCTCTAATATCCATATAATTATACTGAGATGCAAATTGCTAATAAAACTTAATAATCCTCCTGAAAAATTACGAGCATTAGCCTGAGAAGATGTTCAAACCCCCTACAGCCATTGTTCTGATAGCATTACCAAACTATACGTTAATAATTGTATCGTTTTATCTGTGCATTCCCTGCTGTTTTAGTACTTAACTAAACTGTAATGGTAAATAGTTGTTGCCCGTTGAGGAAGTTTATCAGAAAACATCAAGATGTCTTTGTGACTGTAATTTAAAGCTACACATAAGTGCACCCAAAAAGTTCCACTTGTGAAGTTATCTCTTGAGGGCTCTGTTTATGGGTATTATCCTGAGTTTAAAGAGAGTTTTTATGCCCTTGAGCCTTAGCTCTCTAAGTCACTGATAAGATAGGCCATACTTTCACTCTGTTCTGCTGGCTTGCGGCAGTAAGTGGTGCCCCTGGATGTGCTGTATTTGAGCAATACAGCCTCTGCTTTCTGCATCTTATCCCTCCCCGGAGCCAGCCAGGAGCCAGGGCAAACAGCCTGGGAAGGGCATGAAATTGAACACACAGGAGACAAGTTCAGCCCAGCCCTTGGAAGCCTTTCCCCAGCCCAAAATAGCAAGGCAGAGAAGATGCTGGCGAGGCGGATCTTGACATTGACTGATGCTGGCAAAGGCTGTGGCGCATCCCCCAGTGGCTGTCCCACACCCTCCTTCCTCCAGGAGGAAGCCGGGCATCTCGTGGAGACCCTCCTGGGAACCCTGCCAAGCAGATGTCACCTCCTCACCACGCAGCCTTCTCTGCAGGTTGTTGGAGATACAAAGTGGAAAATCCATCAAAGGTCTCGAAACTTAAGGGCCTATTGCTGTTTGAACATTGCCTATCTGATCAGCTTTTACCCTATAGTCTGTTCACGGGGAAGGAAATAATAAACAGTGCACTTAGTGCAAATCTGTAAGTGAATCACTAGAAAAATCTAAAAAGAACTTTTCTCTTGCTCAGTTCTTGGTGCTAAAGCACAGTTCTCCAGGACAAGTGTAGATGCATGTCCATAAAGGACATGTGCAGTCATTAAAATTTCTTTCAGCCTTTTGCACCTCTCCTCTCCCCTACCCCATGCCAGTGCAGCACTGCTGAGTCCAGGCAGAGTCAGTCCCAACACCCAAGCCCATAGTCTGGAAAGAGGTGGTGGGAATGATATTACAAAACCATGGAAACAAAACATCACATATAATCTTTGCCACCACGGTGCATGGCACAGGAATAAGGATGGGAGAGTTCAGTACACCCTGAAGTGTGACAGCCTCCAGTAACAAAACCCGACTTGCTTCCCTGTGGTTATTCCTAAAAGTGGGTACACTGCAGCTGATGATGTGACTGGGGCACGTACACACGTGTACAAAGCAGCCAGATTTCTGCTCCTGAGCTTGGTGCCAGGGGCACAGGTTCTGCTGTGTGTGTGCCCCACTATGGATGTGCCAGGCTGCTCCCAGCTGAGCCCAGCCTGCCAAGCCCTCACCGGTATCACTGCTTAGCCTGGCAGAAGTTAAACTGTCTTGGGTATATCTGTAACGTGTTGCAGTCATGCTCCTGGCTGCAGTGGGAAAACAGACCAAGAGAAATAAAACTAAAAGCAGCTCCATTTCCACTCGCTTTTGTGGAACCATTGCTAGAGTTGGGAAGCTGCTTAGCATGATTATACAGAGAGTAGTGTGGAGCCAAGGGAAGCAGCCCTGTGGGATGCCAAACATCTTCAGCTACCCCAGAAAACAGAACTGAGACTCATAAACCTTGGGTCATGTATTCTACCTTTCAAGAAAGCCTTATTTTGATGAAGACTCAGCAAATGACATGGCACTGACATTTTTCCTGGCACCATAGCCTCTGTCTGACACTAGAGCTCGTCCTGGAAATTAAATTCATTTGCCTTTTTTTTCTCTTCTTAAACTGACCAAGCAGCTATCATTCACCATAACAAGTCACCCTAACAAGCTGCAGGGCAGAGATACTTCGCATTTGAATCAACTGGTGGCAGTCAGTGAATAACATGTAGGTAACCAGAACACCCTTCATCACGAACCTGATACATTTAACAGCTAATTAAATCTGTGTAGGGATTAGGCTTTACGTTGTATAGTTTTATGGCAACAAACCCCCAGCTTCCTAAGATTACCTTGACCAGCTCCTTATCTCTGATGCTGAGATGTTTATCAGCACCATATGTTAAGAGCTCCTGCTACGTTTCCCAATGACCTTCTGGGCCTTAACCAGCCCGAATGTCAGGGGTTCAGAAGCTGAGGACATATATTATGACAGACTGCAGTGCTCAGCCAGGCAGAATGAAGATTCAGGGCTGGAGTCCAAAGAAAAGGTCTTTGTTGGTTAACTTCTGTCCCTAATAAATTTGTCAATTAGCAAGAACAAAACGTTAAGTTTGTTTTCCTTGCCCTCGCTGTTGCTTTGTTAGGTCCCACACTGCGAGGTAACACAGGGTGTGTACTCAAGTATCGGTGATGAGGGGAAACCTCAGATGATTCACGGCTTGGAAATGTTTCACATAAAAATAGCAAATTCCAGCCTTTTATCTGGAGGCTATCCACGCTGCCCAAGTATGTTTTCCAGTCATAGAACCACCAAAAAGAGATGTAATTAGGAGGAAATTTTTGTCCCCGATTTCAATGGCTCTGGGACTGTAGTCTTTTTTAGTCACATGCCACTTTTAGAATTAATGAGTACTTGTTCCCAAAAGTCCAGCATGGTACTTGGGGACAATCACATCCGAAGAAGAGATGGAGGATCAGCGTAACACTCTCAGCTGAAAGTTTTTATGCTTATATGAAATAATACAGTTGGTGTGTGGAGGTGTGTTAATAAGAAAAGTTTAGGCAGAGACTTTGTTTGCTAAGACATTTTCATGAAAAGATATATTTTGTAATATCTTTTGCTTGGAGAAGTACCTTGCCACCATTTGAATGCCCATACATTCTTCAGATGTGCGGTGTTTGCACTGATAAGAGCTAATTCTGAGCAATCTTCAAGCCCCAACACTACCTATTTCTGGCTGTGCTCTGCTTGATTCCCCATACTCAAACCTAGCAGCATTGCAGTTCATTTTTGCAGTCCTGCTGAAAAGGAGGAGTCAACCCCATTGTTATTTCTTCCCACTACTACCCAGCTGCTCATAGCAATATGTTTGTATCCCTAACCTCACAAACATCCCTTCTCTTTGCAGCTCATCAGGCTCAAATCCGAGCTGGAATCTCCCATGCATTTCATGGGTAAGGACGCTGATCCAAAAGCTGACACTTCACTGCATGGCTGCAGAATGGGAATAAAGCCGGCAAAACCACGCTATGTTGGTTGCTTCATTGGAAATAGCCATTTTGGAATGTAAGACATATACCGAGACAGATGTAGCCTGGCTGGGGTTTAGCTGAATGTGTTGTATTCAGAATACAACAAAAAGTCCAGGTGTTTTAAAGGATGTAAAAGCCATGGTCTAAGAAAAGAATTGTGGATCTTGGTGCCAAATATATGAATGCATTTATAGAAGTTTTGCTTGCTCCTGAAACTGAATATATGTATTTATTTTTTTTTTTTTTTTAAAAAAAAAGCTAATTTCCTTTCCTAAACCAGGTGTGTGCTAGTTCCCACATTTCCCAGACATCTTTAAAATGTTTAGGATGAACAAGACAATTTCATTGGCTAACAGGGGTTATAAATGCAAGCTCATTAGCTGAAATGGGTATATTATATCTTCATCAATTTGCATCACAGTGAATGACTGTTTGATAGGTACTACTAGCACACAGGGAAGAATGTAAAAATGTGTGTGTGGCACATACCGTGTGTTACAATAAGATGGAACAAATACTACAAAACTTAAACATCTAACCTGAACATCCCAAAACCTGGGGAACTTCAGATCTAGGGCAGATGATCTTTGATGACTGATCTCCATTTGTACCACCAAGCCAGGACTTGCCAACATGTGGCTTAGCAGGATACCCATCAAACTTTTGCTACTGTCTTTATCTTATATCAACATACAGAAGAAAAGATATTGAAGAATACTGATGGGGATGGGTTTTGAGGGGTGCAACATAGTCTGTCAAGTGTAGCCTTCTGGCTAGCGTATTGCCTGGCAAGGAAGATAAATGTCAAATATATACATGACAACTTTTATGTGAAATCCTTCCTAGGAGCCCTTACAGCAGATCTAAGAAGTGTCTTGCCTACTCTGTTCCCTATCTGACCTCCCAACTCTTGTGTTCCTGGCTGTAAAATGCTTCAAGGAGAGGAATGGAGAAATGTCTGAAGCTGGACACCCAAAGCCCTGTAGCTGGGGCATTAATCTCATGCACAGAAGGTGTTTGCCCTGTATTGAACAGGGCAATGTTCAAGGGATGTTACAGGTGACATCTCCCACTTTCTGGGCAAGTGCCCTCATGATGCAGTAGCCTATAAAGGTTTCATTTCAAACTGCAATAAGAGAAGGTGAAATCAAGTCTGATGTTGTGGCTTAATTTCCCTTGCATGATTTTTAGCATAAGCTGCTACACTCCTGATAGCCTAATGTTGGTCAGGCTTGCACTGAGAATGAAGGTGTTCACAGGGCAGAAGAAATGGCCAAAAAGGGGACAACAGGGCAAAAAGGAGGGAGTTTTAAGTACAGAATTAAAATATAGCAATGCATTGCTACATAAGAGCAGGGGTCAACATTTTAGCCATAAGAAGTGAGAGTGAAGAAAGACAAGTGGGAAAAAATGAATAAGGCTTTAAGAGAAACAGCTACTCTCCAGGCAGAAGCCACAACACAATTAGATCAACCCTTCCCTAACAGAGCACAATAAAGCCTTTCAGAGGAGATTCAGTCTCTACAAGCAGTCTATTCCTCAGACCAGTTCTCTAAATTCAATTACTTCCAACTGTTAAAAATTGCTGAAGTTTCTTTACTATAGGTGTCCAAAAATGTTCTTAGACCTGTACAATGTCCTAAATAGCTAGATTTGTTAAATGGCACTTGAAATAAGTAGCACTTATAAGTTTCCCTGTCAATAGATAGGATATAAGAAAATACATGCAAGAAAAGATCTACTCATAGCCCTCGCCTCTAGATTTCTGGACCCTTTTAATAAAATGAAAAGATTTATCTATTAAAATATTGTGACCCTTGTAATGCTACAGAACACTGATACAAAATGTGAGTAGTACAATATACATTATATAATATATATTTATATTTTAATATATTACATTTATTTCTACATAGAGAGGCTATAAATACTGTATATGCCTTATACTCATGGTTCCCAGCATTTGACTTTATAGTAAGTACAAACAAGCCAAAAAAAAATAACAAAACCAAAAAACAACATTATAAAAATACAAAAAAGGAGTTCGGTAGAAATAGCTTTACATTTTAAAACCTTGTAGCCTGCATTGTGTCCATCAATGGAGCTCTGTGACTACAAGAGCACAGGTCAGAAGTTGTCCAACCTTTAGTTACAACCTCATGCCTCAGAAAAGGTTGGAGCTGCCATGAAACCAGTCACGGATTCCCAAGACTGCAGAAACCCCAGTCTCTGCCGGTGCAGACTTAGAGTTTGCGAGTGAAAGACCCTGACTACATCTGGGGAAGGGGGTGAGACGAGAAAGTAGGGTGTGCTTAGGATACCCCATCGGGACCACAGGACTGCCTGGGCCACCCCTGGAGGGGAGGCATGTCCCAGGCACCCACATCCCATCACTTGGCTCCCTGCCGCTAACTAGGCAAGTCTTCCCTATGGAGACACAGCTCATGAGGTCTGGTACAGCAACTTTTTTTCTCTGCCAAGGACAGAGATCATCGCCCACACCTATATTTAGCCCTGCCTATGTTTAGCCTCAGGCCATCAGTGAGTGCCAGAGCCTTGAGCTGGAGGTTCCTTTTTTTGTTTGTGGAGGTGCAGGCAAGGGATAACTCTGAGAAACAAGAAGCCAGTGCCGTGCTGTTTCCTTCCTGAAGTCCAGCCCGGAAAAAAAAAAAATAGAGCAGGGCTGTGCCTTTATTTCGTACAACTAGAAACAGTTAAGCTGAACGTCCTGCTGCTGCCTGTGTTGGGCAGATGCTCGGCATGTCACAAGGGTCCCAAAGGCCACAAAGCTGCCTGTGTCATCGGGTCGGCACTGCACCCACACACCCCAGCCAGGGCTGAATGTCCTCGGCCACCAGCATCGCTGGAGGAAAGCACTCCACAGCCCGGCACTGCGCCTCTTCGGTGCAAGATGCTCCCTTGTCCTCTTCACGAAAAAATAAACGTCTTTTCCTAGTCTCGCGGACATGGTCTCTGTACACATCAAACCCGAATACTGCCAGCCCAGGCAAGGAAGGCACATCACAGGGGACCTGGAGCTGCTGGCTTTGCCCTAGAGTGGTGGGGATGGCAACGGTGTGGCACCATCGTACGGCAGCCCCTGCACATGGGAGAGGGCAGGAGAAGCCTCCCGGGTGCACAAGAGTTCGGTCTCCTCGCTGGAGTAGACGGTGGTGTCCATGTCATCCGAGTGGTACCCGGACTGGTACCCACTTGTCTGGTTGGAGGCTTCCGACATGACAGACTCGTTGCTCTTGCTGGGCACCAGCGTGCTGCAAAGAAAGCAAATGGAAGGAAATCAGAGAGAGCCACTGAGACTTGTCTTCTGGTGGCAGCTGTTTTCCATCACGGCACCAAAAAAAAGCAAAATCGTGTATTTGATAAAACTGGCTTTAAGCCCTTTTAAATGTGTTTGATTATAAGGACAGGCTTTTTTTTTATACGCCCTAACTTCACTAATGCATGAAAAAGATATTTGATTTTATAGCAGTGCAGGGAGATAGATTGTGACTTCAAATGAAAGGGAGAGAAAATTTTGAGACGCTTTGTATAATTAATCCAAGGTACAATTGTAACTGCTCTATACCTTTGTTTGCACAAAATAATTCATCTGAGAAGCTCTCAGAGAGCATACGTGAGGTTTCAGCTAGATGAATGCCACTGTGTTTCCTGTGAACTGTACAATTAAAGCTCTATACAATGCTCTGAAAATACACCCAGGTACATCCTGAAAACTAAAGAGTCAGCTTTAGAAAAAAGAGAGCTCTTTGTCATTCCAGTTGTGTGCACTGGCTTGGTTCTTTCAATGGGTATTTGATGCTTTTGCAGATGATAAATACAAGTCCCTTCTGCAGTGCTGCCTGATGCTTGCAGCAGCTGTGTTAGCTTCCCTCTCTTGGTACCAAATGGGGATGACCAGACATACAATGCACAGCTTTTCTTTCTGTGTGTTTTAAATATATAGTAAGAAAATACTTTATGTTTTAAGAAAATTTACAAAGCTATCAGTGTTCTGATTTACTGCAAGAAAAAGTCAGTCCTCTTTGCAGCCTGAGCCTTACCTAAAGGGTATTTTCACTTCTTTGTCTCTCTCTTCCAATGTCTTCAGCTCTTCAGATGCAAGAACCATCCCACTATCTGTTTGGTTTTCCTGTAAAGGTGTTAAAATGCATTAAATGTAAAGGAATAAAAAAAAAAAAAAAAGAAGAAAAAAATACACTTATCAATAAAAGGGAAAGAAATACAAACAGCAGACAAACTCACCTCCTGAACAACTTTTACAGTGGTTACCAATGGGACATCTTCAAACGTTTTCACACTCACAGGTCGGCTTTTTCTTTTGCTACCTTGTCGGTATTGACTGAAAAGAAAACAAAAACAAAAACTTAGTGTCCAGTATCCACAACTTGGCTGCAAACAGCACTATGATATCAGAATCCTTTTATCTCCCTACAGAGAAATTTATCCTTGTGTCAAAACATATTATGCAAACCTCAAAATATCCATTTATTGAAAAGGATGAGCCGCCTAGAAAGTGGCAAGTTTCTGACCTTCTGCTCCTGACAACCTTGATCTCTGAGCAAATTCTAAGAAACAGCTTTGAAAAAACAGCTCCTTTCCTCGATTATGCTGGAGGCCTTCACTTCCTGCAAGCTTTGCTCAGAAGTATAATAAACAGAGGAGCCTGGAGCAAAGGCATGTGTCTCTTTCTTTGGGGTGAACTTCAGAGACCCCTGGCTGGACCTAGGACAACAACAGCAGACTCTGCAGACTGCTGCCCTTAAGCCATGGGGATCACAACAGGCAGCACTACATCCCTCATGAAGGCTCTTCTCCAAAAGAAGCCCTCTGGTCAGGATGACATCCATGAAAAAAAACAACTACAAAAAAAACCAACAACACATTGGACTTTCGTGAAGGAACTAATACAGCAAGCACAACAGCTACCCCCCAGCTTTCTCTCTTGGTGCATGTGGAGTGAAAAGGATGTTGTCTCAGTTAAACAGGGCTAATTTATGTTCCTGACAGCTAATGAAAAAAAGTCACTCTGGGCATTGTGGAATTGGAAGAGAAGCCCGCATACACCTGTGCAAAGCTGGAGGCAATTGAAGGCATCATTCATCCCCTTTCCCAGCTTTTGAGTCTGGTTGTGCCAAGTTCTGCCAGCCTCCTGCTGATTTTAATTTGCCTCAGAAATCTAAATAATTTTTAATATTCTCTGTGTTTTCCCTGTGCTTGCTTCTCCTCCTCCAGCTTTGATTTAAAGGCTGTAGTCATCAGCCTTTCCTCATAGCTAATACTTTTGTGGAGAGCAGGACACAGACTTGTGTGTCTTAAAAATGTATATTTTGGAGTGCCCCACTACTAAAACGCAAGGCTGAGAGTTCTTCTCTAGGACTGAAGTGTTAAACTGAAGTGTGAAAAGCACTGTGCTTACGTAGTCTTTCCCAGAACCACATAGGGTATTCACCTCTGCTACAATACCCCACAGCATCTACCACTACAGGTCCATCACGGATACCCCAGCAGCACAACAGAAGTAAGCAGTGGACAAAACCCAGTGACAATTTACCTTGCATTCCCCTTGGCTATCAATTCATGACCTATGTACCAACATTTCATGTTGGGAGGGAAAATGCCAGCGAGGCTACTTATCGACAGATCTATTACTTTTAGTTTTTTTAGGGTGCTGCAATATAAGAGTGTGAACACTTGAATTGGATCAATACAACCTTGTATTTGTTCTGTTTCTTAAAAACTAACAATACTCTTGCAGGACTTTTTTTTTTTTTCTTCTTCTTCTTTTATTCTTTTAAAGAGAATACTAAATACTAAAAGGATAATGAAAAAAATCTAAAGGTTATCATTAGTATTTGGGAAGGTAAGAAACCTGTTTTTGCCTACAGCAACTTTATTCTTATCCCTATGGAGGAGGTTAAATATGGAGCAGAGCAGCTGAAGTCTCTTCCTTTCATTTTCCCTGCCCCCAGCATGAACAAAAACTGCCCAGAGGCCCCAATAGGATGTCCACCATATAAAATACCTAATTCCTGCTGTGTTGTCATAATGGAATTTAGGATCACAGACTTCCTCTTCCTCCCTACAGGAAGCAGGTGAAGTTGGGAGAGAGAGACCCGAATCCTCTTCCATATTCAGCGATACTGACAAAGGAAGGACAACGTAGTCTTTACCATCCTGTAGAATGCAGTGAAAAAAATACAAAAATTAAATAGACTATAGAGATATACAGTTACACACACATATATGGAGAATGAGTCAGTTCAGCAGAGATACCTGGTCTGCTTTCTTAAATTACAAGCATTATATCAGCTTTGCAGGAGCAGCTACATTAAAAAAAAGGAAACTTAAAGAACTCCTGGCAAGTATTTTAAGATTAAAAAATGGGAATTTTATATGACATATATTTATATGACATAATAAAATGTGTATGCAGAGTCTTTTCTTGATATCTTTGAAATAAAAAAATGTCATTTTTAGTAATTTTTGAATCCCAATAATGCAAAGTACATGAATCTCAAGAAAAAAAAATAGACCTAAACTGAAGATAAGATTGAATTGGATTACAGGATATAAATCATAAAGACTAAGCTATATGTATGAGGTAAATGAAAAAAAGAATGAAACGGAGATAGCAAAAAGTAACTTTTATATAAATACTTCAGAATCTCACTTGATGTGAATAACAAGTATTATATTTTAAAAACTTTTCTCCACTTATTTAAATTTCTGCTCTTAGGCATGAAAAATTGGATTATGCATCCTTCAGTACTGTGTATCTATTTGTAGTGCCATAAGAAATCCTTTAGTAGATTCCAACTCTTCTCTATTTTTTTTTCATCTTTCTCTTTTGGGTTATGATATGACACACACATAATTAGCTATTAGTTACCAGACAGTAAATAATTTTTGTCTTTGTTGTCACAGTACTCTATAGTTCATGACAGGAGTCTAAATCATTAGTAATCCAACTATACTAGGTTATGGGTCAATATACATTAAAAAAAAAGATTCTGTACATAAGGAACATAAGTCTGTGGACTCTCTCCTTGGAGATCTTCAGATGCTGCCTGGACATAGTCCTGTGCAGCCAGCTCTGGGTGGCCCTCCTGGAGCAGGGATCATTCTTCTTTGCCAGTCGTCCCAACTGCTTGTTGGGAGCAGTGGAAGAAGGAAAGGCTCTCCCATGGCTCCAGCAATCAGTACCCATCCATGGTATTTTCTGGTGGCTGGTGATATGGATGAGGTTTAATTGGTAGTTTTAGTAATCAGAGAATACATTTCATGTACCTGACGGACGTTGGCTTGCAGTAAATTCCCCAGGTGCTCCACCAGCTCTGAAAAAGTTGGTCTCTGCTTAGGATCTCCATGCCAGCAATCCAGCATTGTCTGGTACCTGGAAGGACAAGCCCATTAAAATACCATCCTAAAGAAAACAGAACCTATTACTAGCTTAAACACCTGTTATTGCTGTGGGGTAACTGTGGCAGCTGAAAGAATGTTTTCTTACATTTCTGGTGTTGTGTAGTCTGGTGCTCTCATTCTTGTTCCTTCTTTCAGTCTTCTGCAAAATTCCTCATCAATTTTCACTCCAGGGTATGGTGACGCGCCTAAAATGAGAGCAATGGTAATTTGAATGCATTAGGCTCTTTAAGATCTGGAATTCATTTTCAGACATATAATCCACTATGGCCTGAGTTAATAAGGTAGTTCAGCATATTTGGATGTGCAAACAATTTATATTTATGATGGCAACAGCAACTGATTGACTAAATGAGGCACATAATCACATACTGAAATTGTATGAAGATGCATTCAAGTCCATGTTCCCACATTTGCATTTTTAAGGAAATTTGAGGGTTTCATTTTGATGGAGAAAATAAACAGGAAATCTTTGAGAAGTAAAAAAAAAAGTGCTGAAGAGAATCCAAGAACACTCTGACTGTTTTCTTCAACAGACTCTGTTGTTTAAATTTTAAGAAGGTCAATAAAATTAAAATGACTCACCTAATGAAAATATTTCCCACAGCAGAACTCCGAAGGACCACACATCACTCTGAATGGTATATACTCTATCAAAAATAGTTTCTGGTGCCATCCATTTTAGGGGTAGTCTGGCCTGAAAGCAGTTTCATTAAAAAATAAATAAATATCATGGCTCAGTAAAACACTGAGTTTCCACAAAGCCATTTAAGGTGAAAAACATTATCTCTCTCAAATAGAGAGTCTGAAACTTACATCTCCTTTCCTGACATAATCCGGGTCTTTGTAGATATCTCGAGCCAAGCCAAAATCACAGATTTTGACCACGTTATTGTCTGACAAGAGGATATTACGAGCGGCCAGGTCCCTGTGGATGCACTGCAAAGAGAAGTAAACAACTTTATATGCTGCCTGTTGTCACAGCTCCGACCGCAAGGCTGATCTCTTTCACATATGTGCTCTCCTACCCTCAAAGGCCAGATAATTCTTAAAACCTTTCAAGAAAACGAAACCTCAGCATCCACTGTTACTGATTTTAAGTGCTTTTTTGATGGTCACAACTGATTTGGCTCAAGAATACTTGTGTTCCCAAATACAAACATGCATCTGTTTATCCACTATGCAGAAAGGGCCTTTGAAGTTAGCTAATTATTTATCCTAAGAAGCTGACACAAAACAGGTTCAGATCTGATTACCTTTAGATTTATTAAGGTTCACTAAAATCTGTATACTCCACTCTTGCTCTGAAAAACATACCAGACTAAAACGCCAATTCGATTCCAATACAAACTAATCCCAACTAGAGAGAGAAAATTCCATGACTTTATTTATGCAGAATGACAGCTTAGCCAACAACCAAAGACTTCAAAACTCAAACTTCAATAGCTCGAATTAAAAAATCTAGGCTCTGAAAGTAGCTGCGGATTTGCTTCTAGTATGGATTAGAAATACAGATCAAGGAAAGACCTATTTTTACATATACACACCAACCAGGATGCATAAAAGTGGACAAATGCACATTTTTAGAAAAAGTTCTGACATCTGCCTTGCGGACCGAGCCTGCACTCTAGAGCAGTGCTATATTCTCCACTTCTATTTCCTTTTCCCATTTCTAAGTAATCTTGTTTCTATACCACTGAGGGAATTCCTCGTTCTCACTGGCATTTTTTTTACAAAAATTTACATCCGTTTAAACATTTACTATGTATATTTAGGATCAAACCATGGAGATGCACTTATAGAAGGTTAAAATGCAGGTGAGGTGCTATCAACAACCAGGGCATTAACTGTTTGTTAAGAGATTCTTTGAAGGGACAATATCCACAAAGTTTGGTAGATGAGCATTGTCTCTCCTCACACAAGTTACAGGCAACTACCTCAGAGCAAGCTCTCCTATCTAGTGTAGCTACATTTACCAGGGATTTGTCCTTAATTCGTCACCCTCATACATCAGCTCCCCTCCTCCAACTACTTAATCATTCTTCTATGAAGCGGTGACCCATAAACCTTATACAGATCACTAACATTTGTGTCAATAAACGCATGGGCTGTTTCACTCTGTAATATTTATGATTCAGATATGTCTCAGGGCAAAAAGCAAATGTTGCGGATGACTGCTAGTCCAAAGATGAACACGCTGTTTCCTTCCACAGACCTACAGCACTATTTCCTACAGTCAAATAAATAACATGCCACTCTTCCTGAGAAGTTCCTTACTTTGCGTGAAGCCAAGAACTCCATTCCTCTCGCCACCTGGAAGCTATAACAGATGAGGTCCTCCATGGTCAAAGGGTTCTTGCAAAGGTCTTCAGGACCAGCTGCAAAGAATCAGGCAACAGTCAGGCATGCCCTTTGTCACTGATTTTACCCATAACTGCTTCTTAGGTAAATGTCCATCTTAACCTCATGTCACAGTGAGCTGGAAGAGCAAAACAAGCTCCCCCCCCCACCTTTTTTTTTTGGCTGTATAATTGCACTAGCAATCCATTTTGCACCAGACTAGACCGGTGCAAAATACACTTTGAGATGACGGGTTTTACTCCAGGCTTCCTCACAGACATGCAGAGTTCCCACCAGTGGAAAGATTTGTGAAACAATCCCAAAAGAAAAACAGCCAAAACAGCTCATGAGTTCCTAGGACAGGAAAGGCCTGCTGTGGTTTCAGCAGATGACTTTGGAAGCAGATTAGAAGGTCACACCTAGTCCTTACGGGGGAAAAATATGCCACAGGGAGAAAATCTTGAGTTTGGCAAAAAGCCCTGCTAATTTTGGGTAGAAGAAGCTTAAGTTCACCTTCTAGTGACCTTGAGGAATAATGTACTCAAGTATCCAACAGGTACCTCAGCATTTAGTTCCTACTGAATTATATGTCTCAAGTTCTGTGCGCAGCTCTTGATTTTAAGAAATCTGCCACAAACTACAATTCTTCTGGCTCAAACCCTCACCTCGAAGCCTGCTTTAGGCCTACACACTTCAAAAACTGCCCAGGCTCAGAGGGTCAGTGGTTACACTGAAGAGGTCTGGAAAGGACCAAAATGGTGTAGGAATACCTCATAAAGAGCATGTCTGATGTTACCTATTAGGATCATTAATATACTGATAATTTTCTTTGCATTGCATGATTTTCAGAATTAGTTGAGACAAAGGCAGATGAGCTATGGCCTCCCCCTTGACCAGCCTGATCCCACCACTTGCTGAAATAAGTGCTCTCTGAAACACTTTGGCAGCAGTGAGCACTTTGTGTTGTCGCTGCCAAAGGAGAACATGGCAAATACATCAGTGAAACCACTGCAAAGCATATGTATATCCAGGGGAGGCTTTGAATAAGAGGATAATTCAGGTTTCCTGTTCCTGACGGACCACCTGCACAGAAGGAAGGCAATCCAGCTTCTCTGTGAATAAGCAGTGAAGCAGCTGGTGTTTCACGATATTTAACCTCTGGGTAAACACTGAGGAAATTAATTTAGCATTCTGGCACACCCTCTCTATGCTACCTTTGGAAGTTGTGCTCCTTGATTTTTCCTGAAGACCTTGAGATGGTTATCCAAAAGGCAGTGCACTAAAAATGAACCCTTCCAGCCCGGATGTTATCTGGGATTGGGTGAGGAGTTTGGGTTGCTGAACTACAGTGATCCATAGCTCAGCAACTTTGGCCATCCAGGAAATACTCTGCACACAGTTTGAGGAAGATTTGGAAATCACTCTGTTCCCCATGTCCCCCATCAGCCTCCACCAATGACAGCTGCTCCAAAACCAGGAGAAAACATATCCTACCATCCTCCTCTTCCACATCGCTGAGGGACCGCTCCTCCACAAACCCAGAACTTGCTGAGCTCTGGCTGCTTGTGATGCTGTCTAAGCGTTGCTTTAGGTCCGTGGAGATGTCCCCAACGTAGTTCTCCTTCCCCTGACGAAACCTGGCACTTTTAGTCTAGCAAAGGGAGGGGAGGTGGGAGAAATCAGAAACAGAAAGCGTGTCAGAAGCTTCCCTGGGTGAGGCAATGATGTTCCCCATGCTCTGCATCATGGGCACCACCTCACAGCACCACGAGAGCCTCCTCCCTCAGCCTCCCAGCCACCCTCCACTTCCAGCTCTACATTCTGCAAAAGAAATCAACACTGACGAGTGTCAGGCTTCTGCCTTTCTCAGCCTCACACCAAAGTCCTGGTCCCTACCGCCTGCAAAGCACACATGGATGCTGCCGAATCCCCTCTCATGCAGTCAAGCCTCTCTGTACTGCTATTGCTCTACTGCTGCAAAGGCTCTTCCACTAAACCTCTACACTTTGGCCAAAACACTAGCAGCCTTCAAAATCCGATTTATTTCCTTCTTCCACAGAGCCACCAAATGCCCCTGGAGAGGATCCCAGCCCTTCAGACTTCTTCTATCACATTTCCATTTTGTCCTGCTTCAGTTTAGTTACTTAGCTCCTGTGGCAGCACTGTTTTTTTCCATTGCTGATTCCCATCTCCAACGCTTGTATAAGCAAGGGTCAGCACACTCGTGAAACCTTGCCTCTTTCCTCAAGGCCCCTCAGATAGCTGTTTATCCTTTTTACCTCACAAAAGGATGCAGTGAGTTGCCTTTGCCAATACGAAATAGTAAACAATGACTCCAAGGATGAAGAAAAATAACCCCCTGGAGAACTGACAAACAGCTTAAAGAAGCTCTGATCTACATACAGCAGCTGCAAGGAGGCTGAAGGACAGGTCTACCAGCTCTGCAGAGCACAGCTTAGAGGCCTTTCTCTTGGTTGTGGGTGAGCCAGACTACAAAATATGGGTAGCCCGGTTCAGCAACGAGCCAAGGGCAAAGTGGAAAGGATAATCATGTGATAAAAGATATCTATGGATATCTGTTGGACATAAACACAAAGCAGGGAGTGCAGTTATTTAAGGTGGTCTGGAGCTTAACTAAGAAAGGAAAAAATTCAGGCTGATAATCAGAAAAAACTTCCTGACAGATACGGCCAAGTGTAGAATAATCTGCCAAGGGAAATAGTGGAAGCCCAGTTCCTTTGCACATTTTAAGCTAACAATAACAAAATAGCTACATTTCAGAGGCAAGGGGAAAGACTAGATGACCTCTGATGTCTTTGTCATCTCTCATTCCCATGAGAAGCACTGGACAGTCAGCGTCCCCAAGAACCGCCACTACACTCTACACAAGAAACAGAAAAAGTGTGGGTGGAAAAATACACCATATCAACCATTGTACTGTTAATCTTAACTCCTGTACCTTGTATGGGATAAATTCACTCCTCTTGCTCCGTAGGTAGGCTGACAGATTTCCAAATTTGCAATATTCCACGATCACCATGAGTGGGCCTGCATAACACACAAAGCACTTACTTAGAAAGATCATTTATACCCCACCTTATTTTGTAGCATGATTTGTGGTTAGAAAAACATGCATTCCAAAAAGCACTCTACTACTTCTTCAGAGATTTAAAATATAGCAGTAGTAATAAAAAAAAATAATATTGATTCCTCTTTTGTTGAGAAAAATAGGAAAAGAAAGCACATGCTTTTCAAAATCATAGACCTAAGGTCATATGTGAAAATGTATACTTGTGTGTTTTTAATTAAAGTGTCAATAATTGGCTATGCTAAGTCATACTGTAAGGATGCAGCATGCATATCTGAATAAATTTCAGTGCAATCAAGCACTCATCTGCAATACAGTACACACATGCATCCATGCATTTTTGTCTACACAGTTTAAGTCCTAACAATTTAAATCAGGAATCTCAGCTTCAAACATTGATGCCTTAATGTACAATCAAAATGTGGTATTTCATGCTCAAATTGCTTCATATAAGCATATATTAAAATGACAAATTTCCATCCTAGGTTCCAGATATGGGCCACGTCTATTTTATTATGGAATAAACAAAGAAAGAAATATTTATGGATTATGTTTCATTCAACTACTGCACTTCTGTCATGGAACTTTACTAATTAAATTCTGATCCCACAGTAAGCCAACAAGTCAGTTTCCCTGAAAAATTATTACTGAGTTACTTTACACTGAATTTCTTCCAAATTAGCGTTCAGTGCTGGATTTGTTAAATGAAACATCTGTCCTGGATTATAAAGTCAGAAAGGTTCATCCACCCAGAGCTAGACTCCAAATTGCAATCTCCCCTCCTACACACACACAGAGGCACCCACACCCCATGCAAAGTCAAAGAGGGAAGTTGCACTGTAGCTGGTGACAAGACCAACTTGTGACATCCCCTACTAGACTCAGACCCAAAGACTACTTTGGGGTGTCTACTAGAGAAGTGAATTTGAGGTGCTGATAAGCAAAGTGACAGAACAAGAGTGTTCAAGGGTTTACAATGGTGAATAAAGGGTGGAGCTGGATGTAGTACACAGACAGGGCTTCTGAGCTCTTACCCTATCTCTGGACCTGCTCGCTGTTACCAGTTACCAACACTCAGTTTCGAAACTCAAATTTCTAGGCATCAGAAATGGCAGAAATAGGGTTTTCATTAGTACCTTCGCACCTGCTGAAAAGTTACTTACCTCCTGGCTTTGTGCAGGCTCCAAGTAAATTTACAACATTGAGATGATGGCCAATATGAATGAGGATCTTCAGCTCTGACATCAGTGCTCTGTGCTCACTGTGGGTCGCACCCTCTGCAGAGGTAAAATGACACAGGTCAGGAGCATCACAGATAGGAAAAAGTTTTCCCCTCCTCTACCTTCTCTTCCATTATTTTTTTAGCCCACCTAGTGAGAAGTCTTTATCATTGTTAGCCTGCATCAGCTATGCTGCAAGACACCAATGAAAGCCAGCCACATGTACTACAAGGATGGTTCTGCTCTGTTTTTAAAAAAAGTTTACCCAGGGCAGCACATCAGAACAGGGACACAAGCCATCTTTTTTCATACAGACCTTTTGATCAGCTTTTACACTGCCATTTGACCCTCCAAGCCAGCCCATGCAGACAAGAATAAGTATTGTTCTGTAGCTGCTGCTGGGGTCCACACTAGGGTCCAATGGGTTCACAGACTTGGGGAGGTAGGGTCAGGGTCAAATGTGACTGACCTTGTAGCTTCACCAAAAGGAGGAGATGCGACTCTTGTCTCCATCCCCCAGGGACAGAAGGGTAGGAGGAAAGAGCTGAAGCAGTGGGGAGTGAGGGGTGGAAGAGGGAGCTCTCCACAGGCTGCCTGAGCACCGGCAAGGTGGACAGACAAGGTTTTTTAAATTTTTATTGTCATTACTGCACACCCATCCCATTGCTATGAGTCTGCAATGAGTCCTGGAAGTATACAACAACTAGTGTTATAAACAGTGCCTGTGCTGTGTGACTGCTCACACCGTACTGCCAGAAACCCCCTGGCTTTGCCACCTGCCTCCAGCACAGCATCAATGGGATACAGCCCCTGGCCACAGGGAGCCCTACTCTGTTGTCCCACCCAAGTCTGATTTGTAGGTCTCTGGGAACCACAGCTTTGAATTCTCCTTGGCAAATGTGAGGCAGTATAATGTGATTTAAAGAGAGGAGAAAGCTGCTCATAACTACTACTTATTTTGGAGCTTGTCTAAGACTCATTGTTTGAGCCCTGCAGAAAGCCACCTTACCAGGTTGCATCCAGCAAATATGGACATGTGAAAATTGCTTGCAAGTGCAAGTTTATCTTCTGAAGTCTACAAAGCAACAGCTACAAAACTACAGTGACATTACTGCAATTATTGATAAGGTTAAGGTATACTTTACACCAACTATTAAGCTAAATTCTTATGTCTTGGTGGTATAAACGTTTTGATTATTTTTTGCTCATCTTTCTATCTACTGGTTGTGGGACTGGCAATATCCATATATTGAGCATTCAAGGTGAAGTTTTAACCATCTTTCTTTACCTTTAAGCATCTTGACTGCCACAGTTCTGCAGGTAGCAGTTTTGTCAATCCCAAAGGCATCAGCTTCTATGACCTGGCCAAAAGCTCCACGCCCAAGAGGTTTACCTTGAATTGAGAAGATGAACAGATTCAGATTTATTTGCCAGACACAGTGGCCAAAAAATGCAGAATAAACAGCACTGTAAACTGAATTTATACAGCAGAAATTAACAGAGAGATCATAATGGGGAAAGGCTGCATTACATCCTATGGGACCCCAAAGCCTGTCTAAGAGGTCCTGCATCAGAGCAGCACCATGGTGCAAACACCTCCTGGTGCAGAGCAGGCTTCATAATAACTAAACGGCTCATGCAAGGAAGACGCACCTAGCTTCAGCCGGTCTCTGGGAAACTCCCACTTGCTGGCATCATACGGGAGACGTTCGCAGTGCTCGTCTATGGGGACTTCATCAGGATCCATGATGATTGACAAGTAGCCGGTCTTCATGTCCCCTCCATTGGCCTGGAAAATGGCATTAGTTGTAGTTGCACAGTTTTCTTGCTGGAGATGTGCAAAGTGCCACTTTCTCATTCTACTGTTTCCCAGAAATCCCTGGCTACCATTCCCCTATGCGATGTCATTGTGTGATCATTGTTAATTACTTGCACTTTTTTTTTTTTAATAAACAAAAACAGTGAAAACATTTTTTTTTTCTCTTGTGGAGGCCTGTTCAATTAAAAACAAATTTCTGTGCCCACAGTTCCAGGCAAGAATGTTATGGCATGCAGAGAAAAAATGTGTCTGTTGATTTAAGAACAATGGAAAGAAACAACACAAAAGGACTCAAGTCAGCTTTCATTTGTCATGCAAGACCAGTGCTGATAGGACAGTACGAGAATTTTTTCATTACCCGCTTAACGGTCCGGAGGATGATTACAAGAAGCAACCAGAAGAACATGGCAATCACTGCAGTGCCAACAAGGATAATGAGCTCCAGATTTGTTTTCTCTTCAGCGCCTGGGAAGAAATAAATGAATATCTGAGTGATAGTTGGAAGCTATTGGTTTTGTTCATTCATTATATCACAGAATAGAGGTCCTTGTTCTGAAGGTTTGTTTTAGAAGTGCAACATGGGGCAAGGAAACAAAAGCAAAACAAAACAAAAAACTTGTTTTTTATGTTGGAATATGCTTACTTCTGTGTGGTTTTACATGCCACACAATTTCTTAGCACCAGTTTTGTTCCATGGACAGTATCTGGACCTTTGGCAGCCAATAAAAAGTAAAACCTCTCATTTTAAAAATAAATCATTGTTTCAGAATACCAGAAAAAGAAAGATTCTTTCTCCAGAACTAGAAAAAAGATACAACATGTGGGAAATAAAGTGCTGAGAATGAGCCAGAGAACAGCCTCTTTCTTGTCTGTTTACATGCTTCAGCTGAGGCATGAAAAAACATAGTTTTACAACAACACGTGAAAATAAGGACTTATAATAATGTGCAGGAGCAGCTCTCTTCCTCAACTCCCATTCCCCGCATCATACTCCTGTATTTTCACTCATTGCACCATACAGATTTTCCTGCACACCCCATTGCATGACCCCAATGAGCTGCACTGTATACTTCTTGAAGAGAAACAGGATGTCATACACAGATTTCCAACTTTACAGACCGGTAGATCATTCCTAATCAAATTTACCACCTCAACTGAAAGCTAGATTAATGTCATCTGCAGATAAGTTCCATTCCACATAAACACTGTTGCCCAACATCTTAATATCTTAACAGGAGCTATGAGAATATCAGGATACTGCTTTAATTACCCTAACGTAATAGAACAATCACCCTGACTTATAGGACAGAGATCTGTAAACGACTCAGTGACTAGTTTTTGTAAACACACTTGAATAAAGGAAAAGGAACTTTTAGTCCAGGGTTTCTAATTGGAAAGTCCTAATTCTTGGTGGCAAGTTCATCACTGTTCCAGTTACTCAGACTCAGATTATCTTCTTGTTAGGGTTTTTCATTGGCTATTGAGAACTGCGTTTCGGTGTGCCACAGTCGGACTGGAACAAATGAGGATGAGTCTCACAAACAGTTTGAGAGCTTGGAGGATGAAGCCTGGAGTTCCCTTACCCCAAACTACTACATATTCCTATTAATGAAATGTAATGTCACTCACAACAGAGTGCACAAAGTCTTCACTCTGTTCTTCTTATTTTGGTGATCACAACAACTGCATGCACAACCTGGAAATAAGCTGACACTAACCTTCCACTGCAAAAAATGCCACTGCTTTTGTGCATCCAAGAACATTGCAGGCAAGACAAGTGTATAGCCCTCCATCTTCTTTCCTCACTCTACGTATAGTTAGTGTTTTGTTTCCATCTTTCAAAACGATACCTAGGAGAAAAAAAAATCATTTTTCTTAGTTCTGTTATTTTTATGCCAGTTCATATGAAAAAATCAAAATGAAACTTTTTGAGATGGAAATCAAAAGTGAGCACTATGAAAGGAATTCCTTAAGTGGTAGAAAATTCATAATACAATATCAATCCCTCACCTGAATCTTCAACAAGCGTTTCATTATTTTTAAACCACATGATGTTTGGAGGAGGAATGCCATTTGCTGTGCAAGACACTTCTATGGTTTCACCAATGTTTGTTGTTTGATTTTCCAGATTTCCTGCAAGTGTGGGTGCCATGGGCTCTGTTGGTATGAAAACAAGGTAAAATAATTGATGAGTTAAGAAAGTATCTATTTTTGCAGTAATAGCGCTTCAAGAGGCACTACTCATTTGGCCTGGTAATGAAGTCTTAAATTCTTTTATAATACCAATAACTGCAGTGTTCATGTTAAGATCATGGTTAATCTTCCACACGACATAAGAAAAATCACAATAGCCAATAAAATCTTAACAGCACTGATGTAATCTGTTTTAAACTATTTGACTTGTAACTGCTCAGGCTGCTGAGGGAAGAGGGAATAGGTGAGAAATTGCTTCCCTCCCACTTCTATTTACAGGCTCATTATGAGAAGTCTGACAGCAGCTGTCCATCAGACATTCATTCAGGACAACCCATGAAGATGCGCAGGTATTTTAATGAATCAGCACGACAGCTGCCTAACAAGCCCAGACATCTAGGCTCTCAAACAAAGTTGTCATTATTTGTGTGAAAAGCTAATTGATTACCAGCTTGTATTGCTTGCACTTGAATTACTTCCAACCCATGATTCAACAGCACAATGGAGTAGCACTAATGCTGCAAACATACACATGCATTTACAACTTCAGGGAAAAAAAAGTGTCATGAAACGTAAAATTGAGAAGATAAGCTAAATACATGCTATTATGTATGCAAAAGACAAACTCATCTCTAAGCACAGTACAGCAGCATGATCAATGCTTCCTCACTGGTGCCGATGGGATAGTAAGTCCCTGATGTCTTGCCATACCCAGACCTGCATTCAGCAAACATTATCATGCTCAACTAACATCCCCTTTGCTTATAAGTGGTCTAAACCTATTTAACTAAGCACACCATCAGACAGCACATACAAGGAAGGAAGATGCTAAAATCTGACACTACTGTAGCTGTTTGCTTACATAGCTGCACAACTCAGGTCACGGTAAGAGATCCATACCTTGAACAGTGAGGTGCTTCACCAGGCAGTGCTGTGTTTTGGCCTTTTTGTCCTGAGCGATGCACACATAGTCCCCTCCATCCTGGAGGGAGATGTTACGGAGGATGAGCTCTAAGGTGACATTTTCCCCATTGGTGTTTGAAACGGTCGCATTCAGCTTCTGAAGGGCATCGAGGTTCTTGCAGACAGGCATGGGCAGCCCACCAAAGGGCGTCTGTGAAGCATGAGCACTGAGTTTGTACCATGATAGCTTCTCAAAGGTGAATTTATCTGCTGTACACTGTAAAGACATGTTATCCTTCTCTGTCAGTTGACCCCGAGGCTGGAGATTAATTTCAAGACCCCCTGCAAGTTTAAAAACAAAATAAATTCCTATTAGGTTGTACATTTTGTTGCCAACATTAACATTAAGACGCCATTTCACAAACATAGCCTTTTCCTCATCTTGTCTAGTTTTAAATGAGGAAACAAAACACTGGCAAATCAATTAATCACTTATGCAAAGAGTACAATCTCATTCAAAGTAGTACATTTATATGGATCAAAGTTAGGCCTGTTTAATGAATATAGTTCTTCCTACAGAAATTTCTGGCAACCAGTGATGATTCTTAATATTACTATATGGTTTCTTTTTTTGCTGTGGATTAAAATATTAATTCAAGTGAATACAGGGACTGACTTTCAAGACAGAAGCTCTCTGCCATCAGTTATGAAAATACTAGTCTTAGCTTTCACACTGCATCTACTATCATTTTGTGAAACTACCATAATTTCTCTCTAGCTCCTTTAAATGATTGCAAAAGCCCGACAGCAATCACTCTCATGATACTAGTGCCCATTTTGCACCAGTTTCATGGGACTGCCACTCCACTGATGCCAGCAGAACTGGTCCCTTGGCTGAAGTTAGTTGGTGACCTTAAAGACTGCATTAGGAAAACCTTCAGTAAGCCTAAAGGATTAAAGGATTTTGTAGAGGACAGGAATCAGACAATAGCATCGAAGCACCTCTAAACAGTGAAGCAGACAAAATAATGTTAATTTAGCATGACTTCTCAAAAAGGTATACTTACTGGTCACATGAAAGGAGATAACTCTCTCGCTTGACCCAGCTCTGTTTGTAGCCATGCATCTATACAAAGCAGATACATTTGCTGCTTGAATCACAAGGGTGCTCACAGTCTGCAAAAGAACAATCAAATAGTTACATATCACATCAGTGCTGAAGCACATATGCGAGCCTGACCACCACAGCAGGTCAGCAAAGTACTCTGCAAGTATCTGCACAACCAAAAGTCTCTCCACAGCACAAATCCAAAGCACAGTCCTTTCATGACATTTTTTCTCTTAGGTGTGTAACAATAACACAAAATAAAACAACAAAAAGCAGGCTCTGGTGTATGTGTCATTAAATACTATACCTACAACTTTTTCTGCTCTTCAATTTCCCCAGCTTCTCCTTACTAACCTCAACTAACTTCAAGCCCCTAAGACATAAGCAGTGAAATGTAAGCAAGTTAAGTTCCTCACTGAAACATTACTTTGGGTAGATGTCTACGGGGCTATGTGTCCACCTCTGCCTATTAGCTTCTGCAGGAGTTTACAAGATTGAGTGAGAGCAGATCCCCAGGCTTCTTAGGCAAATATTCTTGACTCTCTTGATATACTACTGCATGTAGACTGCTGAACAGGACTAAACATTCCCAACCAATAGAAAAGAAAATGTGCTCACCTTTGTTTTCCCAGCAATAGTAACAACTTGATGTTTGATCTCAACCTGATTCCCTCCCTTTCTCTCCGAGATCACTTTCCACTTTCTGCATGCATATGGATTGGCTCCGGAGCGAACTTTTCTGAGAGATAAGAAGAGGCATATCAGCCCATATTATCACCTTTTGGAGAATATTAGCCCTTCAAGAGAGCTGTTTAGTGTTCTCTTTCTAATATGCAGATATTGATCTACAAATCAGATGGATCATTGGCCACAGCCTACGTCTGGGAGGGAAAAGTATTGTTTTTGAAACATTTTTATTAAATTGCACCCTATAACCTTCTGAGACCTTTATGCTCTGTAAAATAAGAAACCCTCAAGCTGAAAGGTGAATTTCCTAATTAATCTGCCTGTGTCAGCTCAATCAGGATGCTTGGAGGGAAGCAGCTATTCTGGGAACAAACCTCCATTCAAAAATGAATGATTCAAGTTAATTTAGTTCAAAGGAAGACAGAGAGACATAGAAATCACTGAACTCCCTACAAGAATTTCTTGAGGACAGTAGCCATTGTGTAGGAAACAACCAGGCACCAAAGGAAGAAACTAGTGGAAATCATTTCGAAAACAACAACAGGAAAGAAGAATGCTTTTTTTTTTTCTTGCCTGTTTTTTTTAAAAAGGAAATCTGGGCTTATGGCAGGCCCAGATAAGGGAAGCTGCGTGAATCTCAGTCAGGCACTCTCTCTATCATTCCCCAACATCAATCAGAGCGCTTCCTCTGAGAGACACTTTCACACAGATAAAGAGCACCGTCACACTCAGCACTTGAGCATAAGGAAGAAAAAAAAAAAAAAAAAAAAAAAAGAACAACAAAACACAAAGATCTGCAATTAGCATAAACAGAAAATTTCCTGTGTTTGGGATTGAGTTTAAGGCCTGCAGCCCAATGGGGGATTTGGCAGGGGGGCACACAGATAGCTGTGCTCAAAACCCAGCATGAGCCAAGGTGCCCTTCAATAAGGCTTGAAGGCAACAAGAAAAGGCTGCCAGCTCCTCGCCGTGGGTGGCCCTTGTCTCTCTGACTACTTCATCAGAGTCTGGTTGCCTATCAAGTGCAACAATCTTCTTCATTGGTCACGGGGCTAATTTTGGTCATGCTCTACTGCGTGATGTCACTTGGAGCCTAGAGTCACCATCAGCAAAAGCTTTGCCTTGACTCAAAAGGGAGCAAAATCAAATCCTGGGGCTGAACCCTTTAGCGCCCTCCGCTCTCCACCCAGCCATACATCATCATGGTGACCTCCCAGCCCTGCCATTGCCACTCACTGGGGGCTAAAAGTGCACTCCTCCTCAAGCTGCCAGTACCACAGGACAGCGGTGGGCGGTGGGACGGCATAGACGGTGCAGGTGAGCATCTGCGTTGAGCCATACTTGTAGGAGTCGACGGGGGCCATCAGTGCGTTCTCGCCGATCTGGGGGGGCACTGGAAGAGAGAACAGGCTGTACACCCCCTGAGGCTCCCCAACAGCATAGTGTACATGTGCCCTGTGTCGCTTCAACCCTGAAGAAGCTGGGGACATTTGTGTACAATGTGTACCTCGGAGGACAAGTACATATTGGGAAGAGGTGAACCTGCCCAATGCCTTCAGGATCAGGACCTCAAGATGCAATGCTTAATATCTTCAGCAAAATCTCCCTTCATTACCCCCAAGTTTAAAAAGTAGCTCTTGAGGTCCCGTCGCCATCCCCAGCAATTTAATGTATGTTATGCCTCAGCGTTTACCCTCACTGCCCTTTCCAAGACCTACTGTTTTCAAAGCACAGCAGATAGGCTGCTTCCTGGGAAGCTGGGAGGAAGAGGAGGAGGAGGAGGGCTGTGTGGGGCAGGACAGAAGATGCGGGACAGCCGGCACAGGGCAGGAAGGATGGGCGAGGCAGACCAGGGCCAGGATGGAGCAGGGTGGGGGAGGACTCCAGAAGCACGGCCGGCACTGGAGAGCAAGGAGGGCAGGAAAGGAACAGGACACAGAAGCAAAGAAATAACATACAGAAAACAAAACAAAAAAAAAAAACAAAAACACACACCAAGCACCATCACAACAACAACAGGGGCCTGCAGCCTCTCCAGCAGCACATCCTGGAGCAAGGAGCCAAGAGAGGCGGGCCAACTCTACATCCCCAGGGCTGGGGTTTAAGTGCTCTCCTCCAAGCCCCCAGGCCATTCATATCTTCTAGCTCTGACGTGAAATCAAATCCTAAGAATGGCAACACACGGCATCTACACGTGGAGGAGAGTTACCCTTGCACGTCACTTACCATTCACAAGAAGGGTGAACATATGTCTCTTCTGCATTTTGTTAGTAGGGTTTGTAAGGACAACAGTATAATTCCCAGCATCCTTCTCAGTTGCTTCTGTGATTACTAATGTGTAGCCAAGCTTAACCGTATGATTTGCATTGATGGCTTTTCCATTTTTGTACCTACAGAAAAAAAAAAAACAAACACAAAACAATGCTCTGAATACTTTAGTGATATACCTCGACTAAGAATAGTTCAGTTTTTCAAACACATCGTGTCCTGATTCTTACCATTTTGCCTCTGGTGGAGGATATCCTTTAAACTTCACAGGAATTTTGACTGTATCGCCCAACCTCGTCTCAACCACATTCTCCATTTTCTCCAGATGAATAAAAGGACTTTCTGTAAAAAATAAATGCAATGGTCTTTCTATGGGGACAAAAGCATAAATGATCTCCATTTGGCTTAGCATCTAACTGCAGATGACCAACAGAGGCTAGTGACAGGATAGCACTGGTAAAGCACAGTCAGCTCCAACCTAGGCTCTGGAGAGCCGGACCCACCATGAAAACCCAGTCCTTTCCCTTGCACAGAAAAGCCAAGCAGTTCCCTGCCAGGGAGCTTGGGAAAGCAGAGAAAAGACTCAGCTCTCAAGGCAGCACACCGACAGTCAGACCTGGTGCTCTACTGAGCCACGATGACTTTGTGGCCAAAGAAGGAATTCCGAGGACTGCTCAGCTGCAGAGCATCCCCTTTTCGTCCTTTCCAATACTTCTATTTATATGTATCATAAAACTGGCTTGACTGACTCATTCCAGGAAAAAAAAAAAAAAAGTATTCAAAACTACAATATCATAGTTATGTATTTGACATGAGGCTGAATATACGTACTCGAACCTCACCAGTGACAGCACACTTAGAAATGATTTACCCTACTTGCTTTAAATTTGCATGCAGGTTAAGACAGCAACTAGACTTTTGGCTAAGATTTAGGATGGTATTGACATGATATCTCGTACTCTCATTATAGGAAATGATCTAGTTTTGGATCCTGAAGAGAAATAGGAAGAAGCCAGGAAAAAAAGAAGAGTGTATCTTGAATCACTGTTCTACATAATAATTTTGAATGTTAAAATATGCACACAAATATGTATGGGTATCTATCTATATAGAGAGATATACATATAAAATTTTCTGGCCTCTGAAATTAGACACAGGAAAACACCATCCTTCAAAATATAAAACCCTTTGTCTGACTCAGTGTTAAAAAACAGGCCATTCTCATGCTGACTATTTTTTTCTAGAAGTAAGCCAGTGGAGCCACTGGGGCTGTGCCCAAGACAGGCTTGAGAAAAGGCTCTAGGATGTGGCCTCGTACTTATCTCTGCAGTTAGTCAAAGTTGTTTCCTTTGCATCATTTCCGTATGACCAGAACTTGATTTAACTCAACTACTCATAATGTAAAAGCCAAAAGTTTTATTTGCCTAGCTTCATTCATGCTGACCCAGACCCTTGCCCCACAGGGCCACCAGGACCTCACTTATGTTCACCTGGTGGGAGAACAACCCTTATGCAATATCATCTATGCTAATTCAGCCTTCCTAGAGATCATCACAGAAGAGGACAGGAGGTTTACTTCACTTAATTTTGCCGCCCATTTTCCCATAGGATTTTACATCTTTCAGTAACTTTTCTTCAAAAAGTTACCATTAGATAAGCTTGAGGTATAAAAATAATCCTACTCAAGAACAGACTAGTGGGTGCAAGAGAAGTACTGTAGCCACAGTTTGGTTCATTTCTGTCATTTGATTCATCACCGAAATGCCTCCTGCATCCCAGTTATCCATCCAAAAGCTGCGACAAACAACAGAACTGAAGTGGAAGGTGCCATACCATGGATAATGAAGTAGCTGCTGTTCTTCATGTTCATACGGCCACTAGATGCTGCACAGGTATATCGACCTTTGTCACTTAAGTTCACGCTGTCGATGGTCAGAGTGCTTACAAACTTCTTTACTTCTCCTGCTGTGGTTTTTAAATCTCTTATGGTTGCACGCTTTTCCTGTAATAGAAAAGAGACAGGTGATTGGGAGTTTTATTGTTATTCTTCCTGCCATCTTTTGAACACCTGCATATAGCAGCAATTTTCTGAGTGTATTATCACCTGCCTTGTCAGCATTACGAAGTGGGAAGTGACACTGTAACTAAACCAAATTGTGCTGTGATGGCTTCTTTCAGTTACTATGGTTTTACCTTGATAGAAGGGTAGTCCCATTTAAAGTCAATCCCCACATTCAGCTCCGTCCTTACGGTACAGTTGAGAACCAGTTTTTCTCCTACTGCGAGCTCCACCTGGTAGTGTGGGTTCATCGTCAGGTCATAAATCCGGTATCCTGGAGGAAGAAAAAGGCACAAACAAAATATTGAGGGATACAGCACCCAGCACTGACTTTACTAAATGAATTCACTGAAACTTCCACTAAAACCACAGCTATGAAGAGGCACCGTGACACCCTAGCACAGCATGATGATTGGCGTGTGAAGGAGCCTGGAAGGAAGGGCAAGCCTCTCCCAAACATTTCCCACATGTGACGTGAGAGCCACATCAGACAGTGTCACGACAGGACGTACACAGGAGAAATGCAACCAGCAGCTGCCACCTCCTAACAACATGGGGACAAACTGTGGCGATCTTGGAGGTCTCTTCGAACCTAGATGAAACTTCACTCCCCATCATGGCACCACAGCTCAGGAGCTGGCATTTCTGGGTTTTGATAAACCATTGACGAAATATAACAGTAAAGCACAAATTCCCTTCAGGGTGAGGACACATGTCTGAAGGCAGACAAGACAACCTAATTCCTAGTGTGACCCTCAGATCCCCTGTTCCCTTGGTACACTCTCACAGCAATTCCTTTCCATCTGCTGCTGATGGATGCCTGCCTCTAGCTCCCTTCAATAATTACTTGGATCCTGAACAAGCAAATAAAGTAGGGAAGGGAGTGATTTTAGAAAAAAAGGCTTGCATTGTTGGGGAAAAAAATCCCTGTCAACTTATGTTAAACTAAAAATAGAAGCACTTGTCCCAGTGATGAACTAGAAAGAACACAATACATTGCATTTAACAGAAAAGTAATACATATCACAACATACATCTTGCATTAGCTACATTGTCAGTATTAAATAACCTACAGTCCAACCAAATGTAATTGGTTCAGCATGCTGTAAAAAGCAAAAGAAGGTTGTCTACAGAGAAAAAAACATTGGCTTACCTACAACCGCAACTATGTATATCACAGACTGGTAGCTTTCATTGTCTATTTTGGCTTCACAGAAGACCATGCCTGCATAGTTGATTAGATGACTGGGTATAGTGAAGCCTTTTTTATTATCCCATGAAATCGATTTACCATCAGGAACAAATATCTTTTCTGGATATTTCTGTTTGAAATAGTGATAAAATACACAGTCAGATCACAGTCACATTTCAGAATCAAACAACCCTGAATTTTCAAACGCAACATTTCCCATAACAGCAGGATCCCTGTTTTAACATCTTAGCTCAGGCAATCCTCCTTTTGTAGGCAATCACTCCACTCTCAGAGCACAGGATCATGGATGAGTAAGGTTACAGCACTCACCTCCTAACCACAGGCTGCAAAGCTCCCAAGGAGGGAAAGCAGTTTTCAAGAAACTTGTTTATACTTCAAGCAACGTATTTATGTCACAGTGATCTCAACTAACTCTTAAAATAATAATAATGGGCTTTTTCCTTACCGCATGTAGAGAGACATTGAGATTTGAGATGGTTCCAAGACATGGTATGACCACGGTTTTATTCTTAGTGATGTATACAATGCCAAGCTGATCACTAACTGAAGTCACAAATGGAGATCGGTAATCTAGAAGAACATTCAATTGGTAAATGAGTATTATTTGTCTTGTGGTCATGAAGGAAACTTCCTCCAATTTTTTTTCCTTTCCCTATTTATTTCATCTCAAATCAGTTTTATTCTTTTTTATTTGGTAAAACACTGAAATGATGAGACTAAAAAGGGAGGATGTATTTTGACAGCCCCACAGATTTACAATACCATTATTTTCAAAACATTTATCAGCAGCAATACACACTTTGGAGAATAGCTTCCTGCCACTGCAGTCTTTGTGCCGACACAAATCTGATTTACCCTACTGTGACTTTTCTTGCATAAGTATTACAGGAAATACCAGTTAAAAGCAGTGACATGCTACACTGGCTCCCCCAATGGCAGCATCCTTTTCAAAGTCAGTCAAAAAAAATGTAAGTTCGCAAGCTTAGAGAACAAGCTAACCCATGCATATAATTGCATCCTATTTTTAAAAATGGTAAGTTACAAGAAAAATGAGACAGGGTGGACCAGACAACAGGAATCAGGTAGATGCCTCAGTGTCTGAATGTGCCTTCTTAAAAAGAAGGTTTCACAGTGTCTTGTACACACAACAGCATTCCCATCAGCCCAAGTGTAAAAACTTAGCTTTTGAAACTTAGATAGATCTTACCGCTACAGTCTGTGCATGCATAGGAGGTTATATGTGTTTGCTTGTTTGTTTTCTTTAACAGTATCAGGTAGTGCAAGCTGTAGAAGGGATCTGTTTTGCTAAAAATACATTTTACATAATCCCTCTCATATGAAACTCCTGCTGAAGTCAGTGATAACTCAGCTTCAAGAGGACAGAGCGCGGTAGAGATGCATTTGTTAAACTCTGGACGGAGGAGAATGCAGACCAAGCACTGCATATGGGGAGGTCAATTTAAAATTACAGGTAAACAGAAATTCCTGTTGATAACTAGCATGCTGGCATGTAATTACTCAACACAAAAATAAGGAAAGCAACAGTTTAATAGGACTGGAAATTCAAGGACTAGGAAATGATAATGTCAAAAGTGTTTTGAGATATTCAATACCCCTTTTTTCTTGTGAGGCTAGGGGAAGAGCCACATGAGAACTGCGTAAGCACTTACCTTGAACATAGACGTAAATGGTTGTGGCTGCCTGGTTGTCCCTGTAAAGGCACCTGTAGTCCCCCGTGTCATTGCCAATGACTCTGAGGAGAGTAAGAGTCTTGCAGTAGGGGCCGTCACTGCAGTCTGTCACGGAGATGCGCTTCTCAGCACTGCTCTGGTTGTTTGGCCAGGACCAGTACAGAGCTCTCTGGCCACTGGAAAATCAAACATTAGGGGAGCGTGAGCATATCACAAGCATCAGTACTGATGCCAAGCTGTGAACCCCAGCCCTGCTATCTCCTAAGGTCTCTGGAGAAGAACTGCCTTCATCCCATCCCATGGAGCATCAGACCATGCAGGATAAATTCACATCAGCAGACCTACTGTAAATATCTGTGAGGAAGCTACCTGAGAACAAAGTTATGATGAATCTAAGTCACACAGCACCCAGCTCCCTCCCGTGTCATACTAAGCCTACTCTGAAGCATTTTATATGCCATACTCCAAGAATCTGCCAGGGAAAAGCTATGTGAGGGGCAACAAGGAAGGACGGTGGAACAGGAGCAATGATGGGGCAGAGACAGAATCACCTCCAATTCTGTACAGAAACCCACTACATAAGTCACCCTACCAAAATTAGACTGGACAGATTGGCCCTTACCTGCAAGTAATGTTTAGAGTATCATTTGCTGTTATGGTGAGGACATCTTTTTGGATGCTGAGACTTGGCTGATCCAGAGAAATAAACAAACCTATGAAAACAGGTATAAACAAACTTCAGATCAATGCAATGACAAAAGCAAATGCTACTCAACAAGTAAAGCATCATATACGAGTTTTTAGGCAGTATGCTTTAAGCAGACACTTTCCCATCACCTATTTAACAGGGAAGGGTAAATAATGACTTTTCACACATCCCAGAAAGTTCAAAAACTCTGTCATAACAGGAAGCCCAGGCAGATGGTCAGGAGCTAGCTGCAGAGCACGACAATTCAGCCGGCCAGGGTGGAGTTCCTGTTTTCTTGCGTTGCCAACTTCAAGGTCTAACAAGAGGATGTGGGACATTGAAATAAAGTGAACCTTCATCTGATGATCTCACTCCCTGGGGAAAGGGATTACCAGCTTTTCTTATAATAAATCGAGCACGCTTACACTCTTTGAGGCCACCAATCAATGAATTCCGCGAAGAAACCCTTTTTTTAATGCATTTTACTAGGAACTGAAGCTCCCACGCACCCTGGGGCGCTTTCCTTCACCCCGTTCCCGCTGCCCCCCGTTGCCTCCGAAGCAAAACCCCCTGGTCCGGAGGCGCTGCCCCCGCCGGGCTGCCCCCACTCCGCCACCCCGAGCCCGAGCATCACCTGCGGGCAGCACGGGGAGGGACCCCCAGTCCTCGGCCGGCCTCGATGGGTGGCGAGGAGGCAATGCCGAGCCGGCAGCCTCCCCCCTCGCCCCGCACATCCCCGCACATCCCCGCGCCCCACTCGCCGGCATCCCCGGCAGGTTGCGGGGCTGAGGACGGCTCCTCCCCGGGACCCCCTGTCTCCGATGGCTTACCGGGAGCCGTGCACAGCAGCACCGCCAGCAGCACCGCCAGCACCAGCTCCATCCCGGCCGAGCCGAGCCGTGCCGAGCCGAGCAGAGCCGTGCCGAGCCGAGCTGCACCGAGCTGCACCGCACCGGGATGCGGGACACCGCCGCGCCGCGCCGCCCCTCTTGCCCCCGGGGGCGGGCTCAGCCCGCACGCCCCGCCCACTCTCGATAAACCACGCCCACCCAAAATTAAGCCCCGCCTACCCACCAGCAAAGCCCCGACCCCCTCCGTGCCCCCAGCTGAGGATGGGGTTTCTGCAAGCAGAGCCCCACCGTGCACAAGCTAGGAATGAGTGGGGGTTCTTTGGCAACGAAATCCCCGATGCTTGCAGAAGCCAAATTTCTCTTGTTTTTTTCCCAAAGATCCCAGAAAAGATGAAGGAGGCTCAGGAGGTTCAAGAAGTAGCAAGTCAGCATCATGCAAGTTAAATATATTGGGCACCGTGCAAACAAAATATATTCCTGCTATTGCTATGAGCTCTTACACCAGAAAATGGGTAGCCCTGCATCACATTGTAAGTCAGGTCAGTGATGTTTCAAAATGAGTTGGGGCACTCTGAGCTGAACCTTGCTGAGACTGGACTGTCCATCTGGTTTATGTGTATGTGGGTCATGAGAATTCATAGTACCTAAAGGGACACAAAGAGGTGATGAAAAATTGACTTTCCAGAAGGACTGCACAGCCCAGAGAGGGAACGACCCTCAAACACACAGCCCCCAGCAGGTCAGTGCACACACCTAACTGAATGGCCAACATCAGCAGCTTGTGAGTTGGGAATGTGGGGAAGTGCCCAGCTCAAAAGCACACAGAGATTTTGCCTCCCTGAGTGATCCCATTGAAATCCCATGTCTTTACACTGTGCTTCCTCAACAGGATACAATCCTTTAGTACTTTGCTGCCAGTGTAATCTCGTTAACTAGAATAATGCTACAGGCACTGGGGCTTGACTGTGTGAATTGGTGTCCCTGTAGTACCCGGGATGCTTGTGACACCAATGAGCAAAGGAGAGGATAAGTTCTTTACTGGATACTTGAACGAGGCACTGAGCCTGTAAATATCTAAGAAAAAGAATAACTTTGCTCTGGGGAGTAATTTTACAGGTGTAGGACTTTCCATCTGAACCAAACCACTTGTACACTTGGTGTTGGTGGGGTTAGTCCCCTAGTAAGGTCAAATAAAAGCTATAGCCAAGAATCACTGCAGATGGGAGGTGTGAGAGCTCAGAAGATGCAGGATGACTTTACTGATGCAGAGCATACGGTATGATGTGCACTTTGCTACACTGAGTCTTAAATTTTGAGCTTTGACGTGGCTTCCTCAGGTGGGTTGTCACTGGAAGATGGCATGGGAAACAACTGAGAGAAAAATTGACCTGAGCACAGAAGACATTCACCTAAATTTCAAATGAAAACCTCATCTAAAGACATTGCTACATGGTGACTATAGGGTATTAGACAGCATGTCTGTGAGGCTGAGGGGCAAAGGGGCACAGGTTGCAAAGCCATAATGCCAGTGATTTGAGTGATGGCAGCTTTCTTATCCACCCTTTAAGCTATGAGATCCATACAGCCTCTGTGCCTTCCTTCAGATTTGCAGAGTATCCCACGTAGCCCAGCTTTCACCAGAGACTGTCAGTGATGGACCATGGGGAGCTAGTGAGAAAAGCCAAATATATCCACATTATTGCGTGGACCAGATGTGCAGATTTGCAGCAGAGCTGGCATCCAACAGATGGGGAGCAATCAGACCCCATGCCTGACTCCTGCATGTCTTGTCAGATCAACACCCTGCTCCCACCACGTCTCTCAAAGCCCCTCCACTCCTGAAACCTTTCTGTGTGTCTCAAGGCAGAGGTGTGCAAAAAAACAGTGTGTTTTCATCCCCTGGGTTATGTTCCTCCTTCCCTGCAGCATTTTTCTACCTTAGCTCCCATGCGGGGAAATGACCGGTGCAACAGGAGGGGGCACAATGTCTCTCGCCTTGGGCAAAACTTTTGTTTATGCATCCGCTGCTCTGGTCTCCGCAAGCTCACCGAAAACAAGACACAAAGAAATGCAGCAGAGGAACAGGACAGCCCCCTTCCTTCTCATGCCCAACCTGTCACAACTCCCCCAGGCTCGCCGGCTCCATCAGCACCTCCCGGGCAGCCTAGCAGAGGAGCCCAGCCAGGACAACCATGGCCGCCTTTTGTTTGCTTAATTATTCAAATAACAACCCAGGGGGAGATAAGGGCCAGTGCTGGGAACACCAGCTACGTGCTCCCTTGCTCATGGGGCTGAATGAGTCTGCCAGTGGTCCCTCGCTGCCTTCAGTGTGCAGCTGCTCAGAGAAATCCCTTCATTCGGACAAAAAACACTGATAGCACCTTTGATATCACCCCCATTTTCTGTCCTGCTAGAGGTTGTAGCAGCAGCTGAGAGCAAACACACACATATTCACTGCATGGGGATGAAGGAAGCAAATTTGCCCATCAGAGAGACGGTTGGCTGTGGTGAAATGTCCTTCCCATGTAAACCTTCTTCTACCCCCGAGGAAAACACCATTATACTCACAAATGAAAAATAAATAAATAAATAAATAAATAAAATCGGGGATGGCAGCTGTGCAAGATACAAGGTCCCATACAGAACACATCCAGTGGCAAACAGCTTCTGGTCACATCTCTGTGCCACAGCTGGGGCTCAACCATCCCAAGTACCTAACAAAAAGGTGGAGGCAGGTTGTGGCTTTGGGTAGCAGCCTTGAGAGTCCTCAGGGGAAACTAAGAAACTCAGAGACTGGCTTCAAAGAGAGTTTGAGCTGATTTAACACAGTTTCTAGATGGTTGTATTAATATGCAATCAGCTTAGCATCAACACGGCCCTCGTTTCTGTCTACACTGCGTGTTCAACCATAGCATACCAAATACTCCATGTATAGGTGCCAGAAAATTTGTTGGTTTGAAAATTTGATCACAAATGCAGTATTCAAAGGGCAAAATCTGTAATTCCAGTCAGAGATGGAATAATAGAGGTGAGAACAGGTATGGAAGTAGAATTGAGAAAGCATAAAGCCACTCATTTTCACAAAGAGTTGCCCAAAGGTAGAGATTTGAATGACCATTTTGCCTGTTTTCAGTGTCTGCCAAAAATGTTGAAACCTTTGCTGGAATCTGTGAGTATATTGCTTGTATTTGGCTATGTCCAGCTATAAACAGGAGGTGTGAGTTTGGCATGTGTGGACATCCCCAGAGCAGCTTGGTTCCAGTTCGGCTGGATGCTGATGGCAACCAAACTGGAGGAGCAGGTTCATTGCTGTCAAGGCCCAGACCAGTCTGACGTGCCTTGGATATGTGTCCCCACTCCCAGGCACCTAATTATGGTTGGAGGCACGTGGGATTTTAGGGACACACCTTTGAAAAACTCCACTTTCAGCGGAGCACTTTCAGTGCTTACCTGTTTGCCCCCATCATGTCCTAAATCTCTGTTCTCTGTTCTCTAAATCACCCTGTTCAGTGATAACTGCTCATGCCAGGGCAGCATCCCATTGTTTGCCCAGATCTATTCAAGGCACTGATCATTTTTTCCCTTCCAGTATTGTTTTCCCATCAAGCCCAGCACTGTATACCTTTATGGGGAAGAGGCAAATGCCTTTACAATTTTATGTGGCTGAAGTCTCTGGAAGTCTTTCTCCCCTCTTCTTGCAGTGGGAAGCAGCTCGAAGCATCGCTCCATGAGCAGGAAGCAGAGGGAAGGCAATCAGGTAGCTCAGTGTCTGGACACACGGTCAGCCAGGCTAATAGGTGGGCAGCTGGTGACAGGGACAGGCTACAGATTCAAGCACAGGCCTCCCGCAGGGAAATCTGCTCAGAAGTGGAGATCCAGCTGCTTGCAAAACTGCCTGCCAAAATATGTTACTGGTTTGTTATGGAGTAAGGATTATGAGCATATCTCACTAGGAGCCAGCCTGCTCAACATATTCTTACAGTAAATAATTGCATTAGGAATAGCAGCCATCCACCCTAGCTCCTGGTGAGTTTCAGTCCCACGTTCCTCACAAGGAACAACCTCCAATTGAAGGCTGGGGAGTCTGTAGCACCTGTCTGCAGTAGGGGTGCCTCAGTGTCTAGTATTGATTTTATCAGTCTGAAGCCTTTCTCGGGTGAGGGTTTCCAGTAAGATGTCTCTCCTACATCCAACTTCCTTTTAAATTGACTTAATATCTTAGAGATATTTCACTGCTGTCACATTTGCTTGAAACTGGCAGAAGTGTTCAAATTATGAGTCAAGTAGGTAGAAAAAATAAACAGGCAGACAAAAAGAACATCATTAGGTAAGTCTCATTTCCATAGGAAACCAGCCTAAAAATTACAAATCATACCAACTGGAAAAAATGCCAGTATTTCATAGGACAGGATTAGAACTTAAAATCATTCTGACACAGATCAAAAATTGTCCCAAACAAGTTAGACAAAATTTGCTGAAGACATCTGACAGACACTAGGTCACTTTTGAGTGTCAAATGCATTTAGAAAGGAGTAAGCAAGTGGGTAAATGCCAAATGAGGAAGAGCTGACCAGGTAGAGCTACTGCAGAAAGGGCTTATGTGCTGCAGTGGAAGGGGAATGAAGTCATCACTGTGTGATGCTGTTAATTGTGTGTGTCAGTTCTGGAGATAATTATTTGAAACTGCAGAGTCTGAAGAAATATCTCCATTTTGACACCTGTGGACATCACATTTTTGGAGAGAACTAGACAAACGGGAGGCAACTCAAGGGATGCAAAGCATTGTTGGAAATAAAGAAAACCCAGTCTATAAGGAAAAGCTGCAAGAACTAAGCCTGCTCTATCTTGGAAAAGAGATCAGGCAGAATGATTTAGGTTGGAAGGGACTTCTGGAGGTCACCTGGTCCAAATGGACAGATGAGTATGGTAACAGCCTTCCAGTGTGGATAGGCTGGAGGTACCTGATCAGTTATAGCCACCAATGATCAATCTAATTTTCTGGATGAGATGTGGATAATGTGGGATATCTCAGATAATGTGGGACATCTTCTGACATTCTTGGCAACTAAGCACCAAATAAGGTTGTCTGGAGAGCCTGGGACTGGCATCAGCTGAAGTGTTTAAGATTAGGTCTGACAGATCTCTGTCAAAGGTGAAATGTAATTGTGTTTTACAGCAGAAGTAGGGATTAGGTAGTCTTCTCATTTATTCAAGTTCTTGGTTTATTCAAGTCCCACATATTCATGACTGATAGGAATACAATTTGTGTTTTCAGGGTCTTTTATAAAACAGCCCAAAATTAATCAATTTATCAGGTCAAGTTTAACATTTCAACCAGCTTACAACAACATTTCAGTTTTTCCTTTCAGCAGGGAAAACTAACATGATCATTCTGAGCTGATACCTGTTTCTTTTCTCAGAAGGTATCTTGGAGTGGGTGGTTTTGTTGTTATTGTGTGTGTGCATTCAGCAACTAAACCGCCTGAAAAAATAACAACGTCCAAGCAATTATTCACACAGCCCTAGTTCCAACTAGGAACTCCTGTGATAGTAAGAATGCATGAGCTCCTCAGGGCAGAAGTTGATGGGGACTTCTGAAACATGTCAATAGTTGGCAAAGTACAAGCAGTAATGGTCTGAAATGATATAAAACAATTTTCCCAAATGGCAGCATATGGTACACATGTCAACAGCGCATGACTTCTTTCTCAACCAGTACTTGCCAGTCCATTTATGCAGTATTTGGGGAAATGTCCAAACTGCTTTCTTCCAGGTAATTGACTTTCTTTGCAAATATTTTCACAGGCAGCAGAACTGGATGGTAACTGAATAGTCTTTCTCAGCCAGAAGAGGCATAGCTGTTATGGGACATAATGTAGTAGCCCTACAATGCAGGGACATATGAATGTAAGGAACCCCAAGATGCTGAAAAAGGCACAGCAAGGGCTGCTGGAGACACAGGAGCCATCTCCATCACTTTGTCACCCTTCTGAAGAATTTTTGGGGTACCAGCACACTTGGCTCTCACAGTCCTTCCAAAGAACTATTTTTATCCCAGCACTGAGGAAGCCTTATTTCAGGTATGCTACAGTCAAAATTTATTTTCACAGCTGATACCTAAAATGTGATGAATCACTTTAAAGTTGTAATGCATAAACTGATTTTTAACACCCATGTCCTGAAAGTCTTTTTCTGACAAAGTATAAATATTCATCACAATTAGTTGCCTATTTGCCCAATATTTTGTATCATTTAACTTCATAGCTAATTCTATCAGGTATCAGCCATTATTTGTCTCAAAGTAAGGAACTGATCCACTAGTAACATGTTCTGCTTCTGTTCAGACTCCCCTTAAAGGAAGCAAATTGATCAGATTTGGAAAAACAACAGAGCTTAATTTCAGGGAGAATATCTGTTTATTTGCTGATCAAAATTCCCTATTTACAGGGCTGAAAATCAACTTTTTTCAGTCTGGGAAAGCAGACTACCTCAGTTCTCACAACCAGGCCCTTCACACCAAAGCCAGAAACCCTAATCCCAAAGCTTGTTTTTAACATATTTTTGCCCTTGAGAACAAGTTGACAGATTGCTTGATTACACTTTTCTTTTTTTAAAAAAAACTTCTGACTATTTTGTCACACCTCTCATCCAAGCAGAGGCATCATAGCAAATACCATATTACGGTTTCACTACTTTCTGCAGTGGCTGGAGTGAAACGAACCCCCTTGAATATTTAGCAGCTGATGTGTGGCCATGTAGCTCCCAGAAGAAAAGCATGAACAGGAAAGGAAGTGAACAAACACTTGCTGTGTGTTGAGTTTATCTTGCGCCTACCAGCCAAGAAAAGGTTAACAAATAGATCCTTTTTTTTTTTTTTTTTTTTTTTTTTTTAAGGCAGATGTCTAAAAGAAGTGCACAAAATTCAGAACATTGTCATGAAGGTCAAAAGCAAATATTAGCTATATTACATCCTGCCTGTACTTTGTGGGAGGTCAGGAAAATTTATGGAATTCTACTAGTATACCATTTATGAACTACATCATTAACATATCTGATAAGCATTTTGAAATGATCTAATTTCACCAAATTGCTGATTCAGTGCTTGCAAGTAATGCATTACCACCCACTTCCTTTCAGCTGAGAACCTTCCCTGAAGCACCGATAGCAAGCAATGAGGAAGAACTGACACTCATTTCCTCCTGCCCAGACTCAGAGGTTGCTGATGGAGGCTGACAAGGCCAAGGAAGCTCTAAGGAAAGCCCAGGCCCCTGGGAGGGGCTGGAGGTTTCCTAGAGACCCATCCTGCAGCCCAGGGAGCAGCCCGGGAGAGCACCCAGCTCGGTTCCTTCCCAACATCAGGATCATATTTTCCAGGCAAGCCCTGGATACAAAGCACTGCAGACCAGGAAAAGTGATACACAGGAGGCCACGTGATGGTGAGCTGCCAGACTGTCCTCTGGGGATATTCTGCTTTCTCTGCAGAGGTTGTTCTTTGGTAGTCGTATTTCCACTTGAGACTAGCAGAGCAGTGTTGGACAATGGAGAAGAGGTGAGATGGGGAATTGTGAGTCCAAGAATTACAGGCAGATGCAGAGAGTGCAAGCTACACAGGTGCAAAAGTGGGCAGAGATGCCAAATCTACAAGTTTAAATTGGTAGGGAGAACTTTCTCCTGACGCCACAGCTACCGCCACTCAGAAAGGAGAGCTGCAAGCAACTGCAGAGGGCAAAAACTTTGTAGGATTCTAATGGACCTCAGATTCTCCACTTTTGGACTTTTAGTCCATAAAATGCCATGGAACAAAAGTCAGCAGGAATTCTCCATAAGCCTGAAATTAGAGACGTTATTGCAGGAAACATTCTGCCAGCACTGAAGCATTGGCACCAAACGCCTCCTTAGTCTTTGACATCTGCTGACTGCTGTGTGCCAAGAAAAAGGTAACCGAGCAGTTCAAGGAAGGAAGACATTGAGCTCAGGGTCACCGGCACCTGCCAACAAGACTTATTTTATTGCAGATGACTTAGAAGTACTGGAAGATTTGTTTTATAAAGGGTGGGAATCCAAGCGTAGTATTTAAGACATTCTGAATTCTTAAAAGTCACAATTATTTTTTTTCTTTTTAACCAGCAAACATAGCAACTGGAGTCAGGGAAAAATGAATCTCTCTAACAACCACAGATTTATGAGCATTCACCATGTTAAATAATGCTCTCTGTCTGCTCATTCCCTCCCCTCTAACTTATTCATAATGTTACTTACTTTATTCACAGAGTTTGACTGTGGATTTTCTATCCTCTTGTCATCATTTCAGTCACTTTTTTTTTTTTTTTTTGCATGAACCTGTGAAAATATTTTGATTGAACTGGTGCAAAAATATATCAAGCAAACCCGAGGTGTGGATGTCAAAATACACGAGTGGAATAACACGCCTCCTGATGTATGATAATAATATCCAGTTAGCAAAGGAAGCAAGTGGGGAAATACAGGTATACTGTTTCTAGCTAGTAGGAAAAAAAAATAGGAAAAAGGAAAAAAAAAAAAAAAAGACAAAAAAAAGACAAGTCCTGAAAAAAAAAGCTAAAAGACTTTTCATTCTGCCTCCATTCTTTAATCCATTTGGCAGAGCAGTGCAGGCACAGGGGAGGTTTACTGTGCCCTCCTGGTGCAGTCAGTGAAAGTCACTTTCTGTAGCCTCCAGCTTTCCTCATGGACATGCGTGTCATCAGGAAAACTGAGTCCAAGCTCACGACTTTCTCTTCCGCCCCTGAAGCTCCACATGTTTCCTGACCCCTGGCTCCTCTGCCAAGAGGGCTTGCCACCTGCACACCAGCTCTGTTAGCACAATGACATCCTGTACCTTCCCCGTGTCCAGAATTCATTATTTTCATCAGCCCATAAAGATGGCTGCGTGATGGGGATGTACTTGGTTTCAAAGCATCTTTGCAACTGGAAAACAAAGCGGTGTTTCCATCGTGGTGTGTGGTGGTGATAACTGAGCAGTAGGGAAGGAAAAAAATACACCTAGCATCATGCTCGCTGTCTTTTTGGGTAGGGTGATAAATGCTTCATGGGAAAGGGGACTTTGGCCTTTGTAAAATGCCACACAGAGCTGACAGTATGCCTGAAAAAGCAGAGCTCCACTCCCCCGAATGCTTCACCTTCCAATAGACACGCTGCTGTGAGTGCACCCCCCCCCCCCAAAAAAAAAAAAAAAATCATTTGTGCTTTCTCCTATATTCTCAATCCAAGCATCTTCTTCCAGGATAAGAGTTTTTCCTTGTGAGATGCTTCTCCTGAGAAAACAGAAGAGAATAGCCACAGCAGGAGTGTGAGCAGGAGCCATGATCAAGGCCATAGTTGGACAGAGAAATCAGACAGCCTAAATGAGGAGAGCCAGGAGGAGAAAAATGTATCTGTCTCTAAATGTTCAGGCTGGGAGAAAAAATAATTTCTTTGGTCCCCTTGGAGTTCAACATGATCTTTTTTTCTTACCTTTATTGATCAAAACTATATTGATCAAGCCCTTCTAATATTATCTCACAAAGGCACTAGGACTGGGACTGCATCTCTCTCAGTGCTGAGATCTTCTGTGTACTTGTGGCTCCATGTGGACAAAATTAATTTTATGAAGGAAACAACTGAACTTGTAACAAATCCAAACTGAGTATCAAGAAGGTTTTCAGATCAGAGGTAATTCCAGGTCTCTTCTGGGCCAAATGAGAATGGGGAACTTTTAACCAAATCTCTTTTTCTGACTGTGAAATCCTAGTGCTCATAGCTGGATCTGTCCCCAAAGCAGGACTGGAAATGGTCTAGTATATGCTGGCTTGCTGTTCAACCATACCTGACTGAAACAGGGAAACAAATAAAATAGCTCAACCTCTTGGGAGAGATTTTCACCCTTATGGAGCTTTAGCCTGTTGTCTTAATGAAATAAATGGTGCCATCCCATTGTTTGTCCATCTGTAAGCCCCACTCTCCTTACAAGCTCTTTAATTCAGTGGCCAATTTTTGTTTAAGTTGAAAGAGAGTTAGAAATAGCACAGATAAATGTGTTTGTGGAAACTGGCAGCTAGACAGAGAAGAAAGACTCAGTTCTCTATCCCTCTGGGGCACAGGTAATTTCCTTGATAGCAGCCAGATAGCAAAAGGGCATACACATATCATCCTGCCAGTCAGTTTGTTCCTAGCTCCAGACTGCCCCCAGCACAGGTACAGCTCCAGCCCAGGGGCTCCTGAGAGGTCACAAGTCCAGGGGAAATAAGCTCTGCTAGTTTTGCTGCTCAAAAAGCCCATGTGTTAATGTGTTAATATGTTCAGTCGTACTTAAAGTGTCAAATGCCAAAGCTCCTTGGGTTTATTTATCACAGGTCATAACCAAATGAAAAGCCAGTGCCTTCCAAAGAGAAATAGCAATATGTCCAAAAGAACTATGCTTCTGTGAGTCTGGTTCTGCTCTCCTTTGCACTGAGGCAGAGTGGAAAACTCTGGATGGACGTCCTTTACTGGTTACTCTTAGCATGTCTAAAATATCACTTTAAACTAACACCTCCTGGTAGTGCCAAAAGACAGGGGAAAAAAGGCACAATTCTCACAGGCTTATTCTGCTGTTTTATCCTTTTGACTGTAACCCAAACTCAGTAACCCTTAATTTCTGTGAAGTCAATAATGAATCTGTTTCAGTGAAATGACAGAAGAAATACTAAGTAATTTTTCATCTGAAAAATTATTTTCTGGTTACAATATCTAAAATCTTCTCTTGGGCACTTCCACCAGCTTGTAGAAAGAATTTCATACCTGAGCTTATATCAGACCTATTTTCTTCAAAAGCTACTCTGAGTGTTATGCATGAGAAAGGATCTATGTGAAGAAGGACACTGACTTTCATCTGTCACAAAATAAAAAGAAGAACCATAATTTTTAAAGTTGGGTTGTCAATACAGGGACAAATGTTCGGAGTTCAGCTACAGTCTGTCTGAATATAAGGTAAGATCATTTCCATCACTGGAGTTAATCTAGATTTCTTCAATATGAATAGGTCAGAATTTATTCTTATTTATTGGTTTTCATCGGATACCTACCTGAAGTCATTACTATTATCAATTGCTGTAGAGAAATATTTAATCCTCCACTGTAAATATGGGAGGGCTTTCTAAGCAGTAGGACCAGAGATATCATTTTTTTCCAAGTACACCTCAACCTGCAGTGATAGATACGTGAGTTTCTGATACAGGAAAATCCTTGTCTCAAATTTTGATAGTGATATTTGGGGACAGTCTTAACCTGGAAGAGACTTACTGTCAGAGCTGGATTTGGCACAGCACAACAGCAGGTCAGGCAGCTCCAGATTTTACCCATCCCACTGAAGGTTTAAACACTGTCCTCCTCCAGGGCTAGATGAAACCACCCCTACCTTTAGCTCAGCCACTGCTATCATCTTTAATGGTAGCCATATGGCACTTTGAAAATGCACTCTTTGGCCTCAGAGGAATTGTAATGGACTGCATGAGGAAGAGCTTTCATCTCGGTGTCAGACATCAGGAAAGGCTCTGCAAAATGAACTGGTACGAAGGCTGGAAATCTCTGGGTTTGGTACATTAATGGTAGAAAAAAACTCTAGATGTGAGAGCAAATGGTGTGGTGGGAAAATAACACCATATCTGAACAGTTAGACTATCTCGTGGACACATTAGTGGGAAAAATATCTCATCGGCTCTCACCGTATTGATAAAAGTCTTATAGGCACGGAAAGTTTTCCTTCTATGAAACTCTTCTCAAAATGCCATTTGTCAATCAAGAGGTCATGTTCTCTAAATATTTAAGTTTTTCAAGGGTTCAGTTAGAGCCTGACAGTCATAATCCAGTGTTAGGAACTACAGTGTGAATTATCATTAACAAGGAAGGGCATAAAACCCAAGCCTCACACTTCTTCAATATATGAGTTGATTCCTTTGTTATACATAAAACAGGCTACCATGGGCAGCTGTATTGAAAACAACAGCTGTCTGGTGATGTTTTATAATACAAGAATGCAGCCAGCATGGGTGAAGGACAGAGGGCACCTTGCCTAGTTTCTGAATTGTGGTGGAGGAGATGAGTATGGAGCTGCTGAAGCCTCCAATCCAGCTCAGATGCTAGACTGAGGTGGTTGTTCAGTGGGACTTTTTTTAAGTCTTAGCTTTGGATGGAGAGTCCACGTAAATCCTGTCTGAGGTGAATAAGTCCTTTTGGGGGTTCTGGTCCTTTGATGCACAAAGGTTTTAAAGAGCAGCTGTGTATTTATTTTACAATGCATTCAGCGTGTATACTTTTGAATGATAAGATGGTTTATCTGTGGTTTGCTTAATCTTTTCCTGTCATTCTTGGAGATTAAGCACCATTTTCACTGTAAACATTCCCTCTGCTCCCTTTGTGATTCCCTAAGGATTCACCAGTTCAAATATCCCTTCAAATAATGAACAGGCAAGGACTAATAAATATTTCACACATAAAGGGAATATTGTATCAAAAGGCTCTAATAGACCCCTTCATTTCAGGCAGTATTTCCATCTGATTTTTATTTCTTGAATCCTTTCTGAAAACTCAGAGCAGAACATAAATTTCCAGTGAAAGTGGCAAGCACACACCGAACTACATAGAACAAAAAATTGGGAAAATAAACTGCCAGGGAGCAGAGCTCTTATTTTGTCCTCACAGTTTCACTTCATCCCACTTTCCATAGCACATTTTAGAGAAGGGGCTGCTTTATACCCTGGCCCAGTGAAGTTTACCATAAATTTCCCCATTATCAACTAAAGCACACAGCACTTTCAAGACTGAGGATTAAGGGGAAAGTGAAAACATAATATATAGTGAAGTTTCTGAACTTATCAACACTGAGTAAGAATAAAGAGAGAAAAATCCATGAAGGCTCATATAATTTTCCCTCAGCTGGGCTTTCATTCAGAGTTGCCAGTCTCTTGCATTTCTGGTCGTCAGAAAGCAGTTAATTTGTAAGGCATAATGTAAATAAAAGTGCCTCCAGGCTCTAACGAGAAACTAGGCTTATAGACAATATCAGTTACTTTGCACATAATCCAGCACCAATAATCTAAGACCTGATAAATTTTTTCAACCATTCGTGGATATTTGAGGCTCAATTCTGTTCATGCTGAAAGAAGCTGAAATCTTCCCTTTGATTTCAACCATTCTGATACATTCCTATTGCTAACTTCAGGCAGAAATTAAGCACAGAGCTTTGCTATTTTAAAGTCACATTTTGAAATTATTGCTTCCTTTTTTTGTGTGTCTACTGCCCAAATACACTGTCTGAGAAAAAAAAAAAAAAAGAGGAAGATGTATATGTATAAACATTTGATTCCTTCTTAATAATTCTCTTTCAGTACCTTTTCTTGGGCAAAATAAGGCCACAGACATCCATAATTTTATGCATAGTCTCTTGTTTTAAAAGAAATGTGAATAGTTTAGAAAACAGGGAAGTGGTGTCTTTCCCCTGATAGAAGGTCTGATTCATGAGATGGAGAATCTCATGGTGATTTCCGTCACCATTTTCTTAGAAGCTGCTGCCTTTGCTGTAGGACAACCCACAAGCTCCTGTGACAGCTTTTGAATCATTGCAGTTTACAATCCAGCAAAATAAACTAAAATAACTCAGAATGAGTGCCTATTTTGTGAAAAATAAAACAAAACAACAACAACAAAACAATGGTTTCAGTATCAGTATCAGCAAAGGCAAAACCCTTTCAGAAAGAGAAGACTGAACAGGCATGAACCTCGAAATGTAAATCTATCAGTTCCGACCAGGTACCTATCCTGCTTCCAAGGTCTTTCACAACTTGGACTTAGCCAGAGCCCTTCCAGCCATGTAGTATTCACAGCCAGATAAACACCTCCCAATGAAATGAAGCATCACAGAACACAGAAGTGGTTCTGGAGCTTCCACTTCCACTTTCTTATAAGCTGCTGCCACCAGGTTGTACTCATAATTTGCTTACAAGAAATACTCAACTGTCATCACTGCCAGCATGGGCAAAAGACCTCTGCATTCACACGGAGATGTGCTGCTGACGTCATGGCTTGGTCCTTCATCTTCCTTCAATTTAATTATTGCCACTGTACCCACTGCCAAGGAAAGCGAGCTGCAAATGAGTATGAAACTGTGCCTCAGCCAAAATGATTTAGATGAAATAGCTGTAGTAACTACTTACATTCTGCTATATGGTCAGCTTTCAAAATTTTGTGCTTGAATCATTCACCATTCCTGTACTGCCCTTAATTGGGTTTGGACATGTGTTTTATTACTGTTCTTCACTACAAATGGACACGGCAGCTTTCACCTGTATTGCTCACAAGCAGCCATACATTCAAGCCCTGATGGTGTGGTTTCACAAGTGGGGTGAGATAAGACTTCTTCTGAGAAAGATAGTCCCAGCCCCTCCCCCACGGCCAGCATTAGTGCTGCAGCTCCCTCTCAGACAAAAGTTGTCATTGCTTCTCCTTAAAGCCACAACCAGTGAGTTGGTCCATTGAGCTCATCTGGCAGAAAATGAACCCACTTCCAAGAAAGAGTTGTCCATCAAATCAGATCAGTGGACCAACTCCCCTCTTGCTGGCCGCGAGCAGGTAGGTCAGATTCTGTAAAGCATGAATCCACACCATAATGCCACTGTCCCAACTTAGTCTGGTGTTTCATGTTCCCTGCACATCTTCCTGTTTTGCAAAAATTCATCTCCAGGACTGGCATAACCAGTATTGTATTTACCTTTGTGGATTTGGTCACATTTGTGATTCCTTCTCTGCACTTTCCTTTCCCTTCCTGAAGGTGCAGAGCCTGGAGCTCTGCAAACATCTATCACCAGCCTTGACCTCTACAAGAGGTTTTGCTTTTCTTTCTCCCTTTTGCAAGCTATTGATCAAAATAAGTTCATATACCACTAAAAAGCAGAGTCCTGACCTGATGCAATCATTTTTCAAGAACATGCCCAGTTTTGACTATGTGCAAGCATCTCATTATAGTGGTTCAGAGCACACGTAGGCTGTGAAACAAAGAGGAAGCCTTTACAGCAAGCTCTCAGCAAGGTGCATGGGTAAGGAAAGGCAGATGGGGAAAGAGACAGTTCTGGGGCTCCTGGCCTGTTTAGTGGAAATGAAGTAACATCAGCAAATTTGTAAGAGCTGACGGAGACCTTTTTCAGAGAAGTACAACAGCTGCAGGGCTGATTTTGAGGCTGTCATCCTGTGCTGTGCAGTGCACTTTGACCACACTCTCACAAACACTGTGTTCCGACTGAGGGCAAGCACAGTCACTTCACTGCAGAAAACACCGGGTGAAATGACACACAAGCACTGCAAAACACCCAGGCACTCTGGATTTAACAGCTAGCAGAGGCACAGTAAGAGTAATGATGATGAGGACGATCGTAACAGCTAACAAAAGCAGCAGCACCACAGTGCAGGAAGAATAGATGAGAAAGGTCATAAAATGCAGTAAGGTTCATTGACAAAAAAAAAGTTGTTTGTTTTTTTCAATAAGCAACTTGAAAACTGTTTTTCAATAAGCAATTTTATTTCCTAAAGGAGGGAGCAGGGTTTGGACATCACCTGTATGTAACAGGAGCTGTGCTCTGGCCCCATGCAGGTCCAGTTATTAATGGTTTGGTTCAACTTGGTCTTGCCAGACCCTGCTTTCGCTATTCCCAAAAGGCTGGAGCATGTGTACCCAATACTAAGCGAGCAAGTGTCTCCCATGCCTCCCACAAAATGGGAAGTGTTTTGGAGCTGAGGAATACACTGACAGGCAGTACGGGACTCAAGCTGGGACACCAGGATGCAGCACCTTGTGAGACCAGGCCTGACTTGATTAAAAGTTGTGACTCAACATGCTGTCCTTCTAATAGAGACTCATTCGACTCACAAAGTTAACACCAGGCTGTGTATCATTTGGTGCAAATATGCCTTTTGCACTGAGAGCAGGAACATATCTCAAGGAGTGATTAATTTTGCTGCATGCTGTAGCTTCCATTACAGTGCTTCAGTTCAAGTGCTGCTCCTTGCCTCAGGGAATATTTTCCCACTCTCCAGTTGTTTAAAATAATGAAAAGGCCAGTCTTGATTTGGAAAGAGCAATGTGTGCAGATAAGATAAAATTTCTGCTGAGGAACTAAGAGCAGTCCTTGCTTTGCATTACCGCTTGCAGAGGGCCTGCACTCTTGTATCCAGCCTCCCTCTATCTCACCAGTGAGCCACACTAGATGCTGCTCAGCCAGTTTCCCAGACATCAGGAAATGAACGTTTTGACAACTTAGCCAAAATAACAAAATAGCTAAAGTTAACAGGATCGCAGCTGTGAGGACATATATCTCACATGGGGCTTGACCACAACTGCTGTTGCACGCTGAGGTGGATTGATGGGACCTCAAGCTGTCACTTAATTTTATGTATTTATTAATAGAAATAGCTTTTGCAGTAGAGGGTGGGCTGACAGTCTTGAAGGTTGAAGCCTGAAGCCCTCTGACTGCTAGCAGAGGGCAGCTTTCCTGCATTGCAACACCAACATTCAGTCATCATCCAGGAGACAACTTCTGGAAAAGGAAGATTAAGTTCTGCTGCAGAGTTAACTCAGTCCTAAGTCTCAAGGTACTGGCAAGAGGTTTTGTACTTCCTGTTGCATTAAGTTTCTTTTAAAAAGGGGACAAATGGAAAATGGGGCTATCTCCTGCATAAGCCATGGCCCTGCAGGATTTGTGGCCATGTAACACAGTAGAACAGAAAAATCCATGAATGTATGTAGATGGGAGCCAGAGGTAGCAACTAGGGAGGATTTGGCACCTTTGAAGTATGCTGTAGATGAAATAAGGTACAAAATGCTCCAGATTGATGCTCCTGATGAGCTGGTCCAGGTGTGCTGCTGTAGGACAGGGCTTCTAGCTGGATTACACAGGCATCCTCATTCCCATGTTGGTCACACACAGCCTGGGTATTTCTGTACTGAGCTCCAGAACACCACACTTCTATATGGTCATAGGATGGTGATGGTCATTATAAATCCATCATTAGAGGTCTTGCCAAAGTAAAGAGCTTTAGAAAGGGGAAAAATTTCACTTCTACTGCAGGAGAAGTATTGTGGGAGAAATATGGAGCTTGCATGAACTTGGGTAATTTCTTCAAAGTCACTGAAATCATCTCCATTTCTACCAACTGATTTGGCCTTCAAGGGACAAGAAAAGAGGTTACCCCTTAGGCAAGTGGAATTCAAAATTACTTTATGGGATGGTTCCTCTGTATGAAATTCTCAATGAGAAATGTATCACAAGGTGACAGTGCCAACAAGAGAGCAGGAGAAGCAAAGGCAGGTGTTCACAGTGCACAGCAAGTCCCTGGAGAGCTCAGCCCAGTCAACACAGCCTCCTTTTTACTACAAGCCATTTGTAAAGCAAGAAGCATTTCTGAACGATACAGCTTTCCCATGCCATAAAGATGCAGAAGCTCTCATTGAGGTTCTGTAAATATTTGGCATTTCAGCTTGATAACCTTGGCTCTTTAAGTGCTTCAGGCCTGAAGCTCACTTCTGAATGTCCCTGTGCTTAAGAGAAACTACAGCGCCCTTCAGAACAGGTTGTCATTTTGGTAAGTTTCTTCTACCAGTTCCAGGGAAATATGGCTGTGTTCTGTGTTACAAAATAAATAAATAAATAAATAAATAAATAAAATTAGGTGCAGTGTTGTGTGATCCTGCCCTAACAAAAAAATCTCTGGAAAGGTCTATTATAAATAGAGGGCTTTTATCACTACTGTGTGCCCTTCTCTTTGACTTGACACAGGAAGAAAATTCTGTCTCAAACATCCCCAAAATTGCACTGCAGCATCAGCACCCGGAGGGCTGGTACCCCACCTTCTCCTCTGCTTGGGCTGTCCCAGCTCAGACTTTTGCTCTCCAAGTCACAAAAAAAAAAACAAAAAACAACAAACAGTCCAAAGGATGGCAGCCAGTGCTTTGCTAGAAGTAAACTGTGGTCAGCATTTTCAGTCATACAAATACAAAGGCTTTTTGTGAGCACTTCAGAAGTGTTAGGCATCTTTCAGAGTTCAGTGTGTAGTATCTATCTAATTTAATAAAAAATGGAAGTCTGTTATATTTTCAGGACAAAGAGGGGACACACATTTTTTCATGATCATATAATCCTAAACTAACTTTACTGCTTTTTCTCTTACATATGCTCAAATTAACTTTGGCCAGACTTCTGGGGAACTAATCTTGTCCTTAAAGTTAAGCACAGGTATAAGTGGTTTTTTGGAGCAAGGACAGTGTGCTAAGCCCCTGGCAGGATCAACAATACACTACAAAGAATCTCAGAAAGTAAATACGGGTTTTATACACACAAGAATTCCTACAAGAAACCTGGTTCAAGGAGTTATATTCATCCAGCCAAGAAATTTCTCATGCAACCTACAGCAAATCATCTCAAATCTCCATTTTAAATAAAAAGTATTTGCAAATGGTCTGCAGCCAAAAATTATCTGCAAAAATCACTCAGCTAAGAATTTATGACAAATAAATCTGTTTACCAGTCATTTCTCCTACAAATAAGAAGCCAAGTTCAACAAGTCTTCCTTATGAATTTGCCTAGCTTCATTTCTGAGCAAAATCTCTTTGCTGTTGTGCTGGGCGTTCTTGGTGGGAGCACCAGAGCAGTGCGTGGAGCAGGAGCATGCATCTGCACACAGAGGTAGGCAGAACCAGGAGCATATGGTGGGCCTGAAAGAAGACACTCACCAAAATAATCAGAAACGGAGAAAAGTCGTGATGGGAAGGCCAATCTTGGAGTGATGGAATATATATATATATATATATATTTAACTCTTTCATCATTTGTGACACCAAAACAGTATTTCATTGAGCTGACCTTGACTAAACTAGCTGAAAGGATTCTGATTAGGCTCTTACCCCAGCACCCTAAGACCTTGGCAGCGGTGCACGAACACAGGCTTTCCCACATTCACGTCGTGTCACTCCTGAAAAGCACCACCTGTACAGCAGCCCGGAGGTCCTGTTTCCTCCCCACGGAGTCCCAGCTTCCTTCCCACCACGTCCTGGAGCCCTGCTTTCCTCCAAGAGATGGGATGGAGCTGTCTCCATCCCACAGTGACAGCCGATATCTGCGCCAGCCTGGAGGAAGAGAGGCCCCCACGGTTCGGCACGGGCCCATTAAGCACTTGGCGAGATGATATTCTCCAGGCATGGTCCCCGTAATCCTGCTTTCATTTTGCTAAGTGAGAACAACTGATGTTTTCACACTCAGCCAACAGTGGGTCAGCCAGCACCGGCTCCACAAGCATGGGATGAGGGAACAGCTCATGGGACATGCCATGGCCAAACATGAGCACCAGCCCTTCTCATAGGAGAGGGTGAACTGGACAGGCCACAAAGGGTCTGGCTCAACCAGAAAATCCCTATGTCCAGCAGTTCGCAACACTGCTGCAGAAGGCAATGGTTGTTTTTTCCAGACTGTAATTGGAAATGCAGCTGTGGCACAGCTGCATGGGAGGCTCGGACCATGTAGGGGTATAATTTATTACCAGATAATCTCACTGCATTTTACCAGCAGTCACTGCATGTTGCTGGCCTTGCATTCACTTATCCCTTCTTGGAAAATGACAGGAAATATTAATATATCTGTATAATTTCACCATCCTTCTCAGCAGCCATCCTTCGCTTCAGTGCCTGCCCAGGGCAGGTAGCTCCGCTTGCTGTCTAGCCATCGAGCACTCGTTTAGTCATCATGTTACTGATACTTACAGGAAAGAGCCATTGTTCCTGTGCTTCCTCGTCTATAGCAGAAGTTCCTGAGTTTGTACTTGTAAATTAAAGAAAACACTTCTGAAGAAATCAGTTGATCCTGATTAACAACCATCAATGTTTTCTGACTTTGATCAAGGTGGATTGGTTTGATTTTTTGGACTCATAGCCCCCGAAGCAGAAAGAGAGATTTATGCATACCTCTTTTGGCAGAATTATGGTGCACCTCACAAAGAGAAAAATGCCAAAACAATAATAACCAGCACAACCCACGCTACTGTCAGGGGGGCTCTTTGGTCCCAAAAGATGCTCAACCCTGCATTGGTGTTTGGAAGAAGGGAGAAAGGTGCTTCTCCTGTGACAGACTGGGATATTTTCAATGTAGCCAATGCATTTGTCAGATAAGGTCACAGGAAAGGAACATGAACAAAACCAGATCATGTTAATTAATCAACTTGAAAAGCACAATAGCTGCCTGGTTCAACATAATGGGGGGCTCGAATCATTCAGTCACTTGGCAATACCCCTTCACTACATTGGGGTGGTTTATAATGCTAATATACATAGCATCATTTAACATCTTACATGTACATACATAATGTTACATACAGCATTAGCTGGCTAAGGAAAGAGGCTACATCTTCCAGAAATGTGTGAAGAAGAGAAAGAAAGTATAGATAGGAGCTGGAGAGGAATAGCTCTAAAACAAAAAATCCACTAGTTCAAATGGGAATCTGAAAAGGCTGGGTAAGAAGAGTCATTTTTAATAAAGCAGAGTCTCATGAGATGTCATATTTTGGTAATAATTTTTCTACAGGCTATGTCTTAAATATACAGTAGCCTTCTTTATCTGGTTGACCCTGGAGACACAGAATTTCACTAGTTAAACACGCTCAGATAACAAGAGCTTTGCATGTAAGTGCTGCTCTCTAATAGACGTGCCCTTCACTGAGATAATAAGTGATTTTGGATAAAAGATGGGCATACTATACCGACTTTGAAGATACGAGCTTCATTAGAAAATTCTGCAAACTGAAACTGAATTACTCTTCTAATAATTGCACGTCTCCAGGAGCATTTCAACAGATAAGTGCAACCGTAACAGCTGAAAGCTGTTAAACTGTTTGGCTGTTAAAAAAGTGATCTTCATGACAGCTGCACGGAATTACTGACTCCTATACCTTCACACCAAGTGAAAAGCTGCAATAACGTTGTAAAATGGCTAGGTATTGCAGGGTGGATTTGTGTATTTTCACTGATATAGGTTAGCAATTCACAAGTGAGGATGTTACTGTCACCCAGGTTTGTCATAGAGTCCCGGGTTGTGGTTCTGACTGTATTTTCCTCTCAGACAGATAAATTTGGATCTGCTGTGCACACACCAATTGACAGCACAGCCCAGGCACAATAACTCTGGCACACAAAGTGCGATCTATCCGTACGTGTGCAATATCCACTCTTTCAGACAGCCGTCAGCCTGGACTCCCAGGCATCCGGAAGAGTGGCTGGTCACTGCAAAAATACAGGAAAAGACATATCCCATATGCTTGTCCTACGGCGCATGGGATTTGACCATGCAGAGCAGGAAATCCTATGCAATATAAGCAGCCCAGCAATGCTGGCACTAGCTGGGGGCCTCAGGAGTGTGTGATGACTGTTTCTGGGCTGCCAACTTGTGAGCACACACGCGGAGGTGGCACCCAAAGTGCCACCCTGGGGGTCCAGTGCCACCAGAAACCCAGCATCCTGCTCCCTGAGCTAGCAGCTCGCTCTGCCGCTCCCACTGGCTTGCAAGAAGCTACTCATATGCTTAAAATTAGCCCTGGACCCATGCCAGACTTCTCAGCACATTATGGGACAGAGCTGTTGACAGACGATCTTAACTCTCTGGCTTGTGAGAATTTCGTGCACGCACTCAGCTGAGCTGCAAGACCGAGGTCTTGGCCTCAAGTTCTTGCTGCAGAGCCCACGGTGCTTTTTACAGGAATTAAGATGTCAGGCTCATCAGTCAGACCAGGTTGGATACTGTCACAATTAAAACTCCCTGAGCGGGGCTCTGCTTGCACCCCACTGTGTAGAATTCACCCTGCGCTCATCCTGCCCCCCGCCTCCCCCTGCCCCACGCAGCCTGGCTTTACAGGAGCCTGGCATTGATTTGCTCTTGAAACTGGGAAGTGGCTGCATGCTCAGTACCGCTGGCTGCTATCTGGGTCTGGATTTTGGTGTTTGTAGCATAGGGAGGCAGGTTGGAGGGTACAGCACTGATATCCGCAGAAAGTGATGTGTTTATCTGATGGGATTGTAGCTGCAAGCAAATAGCTGACTAGGAGAGTTGAGCAGTGATAATATTTCATTGGGGCTGGTTGGCTGATTTTCCTACTGTTATTTGGGCTGAATAATCTTTAGAGATTATTAATGGAGAGGAGAGGAGGGGAGAGGAGAGGAGAGGAGAGGAGAGGAGAGGAGAGGAGAGGAGAGGAGAGGAGAGGAGAGGAGAGGAGAGGAGAGGAGAGGAGAGGAGAGGAGAGGAGAGGAGAGGAGAGGAGAGGAGAGGAGAGGAGAGGAGAGGAGAGGAGAGGAGAGGAGAGGAGAGGAGAGGAGAGGAGAGGAGAGGAGAGGAGAGGAGAGGATGTGCAAGCAGACAGAAAGTGTTAAAGACTAATTTATAACTGAGAAATGTGGACCAGATCCCTCAACAATTAAGATGAGTGAAGCCAGCAGAGCCTGTAAAAGAAAAAAGAGCCACTGAGTCAAGTGTAGGAGGTCTTTGTAACCTCTGGAGACATGTGGGCTTGTGTCCTTTGAGTAGAATTCAGAGAACTGCTTGTCCTGGCCATAGCAGTGCAGGTCTGTCATCCTCTAGGGCGTTATGCTGCATCCATAGTGTTACATTCTGGTTAAGAAAAAAGACCAAAGAAAGGAAGACAAAATGCTTGGCCCCCAAAAGACATCACCTTGCTACCCTTTCATATCCACTGCAGAAGCATACCTAGGCAGAATCACTGCATTAAAAAATAAGGCTGTCTGAAGCAGCAGTCCGAAGCATTTTTCATTTCATGGACATTTTCTTATCTGTATCTTGCTTGGGTGTCTGATCTACAGATGAGTGGGTCAGGAAGCAGCCTGAAGACACCCCTTTTGCCTCACGTGTGGAAATTTTCTAATTATAGAGCTGGATCGACAGGCTCCTGCTCCTGTCGTGACGCTCCGCGTTGTTTATGTCAGCTAAACAAAAGAGAGAGGGAACTCACCCCTCAAAACCAGCTAAATAACGAGGAACAAAATGCACTCTTTTATCTTTCTGTCAAGTGAGACAAGTCTATTATCTGTCCCAGCCGTGGGCTGGGATCAGCGTCTCCCCCAGGGCAGCGGTTTACAGTCTGATTAGTGGATAGCTTCCTGCAGTAAACTGCGGCAGGAACCAGGGCACAGGAGGGGGAATGGAAATTCAGGGATAAGATTTAAGCTCTGGCCTTAGTTTTTATTGCCTCCGCTATATGTCAATACATATTTAACTGATAAGCCATACGTCTTCAACATAACATACACACAAATACAACACAGCCTCCACGGGCTCCCCAGGAGTCACCGCTAACTTTGCACAGAAAGATGATAAATCAGGAGGGACTGAACCAGCTGACTTTGGAAAAGGGTACCCTTGGAGCATGGTCCAAGTTTTCTGCTTGTCCCATTGATGAAGTTGGTAGAAATGCCAGAAAATTTTGGGGGACAGCGCCAGAGCTGTGTAGAGCCACGAGCTCCAGGTTTGGAAAAGCTTGGAGTCAGTGCAGCTGGAAAGTTTCTGTCCTACTAAGAACCAGCCAAACAAACAAAACAAAACAAACAAAAAAAAAACACCACCACAATTATTTTACCTTCTTGCAAAGCAATTATGAAATGTTGAATTTGTAAAGTATTTCCTTTAATAATATTTTTATTGCTCTATTAGAAATGTCTGTTAGAAAATGGCTAACTGCAAAGATACAACCAGATAAATAAACCTGTAGCAACAGGGAGAATCTCTCTTATTCTAACAGAGAATCTCTCCTTTGAGGTCTTTTGAGAGATCTCTTTAAAGTGCTATTCAGTGCCAGAGTGCTGGCTGTATGGAGTCCATAAGCACTGTACTGGAAGGTTTGTCATAGCTACACGTGACAAGGAAGTGGCATTGTTACCTTAAAAAGCTTTCTGAAGATGTCTCATCAATAGAAAAAAAAAGTGACTCAAAGACTAATTGGGAGCAGTTTATGTCTCTTTCTGTATGAGCCAGTGCAAAGCATACTCAAATCAGCATCATTTTTGTGGATGAAGCTTCTGTGAAGGCTTAGCAGTACCAGTTTGTCTTCAGTGAAAACAGACTTCAGGTGAGTCTTTGTAATATTAATTAAAGAATCCAGAACTCTGCTGTCTTTTATTCACTTTTTATTAGCACCCCTATACACTCTCTGTGCTAAGGTATAAGTATGTCTTCCAGGTAAATGGGATAGCCATGGAGAACCATAATGATGATACCATGTGCCTTAACTCTGTGCATTGGGTAACTCTGATTTACTTCAGGTGTTTCTATGTCATCTTTTCTGAGACTACATCAAAAATGAACTGCATTGGTCTCCCAGCTAAAGGTAAGTGAACATTGCTTTCATTTTCCAGCCAAAGCCAGTAGGCCACCAGGACCCCAGGGAGACAGCTTGGATGCAGACCTGGGATCAGCTCCCAGAGCTCTCATCTCCCTGCAAGGCGCTGAGAGGTGCTGCCTTTCCAAACGGAGACAAATGAAAAATGAGCAACATGATAGTGGGAGAGAGAAAGTTGCACAAAGCTTCTCCTTCATCCTCCCAAAGAGCTTTAGCATTTAGCGACCCTGAAGCATTCAGGCACGCAAACCTTTCACACATCCAGAAAGGAATTACAAACCATACGGCCAACTGAAGTTGTCTCCAATGAGCCGCTTCAGCTGTTTCAGCAACGAGGAAGAGCTGTTGTAGATATTGCAGCTTGGCAGGTAGTTGAACTGAACACTCCCCTCATGCTCATTGTCATTGGAGCTCATCTGAGAACTATGGCTCAAACTTGGTTTTGACCCAACAGGGATACAGAGTTTCATCTTGGAAAGTGCAAAGAAAAGAGGTTTTTCTCACTTGCTCACATAGCTGTGATCTGTCTTCAACCCCAGACAATGGCTGGTCCCAAAACTCAAGTGCCCCAACATAACATGTTGGGCATAACATTTACTCAGGGATTTTTTTATTATTATTATTTTTACTTATTATTTATATATTTTGTAGCTTCCTTATGTTCCCCAATCATTTTCCGCATGGAAAATATTTCCTATTGAACAGGAAGTTTGTCTTTTAAAAATACCTAGTGACATGTCTTGCCTGGGTGAAATGTTCATGGGTATGAAGTCTGGCCAGCTATATTGTGTAGCTCATGAAATTAAGTTATTTATGTTATTTTTCTTACAGGAACCATTTTCTGATGTAACTGGCTGCTGCAACACATGTTATAGAGCTCATATGAAGACCCCATATTTTTTGTTTCATGCAGTTAGGTGTCAGAGCACGGCAATGGGGATGTCCAATGGGGAGCACAGAGCCAACCACAACAGCTCAGCCTGAGACAGAGTCCTCAGCTCAGCCCAGGAACTGGAAACATTGAGCTTTAGATAGTTTTGCGTGATGAATAACTAAAAAATGAGGATTGTTAAAAAGCAAGGAGGTCCAGTATCCCCTGCTACCTGCAACCCATCTCCTTCCTGCTCTGCATGCCTGCTGCTGTTTCACAAAGCTCCGTGGAGGTGGTGTCTGCCTTGCAGCATGCATTTTGCAGCTTGCTGCCTGTGCTGGAAAACATATACCCCAACATACAGTTTGAGGACAAATCTGTGTTCAGAAATGCATATTTTTTTCTGCCCAGGTGTTTACGTTGGCAACCATCAAGGTTGCAGTTAAGTGCAGTTGGCATCTTAACAATGCTATTTCATCTCTGTGTCATACTCAATTTGGATTAGAAACTTGCAATGTTTTCTCAAGAAAACGCTCAAATCTCCTTTGGGATTTCTGCTCTTTTGCATTTAAAGTAAACTGCCCGTATGTTTGGATGGGAAGTGTACAGGATCCTTCTCTTTTTAAAACAAGATTAATTTAAGTCCAACAGGAAGAGCTTAACTATGGAAGAGTCTATATTTAGAATATTTTCCTTTTGTGTACAGCTGAGTGCATTTCCAGATCCCTTGAGTGACCGTCATGTTGTGGACAAACACAAAACATGTCCCACCTTGAAAGTCATTCCAAAGTCAGGAGGAAGGCAAGAAAAAAATATTTAGCTCCAATGATCACAAAACTTGGGAAGAAGTTTCTTCCTTCCCCTGAATGCAAATATTCATTGTTTGATAGCACAGTTGTTGATCTACTTACGATATTTTATTGTGACTGTTAAAACTAATTCACAGATGCACAGAAACATTGAATAATTTAAGTTAGAAGGGACCTCTGGAAATCCTCTAGTCCCCTGCCCAGAGCAGGTCAGCTTCTAAGTTAGATCGAACATAAAAATTCAATCACATTGCTCAGGGTCTTGCCTAGTCTAATTTTCAATATTTTCAAGGACAGAGATTTCACGGTCTTTCTGGCTAACTTGTTTAAGTGTTTGACGAGCCATGTAGTGAAAAATTGAAAAACTGCTTGAACTAAGTATAATAAAGAAAGGCTCATTTGGTGCTATATGGAGAAGAAAAGGTCCTCAAAAATGCAATGCCAAATGGGAAATTTAGTGTTGTCAGCAGCATAGAGCTACAACTTTTATAATTTAAAGAAAGACAGAAAGACAGGAGTTCATTCAGCACATGCTCATGTTTCTGTTTTCTTTTGATCCAGTTCAATAGTTCTAGAGAATTAAATTTGCAGTCACCGGTGGTAATATTTTAAAGACCAAAATCACCTTAACAAATATTCCCCTCCTCTTTAACAGAAAAGAACTGGGCCTTTGAAAGAGATAATCCAGAAAAATTAAACAGTTCAACTTCTGTTTAACTGAAACTGATTTAGTTTTAAGCTCTGATTGTTATGCTAATCATTGTGGTTATAGTTTTAAATATGCATTTTCCTCACATTTATTATGAATAATTAAAAGTATACTTGCTTGTACAACAAACAGTAAGATACAGCTGAATAAGTGTAATCTTCAATTACTTTAGATTTCCATGAATCCTACAAAATCAGTCAAGCACCGAGTAAGATGGTCAATTAGAGGGTCAAGTTATGAACATGTGAAATCTGAAGTCACGTTCACTTCAAGGTGCCCTCATTAGGTTAATTGGCATCTTGCACACAATCTTGTAGCTTAGTCAATGCTCTATCACCATTTCCTGGCTATTTTTACTCTCACAACTCTAGCACATTGGTTTCCATATACCATGCCACAAGTTTGACTTCCAGGATACGTACTTTTTGGAAATTATTAGAAAAGAATTAGCTCTTTTCTTGAAGAGGAGAAAAAATGTGAAACGTGGTAAAGCTGAACAGGACCTCAAAATCTTATATCCACTTTTAGGGACTAGATAAACCATAATTGCTAGCTGTAAAGAAAATAAACCCTTCTGTGAGAAGAGCAGCTCCTCAGTCTACCAATTTATAAACACGTCAATAATGGTTTTGGAAGGAGATATGTCATGAAAAGCAATTGAGTTATCCCATAGGGAATTGCTGAGGAAAGAAAAAGCCTAGCAGACACAGGCTAAAGACTGAAAGTCAGTTTTAATTTCCCTCTGGGGTTGAAGATTTCAGGAGCAATCACCTGATCAGCACACAGGTACACACGGTGGATGGGATGCTGGCCATCGCAGGTAGCCTACAGCTATGGGCAGTGAGCACCCAGTTCCGTGCCTTGTGCTCAGCATGGCACACACCGCTGGGTGGAGAGGGGAGCAGTTTATCTCAGCATTGTTGCAATTATGTCTGAAAGCATGCCTGCTAATTAAATATGGACTTCAGGGGTGTAGTTAATTAGATACTGAGCAATGTCTGACAATTTGCACAGATAACAAGAAGCTCGGGCTGAGCAAGCAATCGAACTACTGCTCCTAACGTGATGGTGTGTAAGGGGTCCAAGCAGGGATTAAATCCTCCTTTGGCTAGGTGCTGTGCAAACAGAGAGCAGAAAGAGAATCCCTCCTCTGAGTTCACCACCTTGAGCAAAGCGCCGCCAATAACAGTATCGTTTGCAGCTGGGCCTCGGCCATGTTTGCCTTGTTAATTAGCAGGGAAGCAGCAGTCAGTATGAGTTGAATCGCACAAGAATCTGGAAGCTGGCACTTCAGAGGAAAGTGCTGGCGAGCGAAAAGTAAAGGAACAGCTTATAGTTCGGAAGCCAGCCCTCACTGAAAGCTGCCAAAAATCATACTAGATTAGGCTGTGACTGAGTGACAGTCCAGGAAGAACAGGTACTGCAAAGGAGAGCATGGAGTGGAACACAACAAGGAGTTCAAGTTATTAAAAAAAAGATTGCAGAGAGGGGCATTGTTTCAGAGCAAAGATAGCAATTTTTAAAAAATTATTATTCTCTTAAAGGCTTAGATCTTATTATGGAAAGGTGTGACAGGAGGACAAACAATTCAAGACTCTGTTTCAGGAGCCACCTGGCTGTGCAGGGGGCAAGGGAGGCAGAAGCCCAGCCCTTTTAAAGGGGCTGCTAGGCAGATCCCAAGGTCAATACTACTGACCCCTCAGTTTAAATTTTCGTTTGGACCCATGCAATTTTCGTTGCTTGTTCTCTAGTGCTGTTGCCACAGACTGCAAGGGCTGCCCTAGCCATGGAAAACCCAGCTCCATGCTTCACGTCCAGTACGGCATCAGCTGCCACACAGAGACAGAAATTGTCTTAGTATAACTGCAATTAAGTCACAAAGTAGATTCCAGTATAGGAGAGCTGGTGTAGTGGCATCTTAGTTCAACCAGAAGAAGGACACAAGGGATCTCTTAATCCTGATGATGATAGGCATGCTTTGGTCATCTGCTGTATGTTCTCAGGAAAAAAAGCCTCTGCTCTGGTCTTTCTTGCAAAGCATCTCCTGCAGAGGAGTGAGCCCCAGTAGCCCAAAAAAACTTGTCTGGGCAGTGGCAGGAGAGGGACAGTTGGAACAATTTCCAGCCCTTGAGAAGTCTGTAAATATTGCTGAGTATTTCTGCTTTGCACCACAGAATCAAATCCCTCTGAGATGTTCCTTAGATGACTGAGCGTGCAGGCCATAATGCTGCAGCCATTACCTGTGGCCTCCATTCAAGGACAGAGGGTTTGTAGCCATTTTGGTGCCATTCTGCTACGTTACAGGCAAAAAGTATTACTTCTACAGAGGTAGAGATCATTGAGATGTTCTGCAAGAGGCACAGTGGAGACACTTTATGTTACCTGCCCTTCCCTTGTCCCTTGTCTGGGGGACTTGAGGTCTATCTTCAACCAGTTCCAGAGTGCTGGATATGGTAAAAAAAATATACACAACACCCCATGAAATTAAATCTTTACCATAAACAGTAGAGTCATTCATTTTTTTAATCCTGTGTCAGATACACTGTTATAGCTGCCACCATTTAAAATTTAGAAAGGATTTTATGAAATACAAGCCCACAAATACAGTCAGAGAGAACGCTACCATATAGGAGTGAAAACCCTCCAGCTACCATAAAGTCACAGAGGTCCTGGGGACCTGACTCGCGTTTTAGCTGCTCAGACTGTGAGGACACAGATGGGAGCTGATGCAGGAATGATAACATTGCATGAGCAACACGTGAAAAGCACAAAGTAGTTTCACAAGTAGTCTAGAGGGCATTTTTTACACTTATCTGATTAACGACGAGCAAAGGGCGTGAGATGCACTGGAAAAATTCCTCTCTTCTCCGCGGGTCCCCGCGGCGTGATTTAAGGGAGGCGCTGAGGACACGCCACCTCGCGAAACCCTTCCTGACTGGGAAGGTGGAATCAATTAGCACGTGAGATGTGGACTTAGGGAGAAAAAGCCTCGCTGTGAACACCCTGCAAGGGAGGTATCGGCAGGGCTGTTTGCTCACATGGAGCCTGTTAGTTACACAAACACGGGGAGGGGAGATAGTGTTACAGGTGAAATCCTGCAGCTCTTCTAATGAAAGTGAGTGTGCTCCCCTTCCTGTTTTTTCTGCTTACCCCTGCTAGCTGGCCATTGTTGCACATCGACACGTTTGCTGGTTGAACGCCAGTGTTCCCCCTCCCATTCAGCACAGCACATTTGCTATCTCACTCTGATTTTGACCCAAAGAAACTGCAAAAGAAATATTTTGACTTTTCCCAGGAGCAACACCCAAGGTAGCTCTTTGATGCAGACGAGGGCTGCTTTGAGAAACAGCTAGGGAAAAGAAACCCAGAGAAATCAGATCAAAAATGGCAATTTTGGAAAGAAAAGTGTGCTTTTTAAATTTTTTTTCCCCAATGATCTTTGACCTTCCCATTTACATTTATCTTCCTGAGTTTAAGAAGGAAGCAGCGTTACCAATACTGAAAAAGTAAAGCTCTTCAAACAAAGCCCTGGAAGTATGAACCTCTGGGGAGGGAAGACTTGCTTTATACAACCTCTGCAGTGAACGTTCATCTTAATGCAAAGCCAAGGAATGAAATTCTCTTCTCTGCCACGGGGTCTTGTGATGAATAAATATTAATTCTGTCTGTCTGATGTGGTGACACCCCTGAGCACACAGGCTGTGAGAGAAGGGAAACAGATGAAGTCAGTGTTAAATTCTTTTTCGGAGGATGTAGTCCATGGGCAAGAGAGATCATCTTGGCCTTACTGGGGAGCCGCAGTTTTCCACTTCTTCAGGTGGCTGTCATAATTCTTAAAACTTAGGAGCTGGCAGTCAGTACCTGGGCACAATCTCTGCCAAGGCACCCAAATGATGCAGGTGCTGGGTGGAGATGGTCTGTGCCAGCAGCTGACACCGTGAGGAAAGGCTCCTCTGCACCTTGGCAATAAAGCCTAGATCAAATTTTCAGGTCATGGCAAGGGGATACTTTTCAAAAGATGTTCAATTTTCCAAAAAAATGTTCTTTTTTTTTATTCCTTTTTTTTTTTTTTTTTTAAATGAACCAATACACATCCTGAATTTCATTCTATTTTAAGTTAGGGGTGACAGTTTTCCAAACGAAACCCAGCATCTTACTACTGGAAATAAATATATTATTTTCTTAGCTTTGAAAACAACTAAACTGTTTCTAGCCCAGCATTTTTTTAAAGTATCCTGAAGCAGACAAACATCACGGACAATACCAATTCAAAAGGCTGACATTTGCAACAAGGAATATCAAGGAACATTGGTAATAACTAATAGTACCAGGCAAATAAAACTGCATTGCTTCAGCCTGTAAAATCTGACAGCAAGTAGGGTGGAGAATCCTGAAACGTTCCTCTCACCACAGAAATACAAAGACCAGCAGTTTGTGTGTGTGTGCATGTGTGGAACTATACAAAGCCTGACATACTTTGAAAACTCAGTTATCAGCAAAAGCGACGTTGACCTTAATATCACTGCATTTAAGCTTCAGTCTTTCAGGCAGCAAGGGGGAAGAGCAGAGTTCCTTGAACAGAAAGCAAGAATCGAACATTTGAATGCAGAAGATGAACATGTTGAAGAATACATTAAACAGGGGGGTTTAACACAATCTCTTTTTATCCCTTCAGCTCCATAACACAGATACGCTGAGATTTGTGTGAAAGAAAACTGAAGAGAGGTTGTAAGAACCACACTCCTTTACACAGGGTAAGTACACAAAATATTTAGGCTCTTGAAGGAAGAGAATGGGTTACAAATTGAAAACATTCCTTAAAATATGGGTTACCTGCAAGGACTGGGATAGGGTTGCATCGCCCCAAGGTTGCACTGGGAGCTGAAAACGTGATAGAAAGAAAAATAAATAAATAAATAAATAAATAAATAAATAAAGGTAAAATGGACTGACCAAAACTACCACAACTCAGACCAACAGTGTAGGTCAGAAGACGTATCATTAATAGTCTGAAAACTCTTGTTGCTCCATGGGGTGTGGACCCAAAAGAACAACTGCAAGTCTCTCCAGTAAATAAAATTTCAAATAATGGCCCTACTTTAAAGATATCTGCCTTTACTGACAGATCTTAAGCTGTGAAAAGTAAAAAAAGAAAAGACTTCCCATTCCTCCCAGAGCTGTGCGCTTGATGAAAGCATGAAAATAAGAGCCACGTTCTTTGTATGACAATGCAGGAGAAAATAAAGGAAATGAAAAAAATAATATCAACTCAGCACCACCATTTCAGAACATTTTGGCATATTTTATTATTTCCTTTTAACCATGCCCCTTCCTTCTTATCTCATGTATAGGCCTATCTACGGTGATGTTTTAAATGAGAAACTTTTTAGTGAGCCAACTGCACCTTTCTCCAGGGAGTTCCCACTTAAATTCCTGATAACACCGAACAATGGGACTTTTTTTCAAAGAGAAACAGAGTGTAATGAAAATGACATAAATTATCATTTAGAAATTGCGTCCCTTTGAATGCATTTTTCCTTCCTCATTCATAGGCAATTTTTTTTCTGGAAAAACAAGCCATTGCAGACCTTTCCACAGAGTAGCTTCCTTAAGCCAAATTATTAGCAGTAGAGGTGGGGTCCCTCAGTTAATACTATTTTCTCTTTCATATTTAAATTGATGTTTATAAAACAAGGAGTTAGGGAGCTGAGTGACTCAGGAGCCAAAGCTTTCTGAGTCTTTACAGCAATCAATTAAAATTGTAGCAGAGAGGGCCCAGATTAAGTTACTGAAGGCTTGGTTCATCTGTCCATAATTTGCATTTAGTAGCTCTCAAGATGCTCTGAAGTATTCCAGTAGTCTTCTCCAGAAAGGAGTGAGTCTCTTGAAGGCCATGTGTCATAGCTGTCAACCCATGGAGATGCCCTTGGTGCACCAGGGTATTTCGAATGGCACCTTATATCTATGTTATTAAATAGAAAACTCTGTCAAGCTCTTACTGTCCACATTAAAAGCACTATGTTATTCAGACAAAGCCATAAAGAATGAATATGTTTTTATCTGGAGCCTGATTTTAAGAACAGCAAAATGTTAGACTTTATCATTATGATTCAGAAGATTAAACTGGTGTGGAAACTGATGCCAAAGTGTGATGGTAATGTTCCTCCCGTATGTCAGTGTGGAATTGTGTATACTTGAAAATATGTCACTTGTGCTAACTTTCTTCATTCAAATACAGAATCACAGAATCACAGAATTTCTAGGTTGGAAGAGACCTCAAGATCATCGAGTCCAACCTCTGACCTAACACTAACAGTCCCCACTAAACCATATCCCTAAGCTCAATACGAGAATTGGAGAGGTGTAGTTGTTTGAACCTATTCCTCCTAGCCTTCCTTCAAAGCTGTGCTGTGTGTCAGGGGTGCTGCTGAAAACCCAAATGAGAAAAAGGGGAGATCTGTGGAAACCAAAGGGCTCAGTGTGGCACATCTTCACTTAGGAGCAAAGACAGTCTTTACCATGTTTTAGCTTACCCATTATTTAATTTAGGCGGCTAATTTCCCCTCAAAGTGGTAAAATCAGGTCCTCCAGACTTCACAGTAGGAATGATGGAGGAAAATGTTAACAAGGGTGACTTAGTTCTCTGAAAGCAGGCTTGTGAAATCCCTCTGAAGGCAGTGGCAGGAGGAAGGGGTCTCTGAAAGCCTCCAGGAGCAGATCCTCACCAGTGACCTGGACTCTCCTCACTGTTTACTGGCTGAACCTGGCAGGAGTGTGCTCCTGGTGGGCAATGGGCTCCACACAGGTTTGGTGCCCACCCCTCCACCAGAAGGCCAGGGATGTTCACGTGTCCCAGTCGGGCTCTGCTTTCCTTTAGGCGGCCCCCTGGTTTTGAGGGGTTCTCTGGCAATTTAATCATTTCAGAAAGGAGATAAGGCTAAAAGCATTGATGTAGGTTGTTAACACCATGCTTATAATTTCTGGCTTCAGCACAGAGATTATTCCATCCAAGAGTGTGGGATCAGTGTAGGATTTAGGCAGACCGAACCCTATCCCAGGTCTTATGCTGTTTCAGCTTCTTTAGTCTCCTGCCAGGCCAGCACAAAGATCTGCAGGAATCCCTTTTTGTCTAGCTTCACACACGCTCACAAATGCCAAAATTAACAAATCAAGATTCCAGTTAATTCCAGATGAGCACATCTGAATTGCTCCATCTTATGATAATATTTTGCATCTTTCTCAGAGGAAATACTTGCATACTTAAACAGCTCAGCAAAACATCTCCAAATCAATTTCTAGCTCACGTCTCTTTTCCTGAATCCAATATTATGGATCCAAATGAGTCCTCCCCATCACTCCCCAGTCAGTGTCATTTGGTGAAAGGGGGAATTAAGGAACTGGGATTGAATGGTGTCAGGCAATGGAAGAAAGGGACTGTAGGTCTCAAATCCTATATATGCTGCTGTCAGAAAAAGGGAAAGAGTTAGAAGAAGCAAAAGAAGAGAAAGATACATTTCTACCCTTTGAGTAAGGCTCATTAATTGTTTAATGGGGCAGCCTGTCTAGCAAAAAGCCTTACACATTCAAAGCATACCACCTAGGTGAGACCAGCGCTGAAAAATCTTTATTTTTTCAGCCTTGTGGGTGAGACATGGGCATCGTGCCCCTGCCAGGACTGAGTCCCTTTCCACCACTTGCAGAAAGAGCACTGGTGTAAGATGGGGTATAAGATGGGGTGCCTGGGGGGAATGAGCTCTGTGCTCCTGGGCATCGGGGCTGGCAATCCCACTAAGTCCTGTTAAGCCCTTCATGAGTTTGAGTTCTTGGTTGTGGTTTCCAGTGAGTCTGGAAAAACACCCTTCAACATTTTGTTTAAACGCCTCCCTCATTCCCAGACTTCCTCCTCCAATAATCATAAAGGAATCACAAAGTAGGAACTTCAGAGTTTCTTAAAAATAGCTCCCTTGTGTTGAAGACAGTGAGAAATGCTGGGCAAATCACCAAGTGATGGAGACCTAAATCCCTAAGAGCTTATACATTAAAAAGAGTGGTTTCAATGTCAAAATAAATAAATATAAAGCTGATTTTGCACTCCAGGATTATGTTTGGGAGGGAAGGTTCTCCTCCTGTCTTACACAACCAAACTTAAAAAGAAATCTCCCCATGAAACACCGCTGGGTTTCTGCAGAAGTCCAGACGACTCTGCTGGGCAGGACAAAGCTTTTTTCTGTTTGTGGAAAAAGCTCCGTTTGGAAGATTTGGAAGCAATTTCTGCTCTCAGTTTGCAAAGTGCAAATCAGGACAGTTTGTAACAACACCGAGCTATTGAGATGCATGGAAGTATTTACATAAGTAAGGTAAGCAGGATTTGACCCAGCGCCGTGAGCCCTGCAGATAGCATTGTCCTGTCAATTTTCACTCCCCACAGCAATGAAGCCAGATAAATGGCTTCCTGCCATATGGCATCACCTTTTTACAAGGGATCGTGTGGACCTCGCCACTGGCCTCTAGATGTTTTGGAGGGAAGATCCCACTTGGCTTCACAACGTAAATCTCAAAATGTTTTCCAGACCTGCCATGTAGTACGAGTTCTCCGCAGAAATTTATAAGGATGTCCTATGTAATGTACCAGGACAAAGAAGAATTGTGTGCTAGTTGTAAGGTTCAGTGTTTCAGCTCTCACCACTTGGAAGGACAGAGCTCTACACATGATCTGTGTTGTGATGGCTTGGAGTCATCGTTGCCTCCTCTCATGGGGCACAGATCTGTCTGTACACAGCAGCTTAAGCCATTTAGGATGCCTTCACGGCACAAACCAGACCAAGTTTTGAACAGCTTATTTCGTCGTAGGGCTTAGGCCACCAAATGAACAAAGTTCGTTGATAACAGCTTCGCCTTAGTCAGAGAAGGCTTTCCCCAGTATTTTCCAGTCTGTCCTTTCATCCTTCCATGGACGCTTTCTCTCATCCTCTGCTGCCCTCAACTCTAAATTATCTAGCTGTGATATATTTCATGGCCATGTTACACCAAAGAAGATCAGAGAAAATAAATGGAGTGGTGTTATTCCAACTTGACTTCAGAGAAGAGCAAAGCTCTAAGGAAAGCACTTTTCCCCTTTTATTTATGAAATAAAACTTGAGAGTTTCACCCCTCAGGGAGGGATTGCTTTATATCCTCACTGTATGTAAAATTTACCCTGCCAAGAAGCAGCTGATAAACTCGAATCTCTCCTCACAGCGTGAACTTCTTAATTCCTCTGCCTCATTTGTTCATCAGCACTTTATGAGAAAACAAACAAAAACACTAACTGTTTGCCCATTGTCATCAAGGGCATCCGAACACTTCCTGCCGGGAGAGGTGGTTGCACCACCCTTGGAGCAGAGACGACCGCATCTTTCTTCTGCCTCTTCATTTACAATGGCCAATCTACAAAGCCGGAATCCCAGGGAGCTTAATCAAAAGGCAGAAGACGCCCCAGGGTATGTGTTATTGTCTAATAACAGTGAGCTGTGCACGTTGTTAGCACCAGCACTGGCCTAGTGTCAGCGTTTCTGCGCACTCGGGCATCCCTCGGAGTAGTCTTGCTGCTCTTCCAGGACAGAAATTGTTACAGATGTAAAAGCACGTTATTATAGGAGTGCAAAACATGGTCTTTAACAAGATAAAAATCTAAAATAGATCCCCAGTGTTCCTCGCTGGTAACAGTTCTCTCTCTCATGTGTTTGCAAAGAACATTTATGCTTTCTTCAGCTCAGCCCATCAGCTGCTACAGAAAGCCTACAGGCTTCTTCTGAAGTTCACTAGCCAAAGTTTCAATGTATTTTCAAAGCACACTTCTGTGAGATGCTCAGCACATTTCCTACCAGCCATCCCTCAAATTAGGCAGCAGCATACATCCAATTGCTCTATGATTAATTGCTGAGATATTTCTCCAAGTGCCTTCCTTTCTTCTTTAAAGCTTTTTCTTGCAATCTCTGATAGTTTTTTGCCACCATTCCTCCTCAAATTTGTATTTTTTTTCCTCCTTGCTTTGTCCATTCTAGCAGTCCTTTCTTTCCTACCTCCTTTTTAGCTTTTTTCTTGCGCCCATTTGGGTTATTCGATCCCACCTCCAAACCCCTGTGTTGATGCACATGAGAAACAAGGCCCTTCTGCACCATCCCCAGCACCAGATCACAGCCGTGTATGGAGACATTTTTGCATTTTAATATTAAAAAAAAATAAAAATCCTTGAACTTCAAAATTCCTCCTATACCACCTACTAGCAACCAAATTTGCATACATACACATGCACACAGAGCCACAGGTATAAAAAATAGAGTACTAACAAAGCTAACAAAAGGCAGGCGCAGCTCAGTCATTCTCACTAACTTGGTCTCTCGTACTGCCAGAGACTATTTCAAAAGGCAAACTCTCATCAGATATTGGGGAGGGAGGGAAGGGAAGGAAATTCATGACAGATTGTGCTGTGAATTCCTAAGCCTGAAGTTTTGTTTGTGATTTATCATTGCTAAGCCTTATCAAGCACTGATTGAGTCTTTCCTCTCTCAGCCCTCGAGGGTGGCAGGCTCTGGTCTCCTGCGGTTCCCTCCCAGCCGACTAGCTTCTCTAAATGCTAATCAGATGATACGGACCCTTCTGTGATCTTGTGAAGGGCTCTATCAGCAGTTTGGTAGAAACACCGTAATGTAAAAATGATACTCCGCTGTCATCCCTGATAGGTGTCTGCCAGGAAGTAGGGTAGGAACACCACATCAAATGGCTCGTATATTGTCAGCTCCTGTGAAACCTGTCCTGGTTTCAACTAGAATAGCAACTAGAATAGAGTTAATTTCTAAATAGAGGTAATCTCTATGGCATGTCAGGATGTGGACAAGTACTTACCTAACATGGTTTTGCAAAGAAAACAAAAGTTTTATAACTTACGTTGTTTTTTGTGTTTGTTTTTTTTTGTTTGTTTGTTTGTTTGTTTTTTCCTAAATTGAATTAAATTCAGCCTAAACCCATGCTGTTTACAGACAGGATAAATCTGGGGCCAAGGGTCCTAGCAACTTCAGTTTTCGCGTGGAAGATACTGTAAGCATCTACAGGCAAGAGAGAGAGCCATTTCCTGACACACAAGCAAGCAAGAAATCAGTGCTCCTACCAACACAGCTACACACCCCAACACCTATTCCTCAGTGCAAACTGCCAAGCTAAGAGCAATTTTTTTTTTCTCCTCTTGAGGGGAAAAGCTCCTTGTGATCGGGATCTGGCTGGTAGGAAAGGTATACATGTATATGTGTTCCTTCCCTGGCCAGCTGCTCTTCAGACAGTTTCTGGAATAGAGAACGGCCAAAAGCCACCACGTGAGCTCTGGGTCTGCCCAGCATCTCTGCTGATGCATCCATGGAGGGCTTCCTTCACAGTGATGACAGACAGGAGATGGACAGGCTTGTCTGGGCACTGCCTGGGACACAGGTTCTCTGAGGACTGCTCAAGCAGAGCTTGTGGTGGACATTTTCCAGGTGTCAGAGTCCAGCCTCCTCAGCAGGCTGAGCCACTGTGTGCAGGTTTCTAAAGCTTTCAGAGAATCGGGATCTCTCACCACGGGATCTGAAAAGCTCTGCCTCTCCTTCTGACACCCAGAGAAACCCGGCACATGCCAGGGCTTCACATGTTGGATTTGGAGAGGTGACTCATGGGCAAGCTCAGAAACTCCTCACTCTCATCCCCATCCTGCACAGTGACTCCTGCATCGCTGCTGGCTGGTGGGGTGTTCTGACCATACCCATACAGCCCCCGTAGAACCAATACCCAAAATAATAATATATAATCTAATCTAAACACTGGGCACTGCCTGCCCTCCCCAGCACCTTTTCAGGAAGACTGGATCTCCCTCCAGAAACCTTCAGAGGCACCCGCATCCCTCAGCTTCCTACAGAGGCACTGCAGGCACAAGCAGGACTGCCTGCGTGGTCATTCCTTTATAAAAGAAGGCAAACATCAGCAGGAACTTGTGATAACCCTTTCCAATTCAAAGATTAAGGTAACTTTTCTGAGAGGGCAGTGTTGGAAATGAAGCAGCTTCAACCTGCAGAGGGGCAAGTGTGGTAGCCCACAGCTCAGAGTGCAGGAGATGCTGTGGAGAGAGCCTGGCTCCATCAGCGCAGGCAGACAGGGGACCTGGAGCTTGATTTCCCTTCAGAGGTGTAATACAACCAAGGGACTATGAGGGAAAAACCTCGCCAGCAGTGCGATGCTTGTCTTCAGTCCAAATACAAAAATGGCACAAAACGTAATTGATTCCTTTTTGCTGTTCCTGGTCAGGTTAAAGCTAACTTGGCTTGCTTCATTGCGCATGTCAAAAAGCTTCAATGTGGGGTCAGTCAAAAATCATTTATTAATTCCAGTTTGTTCAGATAGTAAACAAAACTGCCCCTCTTTGCACCCAAAAGTAATGTCACAGCCTTTGCCAAAGGAAAAAAAAATAAAACAACTTGTGTGACAATATGCCCAAAACTCCCCCAAAAATCAGCTGAATTTAAGCTATCCAAGCTTCATAAGTGGCAAAGCAGTTTCAGATATTAATTACTGCTGGCACTGCAGGGCCAAGTTCAGTTCCCTAAGCTTTATCCAGAAGTGTAGGAGACTATGGAGATACAACCTGATATGTTTATCTTTGCGAAGCACGCTCTCTGCCTCGGTCGTGTGCCAGATGTTGCCACAGCTGCAGGAAGTTGTTTATCTGCCCTCGCGACCTTTCAGAAGTGTCGGGCGACGGTAAAATCATGTTTTTATTGAGCATCTCTCCTCTTTAACTGGAAGCTCTCCACCAGCAGTGAAAATAGATTTTCAATTCTATAAGGAAGCCAGGGACTGATATTGCAGAGCTCTATAATCCAATTATATCCTTTACTGTGGGCTCCCTGTAAGAATTTTCTTTAGGGAGACAGCTTGGAAAAAAGACTGACTGCTTGAACACCTGTGGTAGCTACTGTTACTGGTACCTTTTCTAAATCTCATCAGTCTGCATGTTTATTACTCTATACACCTCTAGATTATTGCGACATTTTTCTGGAGCTGAATTAGCCTACATCGGCATTTTTCAGGACTCCTACAGCATCCAGTTGCTCAGTCCTCATGGAATATCATTTAGATGTGGACTCCAAGTACTCCTTGATCCTTTGAAAATGTTAGCTTTTACAGGGTTCCCAAAGAAAAGAAATACAGATAAATTCTCCTGAATTGCCAGATAATTCTCCTGAAATAAATTCACAGCCGCAAAAGACAGATCAAGAGCACCGTCAGCAGAGCTAGATACTAATATACATTGATTGATCAACGTTATGGTGTAAGTGATAGTCCTGAGCATGGGAGAAAAAGGATTAAGCAAAATACAAGTGGTATGTATCCATCAACCTTATCACTCAGGAGAAAAAATAACAGTGTCATTAGCTAAGTTTCCAAAATAGCCCAGTTTCCTGCTTGAAAGTCAATCCTTCAGAAACAGGTTAAGCCTTCATTTTGTTATGACATGCTGGTAAAGTCACAAGGGTGCCTTTGGTCTTTTTCTGTCAACATTAATGTGCTAAGTGAAAATCATTGGTCAAATGGAAAACAGTTTGTTCACAATACTTTATAATTATCAATATACCTTTTTAATCGAACAACAGTTGTATCACAGAAAGATCTTGATTACCAAAGAGAGTAAAAGAATTTGGTAATGCTTTGTTTTCATGTTTTCCATTCTACTTTTAATCACTTCATTTGAGCTGAATTAACATAAATTTTAGTAATTGTTTATCTTGTGCATTTTTAAGGATAAACAAGGCAATTAATAGTAATGTATTCACTTGCATATTAAATCTTCCCCGTAACATTAAAATCAGTGCAAGTTCATTAAGCCTGCTGGTGCTGTATTCAATTAGCTACTTCTGACTTCACTGGTAGCTTCCAGACGTTTGCAGTAGCGATGTTTAGACACATTTACTATGTGCTTGTGACAAAACCACAGAGCCTAAGATGTTTTAAAGCTCTGAGTATATCCCCATAAAGATGCATCTGCTTCTGAGGGTTTTACACTGACTAGAGGTCAGATTTGAGAATTACATAATTCTTCACAGCAATCTCATTTGTTAGGGCCCAGAGTTAATCTGTTTATATTTGGACTCAGACCTGACTTTCTTTTAAGTTAATTTAGTGTTCTTGAAAGGGATCAGCTTCACAGGGTCAGGAGCAAATATCTTATTCAACCGCAGAGAAATGACAGCTCAGGTAGGAGCAGCATAAATTTCCCACCTGTTCCTACTGAGCTGCCTCATTGCTTTTACCCAGAGTCATCTTAATGGGGCTAGATAGACAGATCTTGCTCTGTAGCCATATTGGCCTTGGAACTTCTACCTAGCCTTTGGGAAAGGTGCCTGCTAGGAACAGCTGTGGTGGTACCATGCTGTGGACACTGTGGTACGAAGACACAAGAATTCATTTCATCAGGGACACCAAGTAACTACTCAATGGTCAATAACTCTCACCAGTGATACCAGGACAGAGTAAGCCTACAATTAAGTTCCTCCTCCAAGATCTTCTAGTTTCCAACTGGAAAGTTCCTCACTATGGAAGACCAAAGTACAATTAAGTCCTTCGAGGGAGAAGCTGAAGTCACACAAATTTAGCCTAGAGAAAAAGTGCCAGTTCTTCACCTGTGAGGATAACCAGTCACTGGAACAACTTAACCAAGTTGTGGGAATTCTCCACCGCGGAAAGCTAACAAGTCATTAGTAAATGTCCTTTAATTTCGTAAAAGATGTTCTAGTTCAAACTTCGAAGGAACTCATAACTTTGCTGGCATAGATGATCACAGCATCTTCAGAGTCCATGCCACCGGCAAAACTGAAGTCACAAGGATTCATTTTGAAATCTCTTATCATGGTCCTGTTTGCAGGCACAAATTGGGCTTTCACTGCTGGCTTCTCCGCCTCACAGGAAACAAGACTGATTTTTAAAAGTGCTCCTTTCCAAAGGGGAAAATTTGCAGAAAAATAAATACCATAAAATAGTGTTTCAGACTCATCAAAACCTTTTTCTTTATTCAAACATAAAGTTGCCATTCTGATTAAAACTATTTGAAATGAATGCCGTATAAGGAAAAAGAGAAAAAATGAAATAGAAATGATTTATTCTTTTCTCCAGTATCATGAAAGTGTACATATTTTCACAAAACATTGTGAAAATGTTTTCAACACATCTAAAAAAGTGTTCTTAAAAATGATTCATTGGGAAATTTTGGCTACCTCTAGGTTCAAAAATACAGTTTGAACGCTCTGGGCTTAGTCTTCCTTTCTCTGTACAAAATAAATACATAAATAAATAAATAAAATTGTACAGTTGAGAGCAATGCAAATTGTTATGTTAGCAGACACTCAGGGCCGGACCTTCTATATGCAATTTCAAGGGATATTTTATATGCAACATTACTGATGTTCAACAACTTCTCTAAACATGAACCATTTTAAAAATGAGTGTTCTGAGCTGGATTTTTGTTTTGTTTTGCTTTGTTTCATTAAGAAGCAGTTTAAAAGTTGAACAGACCCTTTCATGTCTCCTCCCGAGATTTATCTGTTCACGTCTCTATGGTCTATATTTCTTTTGTTCACACCATAAATCTCGGTTCCAAGCCAGATATTTGTAATAAGTCTATAAAGAAAACAGAAAGAGGTGTGGTAAGTTTATCAGCTTGAACCACACATTTAAGTTTCTGGTGTACATAAAAATTCCAGACTTAAGTCTCTTGACTCTCCCTTCCAAAACATTTCCTGCTTATTTAAAAAAAAAAAAAAAAAAAAAAAAAAAAAAAAAAAAAAAAAAGAAAGAGAGAGAGGGGAAAAGAAAAAGAGAGACAGAGGTTTAGTACAGAAAAAAAAAAAAAAAAAAAAGTTTAATTAAAAAAAAAAAAGATATTTAGTAGCAGAATTCATCAGATCTGTAGCAAGTGTGTGAAGTGTGTGTTCACGTTAGCCTCAGCAAAACCCCAGGCTGGCAGCAGAGCCCACCACCACCATTTGATTTCAGTGCTGCTGGTGGGTAGTGGCAGGGTGGCTCTGTGTCGGTCTCACAAGCGGGGATCCAAAACTCTGAGGTGAAAAAATGAGCAGTACACAGAAAGCCCTTTGTTCTTCCTCTCTGGCATCTCAGAAATCCTGTATCATAACAGCTTAGCACTAGCCACAGAGGGACTTGAGGAAATAACAAAGAACTACATGGAGTTATTTTCATTTCTTCCTAAGTAGCCTCTTCTAATTCATCAGATCAGTTTCCAAGGCTCTTTAGATGTAAGTGGAAACAAATCCTGCATGCAGATAGAAGGAAGGAAGCCAGCAGAGAAAAGCATCCACTGGCACAGCACCTTTAGGTGTGACAGTCAGCACAGCAGCACTCCAATGCAGGCATTGTTCCAGCACTGGTACTTGGAAAATAAACTCTTCTGTTCCTGAAGGCCTTGAGCAACTTGGAAGCCCTTGGCTTCCTTTGGAGGTCAATTAGGGAGGACAGTGGGCTAAAGCTCTCAGTGCTGGGGTAACATGAAGAAATCGAAGTTGGATGTGGGATTTTCAGAAGAGCTCATCAAGTTGAATTTAACTGAAGGCTAAAAATCCAGAATCTGAATGATTTCCACCTGGCTCTCTGAGCACCAGCAGCCAGGGCAGGCATTGCTACACCTGATTTTGGCAGAGGCAGAAAGAAGGCAGCAGCCTCTCCCATTTAGATCTGCACCATGCCGTGCTCTGTCCTTCTGCCCAGCAGTGCTGGTGCTCCTTGCCCTGCCAGCCCACCAGGCCCTGAGCCACCATGTACGATGCTTGGTGTGTCTGTCCTCTGCCCCCACAGCCTGGCCAGGACAGCAGGAAACAGAGCCACATACCCCTTTATAGCTGTGTAAAATGCCGGCAGCACAGCAGAGGTCTTCATTGCTTGCTGCCCTGTGCTCAGGCTATTCTGAACGCTGCCTCAGACCAACCAGACAATTAGGTTTAACAATCCTAACTTGGCTGTATTTCTTCTCACATCTCTACTGCTTATGCAATCCACAACCCTTAATCCATGAAGGACATGAAGGACAGAGGCCTGTACAAGTACCACGTCCCTATTGCTACAACACTCTTCTTGTTGCTCTCCTTCCAAGGGTTTTGAGGCCCGTCATGTGAAGACTTCATTATAGCAGCAGTCAGAGGTGTGGGGAGCACAGCCTGCGTCCTCCTAGGTAACAGAGCCAGCCCCGCATGACCTTCACTTTGTTTTGAGTCGGACAATACGAATATTTATTAACTGCTCTCTCGAGCACTCTGGCTGCTGAACAGCACACAATGATTCTGGCAAGCAAGATGTGACGTTAGCCAAAGCTGCTTTCAGTATCTGGACACAAAGGCTGAGATTATTTATTGTCGGAGACCCCATACGCCTCAGTCATATCTGCTTGTTCCTAATGGTTTATTTTTCTAGCCTCTGGTTCAGAGAGCAACAGAGTAGTTTATGCCAGTGCAAATCTTTAGGCACGGCACTACAAGTAATTAACTCACACATGACCTTGTATTTGCTTTCACCGCTTACAGACTTTTTCTTTTTTAATCATTTTCCCAACCATGTGTGGAGACCCGAATGACGTGGGCACAGGCACCCTTGCCTAGCTGCATCATACACAGCTCTCCTTTGCACTTTTCAAAGTGCAAAGAGAAGATGAGCCTGGACAGAAGGGCTACATGTGGCAGTGTCCCAGCTCCTTAAGCTTGTCTCTTGAATTCTGTGCCCCAGCTTGGCCTTTAATCCCAAACCATCATGCACATGGCAAGCAGAGCTCAGCTCCACGACCTACAAACCACCACAGAGAAATTATCACTGATGAGCCGCCTCTGAATGTGCTCGCAGCATGCAGGGCTCTTCAGATGCTGTTTCTGTCCCAGCTGTAGTCAGTATTTATCATAACTTCTATACGAGTTTGTGGTGTTAATCCTCTGATAAATATTTATTGAGAAAATTATTAGTACAACACTTTCCTGATAAATATTTACTACAGATATTTTGTCAGGAAGCACTCTGGAGGAAAAAATCATCCTTTAAAGGCTGTTACAAAAAATCATTTAGAAAAGCAGGCCAAGATACAAATCAATCAAACAGCCGGGAAAGAAAAAAAAAAAAAAAAGAGTATACAAATTAAGCATATGCCAGCAAGGGAAGTAGTACACAGCAAAGGAAGGATTTGCCAGAATAAAACAAGATGTGGTGAGCTAAAGTGGCACTGACTCTGTTTCCACTCCCAATTTCATTCAGAACTAGACTCGGATTTGTAACTGACAGCTCCAGATAAAATTAATTTCCTTTGAATAAAATCATATTCTCCTGCACAGAGACTTTCATTTGGAAATACTAAAAAGGGATGCTCTGTCTTTCACAGCCAGCACTGGTTTGTCTAATTTCCAACCCACACATCAAACTGAAAGCTTGAGCTTAGACATATTTAGGATCCAGTTCTGCAAATATAAGCTAGCAGTTTGAAGCACAAACCGTATGGTAGTATAGTATCTGTGCTATTGTCTTTTTGCCCTTTATCACAATGTCTGAATACTTGTATTAATAAGAAAGCAAAGATGTTAAATTGTCTTTCAGATATTGCACTGAGTTAATCAGGAAGAATTAATTTGCCACAATTACATTTATACAATATGAATAAATGAGAAAAAAAAAAAAAAAAGAATATTCATAAACAGCTTTCATTTCCCCTGTGACATGTTTAAGTTGAGGAACACAAATGATTTTCTACAGCTGTTTTTACAGCTGTTAACTGTACTTAGTAGTTGAAAACCTGAATTTCTTTCTAGTCACAGGTCATGGGCAGTAAGTGTTCCTTGAGCCTCTCTATCTTTCCCAAGGCAGAATCACTGTCAAGTATGAGCAGATACATGAGTGAAACTTATGTCTTCACATTATTGCAAAATGCAGCAAAACACTGATAGCATATGAAAATAAATAAATAAATACACGTCTGCATTCTGGAATAGGAAAATAGTCTAGCATTTCTATGTAGTAAAGAGCCAATATAAAGCCAAGATTATTCTACAACACATTTCAGGAGAAAAAAATAATAAAAAATGGCCTCAAAACTGAAAGGGGTCATGGACTGGTCCTCAAGGTGTGCTGTAGACAAAATCACTCTCCGCAGATTGTACTGAAGCAACTTTCATCCTTCTAGAACAAGCCCCTTCTTGTTTCCCTGCTGATTTTTCTGAAATAGGCTCCAGCATTACATTACTTTCTGTTCGAAGTCCCAGAGAGGGTAGGAAAGGGCCACTAATGCCATCTATTTCCACAGAGTGCACAAAGCAACGTACATAAGATCTTTGCTTCCTTGAGGAAATTTTGACCCTTCCCAATTTTGAGTTTTAAATATTGATATTACTTTTCTCTTTGCCTGCCAGATTCACTTGTAGCTTTATTGCCAAATCTGTGCCAGAATCTGTCTATTCCAGGAAAACCCCTATCATTTTGCAAGCACAGACATTCTGGCATATTTCTAAAATAACATAAAATTATATATAGATGATGGTCACAGGTAAGCACAGCTTCCACAAATTCTTTGAAAATTTAGGTGCAGAGATAGACAATTATTTGAACCCGTGCTACTATTATGGATCTGAATTCTGCCCCTGCCAAGCCCTGGGGTTGTGTCATGGATCAGTGCACTTCGACAAAGAAAGTAGTAATGATGCATCCCTGGGAATTGTAAGTTGTCTGACCTGCTCTCTTTTTAACCACCACTTACCTATAATCTTAACTAAAGGTGTATTTATTTCTCAGTAAGCTATTCTGCAAATCAAAAGGATTCTATATGAGCTTTAGGTAGTTTTCTCCCTTGCAAATTTCTTAAGGTTAGTTTACTCTTGTGAAACCCCAAATCCAGGTTCATACAGCAAACAGCAGCTCGCCCAGACAGCCTTCACAGCACGCAGCTAGCGAACGACCAAAACCATATCATACATCTTCAGAGCAGTGAGAAAGCTGGTTTTATTCTCAGGCTGAAACTCCAAACAGTCTCAGATTCCAAGCCTGCCATGTTGGAAAGATACTTATTAGCTGTGATCAGTGGAAACTCAGCAAATAATATAGCTGAATAGCAAGCAAGTCCTATTTCTTAGCATCACATCTCTAAGAGATGTAAAGTCACACCTTGAAGTCCATGGATTCGTGCGTATGAGTTCTGCATTGAGATTGCCATGTACACATAACACTACAGCCATTTTCTCATGTGAGAGTGACCATCTTGGATTTGTAGAAGACCGTAGGGCCTACCAAACTGTACATGATGTGAAAATGGAGATTTCTGCATCTCCCCATGAAACTGCTCATGCAGCACACTGCCAACGCCAGTCTCACCAAGCGCGTGACGTGGGCGCTGCTTCCTGCCCTCCTGAGAGTCCGGCACCGATCGGGCACGGGACTTTTCGTCTTATCTGCGAGCAATTCCTGCTTTCCATCAGCTACTGAGAACACTCACGTTTTCTAACTGGAAAGCCAAGGACATGCAGTCATCCTTGAATTGTGGGAAGTGCATTTTGGAGTAAGTTTCTCTCATCTCAAAGCATGCTTTATTTTGTGTGCTCTGTGATTTATGCTTTCTTGGCCCCACTATCTTGGTATTGTCTTCCAGCAATTAAAACCGGTAGACATGGGCCAGTATTTTAACCTTCAAAATGTAGCAATCTGATGGCTTTCTTGGTTTATTTTCCCATAAATCATAAAAGCGGTACTAATTAGTTGAATCAAGGATTCTTTTTACTAATTAAAATCCCCAGACCTTCCGGTACTAAACAACTTAACATAGATTACCATGCCCTGTAGCTGAGTATCTAGATTTTAGGGTCTCCACCCACATTGGCTTTTAGCACGTTCATAAATGTCTGAAGGACCATGGCCTCAACTGGTACTTTCAAGGTTGCCCTTGTCCTAAATTCTAATTGAATCGTGTCCCACAGAGATTACCAGGACACCCACCTGTAGCTATTTTAATCACAAAGTTTTTTGGGCTTTGTTAGCAAATTAAAATCTACCTTGGAAAAATATCTGATTGAGCCAACCAGCAAAAGGTATCTGAATAACTGGATGAATTCCCTATCCTCCCTTACAAATCAAATCAAATCAAATTAAATCAAATCAAATAAACCTGTAAAATCATTTGGTTTGTCTATCGAGTCCAGAGTTGCAGTGAAATCTGCTCTGGGCTGACCAGTGACCAATACTCATTTTTGTTCCTCATGGTATAACCTGTCCTGGCACATCTTCTGCAACAAGCAGGCAACTCAAAGCAGTTACATCTCAAGATGACTCTCTGGCGTGCTCTGCACCTTTGTGGAAAAGTGATGTCTTCTTCTAGTCTCACTGAATGCTTCTTTGCATGAAACACACCAAAATAACCCTAGATCTAGGAACATAAATAACTAATGGCCATTTTTATTCTGAATACTTTCTCCATCTGGAAGATCTCCACCTGGGAGGACAATTCAGCTCTACAGCTGAGAGACGGATGAGTTTTGGAAGGAAAACCCTGACACTCTGGAGGGACCTGTCCCCACTAGGAACCAGGCTAACTAGTTTCAGCTAGTTTCTGGTTGAGTCAAGTTAGCTTGAACTCCATCCATTGAGCTGAAAACAGTGTCGTAGATCTGTGCACAAATATTTTCAACCAAAAGCAGCCACAAACAGCCATACTTGCCCAAAGCTTTCAAATGTTCACGGTATATGAGCTGCTCAGGATTTCCAAAGCCTGGAGTGACTGCGAGTGCCAGCCCCTGCAGAGCTTCTGGCCAAAGGGTGGGTGGTTGATGGCACCTCGGGCTCTTGCTGGAAGCTGGACAAGCTCCAGTGCAGGGCAGGTTCCTCTGACACTCGAGGAACCAAAGAGTGTTGGTGCCACCTAGAGGGACCATTCGCATAAAAAGTGTGAAAATCACCGCGCATGGACACAATAATGTGCCTCAGATGCATAGTATTAAGGAAAAATCCTAGAGAATGGTACTTACCACTGTGAAAAAATTATACACAATAACAAGGAGTAGAAGAGTACAACTTGTGTTGAAAAGGTGTCATAGTCCTCACCACAACTTGCAAATATAAATATAGAACATGTACTTAAGACAGCCAACTGCCAATTTCTCTCTCCTTCAAGCCATTTCCCAGCCTCACGGCTGTACTCCTTCCATTTCTTCCTCCAATTTTCTACACCCTGAGGAAACAGCCAGCAATCTGACCACATTTTGAGGTCAGACCACAGTTCCCTGTGCTGCTGAAGCACTGTATGCTGCTGGAGTCGGATGGCAGCAGTGCCTTGGATATCTAAGACGTCCAAAAGACACAGTCAAGAAATCCCTGAGACTGCAAGTTCACAGCCTTCTGCCCATCACCAGCTTTGCTGAAGACCAGCACCTGCCCACCTAACTTAAAGCTGCTCTGCAGGAGAGCAGGAGCAGAACAAACACCCACAAGCAAGGAAGAACCAGTGCATAAATAATGTCATCTCCTTTCCTCCTCCATTAAATCTGCCACCTGCAATCTCTGATCCACTACAGCAGTGGTGATAACTCATGGGGACGCTATGGGGCTTGGGGTGGGCTGCTGATGGGTGAAATCTGAGGCTCTTCCATGGTAGCCTTAGCATCCACATGTGGAGTTGGAAAGTTTGGCCTGGGATGGCCGATGTCCAGGAGGCAATCATCTCCAGGGGATGGCAGGTGTAGGAGCTCATTCTGCTCTCAGTAAAACTTGTGGTAAAGTTCGTGATGGATTCAGATAAAATCAGCTCTCACCCTTACACTAAAATATTCAAAAAGTTAATCTGATGTTATTATCTTAGTTTTAATTTACTAAATTCTGAGTGAAGCTACCAGCCATTTGAGTTTTTTAAAAATGAGAGTAACAGCAATATGTTATGTATTTAGTCATATGCTTACCTTCTTCTCATGCTGTTTATCAAAAACAATTAGGCATGAAATCCCCAAACCAGACTTGTGATTGTTATACTGAATTTGAAAGAAAAACAGACTCAGTCCCGAACTTTGACATAAATTATATTGACATTAAAATATTTATTACAGCACATTATGTGTATATAACTATAGAGCTACCATCATATGTTTTAGCAGAAAATGTGAGCTTCAGTGATTATTTTTCCCAAAGCAATATTATTGATGCCAGGAGTGCTTTAGCTGAGCATGGGCTGCCTTGCAGGATCCACTGATAGGATGAATTAACACAGTCATAAATGCATCCTCAAAATCACTTAGGCTTACACCTCATGTTTAGGAAAGTGCATCAGTAAAATTTAAAAATTTTCTTTCAGTCAAACCCGATCTACACACACACAAATACACACTGTGTGAATTTTGCAGTAGGTTGGGATTCAATTAAAGTGCTTATAATGACATAATTCAGTCCAGTATAGGAAAAAGTCATTAACATCTTTCAGAGCTTTGGAGGTACCACTCTACCAGCATGCAGACAAGGCATGTACTTCCACTGGGGAACTTCCACCTGAAGTCAAAAACCCGTGTGTACTCCAGGCTCAAATCTCTGTGATCTACATGGTGGTTGCTGCTGCTTTGTCCTCCTGATTTATTGACTTTAGGGTTGTTTGAAGTAGCACTAAAGACTAAAAAAATAGGTTAGCACTAACAAAATTAGACTGCTCTGTATGTAAAGGCCTAGAAATATTGTTCAGCAATTTCCTCCTGACTTGTTACTTTACTCCACATAACACTGGAGTGACAAAAAGAGGGGTGCACAGAGGAGGGGTGCGGGCAGGACATTTTTCACTTGGGGCCAAAGGGAGCTGTTTCCCTGTGGTGCCAGGCTGTTCTGATGTCTTGGTTTCTCAAGATAAAAGAAAGGCAAGGAAAGGCTTTTCAGAGAATCACAGACTGGCCGAGGCTGGAAGGGAACTGAAGGTAATGTAGTCCGACAAGCCCAGAGCACATTGCACAGGACGGCATCCGGGTGGGTTTTGAATATCTCCAGAGAAGGAGACTCCACAGCCTCTCTGGGCAACCTGTGCCAGTGCTCTGTCACGCTCACACTAAAGTGTTTCCTTATATTCAGCTGGAATTTCCAGTGCTTCAGTTTGCCTCTCATCCTGTCGCTGGGCACCACCGAAAGGAGACCGCCTCCAGCCTCCCGGCACCCTCCCCTCAGATATTTATCCACATCCACGAGGTCTCCCTCCCCTCGGTCGTCTCCCTTCCCGGCTGAGCAGCACACCCTTCTCCCTGCCGGCCAGCAGGGCACACTGCTGCCTCACGGCCAGCCGGCATCTCAGCCCCGGGCCCTCAGGCCTGCCGCTGGCCGCCATCACCCAGCGCGGGCCGGGGGGCGGAGCGGGGCGGGCGGCGGGGCCGGGGCCGGGGCCGGGGCCATGCCGGCGGGGCTGGGCGCCGCCTGGGCGCTGCTGGCCGCTGCCTTCCTGGTGGCGCTGCTGCTGCACCGGGCCCAGGCGAGGCGGCCTGGAGGCGGTGGTGGTGGTGGCATCGCCTCGGGCCTCTTCCAGGACCTCATCCGCTACGGGAAGACCAAGAACGGCGGCGGGCAGCGCCCCGCATGGCTGCGCCGCTGCCAGGTGCCCAAGAGGTGAGCGGGGCTGTGGTGGCTGCGGGCGGCGTGGTGGTCTCTAAAAGCCCCTCAAGGTCTCCTGCAGTGCTCCCTGTGGGGTCTGCGGGTGGAGGGGGGTGTTACAGGTCGCAGGAGAGGTAGGGCACAGGCTTAGAGAAGTGTTTCAGCACGCAATGAAATGCTGCGTTTTCTCCTATTGAGTGAATGCTGCGTGCCTTATGCAACGTGTATTCCAATTAACTGCAAAATAGCCTACGCAAAATGGAGTGTTGATACTCAGGATGTTACCAAAAGCATAAGTGGGTTTGGGTCCTTTTCATATGTACTGGGAGGCTGCCCACTGGCACTGCGAAATGGCCAAGTCTGTGGTTCCCGTGGGACGCTGATCTTCGGTGAGGATCTGAAAATCTGTGGCTGCAGAGCAGAACTTGTTGAGGAGCCAGCTGACAGCAAGAAGCACGTTGTGCTACTATACAGTTCTTTTGGAAAAGACTTTGAGTGGAAAGATGTGTAAAACTCTGCTTCAGATCGGACCTGCTGAAGTCTCATATGCAAACTGAATGATGCTGGAAGTGCATTATGTGCTTACTCTGTCTTCCTCAGTAATGGCTTCTAAGGAACATGCTTATTTTTACAGAGTTAGCCTCAGTTTTTTGAGAAATTATTATTCTCTGTTTATGGATAAGGAACGTAGAGGCCTCGATCATATGCCCCAAACTGGAATAAAAGCATACTCTCTTGTACCCCAGTCCCATGCTGTACCTACATAAACTTTCCAGCAAGACGAGATCAGGGACCTGGGAGTGTGGACACCTGAGTGTGACTATTCAAACATACTTTGGCGTTGCTTTCTGAAATCAGTTCTCAATCATAAAATATTCAAAGTTGGAAGGGACCCACAAGGATCATCAAGTCTGTTGTTGTCTTCTACTTTCAGGGTTTCTTGATAAAATATACTACATGATCCTGATAATAGCATGTTAATCTAAGTATCCAAGTGCTGTGTGCACAGTCTAACAAGGCAAAAGAACTGTTGTGTTACTCAAACACACTTTTTTTCTGAAACAGATGCTGAAACAAATTGCCATGGAGACTTCTTAATAGATGTTTTTTAATAGGATAGGAGAGGGAAACGGGGAAAAAAAAAAACACCTCTCCAGCTTTTTATACATTACTGGGATCTCATTGCTTTGATCACCTGAGATTCTTGACCAGAACTAGCCTTTGACTTGAACGTAGGCATGACAGGAGCTTGCAGGTCCAGAAGGACAGGACTGGGGTGCTGCTTAACCCAAAGGCCTGATCATCCCTGATATAACTTCATTATCAGTAACACAGTTTACATATGCAGCTTTCAAAACAAATGTTTAAAAAGGTTTTGTGACACAGCATATTATTCATGGCAGGGTTATAATGTTGTATCTTAGTTATCAAGCTTCTGCTCCAGAAAATTCCCACAGATGCATTTAGGCTCTGTGGTATCCACAGCAAAAAGAAGGGTTCATAAAAGCTTTGGTTTAGGTGCAGTGTATTGCAAAGTAAGGTATTCTTGAGGTAGGGTCTGATTTGAGTTGATCTGTCTTCAACAGAAGTTTCTAACCACCTCTTCTTAGGGAAGATGCTATCTGAAGAATGTGGCTTTTTCAGTGAATTGGTCTCAGGCTCTCAGCATCTACAAGGCGATTCTGTTACTGCAGTATTGAACCCGTAACCATGTTGTTCATGCTGGCTGAAGGAGGACAGAAGATCCTGAAGCTAACTCTTGAGACATTTTCTATTTCCACTCATCTGCATCGTATTTCCAAACAAGCATTGTATTTTCACTAGCCTAGACCTTTTTAAACTTTACTATTCCATCTTGTCAAATGTTGTGATTCATTTCAGGTTGGTTTGGCAAACGCATACCATTCCTCTCTCCTTGAGGGTTGACACGTAGTTACTGTAGTGCTGGATTGCTCTGTAGGTCAGACACATCCCCAGAATAGTTGAGATTGTTGAAAGCTCACCAGCTGCAATGGTCAGGTTGTTCTGGAGTGTGCAAGGAAACTTGCTGGCTTCTGACTTGGCTGCTGTATTGCTGTTGAGCAACAGCATGGAAATGTCCAGAAAGTCATTTCAGACATGCTTTCAGTGGTATAAATTATGAAGAAAATTTGTGTAAGTCATGATTATTTGTCAGTATTGAGGAATGTCTTTGCAGTGCATGGTTTACACCTTCTCTTAGTACAGCTACAGTTGCTGAGGTCAGCTAAGTTAGATGTATGCTGCCTGTTGTTTCAGGCAGCATTTAAGGGGGGAGATGCTAGGGTTTTGCCTGCTTGGTACAGCTGAGTCCTGAGTTCTCTGCTCACTGATGGGTGAGACGAAAAGGCACGTGCTGACCATCAGACAAGTGTGTCCTGCAGCTACATGTCCAACTAAAAAATAACGAGAACATTAAGTGTAATGAAGATGCTTTTTGTTCCCACAGGTGGTTTACTCACTTCTATATAGTTTCTGTACTCTGGAATGGCTTTCTGCTGATCGAGCTTTTCCAAGCTAAATTCCTTGGAGCAGCACTCCCACCATGGATGCAGCAATTGCACAGTGCTTTTGGCAGAGATTTGCAGAGCCAGAACACAGGCAAGTATTCCAGCTACTGTAAAGCAGACATATAAATATTACAAAACTGCACTACCATCCTTTGCTGGATAAGTATTCTTCTTGTGCTATTTCATCAGATGCTCTTAAACTAGGCTCCAGGTAATGTTCCTAGAATACCAAGTCCCTTTGTTTTTACTTAAGGTAGAAATCATTCTAATTTATTAATATAATAGCTTTCAGCACTCATTTTAGTAGGAAGGGCCATTTTTACCTTCTACATGTAGTCTTGTGCAATCACTGTGGTCAGCAGTGTCTCAGATGTGCAAATATTTTTCCCAGTGCTAGGTTAGTTTAAAAAGAGGATAAGATTTTGTTGTGGGGAGGGGAAAATTAGCTCTTTTGAAGGGGTAAAATTGGTCCTAACTATTCCTAAGTCACTATTTTTCATTTGTAAGCAGATAGCGAACACTTCTCTGCACTTTTGGTTCTCCTGCTCCTTTGGCTGCATAGCTTTCGAAGACTTGCAGAGTGCCTCTGTACCAGTGTGTTTTCCAATGGCGTCATTCATGTTGTGCAGTATTGCTTTGGACTTGGTTACTACATTGTTCTTGGCACAACTGTGCTATGGCAAGTGCCTATTAATGTCAGGCATGGTAAGTACCTGCTTACTTATTACCAGTTTCATTTTTTTGCTCCGTTTTCTTTCCATCATGGCAAACAGTTCACTTTGTTTCACAGAGGGCTTGCATGAGAAGTGTGTTAATTGGTGAGAAGTAAAAATAACGTACTGTCATAGTCCAAAGTAACTACACTTCGGTATGTTGCATAATAATCAACCGGTATTACTCACACGGACTCACGCTCACTCGCTTACTCATTTTTATGTTAACCACCACTGTAGTTCCCTGAAATTCACTGTTATTCCATCTCATGGTAGATGATACTTTCAGGAGCATTACAGGTCAGTTTTGCCATTAAGATCCATTTGCTTTAAGAAAGAAAATAATCAGTGCCAGTTCTCAAATATTACTACACAACTCCAGTTAAAATAAAGTTTGCTTTTTTGCTGTAGGCTTTCCTGTAGGGTGGACCTACTAAGGTGGGACCATCTTGGCCAACTCCTTTGCCTTCCACTCAGAATTCCCCACTGCTCTGCCTTACACCAGTCACACTCGTCATTCCCTTGGTGCTGTAATGGCTGCATTAATACAGCAGTAATTTGAATTATATGACCTATTTCTGCCAACGCATTCCACTGAGGCTCCCGACTGAATTCTTATTTGCTCCTCTGCACAGATAAACCATGAGCTGCAACACTTCCACTGGCTGCAGCACTTCTTCCATGACCGATTTATGGAAAATGGTTGTTACCAAGTATGTAACTTTAGTCAAGTTTTTAACCACTTGAATCACATCAGCTCCAGTTTAATATGGTTATTTGTAAAAACAACCTTCAGGTCATCTATGAGTAGGTAAAACCCTTTTTTATCTGGACACATTTTTCTACTTTTCTCATTTTGTAGATTCTCAGAGCTGGTATATTAACATGCACATTGGACCTCATCCTTAATGCAGTGTTTTTGATGGCTTAAGTGGTTTATAGTGTGTGTGGATAGGAGCATATATCTATATATACCACTCCCTGTGAACAAGACATACAAGTGTACTTATGTGTTGACCTGAGACATGACAATATCTTTTGTTAGGATGGTAAGAGTTATAAACAAAGTTGAATAGTGAGGTTTTTGACTGCAAGTTATATATGAGTTATACATAATAGTATACTTCAAGCTACTGGATTAAAAACTAGGTCTTTGATATTTTTAGTGTAGAGCAGTTAAAGGAAAGGAACTAGTAGCTGAGTACTTAAATCACACAGGACTCAAAAGCGTCTTCCAAGTTTTGTAAGACAATAACGTATAAAATAGGTGTGCAGTGTTTTGGAGCAGTGCTTGGGAAGGTATTTACTGGCGTTTTACTAATGAAGCGTATTTCATGTAGGAAAAGAAAGTTCCGTGCAGATCTGCTGGTATCACGTCGTAGGAATTGTGGTGTACATTTGGGCCTCTCTTCACCAGCACAGATGTCTTGTGATTCTGGCTAATCTTAGAAAAAGTAAATCAGGTAAGGTGTTTCGTTTATGTGAGCCATTTACTTCCCTACTTTTTTCCTGGTTGTTTCAATAGGCTTCTGTAGCTTCTAACACCTTAAAAGCAGTATTTTTTAGTAACTGTAGTGTGGGAGCCTTTGTAAGACTTTCAGCAGGTTAAGTGAAGCTGTTTGGAGAAGAGATTGGGCAGCTGAATGTTCAGAGCTTAATTCAAAGGTCTGGCTTATGCTATCCTAAAGACAAATGGTCACGCTTAGGACTTGGGTCACTCCTCTGAGATGTCACTTCTTTTTCTGTGGGGGTTAAAAACAGGCTTCCTTACACCAAATTTATGCAAACAGCCAGAGGTGATACCTTATTTCATTAAGAAGTGCAAAGCTGCCAGATCAGATGGAGCTGCATGATGATCATTTTAATGAACGTGTTGTTCTATAATTGTGAGTAGAGAAATTTGTTTAATGGATATTGTTCTGAACTTACTTCTTTCCATTTGCTTGCAGGAAAGGTCATAAGTCTGAGCCACAGTATACCTTTTGGAGACTGGTTTGAAAGAGTTTCTTGCCCTCATTATTTTGCAGAACTCCTCATTTATGTGTCTATGGCCATCACACTTGGACTTGACAACGTGACCTGGTGGCTTGTAGTGACGTACGTTCTTTTCAACCAGGCGCTGGCTGCTGTTTTGTGTCATGAGTTCTACCAGACGAAATTCACCTCCTACCCAAAGCATCGGAAAGCATTTATACCGTTTGTTTTTTAAAATGTGTCTTCTAAAGTATTTTTTACAGACTGGAAGTGTTTTCAATGAGGGACTGAGCAATTTAAAATTTAAAATTTTATTAAAATTTACATTTTAATAAAGCCGCAGTGAAAGTGCACATTTTTCTAATTCTAGTTTAAAAGATTATAATTTTTATGATAATCTGAAAAAAATTTATGATAATCTGATGAGTGTTGTTGATTTTTGTGGGGGAAATGTAAGGTGTGTATGTATATCATGCAAGATACGAAGTGGCTGACTGAAGACCTCTATTAAAATCGAGGAGTAAGGTATATATGTGTATCATGAAAGCTATGAAGAGGCTGAGTGAAGACTGTGAAAGAATGAAAACTGAAGAGATGCTAATTGAGTACTTAGTGTTTTATATTTATGTTACACGTAACACACTTCTTGTCGTGTGGTAAGCGAAAATATGTATCTGTGTGAAAACTGTGAGGAGAAAGCAGGGTGCAGGGAGCCATTTGAGCCGCATTTTGTGCCTGGCTAGCTATCGGGGCGCATTTTTATTCCGTTTTCCCCCTTTTGCGGGCCTGCTCCCGGCGCCCTCCCCGTGAGGAAACGCGGCTGAGGGGCGGGGGGCGGGGCCTGGCGCAGCCCCTCCCTCCCCGGGGGCGCGGCGGTTGGGCCGCGCGGCGCTGCCGGTGACGCGGCGCCTTTAAGAGGCCCGCAGCAGCGCCGCGCCGGGCCTCGGCCGCCATGGGCTCCGCGGCGCCGCGCTCCGCGCCGGGACGGCCCTGGCCCCTGCGCCCGGGCCCGGCTCCGGCTCCGCCGCCGCCGGCCGCCGCCGCCGCCCTGGCTCTGCTCGTGCTGCTGGCGGCGCCCGGCGGGCTGCTGGCGGCGCCCGAGGAGGAGCCCGGCCGCAACAAGGTGCCGGCGGCGCAGGGAGCGGCGCAGGGAGCCGAGGTGAGGCTTTGAGGGGGGGGAGGGGGGAGCGGGTTTTAAATCCTGACGGAAAATGGTCCGGGGGCCGTTAGGAGAAACCCAACGGGCGGGGGGCGCCGCACCTCAGGCAGCTGAGGGAGAATTACACGCTCGCCGCTTGGTAAATGACGGGTGAAAAGTTTAAAAATCAACCCCAAAAACGTACAGCGCTGCGAATCCTGTCAGGCGGCGATCCATCCTTGAGCGTGCACGGATCCACTTTCTCTGGTCAAACGTGCACAGCAGCCTCCTTGTCGTGGGTCCTGCTTTCGATGATGGGTATCTCAGTCTTCTTAAAACGTAAACACTAATTATTAAGGAGAATCTGGAATGTGCCGGTCAGGTCTGGCCGCTGGGAAGTTGGAGAGATGGTTTTCAGCAAACAAAATATAACCAAAAAAGTTTACGCAGACTTGCATGAAATGTGAACGTGGTTGGGATGCTTGGGCTCTGCAAGGGAAGAAAGGGATCCTGACAGACATTCAGAAGGCTTCACGTTTTTCCTAAGCTGTCATCATTGCCCAAGAGCTGTTTGAAGAGTCTAATTCTTACTATTTTTATCCCAAAATTGCTTGTTTGGTCGAGGATCATAACATAAATAGGCACAGACTGTAAAGGCAGAGCAATATTGGAGCTGAGCTAAAGCTGCTTTCCCCTTGTTTCACTGTAGCAGTGGTAATAGCCTGCGAGCTGAAATACTGCCTCAGTAATCAGAGCATTTTCTGGCTGAGAGACTGACTCTTAGTCCGAGGTAGGTGGCCACCAGTAAGGTGTTAATGATAGTTAATGCTGCACAAGAGCTGCACGCTTGCAACGCCACCCTAGGCTGTACCATATGGCAGGAGCAATACCGAGCTCAGTACTTCCAGGAGTCAGATGTCCAAGCCTAATTAACTGGTCTTTGTTTTGTTTTGTCTCTCCCTTACAGAAGGGGTCCTCGCCCGTTGCTCCAGTTCACCTCGTCAGCGAAGAGTCACCTGACAAGACTAACTTGGGCTTTATTCACGCGTTCGTGGCTGCTATATCGGTCATCATTGTATCGGAGCTGGGGGACAAGACCTTCTTCATCGCGGCCATCATGGCGATGCGGTACAACCGTTTGACTGTCCTGGCTGGTGCTATGCTTGCCTTAGGCCTGATGACGTGTTTATCAGGTTAGCCCTCGCAGTGTTTTGGTTTGTCTATTAAAACATACTGGGTAAATATGTATTAATCAATACTTCTTAACTGAAATTAAATCGAAGATAGTAGGTATATGCTGTTTGAGGAGGTATATTTCTGTTTTGAGGAGATTCTGAAGGGTTGTCAGGGGGTTGTAGCTCAAATCAAGTACTTAGGCTCATAGCTCTAATTAGGTGTTTATACTCCCTAGACGTATATATATGCATATAAGGGAAAGGAGCGGAATTGGAAGTCTGAAGTACTTCCTTGGGTTTTGTGCTATTACATTCCTTTCTATTTTTAGCACCTATTAAATTAGCACATCTAAAAAGACTGTAGGGGTGACTTTTTTTTTTTCTCCTAAAGTGAAAGATCCTTAACACAATGCCAAATTTCCCTCATCTGCCTTGTATATGTGTAGCTGGTTGGAAGCTGTGCAAGTGAAAGATTACGTTCTGTCCTGATCCTTTGCAGTGCATGGTACTGACAGAGCAAAGAGCTGGAGGGGAAGTGAGGTGTCAAATGGCACTTGAGGAACAAGTAGCTCTGGGTGCTTACATAGCTGTAATTATAAAATGGAGCAGCCTTCAGGTATATCAGACGCAGCATGTAGTTTGTGTATGTGCTCCTTTCTAAATATGCCTATTCCAGAAGTACTTGAAGCCTATGAACGGGCTTCAGGCCTCTCTGTTCTTCAGATGTATAGCCACTGCTCTGTGTTGCTGTATGCATTGCTGCAATTATCACTGTGGTCTCAGAGCAGTTTCCATTCACACTGTGCGTAATGGCAGCATTATAAGAGTCTCTGCTATTAGTCACACCAGTCTCTGAGCGTTGTTCCACTGCTGCACTGCTTGCTTCATTTAACTTCAGCTAGTATCATAGGTGATGGTGCACCATGTGTAGCTTGTGAGCTCTCTCTGCCATCTGTCCATTACAGCCCTCCCTTTTTTTATATCAAGTCTTCCTTCAAATCTTCCCTTCTTGATGCTTTTTCATGAAAGCTTTCTTTTCTAATTTCTTCCCTAGTTTAGGGGTTCCCAACTGCTGTTTTTTTCTATTCAGACAGGAGCTGCCTTTTTTCCCCTCTCTCTGCCCTTGTTTCTTACAAACACAGCAAGCTGTGTTTAGAACTTCCTGGTTTTTGTTTTGTTTGTTTTTTCCTACCTTGATTTCATGAAATCCTGCTCATTTAAACTCACTAGCTCCAAATAATCAGTGTGTGGGTTTGTTGTGTTGTTTCTTTCTTCTCCAAGCTGTGCTTAGAAACATTTTTACCCTTGTGACATAACAAGCTGCCTTACCATTCTGATCATTTCATTGGTTTTGTGTTTTGTATATGGTAAGTAAGGCTAAAACCATCTTTCTATGTAGTTTCTTTCATGGCTTTACTACAGTATTTTTAGTCTTTAAAAGCAAGTTTAGGTGAAATTCTTCTGTTTTACTTGGCAATAGAACTAATGCTGTTATTCATGTGCGTATGTACTGTGATCACTCATACTACAGCCTAACTCCATTTTGGTCTGATAGTCGTACTTGGGGTAGTGGCAGTGTGGATGGATTAACTTTCAGACTGCGTAGTAACTTCTGAGCCCAGTTTGAACTGTGCAGGCATGTAATACGCTTCCATGTAGCTCACTGCATGTGCAGTAAAACAGCAGAGACAATTAATTGTGAGTGCACGGTCCAAACAGCTGTTTCCTCTTATTTACACAGGCCTTTTATGTCCGTGATGCCTGGATGCACATTTCTTCTTTTTGAGAGCTAGTGTTGGCTTGGGTTGATCACCTTTGATACCCATAAAAGTAGATGCTCTGAGATGCTCTGTGGAGATGTTCTTTAGTCTTTGAGTGGGATCAGTGCTTTTATATTAAAGGACAATTGAATTTTGTCACCATGCATGTTTATGGGGAGTGTGGGGGAGAGAGGAATAGTAATGTGCAGGTATTTGCGCTTGGCAAAAGAAGAAATGAGTGAATTCAGGCAACCAGATGGTTAGCAGGTTTGTCTAGTAAATCCATCTTGCAGAAAATACTACTGACTTGATCCAATAAATAAAGACAGGTCTGAAATAAATGAAAAAAGATTGGAAAGAGATGCCATCCCACATGTAGCCATACATATAGATAGATTTAACTGGTATTGTATGCCATGACTCATGTAACGTGGTTATAGATGAAATCTCTTGATCTGCTTGGAGAAAAGCAGGATTTGTATAGACCTTGAGTGAAAAGGCAATTTTGCTTGGACTTACGCTTTGTCAGTATGCTATTCTTTAGAACAGTAGCACATCAACTTTGCCTGGTGTACCTCATCTCTGTGTTAATAGACTTCAGTCTCTGGTATGACCAGTAACAGCTGGAGTTTCTGGAGTGTTGTCTTGCAAAAATAGGAAATGATAGGAAACTTTTTTTTCAAAGCATTTGTTTATTAGTGGAAACTTGAATCCCAGACATTTTCTAGCAAGCGTTTTTAAGGTATGGGGAAAATAATATTTATGCTTGACTTTGAAAATACACATTTGTTTTCTTTCAGTTTTGTTTGGCTATGCCACAACAGTTATTCCTCGTGTGTACACGTACTACGTGTCAACTGCGCTGTTTGCAATTTTTGGTATCCGAATGCTTCGGGAAGGCTTGAAAATGAGTCCGGATGAGGGTCAGGAAGAGCTGGAGGAAGTTCAAGCAGAAATTAAGAAAAAAGATGAGGAAGTAAGTCAAAACTGTCTGTGAATTATGGCTAATGAAACAGCTACAGCTTTCCACTTGCAGAACTGCAGTGTGTTTGTGGTGTTCAGCAATGTCTGGGATTAGTGAGAGTCTGCACAGCAAATGTGTGGGCAGCTGGACAGAAGTGGGCCTCGGGAGGCTGCTCCAGCACATGATTCCGGTTCTGTGGCATATCCTACTTCTGTGGAGAAAAGGGGTTTTCTCCAGAGAGCCCATTTTTAAAAAAGGCATGTGCTAGCAGAGAGGGCATGAACAGTTGCTCTTTCATCGCTTTCATGGTCAGGTCAGATAACACTGAGGTTTGTGGTGCTGCAGCAAAAGTCCTCTTACAATAACTTTATAAATAAACTAGTTCACTTCTAAGGAATAGTGTGCAATAGTAATCTTATTTCTGTTAATTTTTTTTGGTCAATTTTATGAACTCCTAATGAGAGAGCCACCGCTTTTGAAGTGGCGTCTATACCTCTCAGGTTGTCTATACCTGCTTTGGAATAGGAAGGAATCTGTAGTTTGGAGTCAGGTATTGTTCCTCTTGTACTCACACAGCAGTTATAAGCTTTAAGATGAACAACAAGTGGAAGTTAGAGGTGATTACAGATGTATTTGTGTGTATAATACGCATTTTAAAATGCCATCTAATATAAAATGTTGCTAATGCACCAGTCAGTGGTAATAACATCCCAGATATTAAATTACTAGCTTTACAGTTTAAGTATTTCATTTAGGTTATTTAGTTGATATTTCTAATCATATATATATATTTTTTCCCTTGTCCTCTACAGCTTCAGAGAACTAAACTGTTAAATGGTCCAGCAGATGTGGAAACAGGGTCAGGCACCACTATACCTCAGAAGAAATGGCTACATTTTATTTCTCCAATCTTTGTTCAAGCTTTTACTTTAACATTTCTAGCAGAATGGGGTGATCGTTCCCAATTAACAACCATTGTCTTGGCAGCCAGAGAGGTGAGTGTTGCAGAACGCCCCCTGTCCTTTTGCTCTCTTTGAGTTGTGTGTAGATTAGTGGGGCAGACAAAATATCCTTGCAGGAGGTGTCAGATTCACCTGCTGCTGTATTATGCATTAATGTCACAGCTGTGCTGAGTGAGACCTGAAAATAAAGGCATTGAGGCTCTGCATATTATTAGAGCTATTGTCGCATGATTGGGACTGCACGGGCATTTCTGAAAGTAGTTGTATTCAGCTGCATGATATAAAACAATTGTTATTTGTTACGGTGTAGAAAGATAGATGTTACAGAACCTCTTTCTTCGATCTGTGAGATCATACAGCTTTAACACAGTGGCTTTAAAAGGAGACCTTCCTCATAGCAAATCTAAAACTGTTAAGAAGATACTTTAAAAAAAAAAATAAATGAATGAATTTGTTATGGTGTACAACACTAAAATTCCAAACAACTTTACAGTAATACTGTAAATGAAATGGTACTCAGCGTGATGATCAGAATGTATGTAACTGTAATACATTTAAAGGAAGATTAAGGCTTATAGTCAGCCTTTTAATAAACTCGCATAGTTTCCCTGTGCTCTCTCCATTCATTGAGATGATTTAATTTTTTTTTCCTAGGACTCAGGTTTCCTTCAGCAGACTCTCAGACCTTCTCTTGAGGCTGTGTAATGAAGGAGGCTATAATCTGTAGGAACCTCTTGCCTTCATTGCAGTGTAGGGAAGGTGCTTAGAGTTAATGAGGCAGGGAACAGCAGAGGATGATCTCATTGTTCAGGCAGCTACATGCCATCTTGGGGAAGTTAGGAATTATTACTACTGCCTCTGCCAAAGTTTTTATAAAGTGTTGGGTAAGTTGCTTAAGCCCATCCTGCCACAGGTAGTTGTTGAATTCTCTTTTGCATTTTTCTGAGCGTCCTGTTAAGAAGTGTCAGTTGGACTCTGATGTGGTTTGTGAAGGTGCTGAGTTATTGCAACTAAAGCCTGTGGATGTTGAGCTTTTAATGTATTAAGTGTTTCTATAAGTGGTATGAAAACACATACTATGAAAATGAATTCGAGGTGTCTTGATCATGGCTTTCAAAACCAACGAATGATCGTGATCTGGATCTCTTCTTGTGTTATCCATGGGATTGTTTTTATACCCCTTTCGTAATGTATTCAGGTGAATTCTTTGTGAAGTGCTAAGATGTATAGCAGAAGTGTTACAGAAGTATTACGAGTTAAAAAATTATACAGAGATTGTGAGTAGTGTGGGAAGTTAGCTGTGACCATACATTCTCCAATGACATGAAAGCAAAATACTCTGCTCTTTAAGTGGGTAGTGTCCATCCTGTCACAATGAGTGAAACAGGGTTCCTTTGGATGGGAAAATAAATGGTAGTTTAAACTATCTCCTGTATAAAACAGGAGAAAGATTTAAGTCTGTCTTAATGAACCTAATCCTGAAAAGAGTCCTTAAGAACATGGTTAAATACGTTAATATTTAGAATCATAGAATCATAGAATATCCTGAGTTGGAAGGGACCCTTAAGGATCATCAAGTCCAACTCTTGACACCGCACAGGTCTACCCAAAAGTTCAGACCATGTGACTAAGTTCACAGTCCAATCTCTTCTTAAATTCAGACAGGCTCGGTGCAGTGACCACTTCCCTGGGGAGCCTGTTCCAGTGTGCAACCACCCTCTCTGTGAAGAACCCCCTCCTGACGTCCAGCCTAAATTTCCTCTGCCTCAGCTTAACCCCGTTCCCGCGGGTCCTGTCACTGGTGTTAATGGAGAAAAGGTCTCCTGCCTCTCGACACCCCCTTACGAGGAAGTTGTAGACTGTGATGAGGTCTCCCCTCAGCCTCCTCTTCTCCAGGCTGAACAGGCCCAGTGACCTCAGCCATTCTTCGTACGTCTTCCCCTCCAGGCCTTTCACCATCTTCGTAGCCCTATTTCCTGCATATTAATATAAATATTAATATAAATAAATATAAATGTTAATAAAAATAAAAATAAATATAATATTAATACCTTAATAATTTCCTGCATATAGGAAATGTTCATCACTCTGTGTTTGAAAGGGAAACCAAAGAAATTCTATCCCATCACATTACACTGACTTTCTTGGCAGTATCTGAGCACTTGTGCTACTGAAGATACTACACTAATGGAAGAAGTCATAAATTATTATCTGCCAGGGACCGCAGTCAGGAATCGGGTAGTGGGAGAGCAAGATCTACCCTTTGCCTAGAGGGCTGCCAACAGCATAGAAATGAGGGGTTCCAGGAATATTTGATTCTATTTCCAATAATGGAGGCAAGTGTATTCTGCTGGCTCAGCCCTACTTCCCTCCTGGGCTTCTTAGTCAGTAGCTTTTTGTTCTTTGTCCACTACTCCGTAGCTTCTCTCACTAGCTCATGCTTCTGGTTTTTGATCAGTCGGTGTTGTCTGTTTTGTTCACATCAGATCACTTCCTGGGCAGTTTTCCTGTTTCTCTTAGAGGCTTCATGTGTTCCTCCTGTGGAGGCAGTAGCTTTTTCTGCTCTCTGAGCTGGAAGTCTCACTTTCCTTCCTGCAGGAGAGGCTTGCAGAGGACTCGACTCCACTTTCCTTAGTGCAGCAGAAAACCACGCTCTTATCTAGCCTCCTTTATCTGTCATTAAAAGATTTGTTTTCTCTTTCTAATGCTGAGTCTTCTGTTCTGTGAGGCTTTTAATACATATGCTGCCCTTAACTGTGCAATTTGTAAACAGATCTCAGACGTCTTTAAGTAGTAATTTGTTACTGCAGTGAGAAGGTGCGCATTATGCAAAGAGGTGAAAGCATTTGTTGACAATACGTTTTGAAAGCAGTTTATTATCCTCAAGACCGAAATTTGATCGTACTCCCTTCTTCAGTTGATTTGTATTTTTGGGGGGAGCTGGAGTATAGAGCGCACTCTTGTGAAGCTGGACAAAGGAGCTGGAATGTTTTAGCTACTGAAAACATTCATTTGCAGTCCATGAATTATTTTTTCCCCCATTCCTTATAATTAGGTTGATGTTCTTCCAGCTGATGCATATTGTGTTTCACAACAGCTGCCACCTTACCTCCAGAGGTTACTTAAATCACTCTGCTGTACTTAAACACTTGTGGGTCTATATTTAACCACTTAAAGATGCTTCTTGGTTGAAACATCCCACATTAGTCAGGTTTAGATTTAAGCCTGTCTCATGAGCTGAAATATACTGTTACTGTTCCTTAAGACAATGATAGATGCTGAAGCAGAGTGACCACCAGGGAATGCTCCTCATGCTTCATCCTGCCTAACCAAAGAGCTAAGTTACAGCCCTCTCGTCATAGGAGCTTGTCATGGGACTAGTAGGCTTTCAGTTGCCCTGATGTTTCCCTTTTGTCTTTTCTCCTCAGGATCCCTATGGCGTGGCAGTAGGAGGAACAGTGGGACACTGTCTGTGCACTGGTTTAGCAGTTATTGGAGGGAGAATGATAGCACAAAAAATTTCTGTGAGGACTGGTAAGTGAAAACTCATTCCAACTGAAAAATGTATTAATGTTGGTGTAATGGCTGTAATGTCAGTAGTAGCGTGCTTGGGAAGGGTGTTTCTTGAAGCTTCTGTAATTTCCTGCCAGGGTTTGGGTCTGTGTGCTTTCTGTAGTTTCAGAAAAGGTGAGGGGGTGGTGGTGTAAACATCTACAAAAGGTGAAATGCATATTCTGTCTCCTTTGTTATGGCAGTAGATGATAGATGCTAATCTAACAATGATTTAATGTCCTATAAATAAGCTCAGTGTATATCTGTGGCTGGAGGAATGGCCTTACTAGGTTAGATCAAAGACCCACCTAGCCCCTTAGCTTGTTTAGAGTAGTAAAATGGGCCAAAAGCAGTGATATCGCCCCATTTTCTAGCAGCTTGTAGCCACAGTAAGCAGGGAATGGTTTTCATAGTCTCTTTCAATATAGTTACTTAAACTGTTCTAAAAATGCTAATCAATAATATCACTCTTAACTGATGACTTGCTCCAGCTTGAGAATATTGTATCTTAATTTCCTCCATATAGCCAAATAATCAACAGTAGGAATCAACCTCTCTTTTACATGAGCTGAAGTCAAAGCTTCCTTCTAGGGACCAAAATACATTCTTGTAAATAAAATCAGACAAGGGGGTGGCATATGAACATCCTGGCACTAAGCTAGAAATAATGTCTACCGTTTGCAGTATAAATTTTAAAAGTAAAATTGTTTTGGGAATCAGACTTCTTACAAATAAATAATCTGTAATGTGCAATGGGAGATATTTAACTTCCTAGTATCTAATTTCTTTTTGGTTTATTTTTCCTTTTCAGTGACAATCATAGGAGGCATTGTCTTCTTAGCTTTTGCATTTTCTGCACTATTTATAAGTCCAGACTCTGGTTTTTAAATTTTTTCATCACTGCAAAACAAGGATTGAAAGCGTCAAGCAGCTATCCTTGTGTGGTTTTGTATATAATGTACAGAATTAGAGTTAAACAAGCACTGAAGATGAGACACTGAACTTTTTATAGCAAATGATCTGTGGGATTGACGCATTTATGGACAGCTTCTGCGGTGGAGATCTGCTTACTGTCTGGTTGTATATTCAGTGGTGCCTGCTCCCTTGGTAGGATTTGTGCGGTTCTGTTTGCTGGACCTGGCTCAGCTGAGTTTTGAGGACCTACATCAAAAATATCAAGGCTTCTTTTTTTTTCTTCCTCCGTTACACACTTCCACCTCTCTTCAAGAGCTTATTCTTAAGTCTCCTCTGAAGCAGACCGTAAGTGTTTTGTCCCATATTGCTTTGACAAAGCATTAAAGAGAAAACGGCTGACTCCTTCTTCTGAGGACTTGGGTTCCAGAATGTGCCTGAGGCTGGATAATCTAAGCAACAAGAAGCCTGGGAGCAGCTCCTATACCATGGAGTGGCTGAGCCACCAACACAGCATTTTATAAATTTAATGTAGAGGGCAAACTTCTTAATCAGGGATTTATATCAGGAAATCGGTGTCTGGCGATTAACAACCTACCATGTTCAATATGCAAACTGTCTGAAGCTACTATTATTTGACTTTTTTTCTCCTTTTTTCTGAATTTTAAAACGTTAAGGTATGTGGAAAATAATGAAATGGTCCAACGTAACGATATTCCATTCCCAGGATTGAACAATAATGGAATTCTTAGATTTAGATGTGTTCATATTTTTCTTTTTAGGAATAGAAATGTAATCTGGAGGAGTATTAATAAAACATAGTGTCTCCATTTGAGTTATTTTCAGTATTGTTTTTGACAGTTCCCATAATTCTTGCCACAAAGGTTAAAGTAATGGTTATATATCTAAGGCTAGGAAAGTTTATAAATTTATTTTGGATACTGTTATAAATGCCAGTTATAAACACTTCAAGAATGTTGACAGCTTAAGATGTGTGGATTACTGAAACATGTTTTTCTCTGCTATTCAGTGCCTGTTTGGGTTCTGAGCCAATAGCTCAAATAACCCTCTGAGATCTATTCAGTGGCAGTCTTGTGGAGTTGAAGATACGGTTTCTAGTGGCAGCAGTCGGCTTTTTACTCAAGTTCAAGTAAGATGCAGCCTCACAGATCTGACCATTCAGTGTGTAGCTTGAGAACCGAGCATTAGCCCTTCCCTTGGGTTTCTCTGCCAACAGACAGACAGCACTTAGTGCCACCTTGCTGGAAACCCAAGGCTGTGGCAGCTTGCTCCCTTTCATGCACAGCTGTATGAAAGTAGGTTACAATTTCAGGCTCCAAGCCTAAATATTCATGCCTTGACCTGAATGAAAGGTGTGCTGGCAGTGCCCTGGTTAGTTTCTGGGCAATGTGCTGTGTTGTTCTGTTTAGTTTGAACCCAACGTTAGCCAGTCACTGCAGCCTGCTCTCTCCCACGCCCTGGAAACATGCTGTGGGCAGTGTGTTTAAACTCATACCTGCAGGGGATGTGTCACACAGGTCATGTCAAAACAGAGAAGGTGCAGGGAAGAGCCTGAATTTCTAACTGCTCGCTGGACAGCTGTTTGTTGTGTTACCCCGAAGTGGTACTGCTGGATTACAGCGTGTTTGTCAAGTAATTACGGTGCTGCAGGCTGCTGCTCATCCTGCCAAAAGCTCTTGTCAAAAGACAAAGCCAGACTAGCTGGCTGCGTTCTCATGTAGAAACCTTCCAGTCTTTATATACACCGCTTAAAGCTGTTTTGGTATTAAAACAATTACAACCAACAGAAAAAAGAAGCTATTTACTGTGGTGTTTGTAGAGGTAAATGTGAAGTTGCAGAACGCATCCAGGCAACTTCTGCATTTACATTTTACTGTTCCAGGCTTGTATGTGATGCAAAGTACTGCTTTTGACCGCTATCTGGCTGCTATCTAACAGTAGGCAGGTAAGACTTTAGTCTGAATAATGGTCCTACTGTTTTTTTGTACAAACATGGACTTATGCTTAGAAATCTATTACAAAATTAAACAGGTTCTGAAAAGTTAGAAAAAGCTTTAAAACGTACTTTAGCAGTTGCTACTAATTACAGTGATTTAACATTGTCACTTGCCTGCTGGAGTTCTTCACAATTCAAGGAATCCGGTGGAGCCTCGTTATGGTGTCCCTGAGCCTGCTGAAGGTGATCGAAGATTCCCAACTTACTTTTGGCAGCTCCGTGTCCGCTGCCCTGTCCTTCCACATGGCCTCGTAGTGCTCGGACCCCAGCCGTCTCTCTCGACTGTTGGCTTGGACTGCAGCCACCTGGCTTGCATTTTTGGCTGGTTCAGGAGCTGGGATTTTGGCAGCTTTCATCACTGCTTACTCATCCTACTAATGCGCTGCCATCAGAGAGGTGTGTGGCACTGTTCATCTCGAAATCCCGATACAGGTAACATCTTAGTGTGTGTGTAGGGATTGATACAAAAGATATCACACCTGTGGTGGCTTACCCTTTAAGGGCAGCCTGTAGCATAAGCTTCTAGATATTGTTGTTAAAGCCTTTTCGTTGCCCACGCTTTCCTTAAAGTGGCAGGTGTTAATTGAAGAGGTAGGTATGCTGCTGAAGTAAATCTGCTTACTGCAGCTAAAACATATTTTGGGAGATGGGTTGCTGGGCTAAAATACCTCGTGTGGGAGGTGTTGAAGGCAGAACCTGAGACGATGCAGACTGGTGCTGCAGCCACTTGAGATGCCTTGTGAATTCAGAGGGTGAGGAGCTGAAAGGTAACGTTGTGGCGTGTGAGATGCTGACATATGCAAGCAGTCCTTCGCTCCTGCTCTCCCCCAACCCGCTCCCCTACCTGCCCTAAATTTGGCAGAAGTTACTGGTCTTTACTTAGAAAAGCAAACTTTTATCACTGTCTTGCAATTCCCTGTGCCAAGAACTAAAGAACTATGGCATGTCTGAATGAGTGGTAGGTTATTTGTTGCACCTTTGTCTCATTTCCTCCTTTGACATACTAAGTTGTAATGTGTTTAACAGTGGAGTAGGGCATATGAGAGTGGATTATTTTGCCTTTTCTTGGAGATCCTGATGTCACAAGTTGTTTACCAACTGCAGGAGTGCTCAGGCTGCCAGTTAAAGCACCAAGGGGGGCTTGAGATCTCATGTTTATAGAGATGCCCAAGCTATGAAACTTCAGCCAAGCACTTGTGGAGGGTGGAGGGGAAAAGTGGGGTAAGAAATCACCTGAAGTAACTGGGACAACAGAAGTCATCTTCCTTTCAGTTGTGTTAGAAGTACTCAGTAGTCGGTTTTAAAGTTTGTGGATTGATTTACTTTTGCCTTGCAAGCAAGAATAAGATCAGCAGAGGAAAAAAAGCACGAGGAATAGTCAGAAGTGCCAGGTGTGGTTTTGTTTTACTGCTCTTGGCTACGTCAGCGTGCTCACGTGGAAGGGGATCAAACAAGTGCATGTCTGGGCAGTCCTGCAGTGGCAGCACTTGACCTGCTCGCTGATGGGGAGGAGGAGCCCTTTGCAGGGCTGGGAATTACAAAGTGTTAAACATCTTCCACTACAAGACGGCAGCGCGGGCTTGATACTGTGCTGGTATAACTGCTGCTGTCCTGAGGTGCAGCTGCTTCCTGGAGAGCAGTGCTTCTGGGGAAGGAGCTGGGGGTTGTATTAGCCAGGCAAGGCCCTGCTTTCCAGGAGCAAAGGATATAAAACGTAAACAACAGTGCTCTTTCCCTTTGAAGCGTGGGTAAGCTTTGGGTTTGCCTTGCATATTAGAAACACCACAATAGCTCGAGCTTTAATTGTTGCAGTCCTCTGCAATTTCTTGTTCTTTTGTGGCTGGAGGATATTAAGTACAGTGGGTGAACGCTTAAGTGGTGAAAGGAAGGCTTTGCATTCCCTTCCTATTGCCTCTCAGCAATACAAACGTGGATGGTGATCCAGCACGGATTTCCCATCCCTGCTGCAATGTGATCCCCATCAGCTCCAGGTGATTTCCCTGTCAGTGCCAGAGGCGTTTCCCCATCGGCTTCTAAAACAGGAGCTTGCCTCTCAGACTGTGCACGCAGACTTAAAGGTGTGTACCGCCCGCAGCTACTTGTTTCCAAGGCTTGAACATTAAAAACAAAATTGATATAATGGAGGCTGTTCTATTGGGATGAAAAAAAAAATCATGTCAAGTTTAAAATGAGCAAAAACTAGTTGCTGCTTGTTGTTTTCCAAGGTGCTTACTGGTTCACAATCCTCCCTACGTTGCATGTGGCAAAGTGCAGTAAGCAAAGGTAGACCTGTAATCTCCAGTCCTGCCAGTGCAAAGTTGTTCAGGAGAAACCTTGTGAACCGCAGTACAGGTCCAGCCTGACAGCAAGCCCGTTCTCAGGGCAACGCAAACGGGTGTGTTTGTTCTGGGCTGCTGCCTGGGGGTGTGACAGGCAGGTACTGACTAATTCTGCAAGCTGGCCAGGGGCAGGCTGTGTAATAGTTCCAGTCCTGGCACTGCTACTCATGGTCCTGTATGCTTAAAAAAAAAAAAAAAAAAAAAAAAAAAAAGCTCTTGGCTCTTGAATGAAGAGGACCATGTGGTTTCAGCCTCACGCAGCTGGTTATCCTCAATTATTTGCATGGCTCTGGCCATCGTGCAGAGGCTTCTGCCATGCTGACGTGGCTTTTTTCCACAGCTCACCTTGTACTGTCCCAAAAGTCAGCTCCTGGTGAGTTGCTGCTGATCTTATTGCTAAACTTAATCCATAACACTTCTGTAACAGCTCCATCTGTCTGTCTGTGACATACTACAGAGGTGTGTTCCTTCTGCAGTTACATCCTATGTGAAAACAGAAGTGCCAAAGGTGTTCAGTAGAGGCTGTGCTACAAAGACTGGAGCTTTTGTTCTTATTGCATGCTGCCCTCTGACAGCTGAAGTCTTGAGGAATTTGTCTCGCCAATGGCTGAGGCCCAGCGTGGAGAGTTAAGTAACCTTTGGATTTCTAATCTTCGCAGGCACTTTATGGTTGCGTTCTCCTGTAAACAGAGGGTTTGTTTCTCAATTTGCACAGCAGCCAAATGACATTGAATGGCATTGCTTCAGGTGCTGCAGCAGTTATAACTGCTTGATAAGTTTATGGAAAAATACTTCGGTATTTCCAAAGTTCAGCTTTAAGGAAACTGCTAAGCTTGCTTGCTGCATGCTATCAGGCTTACCACGGGCAGGTGTAGACAGGCAGTCTTTAAGTGTGGCACTTCTGCAGCTAGTTTTGTTTTGGTTCATGGGGCTTGTGGCATCTGAAGGTTGTATACAACTTGCACAAGGGTTACTGAATTCCCAAAGGCAAGAGATCAGTATCTTTACATGGGCATCTGGAGAGATTGTAGAAGGAAAAGAACTGCAGACTAGAAAAAGCTAAGCATATGTATCACTTCCTCCAGGCATTCAGCTTCAATTACAGGATTTCCTTCCCTCCCACCTTTCCTCGAGCACTTGGTTAATTTCAAATTATTAATTTCGTGTCGTTGACAGTCACGCCTTGATCAGTGAGAAAAGATTAGACCACCCTGACAGGTTACGTTCAGAGCAGTAAGTGCCTTCTCTAAAAGCATTGTGCTCTCAGCCAACTCTCTGCTTCTTTTTCAGTGGCATAGCTGACAGGTGAGATAATCCACGTGCCTTTAAAATACTATTCTTTGACAATCCACCAGCAGAAGAAACTCCCAGGGAGAAGAGTCACAGGAATTAAAGGAGAGTACTTTGCCCCTGCCAGAAAGAGAGGGAAGGGGTATTCTTGAGAAGCTTTCCCTTACACCTACAAATAAACCATCTGCAGTGCTGCTCGATCATTTTGACAGAGCAGGGACTGTATGTGTAAAGATAGCAACACAGATTTTTGGTTGTGCACACTTAAACAAGTGCTGCAGGTGTAAAGGCAAAATAATAATGTAACCACACAAGTCAAAGGTCTCCAGATCTTGGAGCGGGCCATCGGTTTACGAAGAGATACAGAGAGCAGACAAGAGAAGAGTACAGTATGCGTTTTTACTGAGATCTCACAAGTCGTGTCTGGGGAGGGGAGAGAAGATAAAACTGACATCAAGCAACTTCTCACAAGTCAGGTGTCTGGGTGGAAATGGTGAGAGCGCGCTTCACTGTGAAACTCTGATCAGCGTGACATTAAGCAACTCAGGAAAAAAAATCTAGAACCTTAGAAGCTACAAAAAGCAAAATTTTAAATGAGTTACATTTATTCAATTAAAAAAATTTGACAGTTAGTAATGGTCACATGAACACCAGGGAACTGTATCTACATTTCCTGACGTCAATATGAGCGGCACTAGGGTTTTTTTGTTTTACGTATACAAATCTAATGCCAGTTAAAAAAATACAAAACAAAACTGAAACCCAAGACACTGTGAAATCAACACTGCTTAAAAACTCAAATCTGATGTATTTTAAAATAAATAGTTTTTACCTTTCTGCTTAAAAAAGACAACTCACCAACCGCTTTCAAAGCAGTAACATTTTTAAGACCATTCCCAGAAGTGTATCATAAATAATTACCCCTTGATTGTCTATTAATGCAGCATCTCTCAGTCTCAGCTAGGGTCTCTGTATTAGGCCACACAGGATTTTGTTCAGACACAGTGTTTTGTTTTGTGTTTTTTTCCCTCCTTTTTATTTAGGTACAATTTCTTTGAATATAGCATATCATGCTGGCAAAACTCATGCAGATGACATAGCATGAAGCATAACAGAGCTTAAAATTACCTGTTTAAAAACAAATACAAGGAATGTAGTGTTAAAAATCATGATACTGAAAAAGCAAGTATCCAGTCTCACGGACAACCAAGACACTTCCAAACGTTCTCTCACAGTTGTCTCATCTACTATGATTTGTTTAAATACGTCTTTTTAAACCCAAATTCACTTACTTAACTCTGCAACTTTTTTCCACCAGGGATAAGTAAAAAAATAAAAAGTTAATTATTAAAACTAGTCTCTTTCCTTTTAATCAAAATAACCATTTTTCCAGCCCTCTGACTGTACATCTAATTTTAATAACGATTTCAAATAGAGAAACTCATGAATCTGACATTTGACATCTCCCAGTGCCACGACACTTACAACACTCAGAACAATACCTGGGTTAAACCTCTGAACATATAAACGCTTTTTGAATCGACTTCAACATTTGAAAAAGGCCACATCTTTAAACCTTCAGTACAATTTCACACAAATTATAATCCTAAGGGACACTTCGAATTACTGAGCAGGCGAGTAAGCCCCCAGATGATTCTCTCTCATAGGCAACTGTGCAACTTAAAAAGTCTCCTTCAAAGGAAGCTATAATCAGTAATCCTTTCCCCGTGCCATATAAAACACAAAGCCAACCAGTTTTCGAAGCCTTTTTAATCTCGCACTTTGAGCCTCAAAGGATCACCATATTAAAGAAACATTTTCCAGAAATGTCTCTCTTGACAGTTTTATGCATGTTTTTCCTTGATTCCCCCCCCCCCTTTTTTAACAGTTTCACTGACTAAAGAAATAAACTGTTTTTCAAATAGTCTTTTCAGTAAAGTGCTTGTCATTACTCAAAAAAAAAAAAGTGCTATTTGAATCTTAAGAAAATTTCTTTTTCTGTGAAAAACTGCCTGATACAGCTTTATTTGTATTTCTTTTTACATAAAGTTGAAATGAAACCTATCTGTTGTAAGGATACTGGGTTACTAATTTTGGTGTTTGGCAGCAGGCAAGATGCCCACAGAAGGTGGTGACACACTGGAACCGTAGTGCAGAAGGTAAACCTTCTAGATGAAATGGAAGGCATATGGAGAGCTCCTACTAGAATCCTTTCATATTTATATACAAATATAATATATATTAAATATAATATAAAAATAGCTATATTCTTTTTTTCTCTGAAATTATCCTAGAAGCTTTTCTTCAAATCCTCACCCATTGCAGGCAATGTCTTCTAAACCCCATGCAACTCTGCTGTCTGTCTCACTCCGCTACGCGCCACCAGCCCGTTTCTTCATAAACACCGTCCCCTCCTTACCAGGCTCCTTCCCTTCTGTCAGAGTCATTCTGTAACGGTTACGCTCCAGGACCTGCAGCATCACAGCATTCGTTATCGTGCCCTTCATTAGGATGTTGCAAATAAGTCTATGACTGCAGTAAATGAATCAGGCAGAAGCAAAAGGCTGATTAAGAAAGAGGCAATAGCCTGGTCCTCTTCCCACTACAAATCAAGGACAGCTCAGGAATTGATTCAGCAACAGGGGAAGCTGCAGACACCTTAACCATGCACCTCTCAGTCACTAGCTGTGAAACAAAGCATTTACATCCTTGCACAGGATCTGGGCCAAGTTCTACTTACGTACTTGCTTGTGTATAAAGTTTGCCTGATTTCGTGGTAGGGATTTCTCTGTTTTTCCAGTTTGAATTTCCCCATCTTCTATACTTTCCCTACGAGCTGGTAGTTCTGTAATCGGATGACCTCTCTCTGAGGTTACAAAAAGCTTCTTGATCAAAGCGTACATTTCTACAGTTCTCTTTCAGCAGCCACGCTATTGTCGTCATCTAACTTCTCTCTCACCTAGTTGAGCCTTTTTACCAACAGACCTATAGCAGCACACCAGAGTATTTGGGAAGGGGGAGATGGGAAGAGAAGTTTAAACAAAGCTTTATGTAAAAAGCTGCATCATTAACTGCTTGGCTGGTATCTCTATTTCTTGTGATTCCCATATAACAGCTTAATACACCTATTTTACCACTATTCCAGAGTTCTAACGGCACTATTAAAGCTCTCCCAGATTTTTTTTAGTGCTCTGTTATTACTGTAATTCGTTAACAATTTTATCTAACCTATTTTCCATTAACAGAAGTGCTGATAGCACAGGTCTCTAGTCAATGCAGCTTATTTTAGAAACTGGTGGAACGGTGTGGTAGTCAGAGTAGATAGAGCAAGGCAAACTTCTTTACATCGAGCTTGACAGAAACAGGTTTCTGACCATTACTCCAGCTCAGAGGATGCCAGAAACCCCTTCAAAGAACAGGATTTTTTTCCTAGCTATGTTTGGTTTTGGCACCTGCTCCTCACTCCAGGTTGAAAGAGGCTTCTTGGAGCAGAAACCAATCTCATTCTCTTTGGTACTATATTTCTCCTTCCTTGTTCACTACTGTGCTTTTTGGTGCCAAACTCTTGCTTTGTAACTGGGGAATAACAAGGATGCAATGGTGGGACACCTGCAGAGGCAAAGGCCAGCCTCAAAATGTAGCCAACAGCATCCAACGCTTGCTAAACTGGGATCACCTTCCTATGGGTTTGGCTCATCCAGTAATACAATCAAACTGTTCCATAGTACAAAATAGTCCACCACCATTTGGTTACATTCATTCAACTCCTCCTCAGTATTCAAGATTAATCCAGCTCTCTCTCCTTCCTACTAATTTTAACTGCTTTTGCTGTTTATTTATCAGATCTATCTGCATTTATTCATTTTCCTCTGAAGTTGTGGTTTTCACAAACTAGTACCATAAAAACCTACTGAACGTTTACTTAAAATAGCATATCTTATCTGTTGGAACTTTTTATTTTCTTTATAAAGTGAAGTTGCCTTCTGAAGTCTTAGTTCAGTGATACCTCTTAAATCAATAGCCTGGTAGTGTTAAATGCAATCTCGATCTCCCCCAACACATGCTTTAAACACTACAACAATTCTTTTTTTGTTGTTTTGTTTTAAATCAGGTTACTGTTCCTACTCCTGCAAAAGGAGTGCTCTCTGTTTTGAGATCTTTTAAGAGCATTACCTGTAAGGTCTGAGATTCTAGAGCTGCCTCTGTTTCTGACTAGTGTTTGAGGGGGAGCAGCACTCAAAAATGCTCATGTTCTCAACTCAGACCATCATTACAATGAACACAGTACAGAAATAGCTATGAAGCAGATACACAGGTTTGGTCGACAATGTACTAAGACTTCAAAATTGAGAATGGTTACAGATTCAAGACATTGTAATTCAAGATGTTCAACATTATCACCTGAATTAAAATCAAGGCACTATGGGTTTTTTTTGTTGTTGTTGTTAAAATGACCCTGAATTAGTTCTGACTAAAGAAAGATCTAATTTTTGAAGGAGAATAAAAAGATTCCAACATATTTTAACAAGTTACAATTCTCACCACAGAGAAAGTGGTTAAAAAGTGCCCAAAAGGTTATTAAATGTAAATATATTTTTGTGCAAATTACTCCTATAACTGAAACATTCTCGAAAATTACTGTCATTTTTTTAAACCTTTTACATAAATATTTCCAACTATGAACTATATCAAAAGATAGCTTTGGGGAATAAAATTCCAAACCATCCACAAGGAAGCAGTGCAAATTCCTATTTTTCAAATAAAATGAATTAGTTATGAAATGACGGATGATATTCATGAATCTGAATGTCCTGAACCCTGATGCATGATCACCAGTTCAAACAGCTTCATCAATAATTTAACCTCGAGAAGTCAACTAACCAACACACTATACCTCACCGAACAAACTGTGACATCACAGACAAAGCACAAACAGGAGACTTGTGCCCACACTAAGGGTGAAAATTATGATGCATCATGTTGTAAACAAAAGGGTAGAACAGAGGAGAACATTAGTCTGAGTATGGCATAAGAAATAAGGGAAACATATTCAAACCTACAAATAACAGATTACATTTTCATGCATCATATAAAATAATTTGCTCTTTCTCCTTTTATGCAGACATATACACAATATTTTACAGCATCTGTACAACAGAGAACTGGATTTCACACAACATTTTCAAAATATTTACTGTCCCTTAATCATCTGAAAAAATTAGATGTTTGTTGGACTATATTCCTGGCATTTTTTCTGCTAATTCAAATGATTGCTCCGTGTCCATTTTAATACTTTAAAAATGTACAGGACTGATAAAAAATACCAATATTTTCAGCATCCCTCTCATTTCAGTCACATTTTGAGATTTCACCTGGACAAATTAACACATGGCAGCAAATCCTTTAGAACACAGAAACTGGGGCAACTATCAAAGTTGGCCATGTCCCCATCATCACCTTGTGGCTTTTCTTAACAGGTTCCAGAAGTTAGCTGTAGATCTCAAGACCGTGGTGTTAGAAAGGCTTTGTACTGCTACCTCTGTAACCTCAGTGCAACTGTTTATGGAGCAGCCCCTACCTGGTAGTTTGCTTCAAAAAGAGGCAGAGCCCCAGCTATTGTGGCTGAACTTTGGAAGGATCAGTCATCTTGTCAGTTCTGTGTCGTGAAAGTTGCTGCTGCTGCTGCTGCTGCTGAGATTGATGCTGCTGGTGGTGGGACTGAGTAAAAGTGCTTTGTTGTAGTGGGAAAGCAGCAGAGAGGATAAGCTGAGCTGACTGATTTCCATGAAGTAACCTGGATGTCTGAAACATGCAAACAGAAGATTATTTTTCCTGCTGTACTGAGAAACAGGCCTAGCTTCTTTTTAACTTCTCAGAAGAGCTCAATCACAACAAACTTCTGATTTGGTCAATTAAGCTGAACAAACAACGCAAAGATTAATTCATACTAATGAAGCTGATTACAGCATCTAATTAATAAAGCAGCTGGTCTTCGTAATTTCCTGTAACAATAGGTAGAACACATGGCAGTTCATCTCCATGTCAAACCACAAGAGCATAACCGGGTCTAAGGAATCTATTTTAACAGTACGTATGGCTGTTATTGCAATCAGGCAAGAAAACAGTACATGACTTGGCACAGATCAAACTTATCCCCAGATAAAAATTAACCATCAAAGAAACTGCCATGTTTGCAGAACCAAACATCCTCACTGAAATGGATTAATCACTTTTGGAAATAGTACTTATTTATAATGTTGACCTTTGTAGAACCAGAAGACGATGGTACTGAAGAAAAGCAGCTAATGCACTTGGACAGCTCAACCCAGAAACATGTTCTGCAACTACATCAACTGCTGCACCTGCAGAATCAGACTGTAAGAAGCCCCAGTGAACAGAGGCAGAAAAAAACCACACTGATCTTTTTCTCCTTTTAAGAAGGGAAAAAAATAAAACGCATTTATTTACTTCAAATCCCTGCACTTCGCTAGTTTGTATTAAAAATCCCAAACTTTTGCCAAGAAAAAATCCAGGACAGGATCTTCATCTTCGCCAAATCTACTCTTTTTCATCAGAATGATGTCAAAACTGTACAAACGTCTTAATTTAAAAACAGATAGACACTACCTACCTGCTAAACTGTATTATTGTTGAAGTATCTGAGTTGTCAGAGAACACATTCAAACCTGCTCTGGTTTGATTCAGTTCCAAAGCCTCAGACTCCCACTACATAAATGAGTGCTGAAATTCAAATCACCAGGCATTCTTCATCTCCCTTGAAGGTCTTTTCCAACCTTAATGATTCTATGATTCTCTTTTTGATTAGAAATGTCAACTTGTGGCTGAAAAGCCTTTGCCTGATGCGTGAAATTGTATGTTCCTATGAAAAATGTTTTTAGCTAGTCAGTATCTGCCAATGACCTAGTCAAAGGAAATTTTATTTAGCCCTAAACAGAACTTTAACTATTCGTTGTGCATGTAAACACAGATGAAGCCTCCTGTTACTTACTCCACTGTATATATTCCACCTACACAAATGACCACTCTTTTAGTGCAAAGGGGAGACTGCATGTAGCAAGAAAGAAGAAATACTGACTGCAAAATAAGGATTTTTAATTATGTACACTCTAAGAGTAAAAAAAAATTAAAAATATTTCCAGAGTAGTTAAAGAATGTTAAGAATGTGCACAAACTGCAGAGTGATAGTTATATGGACTTCACCTTTCTTTGGAGAAAGCACCATTGGAGGCTGAACCCACACTTTCTTGGAGGCACTTCCTCTCTTGTGTTCTAGCTACCACTGTGTCTCCTTCACCTATGTTACCTTCTGGGTGAGCTACATGCCAGTGGTTAATTAGAATCTTAAAATAGCAACAGATTTTCCTATTCATTCTTTCCACCTTCTTACCTTCTGATTTATTTGGGAAAGGGGAGAGGTGCATTTTGTCTCTCTCTCTAAACACCTCGAGTGTTAGTTTCCTTTTCTTTTAATCCAGTCTCTCTTCTTGCTCCACTTAAGGTTTTTCTCTACTCTCTGCTTACGAGATTACTTGCTGCTCACCCTCCCCTGTAGCCTGGAGAGATGTTCATGCCCCATGTCTTGCTCTGGGCTGCCTGATGCTTTCCAGAGCAACTTGTTCTGTTCAAGACCATCTCTCACACTTTCTTACATTGATATGAGAATGCAAAGAAAATGCAAGCAGTTTGGAAAGGAAACATCTGTCTCTTCCTCCAGTTCTCAATCAAGAGCAGCAATTCAGACGGAAGAAGGTAAAAAATAGGACCTAGCACAGAGTGAAGTTATAGGAAAGAGTACCTCTCTTTAAAGAAGCAGGATTTTAAAGAATGTCTACAGAATAAACTTATCTTGTGCATCAGGCTTGTTTGGAGGTTACTATTTGAAGAACTCTGGTTTCAGGTAAGTACCCCTAAGAAAAGCCAGCAATGCTGACAGTGTCAGGACTGAAAAGTTTGTAGAGAATGCGGCATTACCTGTAGGAGCTGTTGTGGGTGCTGGGTCAGCTGTGGCTGAGCTGGTTGCTGAACTGTGGTGACCTGCTGCTGCTGGTCTTGCTGACTTTGCTGCTGCTGTTGTTGCTGCTGCTGTTGCTGTGTTACAGACAAAGTCTGTGGCTGCTGCTGTTGGGCAGCAAAAGTGGGATACGCTGTCACCACCTGTCCCATAAACATAGTGCTCGGTACCATCACCGCTCCACATGCTACCGGGGCCGTGACAAGTTTTGTTACCAGTTGCTGACCTTGAGAAAATCTGTTAATAGAAGAAGACATTTGGAGTCCCTTAGGAAAAATATATCAAGTATCAGGTGCTCTCAACAAATGCAGATTTTGTCAGGTTGATACCATTTTGTAACACCATTAGTTATAAGTCTGCAAAAACGTTATCTTGGGCAAAGTTTAGTTAACCAGCTGTATCTAAATACATGGTTACAGTAAGAAATCACATGATTTTTCAGGCTACTTCTCTATATCTGATGTATCTATATAAGCTACAAATCACCTGATATATGATTTATCTATAGCAAATCACCTGAATGGTCTCAAAGATTTACCTGATTTGTCTCTCCTGCGCAAAAGTAGTTACTGCAGCAGTACTCTGGTTATTGTTCTGTGGCAAGCTAGAAGGAACCTGGACCACGTTTCCTGTTGTTGGCTGAGAAATCACCATAGTGTTATACAAAGGTGCCGACACTGTGCTCTGTGACTGACTGGCAAGAGAAGACTGTTGATTGTGTCCACTAAGTACATTTTGTTGATTATGCTGAAAAGGAAGATCATTTTATGAATTAGTCACTTGAAAATAGCCAGGTACTACAACTCTCCTCCTCATCATAATTGCCCGTGCTTTACAACTGTCAGTGCTTTTCTATTACATATGAATTCTTAATTTGAAGTAGACAGGTATTTCTATCAACTCAGGATGTGGATGTGGGACTGGCTCTAGGGCATCTGAGAATCTCTTCTCCAGAATATATTTTTCCTTATTATTTCAGCTACTTGCATGCTGTTTGCTCAAGAAACTGTCTTCCATTCCTTTAGCATCTCTGTGCCACACTAACATGCACATCACCTCAGTCCACTAGCTTCATACTTCAAAGTTTGGAATTAGCTTAATGCTAAGGTGATAAATTGTCCAATACTAGTGTACCTATGGAGATCCATATGACAGAGCACTTTGACATTACACATGACAGAGATGAAAAGTGAGTAACAACTCAATGTGTTTCCCAGTACAGGAGCTGGATGAAAGGTTCAAAAACTACGCATCATCATACTTCACAGGAACTAAAGCTGTACAATTCACTCTAAGATTCTGTGGATTTCAAAAATTTACATGAAATCAAAAGAAACTCGAAAAACTCATAGAAGAAAAATCCAGCAAAGGCTATTAACTTGCAAAACCTATGACATCTGACTGAAATCGCTGAGGTGTAGAAAAGTCACCTGCAGTAGCAGCGATATATGCATTTCCTGTTCTTATGTTTTTCTAGGTATTTACTGTAGAGATCAGTGTCTGGACACTGGGTTTCAAGCTCACCTACTACAAATGTTCTCATGCTGTATGTTCTATCAACAGAAAATTCATAGAAATTCAAAAAAGGCAAGCTGAATGTTTTCTTTCTAAAAAGCTACTAGTTACTAATTATTTACATTTGTAAGTTTTAAAATAAAATCAAGATTTGAAATTGCATTAGCAAGAACAGAAGCACATTTCAATTGTAAAACTTCGAACACTGAGAAATTAACTTGAGTCAAAGGACACTGTTGCAAAAAAATGGGGAGGGGGAGGAGTCAGGGAAGCTACTGTTGTGTTTCAGCTAGTTTTGAACTCTATCCAGCAAAATCACTAATGAGAGTTTTACCTGTGACGCAGTACTCTGCAAAGGCTGTTGCTGTATCATGTGCGGTGTACTTGCATGGCCCGTGTTCATCCCACTTTGAGTCTGATTAGTCTGAACAACTTGACCTTGCATGTTTATTGGTGCAAGTTGCTGAACATTTGAAGAATTTCCAGAAGTAAGCTGCACAGAACTGAAGTTGAGTCCAGAAGTTGACTGCTGCAAAAACATCTTAAAAAAAAATCGCAAAATTAGCTTTTAAGAAAAATCTGCTAATTGTTCAAAATCTTAAACAAAAAACATATTTAATTACTTTTAAATCAATATAAGATAGAGTTTCATCTTAATTATTACAGATGTTGGAACAGCATTGCAACCACAAAGAGCCAAGGGCTAACTCCTGTTTAGAGTCAGTATTCAGAGACTCTACTTTAACAATTACGAATCAGAATCCTGAATTTTAGAGCCCTGAATTTTGAGGTTTAATATTTGTTCTTAAAGAACAAGTACTATTTAGAGAGTAACTTACAATGTAACCTGTAACTGTCTAAAGATAAAACTTACTTGAGATCATTTGTAGGATCTCCAGAAGTAAAACTAATTCAAACGAAGAAAATCTCACACTCAGTAGATAGAAGCATAGCACTATGAATGCAGTATTTACTGGTGATCAAGAAACCATATTGGTTATACTGAATCACACCATTTTAATATACTGAATTCAGCAGAAAAATATTCTGAGTCTTGACAAAACGTTAGGTCCAAGACTACAATGAGACATGGTAATAACGTGCAATCTGCAGCACTTGGATTCTGTCCCCTAGTTTGCACAGTACTGAATAAAGTCCCTCCACAGTGTGAGTCTCTTCTTAAGCATCTATAAGGCAGTCTACTGCTGGCAGGCTTGCATAAGACACAGTGAAACACTGAAAACTGTTCATGCCAGAAACTCATACGCCTCAAGAGAATTTAAGCAACATACTTAATACTTTCAGGAAGTAATTTTTTCTACTATTTATTCGAAGTCCACCCTGAAAATACTTAGATTCTTTCCTTGTGGTACTATTTTTTTTCTTTTGTTTTTAAATAGAAAAATCCATTCTTTTCTTCCAAAGATAGCTGCTGAAAAGAGAATTACAAAATTACATATATTGGCTAAAACACAGGAATTAGGTAGTTGAGTCTTTGTCACTCACTCTCAGCTGCTAGACTGGGGAACGCATCCTCTAGACTCTCTGTCTTTGTGGCTGACTACTTCAGTGTATCATGCAAAGCAGAACCACTTCACCAGAAGGGTGTGTAGGAGGATCACAGCCTGATAGTTTGCCAATCTCCTAAGAGATCTGAAGAGGCAGGAATTCATTCAAGAGGTAGGAATTTTACACCCTTGAGCTAAAAGGGAAAATAAAGGCTCATCCTGCACGTTTTGAACGAATATTCTAATGGCTGTATAACTATGTAAGAAGTGAAAACCACTACATCCTTTTACATTTAGATTCATACACAAGCTTGGCTTGAGCTGCTCAGCACTGAAAGGATACACGGGGGCACATCCAGATACATTCTGGAGCAAAATGGTAGGCGCCTCTGGAACAGTACCTTTAGATGCTATGAATTTTAAGTACACAAGGTACAGATAGATGGTAGCTGACAGAAGGCAGCAAAGATCATATTGTGAAATTATGTGCCCAAATCTCACTTCTGATACTTAAATTCTCTACAGAGCAAATGTGGAAGAGTTACACAAACTCACCTGGAGTCCTTGACCGTGGACAATTTGAAGCTGTTCTTGAATCTTACGCAACTCTTCCTGCTGCCGATGAATATTTGCCTCTATCATGCGTGTTCTTTGCTCTAGCTGGTCCTTTAGATGCTGCATAGCTCCTAATTGAGCTGAAAACTGAAACACTGGCTGTAGTGCCATGTATAAATTATACGACGAGCAAAAGCAACGTTTAATTCACGAGCAGTAAATGAAAAACTTCCTCATAGCAGCAAAGAAATCAAGAACTGCTTTTTAAACTGCTAGTAATCATCATCTAAGGACAAATCTGTGAGTACAAAAATGTTACAGAACTCACATTTAACTGATGCATCAGAAGTAGTGAAATAATGGAAAAAAAAAGAACCATAGCAAAAGAAATAGTCTGGCACCCAATATAAATAGTCTGGCACTGTGAAAGCTTTAGCAATAAACAGTACTGTGAATGCTAAAAACTTTCACAGGTTAAAAATGGTAATTGTACCAGTTTACCAAAAAAATTCACTTGGAGCTAATACATACACAGATAACGGGGGGATACTCTCAGCAACCAACTGTTGAAAGCTAAGCCCACAGAGAAACTGTCTGCCACATCTGTTCTTCCCTAAGTATCTGCTACTGGCCATAAGTCAATTTAAGCTCTTGCTATCTACACGGTATCTGCAGAACAGAGACAGATCTTCGGTCAGACCTAATAACAGCTGTTCTTATTTCATAAAATTGTTTCAAAGACTAAGTTAACCTGTGTTACAAGCATATGTGTAGTAAGTTATCATGATCCTAGATGGATTTTTAAATTCATGCCCAAAATATTTTCTCTTAAATTGTGTTTACATCTATGTTCTTAATGGCCAAAAACTATTTCCACACAAATAATGGGAAGAAAAATATACAGGAAAAAATGCCAAATCAAGAAATTTCGAGAAACTTCAGGAAACTTAGAGAGAACATTAAAGGTAACTTTGGCATCAAAGAACTGATTTTTTGAAAGAGAAGTTAACCTTATAGTCAGACCAAGACTGTTTAAAAATAACAAACCAACTTAATCCATACCTGGGACACGCTGGACTGGAGCTGTAAAGTTGCAGGCTGAGACACTGTTGGTTGTGTTACTGGTTGTCCAAGAGACTGGGAGCTTAAAGACTAGGATTTAAAAAATTGTTCCGTAACTGGAAGAGAATGAACTTCATACTTGACATGAAATATTTCTTTACATGAACTGTCAATTCCAAAATAGCATCATATGAACATCTGATAAACACATTTCCTGAAATATCTAACCCTAAATATTAAAGAATTAAGAACATACAAGAACAATTGATAATATACATAATTTAAATATGACTGTTCCCAATGCTAAAAATATATAAGAATCAGTAGTATAAAACAGGAAGAACAAAAATTACAATGAAAGCTGTCTTCAAAGTCCTATTTGTAGTAAGGGCAAAAACTTTTCAACAAGTTTAGAAGTTGACAATTTTGATTTATTCTTACAATAAATTACACAATGCATATTTTAATATGCATTCTATTTTTGAAACAAATGCATTAGTTCAAGTGGAATATGAGCACCAAGCATGTGAAGCATGACATTTTCTCCTGTTACCAAAATTTCAGAAAGTATTCACCAATACTCATAGAGACATAAATCTATATGAATGCTCTGTAGGGACACACAGTAATGTTTTGGCAATTGCATATATATATTTATATATACACACAGATATTTACATACATGTATTAAAAATGCAGAATCATATAAAGAAGTTGTGTATGACTGAAAGCATAGATTCACATACAATCTTGCAAACCCTGAGGCCAAAACCATAAATACTTACACACTTAATTACTGTATTCTCTTACAATATAGTACACTGAAGGTCCATATTGATGATTGTCAAGTATACCAAGTGAAAATGTTACATTTTAAATTATGTGTTTTCAGAGGAAATAAAATGAAGGTTACATGGATTCAGTAATACCTTTTAAAGGTAAACTGCACTGATTTAAGTACAAAAATTTTTCTTTGAAGAGTTACCTGACTACTCAGAGATGATCTTCTTTGTGTAGACTTTTCATGAGCAGATAAGCTTTGCCTTGGAGGAGTGCTAGTGTCCACTGTCATTTTAGTTGGTGTTGCTGACAATGTTCAGAGTTACAACAGAAAGAGATGTGTTAATAGTAATCTCAATTCTGCAAATGCAATAATCAAATTACAGGAGGCTCTTCCTGAATAAAAATAAAGCTTAAGGCTTGGTTGTTTTTCCCTGAATATCCAACAATAATGTGACCTGATGGAGTGAACTAAGGTATTGAAGGGTCTGCTCTTGTACTTTTAGAAGTAGAAATCATTATACAACCTCTGAAAACCTGAGTGGCCAACAGAGATCTGAAGCATCATAAAGGACATTCTCATTTGCACACTTTTAATAAAATGATGATTAACTGTTAGATATGAATTTAAGTAAAGCGGAGAAAGTCTTCACTTAGAAGGCTTTTTTCATATTTTCAACAGTTGGTGCTTACATGAATGATCTGATACTGCAGTATGTGAAGATTTTCTTGAACTTCTGGAGGAAGCAGATGGTGTGGGGCTGGTATCAAACCTTTCCAGTGCTTCTTTGAGACTCACTGTGTTTATGTGATTGTCAGATCCAGAGTCCTGACTCTGAAGAGACACACAGAAACATCTATTTTATCTGATGCAGCACACAATGTACATTTCTGTTAGCAAATATCTAAGACCATGCTGTGGTTAATCAATCCCCTTAACGCATTTAACTGCAGAAGTAGTGTCCTGTTTGTTATCTGTAAGCTCAGTTTCCACTGTCAATCTTTATCCTTGGAAAAGAAACTAAAAAAAAAAAAAAAAAGAGCCATATAAGCCTACTAACCAAAATGCATGCAGACATGCCACAAACTGACTGCTCAGCTGACCTCCTGCTGTAGCAACTCAGTTCAGTTTGAGCACTTGTGTAACAAGTGAACTGCTTATCCTTTTGAGGAAGGATAAGTTAATTCCACTAGAAGGAGCACTGTCAGATGAAACTTGCTGAACTGCCAAGGGAAAAGACCACAGAGTATCTGCACAAGCTCGCTCATCTAAGACTCGCCGTGCTTACAAGGACATTCAAAATGATTTTTGCATTTGTCTAAAAAGTGTGAGAAAGTCACATCATGGAACAGCTCCTAGGCCTCTTGTGAATTCCTTTAAGTCATCTTTGAGTGTTGACCTTGTTTTTTCAGATTGTGGGTGCTTCCAGTAAGGAAGAATATTTATGTATGAATATAACTGCAGAAATTGGATCTTGTTATATATCATGTTATAATCACACGCATATGAACTCCCAAGAAGAGGAGCAGTAGACTTACGGTTAAACATCCTTCCTAGATTTCTTTGATCATTTTAAATAGTTGTTCTATTTAGAGATGAAAATAAGTACTTAAACAGGACAAACGCTTCCAGCTAGTGTGTATTTGCTTACGTATTATTACGTAAAGAAATAAAGAAGAAGCAAAACAAAATGATTGAAGACACTCACTTTATCTGTTTTTATCTCTGGAAGAGACTCCTCAATACCAAGTTCTCGCCGTCTTTCTGCTCTAACTTCTGCATAACTAGAAGAACAAACCAAGTATAAGTGCTATATCCCTGGATGATTTTAAAAATACATCTCAATAAACGAACTTTTCAGATGTATATTGCTTACAAAGTATCTCAGGAAGCTTTGCAGTGATGCTTTATTATTTATTGTATTTTCTACCTCTAAAAATATTAGCAGTACAGCTCCCGTACCACTAGAATTTCCCTAATATAGATTTAGGTGAAAAACTTACCTTACAACAGTGTGCGTACAGACAATAAACTCTGGCCTGGAATTCCACTGGTGATACGTGATATAGTAATGTGTTTGAAGCCAAATCCACTGCTGTCCCTTTGTAAGGAATCTATAATAACACGATTTCCCTTTCCCATATTGCATTACTATAAAAGTGAAAAATAAAGTTTACTGTCTTTCCAGTCTGTAAATATTGCAATTACATAACAAACTCTATTTCCCAACTCTACGCATCACAAACCCTTGTCCAATCTGATAGTGACTAACAACAGGTTTAAAACTGCAGTTTTCTACCAGAAGGAATCTATACTGTATTTGTCTGAGAACTCCAAAATTCAAACTTCTATTTTTGCAGGTTTTTTATATATTGTGAAATATTTACATGCAAAAAATTTTAAAGAAAATCAGAAGAAAAAACAATATAAGAAAAAAACATATAAGCACATGATAGCTAAACCAAAAGCTTATTCATTTACATATTTAGATATTTTTATTGTTTTATTAAATATTACAGAGCCTTTTAAATGCTCTTACAAGAATGGAGACACATTAGTCATAATGCTGTGCACCCCAGTCCACCACAATCAAGAATCTATATTATAACAAAGAGTTACATCTATTTTTTCGTTCTGTATCAAAATTAAAAAAAAAAAAAAATCAAGATCAGCAGTACAATAATGTCAAATGAATGGGAATAACAAAACTTTAACAAAATACATCACAAAAATTCATTCCAACCATTTAACAAACTTTAAAGTGAACATCTGTAAAGCAGATTTGTTCATGTTAGCAACTTGGTCATACTCACAATGCTCGTGACATTTTGCCAGATTATCTAGATCATCCACATGATAATAATCATAGCCTGATGTTCCCAAAACTTCAAACGGAAGATAACCTATTATTGGAGGTGCCCTAATTAATAAAGAATTAATGTCATTTTATTTTCACAAGAAAAAAAAATCATGATATATGTTTTCTTGTTTACAGTACATGTTCTGAAAAAAATTAAAAATTAAACCCAACATAAAGCTATGAGTAGTTAATGCTGATTAGCGAGCTCTAAATATTATAGCCATCACTGTGATTGAGCTACTATTGCTGCTATACAGAGAAGGAATTGCACCTGTGATCCAAGAATAGGAACTTCCATTCTAAGCTATGTCTAGATGTGAACTCTTCATTCGGTTCTTCAACAGTGCACATTTCCTAAGAAGTAAAAAAAAAAAAACAACACAAAAATCTCTCTCAAAACTGCTCTAATCTAATTTATAAGTTCTTTTGAAATGCAGGCTTACCTAAATTTAGTAGATACCTCTACAATAGATATAATATTATTTGTATTCAGCTTTATTGTTGTTGCTTGTTTAGATGCATTGTACTGAGGTGGAATCTGAACTCAGCTATGCCAGGCTGACATTCGGCTGATTTAAAAGGAACGACCAGACATTAAACTCACGCTCAGTATCTGCAAGCACAGCAGTACAAGCAGAAATCAACAGTTCCTGCAGTTACACTTTTAACTCGTAAAAAGCAAAAGAAGAGGTGAAATGCTCCCACCAGACACACTGACTACAGTACGTGCTTGTAATGGGTAAAAAGCAACATGGGGAAGATGGTCACCTCGCTGTGACTATACAACTAGGATACAGAGTTCCCTAAATCTCTGGCTTGCGGGCACAGACATCCTATAACAACAACACCTTATTTCTACGTTTAAACTCATGAACAAAAAGAGAACCATTATATTTCCACTATTTCAACAAATCCCCAAGGTGTTCTGTACATCCGTTCAAATGTCTTCCACTCAGACATCCAAACAACCAGTGTGTGACAGCCAACTTCTGTCATCCCCTACCCAAGAGGTAAAGGTGCCCCACCAAGTGCTGTACCTCACGCTGAGAGAATAACAGAGCCCCGTGTCACCAGCCAGTCAGTCCTTGGCCAGCTCCTCTTGTGCTGCCTTCCAAGCAAACAATGGGCTGCTTGCAAACAGATACACCCACCCCGCAAAGTATTGCAGTAAAATTAGAGATCTGTACATCTTTATTTTTCGGATGCTCGCACGCTTGACACACTTGTAGGAGCTTGCAACAGTGTTCCCATAGGTAGGAGAACAGCAGAGTCCAGTCACAACCAGATACCACACCAGCTTCCTAAGGACTGCATGGAACACAGAAACTGCTGCTGCCCTGGTTAAATGTGGGCAGACAAGCACACTGCTGCTCTGTAAACATCTGTAACTGAAACAGTTCCGCACAAGAGAAGAGCAGCAGTTGTTCCTACTAAGGGACCACGCTCCTTTTCATTCTTTCAAGTTGGACAATGCTCTCAGACACATGGTCTGATTTTTGGGTGGTCCTGTGTGGAGGTGGGAGTTGGACTCGATGATCCTTGTGGGTCCCTTCCAAGTCAGGATACTCTACAACTCTATGAATTTATGGAGTGGGGATTTTGCAGTTTTAAAATAGATACTGAAAAGTTTTCATTCTATGAAGGAAAAATAAAAGGTGAACATAACTAGGTAATGTTTTTTTCCTCTCCTTTGCTGGTTTGAAATCTAAAGACAATGACTAGAAAGTGAGCTGCACAATGAAGGTAATGAACAAAATCACTCTGTGCACAACTTTGTGACTCCTGAGATGACTACAGTCAGCAAGGCCTCACCTTCAAAACTGACACTACCTTTATAACCCCAAACTCACCTACCTTGCTAAGGCTACAGGATTTAATAAAGCACCACCACTAACAGCACAGTAAAACAAATGATGAAGCAAGCATATATCCATGATATACACTTTTGATTTGTTTTTTCTTTTATTCTAATTATTTTGGCACAAGTCAAGAGAGAAGTAAAAATAACTTAAGTGCAAGCAGTAAAAGCACTGTAAAAATATTACTGTTACAGAGGAGCCAGCATCAGATTACCCAATGATTTTATATTCATGATTTACATATATCCCACTGTAAATACCCCTGGCAGAAGCTGCCTTGTTGAACAAGACATCTTACTGAAGTTGTCAACAGGGTATCTAGAAAAGAAAGGACTTTCATTTGGACCAAAAAGTTTTCTGGTAGAATCCTTTTGGTGAGATTAATCCTGACTTCTTGATAGGATTCAATCATTTTCCAGCCAAACTGCAAGATAAAGGGTTTAAAGAATGTGTAAAGCCAAATCCCACCATTGGGAAGGTATGGAGAGAGATAATCCCTCTGCAAAACTTATGTCACAAGTTGTCACAAAAAATACCAGTGTTGCAGTCCTACGTAGAAAATACACCTCAACGGGAACTTTCAGAGATTACTTTAATTCTCATGCATATTATGGCTTTCTGTAAAAGCACTGTATGCCCTTGACAAATGACATCTTAGGTCAAAAAAAAAAAGTGTAACTGTAAACCATCTGAAATAACGAGAAAAGTTGGCAGATGAGCGGGCAGTAAGGCTCCACCTTAAATATGACAAAGCAGTGCTAAAATACTTCTTTCACTGCTGGCTATCTCAGTCACACGTCTGTTAGTAAATCTAATTCCTAAAAACTAATCCTAAAATCTAATTCCTGACATAACACTATTTGCTGAAGTGTAGTCAATGTTAGCCTCAGTATCACCTTAAGGTATCAACAGAGTATGTACAAACATTGTCAAATTAAAAATCTTCACTCTAATTTTGGTCCACAGGCTTCACAAGGAGATTTCTCAGATGAACAGCACTAGTTGAAAGCTTTGAGAGGATCTTAAAACCTCTGTAACGTGAAAGCTTCCTTAGGTACTAAGTTCAGATAAACGGGAATGAAACTTTGGCCTGAGTATAACACATAATTCAATGGCCCTCAAGAGACTGAGAGAGACCTGAAAGATCCTCCTCCAGAAGCAGGACTTCAAAAAAATCAAAATATTTGCAAATACTGCCATCTTTTCTTGCAAATCTTCATGAAGCATGAACTCAAAGTGCAAGGTATAGACCATGTCTTCTACCATATCTTCTGAGTCTACTACTAACAATCTTCAGCTTAAGATAGCAGTGCATTCAATTTACATGTGGAATATTGAAATATTCAGAGAGTTCTGCATAACAGCAGGTTAACCACGTGCCATATACATTTCATGGCATTTCTTTAGAACTGAATTATCAAAACAAACATGGGATAGTAGACTGTCCTGTATCTTCATTAATATATATTTGTATAAATATATAATTCAAATCGCAATCACAGACTATCCTGTACTAAATCCTATTTATTTTGACAGATTTTGGCGAGGAACAGGCTTAGTCTTAGTAAAGTCTTATGTTTTGTTCATGTCCATTCTAGACTTATAAAGACATCTTGTGCATTAGCAGTTACGTGAAATGTTCTCTTTAAAAAAACAAGTTACTGAATAACAAACAGTGCGGAAACAAAATGGAAGAGGTCTATAAAGCTAACTCTGGTACTGACAAATGATACAAGCTTTAATTAAGCCCTACAAGATTTGCTTCTGTGTCCAACTAGAGCAAGACCATCAGCAATTTCAACTCAAATTATTAACTTTTCCAGTGAAAGTGGAACCTCAGTGTTATCTTTAACTGTTTCAACTGAACTAGCTAAATTATACTCTTAAGGACTCGCAAATTTATTTTTTGCATAATATTATTTTTATGACTATTTAGAAATGGCACTCACCATAGCAACTTCATTTGATGCTTTGCATAACATTTAACCTATCTGTATGTGAAGTAAGAAACATAGATATTTTCAGTTTCACATAATGAAATTCCTTTTAGTTTTCATTAATATTTGAAGCGTTGTATGCATTTTCTCTGAAGTTTTCCTGGTCAGAGTACATTTAAAAATGATATGAAAGTGATTTAAATTCTTCATACCTTGATAAACTGAGGTGTAGCTAATCTAACTGTGGCTACAAAGCAAACTTTGTCTTCGTATGAAGGCCGGTGTGATCGCTGAATAGTTCCTTCAAAACCGTTGTGTGCTGAGTTGGGAACTGAGGGAAGACAGAGAACAAGAGGCCAACATAGATTATAGTATCAGCATGGAGGAGAATGACATGAATATCGCAAGACAAAATCAGAAGTATTTATCTAACGCCATTTCTTTAGAATGTATACATTATGAAAAGTGCTACATATAATATATATACAGCTATGCACAGGAATAATACCAATGGGAACACAACCATCAAGTAACTTTCTCAACTAAAATTACAGTTTATGTATTAATTATGATAATGCAGTTTTTAGAAACTAATAACAATTGCAACCCTTTTTTGTAACTACTAAAAATTACTAGAATATATCTTCCTTCAAAATACCTTTAAAATTTATTTTGTATCAGCTTTTGCTAACTTTTCCTTTTGAACTCTGAGCTAAGTATTTCTTATTTAGGCTTTCATCACCTTCAAATGACACAAGCTGAAGACAGAAATGAGTAACAGAACAAAGACACAATTATGTGTGTGAGAGAATCTGGACATCAAGCTGAGAACAAACAAATTTCACTTATTGGATCACAGAGATGGAAGGAGTCACAAAGGGACAAGCTCCAATGATGGTGACCCCAAACCTTTCTCAGGCACTTCCAAGCCTAAGTGGTTCTAGGTCAACTCTAGACTAGAACTTCTACTGAAGTTTCTTTATGCAATTTAAGCTTATAGCTCCTTACTCTTTCCATTAGAAATAGAAAAGCAATTTCTTTTTTCTTTCACAGGATCACAGAATGGCTGAGGTTGGAAAGGACCTCTGCAGGTCATCTGGTCCTGAATGCCATGTGTTGCATTTGTTCTTACTGAATGCGTCTGCTGTTTTTTCACCAAAACCAAAATATGTTCTATATTTGGGGCATTAGAATGTTTTTAGCATTCTTGCAGGTTCTTGCATCACTGCATGACTGCAAACTACATCCCATTATTCATGACATTAATGAAAATACTGATGAAATCCAGAAGACGTTCCTTAAAATTTCATTTTCATGGTGAACAGGGATAATTTTTCCAACCAGTTCCTACAGCTACTTTCTAGCAATTTCAATTAATATGTGCTTCCTTTACACATTCATGAGAATGTAATATGATAATTGTCAAAAGCTGAATTAAAGTACATGAGTTGTCCTCTTAATCACACAGTGTATTACTCTGGTAGAAAAAAACTGAATTGATGTGAATGTTACTTGTACCTGAAAGATCCACAATGGCTGCTATTAAACTCTGTTAGCTTCCTGAAGCTCCTATACAGTTTAATTATTTGCTCTGGAATACTTCCTGATACTGAATTGCACCTGACAAGCCTGCCTGCATTTTCCCAACTCCTCTTTCAGGAACTAACATCATATTTGGCCTTTACAGACCTGTTTTTTCTTATCTTTCCTACAGTATTAAATACACACTTTTGGCACTAACACTCAACCTCTCCCTACTTCCCTATGGGAAAAATACTGACAACACATTAAAAAAAACATAGGCAAGACAATGTTTTTGATAATTTTTTGGGGGGGTGATCTTCATGAAGACTACTGACCATACCACACAATCCATTTGTCTGACTAACCAAATAAACATGCCTCTCAAGTAGCTACTCAGCACAGGCTGGCCAAACTAACTTGAAATACCGCAACACAAAAGTGGAAATAACCAATAAAAATAACTTCCGTGGAAGAGAGAAACCAATCAGTGCAGAAAAGTCAAATTCTGTAAAGGCCAATCGACTCATCTAAGCGGTAACTCCTGTCATCAAAAAGTACGGACTTGAAATGGGGGAAAAAACATACATTTCACTTCCCAGCTCACTGCAAGAATAATAAGAATTGTGAATACTCAGTACTAGCAATCCTCAAGTTACTTAGTCATCTGCTTAAATATTGATTATACTCAAGTTAATTTGGGCTCTTATTTTAAAGCACTGATGCAAATTTTTCTTATACTCAATTCGAAAATGCTTTACAAGATGCATGTAATACCTAATGGGCAGTTTTACTTCATTTTCATTAAAACAACATGAAAGTGATATACCTCTGTTTCAGGCTCTTCTTTTAAAAGACCAATTTTAGCTCTTCCTTAAGTTTAGCACAATCACCCCAAGCCTGTTCAGTTATGAAGCTTCCTATGTATTCCACTCCAATGTGGGGGAAATTACTCACCATTATTCAAACACTTGAAATTTCCTATAAATTTTACATATTCATATGTAGGTTGCTCTTTTGGGTCTATTGTTCCTCGCAGCATATGGCAACAGAATTCTAGCTGATTTTTTGCTGAAAAAAGAACAAACAAATTAAAACACTGCACGGTTGATGAAACACACAGACAACGTGAAATGGAAAGCAGGAATAATTAAGTTGCATACTTATACTGAGATACTGTAAATGTGGTGATCACAAACAGCTACAGACTCTGCTTTTAACCAGCGCGATACTACTAACCTAAAGGAAAGGAGAACTTTAGAATTTATTCATGAAGGACTGAATGCCAATGAAACAGGGAACCCATGAAAAATAGAACTATCTTAAAGCAACAGCTGCCCTAAACATAACTGCATGTACTTCCGACGCCCACTGAACTGTTTTCATTCTTGTAAACTGCTAGAATTGTCAGAATGGAAACTATATGAACAAGATGAGCATTTCTAATATAGAGAGTGAAATGCAATGCAACACTAAAGATTTTACTCTTCAGGGGAAAAAAAAGAAAATACCTCCACAAAAAGTGCTTCTATTCAAGCTGTATATTTCATTCTGCTGGCCTCACCTACACATTTCTGCTTTAATAACATTGGAAAAGAAACTGATCAGCTATGATACAGTGCAGATTGTTTTTAATGCAACTACTTACATTTTAAGTATTCTGGTGTCAACGAATCACTTTCCAGCAGATGAGAAGACAGTATTTTATAAATTTCTGAATGTTCCCCCTCTGGGATAAAATTAAATACACTCTGATCCACAAGATCAGACTGAAAGAAAAAGATTTAATAAACATTAAAATAATGCAAGGCATGCACACAATATCAGAAAGCCTACTATTTTAATGCAACACAATGCCACAGATCAGAAAAATATCTATAAAACCCTACTAACTCAATAAAGCCACCTGCTGGAATACACAAGAACATTCTGCAAGTTAAAAATCTCATTTTTATTTGTCTTGACACTCTGAAGCACTTCATGAAAAATGCCATTGATTAAGCAGATAAACATACACACTGTAGTATGCTGGAGCTTGTATTATCCCCCCTGGGATGCAACAATTCCAAGTAAAGTAGCATTTGATTTAGAAATTATACAGTGGTGTTCTAGGGAATTACAACCTCTCGGTGGCATCCAATACAACCAAACAGTATTTTATAACAAAAGACAGCATGTCCCTACAATAGTTTACTGTATTATCAATAGCTACAGCCAATTGGAATTGATTTTATGAATATATTTTAGAATCAGTTCCACAACTACATACACAGAACTGGGAGTTTACAGATGACTGCAATAAAACTGAACAACTGTTTAAATGCATTAATGTATGTAATTAAGTGTTCGAAAAAGAGACACCATACCATATATGTTTAGAATACATAAATCACATCTAAAAGTAATGGATAACTCTGCCTCTGAGAACTGGGTAAACATTAAATTTTAGAAATCACGATTACCTGTGTATTTTTCAAAATTCTTAAGCTAGTATGATGCATACCGTAGAGCAATTTGTTTGGACAAATCATTTTAAAAATATGTCTCTCCAAGTTGTGCGAACTACTCTTAATACAGTATGACAACTAGCCCATACTAATAATTTGTCCATCTGTTCTAGAAAAAAAAGTCACCGTTACACTCATCAACTGTTTACATCTTTGAGTACTAATGTTTTGCATTTCCTAGTAGCTTTATTTAAAGGTAACTTCAAAACACTAGGATATTGAATTTACCAGTGAGCAATGCCACCAAGATTAAAAATGAGTGAATATAGTAAAATACAAAGTATATACCTAGCCTAAAAAGCAGAATCAGCAGCAATGTATTTCTTATAAGAGTTCTTTGGCAAATAAGCAGTAAAACGCTAGTGTAAATATATTCCAATAAATTGTTCCTTAGCAATATTCTTCTAACTCACGTAAAGGCTATGATAGGTGTGAACTCTATAGGGTCTCCTACAGTCAGATTTGTTGTTTGTGTTATGTTGAAGAGTCAAGTCTGAAGCTAGTCTGGTACTTCACAATCCTGCATAAATGTGCTGACTGTATTCTGCATTTCCAAGGGAAATGTTTAATATAGGAGACAGACCAGTAGCAAGGAGCTGTGCTAAAGAAAAGGCAGAGCATTAGAATGCAGCACACATCTGTGCTATAAGGTCAAAAAGAATAAAGATATTAGTACTCATAGCAAAACAGCATCCACAGACAAGCTGGTGTGTTATAGAAAGCAATTCATACTTACTGGCAAATGTTCAAGTAAGGGAGTTATACTTTCTGACACATATATTATATTTCCATCTGTCATAATTGCTAAAAAAAAACCATCAAGAGCCTGAAATTAAACATAATGGGCAGTTAAACAAAAAGAAACAGCATATCAAAAATGTTAAAGTTATATTCAACATGGAAAAGAATTTAGACCAATTTTAGTTGAGTTTAATATAAAATTACATTACTTTTCACTATTAAAACTTCCTAGTCTTGCATTTATACTATGAGCATTACAATTTCTGTATTGTTCTGTTCTTAAACACTATGACTTCAGAGGCCACTATTTCCTCCATCTTTGTGGCATCCCACTCTGCCTGCCTGTTATTTTTAATTCTATCATCACTTTAAACACCAGAAAGCTCAGGAAAATGAGCTAGAGGCAAACGCATGAAGAGGTGGAAAAATGATCATAAGAAAAGAACAAGTGAAAGAGGTGGTGAAATCCATTTATTTCAGTATTTAGAATCCCAATAGCCCCAACCTCCATAAAAGAAACCTGTACCAGATTTCATCTAAATCTGAAGACTGTGAGATACAGTTCTGATTGCCTTATCTTCCACTTAGCTCAAACTTATTCCTGCTTAAAATAACATGACTGTCTTTTGGTGGAACATTACCAAACAGAAAAGCATGACAGAGCTTCTAAATAGAAAATTTAAAGGTCACTTCTTCACAAAATAGTCTTATATTGCTTTCTTCTAGCTTTAAGTCATTAGTTGCGGATGCCTATTTTGTCAGGGGACTGGAGAAACACCAGAAACAGCTACAAAACATCTCAAAAAGCCGAAACAGTTATTTCACTAACTTACTGTAAAAATACACAACCCAACTACAAAGGGTTGGGGGAACATTTTTAAGTACAAAAAATGAAACTTTAAACGTTTTTAATCTGCACCTCAAAGAACAGGTTTAGCTATGGAATGAAAATCAGTCAGTGCTTGCTCATTTGCTTTGTTTTTCATTCAGCTATTATTAGAACTTGTTTTACTGACTTAGCCTCATTTTCAAGGAAATGATAGTTTAAACTGAAAGTTTATTTCTAGTAGTAATCTAACTATTTCAGCAATTGTCTTTAGCAAAGTAAAACTCACACACCATTTTTGGGAAGTGAATCAAGTAAATACGTTAAGTTCTTTATCCCTCAGAAGTTACAGTGGATGTGTTGAGTCTTTTTATAATTAGGACTTTAGTTTATGTGTAACGTTTCATTTGACTAGTACCTTCCTAATGTTGATAGTTTAAAATATCAACTTTTCTTTTATGGTAAATATGTTTATTTGTAGACTTTGTTTTATGTCATTGAAAATGCAGTTAAAAGAACACAATTATTCATTAAACTGTATGCACAGAAAATTCAGCTGTTTACCTTCATGAAAACAATTAAAATATGAAAATGAGAAGACAAGCCATCAAACAGAAAAACATCATCATGGAATCATTCCCTTTCAGGAAACATTGTACTTCCAAGAAAATAGAAATAATGTACCTCTAACATTAACTGTGTGAACTCTTCATTACTAAGGAATGTCGGTTTCCAGTCCTGTCGAATCTCACTGGCATCTGATTGTGCAGTAATTTCTACAATCAAACAAATACAGAGTATAAGGATTTACCCATCAGTTAAGGTCATTATACGCCCAATACCCAACTATCTTATCCAATTCTGGTGATTCTAACCTTTACACTAAAAATTGTCAGCCCCTTCTCTTCTTCCCACCTTTTTCTGCTGATTATGAAGATATAAAGTTACATTAAAAAAGAGTAGGTTTGGAACAAAGACTTTTACGAGCTGTATGACAGACTCCACTCCAGAATCACTACAACTCTGATTTGTACACAGAGACAAATCTGGAAATGAACGGAGATTCCTGTAACAGGATGGTTGAGGCTGGAAGGGACCTCTGCAGATCATCTGGTCCAACCCCCCTACCAAGATGGGTCACCTAGAGCATGTTGCACAGGATGGCATCCAGGCAGATTTTGAATATCCCCAGAGGAGACTCTCTGGGCAACGTGTCCCAGTTCCCTGTCACCCTCACAGTAGAGAAGTGGCCCCTCATATTCAGCTGGAACCTCCCATGCTTCAGTTTGTGCCCATTGCCTTTTGTCCTGTTACTGGGTACCACTGAAAAGAGACTGATCTCATCCTCTTGACACCCTACCTTCAAATATTTGCAATGTACTGGTAAGGTTCCCCCTCAGTCTTCTCTTAAGTCTTCTCTTAAGTAGCACTTAAGAGAAATGTATAGATTAACTTTCCATACGTAAATGAGAGATGCAAAGGCTGCTGAGCAAAATTAGACCCTGGGTTGTGAAAGCTAATGCTTCTTTTGGGCCAAGAAGGCCAACGGCATCCTGGCTTGTATCAGGAACAGCGTGACCAGCAGGGCGAGGGAGGTGATCGTCCCCCTGTACTCAGCTCTGGTGAGGCCGCACCTCGAGTACTGTGTTCAGTTTTGGGCCCCTCGCTACAAGAAGGACATCGAGGTGCTTGAGCGGGTGCAGAGAAGGGCGACGAAGCTGGTGAGGGGCCTGGAGAACAAGTCCTACGAGGAGCGGCTGAGGGAGCTGGGCTTGTTCAGCCTGGAGAAGAGGAGGCTCAGGGGTGACCTTATCGCTCTCTATAGGTACCTCAAGGGAGGCTGTAGCGAGGTGGGGGTTGGCCTGTTCTCCCACGTGCCTGGTGACAGGACGAGGGGGAATGGGCTTAAGTTGAGCCAGGGGAGTTTTAGGTTAGATGTTAGGAAGAATTTCTTCACTGAAAGGGTTGTTAGACATTGGAACAGGCTGCCCAGGGAAGTGGTGGAGTCACCATCCCTGGAAGTCTTCAAAAGACGTTTAGATGTAGAGCTTAGGGATATGGTTTAGTGGAGGGCTGTTAGCGTTAGGTTGGAGGTTGGACTCGATGACCTTGAGGTCTCTTCCAACCTAGAAATTCTGTGATTCTGTGATTCTGTGATTTTTTCAAATGATAACTGGAACAACAAGAAGCAAAACTGCGTAGTACCTCAGTGCTGATGACTAACAGGGGCATTACAGAGGCACTGGTTGTAAAAACAACCTTGAACGAGTAAACGTGAATCAAGCATTTAGATGAATCAGAAGAACAAAAATGTGTCTTTATGCTTTTGATTTCAAATGGAGAAATCTGTAGGAAGTTCATGTGAATTTTATTAATTCACATGGCTCAAAACTTGGAAATTCACATGACAGAAAACCTGGAATTGACTTAAATATGCAAAAGGCTGGAAAATTTCAGAATTTTGTTTCTCAAACCGGGCAAAACTTCATGAAGAGCCTTATACTCAATTAAAAGAAGAGGGAACAACAAGGAATTATTATTATATGTTATGCAGGGAACTAATATATTATTATACATATTATACAGGGAACTGGCAACAAATCAAAAGCTGCAAGGAGGAATTAAAAAGACTGGCTAATACGAAGGACCTGAATATTCAACGATCACATTTCACAAAATGCATAACTTCATCAGGCCTTTGCTATTCATTCTGAAATGGTATCATAAAGCAGTAAGAGTGGGCTAGAGAATAAACAAAATCTAAATATAACCCCAAACCTAAATTTTCCATCTGAACAAATACATTTCACAGTGAGTGGGAAGTCAAAGAACATGAAAATAAAAAGCTTTGCCATCACCACAGAGGTGAAATCCAAGGAGCTTAATACATTCTGTCCACAAAACAGAAAATCTTCATTTTAGAACTGGAAAAGCACCATTTCTTGGCTTATTCTGGCCCATATAGCCAACCCAGTGCAGAACTAAAAAAAATCAGTTTGGTTTCCACAGCAGACAATTTACGCTGAAGAAAAGCTGAAGTTTATGCCTTTAACAAACTGTTCTGAATGATCTCACCACAACTATGGGCACTCTTTTTCATTTCCCAGAGAGCAATAAGGATAATATTGGAAAACAGTGAAAGCAACCCGGAAAAGAACATTCACTTGGTACCTTTAGAGAAATGTTTTAAAATGATGGCAGAACGTTGTGCTAAAAGATGAATGACACTGAGGCCACATTCCTAAGCCAGGCACCAAAGACAGGAGCCCAACCAAACCTGCACACCTTCAACTCACTCAGCCCTCAGATCGTGGATCTGAAGCAACTTGGCATTAGTACTGAGCGTCCTCAAAAGAAACTGCCTACTGGGCCAAGAACTGTAGCATTTATCAGTGGGCTGTATTAATATAAATCTACTAGCTGTAATCATAATAAGCCAGATTTTTCAGTATTTCCGCATTTTCACAATTTTCTTGTTTAGCAATTCAAAGCAAGGTGCAGGACTCAAAGCTGAATTGCCAAGTGAGAAGCTCTCAGTAATGTAATTTCAGAGTGCTTATCCTGTTGGTTTTTACAATAAGAAACAGAATCTGCTCTGGCCAATAAGCAGATAACATAGTTCATCTGGACCTGTTTCCAGTGTACCAAGCTCAGCCAAAGTGGAAATGGTCCAGAAAGAACCAGAAGCAACACAGTTAATCAAAACCTGGTGGCTGAACACAGTAGGATTTTCAACAGTAGAGCAGCTAATCATTGCTCAAAAATTTATTCGCTGCTAGGGTCACTCTATTTTAATGTAACAAACAGATCCAAGAGCCTCAGGAGGCAAAGAGAGCTTCTGAACTCTGCCAAGATTTTGTCCCAAATATTTTAATCTAAAAAAGTGCAGAGCGATTCTGGTATGCACTTGTAGTCAGAGACCTTAATGTGCAATGTGTAGTCACACAAAGCTATGTTCTGTCCCATCAGGTAAAGGACAAAAGCTCCAGGCTTTAAAAAGCATTCATCTCCAGTGCTGTTTTTTTTTTCTTTCTTTTTTTTTCCCTTTTATCCTCAAAACCAGAAACAACCAAGCAAAACCACATAAAAAACAGCAACCAAACAATGGAAATAAGAAAGCCCTTCAAAGACAGAGTTACAACTGGTGCTGCTGGCTGACAGCTGTGTTCATTCTATACTTTATATTACAGGGAATCACTAATACAAGATAAAGTCATTTTGAAACAGAACAAACTTCTATGAAGACATTAGAGCCTACAGAACCTTTACAGGAAAGGCGCTTTCATACTACTTTTCTATTTGTTATGAGAAAAACTTATCTCATGGAACTAAACCAGCATAATCAGCATTTATTTGGCAAAAAAAAATAAATCAACCAACTTATGAATACTTGCACAAATTATTCCACTTCCCTTTCCATTTTAATTATTATGTTTACCCTTCTAATGGCACTATTCAGTACACATCTGGTGCCACTTGAAACGTGACCATAATACTAATCAAAGAGACATATTCAGGCATGGAAAAATATTTACCATACTGTAACATACCTTAAACTGACAAACATACTGTTGATAATCACTTATCTATTCACACACTTAGCCTTGCCTAAGATAGTTTCATCTATTGTGTTTTTTAACCTAATGGTAGCTTATTTTGTCCCTGCTGCTTTCTAGTTAGTATACATGCTTATAAATTCCTCAGGGAAATGTGTTAACTAGCGAAAGAGCTTGTTTTCTTGAATTTTAATCTTGTTTTTGGCAGTGTGAACCACAGGGTGCCATATTAAGAACAAGTGTAGGAGCAGGAATAGGAATTTTTCACATACAGAAATATCAGCCATAAACAGTGTAGGCTTGGTAGAAGTTTTTGATAACAGAAATAAGAATCTATATTGAACTTCAGTACAGTATATCTCAGTATATCCAACCATCAGCTGATGCAAACAACCAAAACATAGAGAAGATGTTCAAAACAAAAACATAGCAAAGATGTTCAAAGATACTCCTAGTTTTGACATTTAGTGTTCAAGTTTACAAAACACACATTCGTTGGCTTATGTATCAATGGATATGTCTTAAAAATCAGAATGTTCAGCTTAAAGAATTTACAGATTTTCTGTGTGGTTCTTTTTTTCCCCCTTTTTTCCCCCCTCAATGTTCTAGGTAGAAGAAAAAGCCTGTGTTCCAGGTCTGTATTCCCATTGTGTGGCATACTCTCTCATGAAACAACCTAGCCCAATAAAGCTTGCTGGAGACAACAACGTTTACAACCTGCACCTTGTAAAGCAGCTGTATTCTAAAGGTCTCCATGTGAACGTAACAACTTCAAGGTTACTTCAAAAATGCATGCTTCTCTTTATGAAACAGAATTGTTTGACAACTATGGGATAAAAACAAACAAAAAAGTACACACGGATTCTGCAAAATACTGTCAAAAACAGTTATAGCTCTGCTACCTAAATTATAATCTTAAGAATATCTTTATTCAAGAACCCTTTACATTTTTTGACAATTTCCTTAAAGGAACTGCAGAATTGTTAATGTTTTTATGTACCAAGTGAATATCATAAACATTTTAACAACTTGGAAATACTTTTCTTCTTGTTACAATTACCTTTGTGCTTCCGTAAAAAGTCAATGCTCTTCTGCAGTACAGTGGATTTATCCATCTTCCGAGCATTGCCTGGAAGCATGGAACCCAGCTCTTTGATAAGTACATTAAACTGATCTCGACGTTTCTTTTCAGACTTGTTTCTAGACACTCTGAAGAACAAAAGAGAAAACGTTTTACAGCAACTATGACACGTACTTAAAATAAGATTCGTTCTACTGCCAGGTTCCTGATGGAAACAACCCCTTCAGAATCTCTGCCGTGAGAACTGACACAGGAACACCTACTCGAAATCACAGACACCAGTTTTTGAAGAATGGTTTCTTCATTCATGGAGGGGTGCACCTGAGCCTTCAGAATAAAGCTCCCTTAAACAAAGATACAAATAACTGAACCACAATTACAAATACACAACATATCTAGAGAATAACAGTAAGAGAATGCTGTTAAATAATATGGTTGATTACACAATAATCACATTTTTATTCTGTTTAGAAATCTTCTTGGTTGGTCCAAGTATACAACATTTCTTAGCGTAGGTAAGCTAAAAAATTACCTTTTTGCTTTATCTTTGTCATCTTCTTCCACCAGCCCATCAAAAATGCTTCCATCATTTCTGAAAGATAAAGAAATAAATAAATGAGAGAGGGTAAAATCTCTCTCTTCTGGCGTGCAAACACAACAAGGAAGAAAAAAAAAAAGACTTCCATATTCATCACTCATTCATCTACATAAAGAAATTGAAGAACTGTTTTACTGTGATGTCTCACAAGGACCATCAGCAATAACCCGAAACCAAGACACCTACAAGTTCTTCTTGTAGGACATTTACTAAAGAGAAAGAAAAAAAGATGTACATTTCTGACATGACCCAAATTATTTTCAGGCTTCTCATGGTAACTCACAACCCTGTGCAAACCCTTAATTGAGCACTACTTAATTCTATTTTTCCATCTTTTTGATTATTTGCATTACCTTATCCTTTTGAAAACATCAGAGAACAAAAATAATTTGTTACCTCTACTTATTCACAACTCCTATTACAAATATGACAATAATTTACAGTAAGAAAGTACATTTTTCTTAAGTAATGAAGTATCAATAATGGAAGAGGGCTGTGAAATATGCTATACTTCATCCACGCAAGTGATATTATAAATATACAATTGACTCTAAACAGTACCAGTAATTATTCATTATATTTGGTTCCTAACCAAGTATCATTTATTTTTAACTCGACAATTGCCACTGTACTGCTAAAGAGGTCCTAAAATACCAAAATCAGAACACTTTTTCCTTTCAAGATGCCTTAACATACTTCATACAATACCTTTGTTTGATTTCCTTTTAAAAGTCAAGGCAAAACCATTCTGTTTTCTAAAACTGCTGTTCACATTTTATTTGTCCCATTTCTTCTGCCTGCTTTCAGCCTATTTAGTTCTGTCCTCTCACCGACTGCTGTGTGTCCACCCATTAACATCAGGCTAATTTTCCAACATAGTATTTCCTTCCCTTGAGGCAAGTCCATCTAACAAGCTTACTTCATCTCTCTGATTTGTAACTGATAAATCATCAAACAATCATACAGTACAGACAGTGGTGATGTTAGGAAGTAACTATTTTCTATATCACTGCATAAACGTAAGCTTTCAGAAGGAATTCTTTTATTCAATTGGCTGAGGTTTCAGTGAAAATCAACAAACTTCACCAAAAAATGAAAAGTCAGATAAACATTTTAAAAGGTTTACTGTACATTTTTATTGTTATCTATTCAGAATGGGGTTGACTTTCTGTAAGTTTTATGCAAGTTCCATTTCCTGAAGTCTCAAAACCAGCATATTAAGGACCTAGTATCTATCACCTGAGCTCCTAAGAAAGTCCAGTGTAAGGAATCAAGCAGAAACCATGGCTCAGCTATTACTTTTCCCTTGAAATAGGTTAGCAGGTCACTTTACTGTCATCTGCAGCACCACTAATCGTTTAAGTGTATTTGTTTTCCTTAATCAAATATTGAAGTACTTTAAAAAAAATAAAAATCAAGTAAACAGAAAAAATCAACTCAACTTGCACAGATGCTGTTCCATGTCTGAAAAGTCATACATTTTAAGATTCATCTCAAACAATAAAAACATTATTTCCAATGACTCTAAATGAATCTAAAGATTATAAAAATAACAGTATCAAGGTAGCAAAAAACTCATTCCTTGTTTTTGCATAAATTACTGTTCTCTATATATTAACTCTAATAATACAACTATTATAGAAAACATTGAACAGAAATTCCCCCCAAACTCTCAGTGTCTCTTAACATACCTGTCTGCAATGGAGCTCATTTTATGGGTGCTTATGGTAAAAAACATAACATATCACACTTTAGTCTTGTGGTAGACATTTGTACGTTTGCCTGTAAGAGAGGAAAAAAATCAAAATGTGACTCTGGAGAAACAAACGTGTATTTCAGTAGAGCATACTGAAGTTTTTATTTGCTCTATAAACTGCTTTTAATCTTCCCCTCTGTTCCAACCATCTGCTCTGCACCCTCACCTTCTTTAATATAGCCTACATTACCTTTATAACCTGGACTTTAATATTTTATTTTACATGACAGAGCTTAAGTGCCACAATGAACAAATTTGAACTAAGCCAATAGAACCCTTTTTCTGACTACAAATTCAGATATAGCTTTTTATTGTTATTTCAACGATTTTATCTAGAAGACTTATATGATTTTGAAGGTTGAACAGATGTAAAATAACCTCCTAGTTAGTAATACGTTCCATCTGGAAATTGTGCAAACAGAAAGCATTTGGGAAATAGTATTTTACAGCTGTTATTTATTTCTTACTATAATTTCTTTTTGAGCACATTTTTATATTAGACGTGAAATTACAAGATGATACCTATTAGAAAGTGATCCTTATACCGAGCTAAATTCATAGCTAACCTGGCCATTCCTTAAAGCAGTCTTTTATTCATTACAAAGCTTCAGTAGGAGGTTTTTGCTTGCCTTTTTTTTTTTTTAAAGTGTATATGTTATTTTGAATAAAGAATGTGAATTAAACATTAACAGTGAGAGAAGGGATTTAAAATTAAAATAAGTATTTAATTCAACTAGTACCTATTCCAAGATACCCAAAAATTATAAAATTGCACAGATATATGGAAAGGCCAAAAACCAAAGATAATACAATTAAACCTCTCCTTCTGACAATAAAAAGTCAGCTGTCAGAGGCTGCTCGGGGAGCAGCAGGACTGGAACATTGTCAGCCATTAAGGAACAACTGTGTGCAGCAAAAAGTTTTATATAAGAGCTAAATTTGCAGATCTTCAGGAGTTTTTATAAGCTATAAACTTAATAGTATAAAGGCATTACATTTATTTCAAAGGAGCTGGTTTTAGCTACTTCAATGACTCATAGTTTCTGAGCAGGAAGGATTTGTTTGTTTCTGGAAGTGCCAAATCCAGCGGAACTTGCAGTGTTAATACCACAAGAAATATGGCAGCTGCTACTCCAAGGTCCAGACAGCCTGCAAAATGTTCCAGGAAAATCTTATCCCAGTTTTTGAATAGATAGGGAAACTGAGGAAGAAAGCTTATGTTCCAACCAAACTGTCTCATGGTCTACAACAGCCACATACTAAGAATGTTTGATTCACAAGATGAGCTTTTTTTTTCTCTCCGCAAAGCTTCAGAACTGAATGACGCAGAAAAGTAAATGGGAAAGCTGGGTTGCAGCACAATCTCAAGGTGCATCACAGGGTGTGCGTGCTATTTTGCCCAAGAGCCCCACAAGACCCCTTAAGTCCCCTTACCCACTTCTTCAACTAGTAAGGCCCAACTTTGTCTTGCCTTTATTCTCCAGAGACACTGGAAGTAAACCATACCTTCACTCCAATACTTCAACACTGCAATTGCACTGGCCATTCCCACAAGTTAAATTCCTCAGATTAGTTGGCCGTGGTTTATAAAGTCACTAAGCTGTACCATTTGAAAAACAGCCAGAAATAGCAGGATAAAAATAAATTACGGAGAATTGTTTGTTCAAATTCTTGTCAAAAGCAATCAACAGAGAGGTTAGGTTGCTCAGCAGTAAAAGGAAACTATCATTACTGGCAGAGAATTAAGTTTTGAATCAAAAGCCAATTAGAACCTTGTTTTTATAAAGCTTGTACAATGTACACTAACACAGATAGCCACTAACTACATTTTCAGCTCTGTGTTAATTTTTCAACAAATTTGGGAACTAATGTTACAGGGATCAGGAATAATATGAAATTCCATATGCTAAATGATATACAGTTCCACTAATATGAAAAAGAAAAATCTGTGTGTAACTAAACACAAAAAAAATCTTTGACATAACTGATGTATTCATTATGCAGAATCAGAATTTCAGAATCAATATTCTCCACTTTAACAAAGCACTCAATTTCTAGAATTCAACAATATCATTCGCTTGTTACTGTATACAGATCCTATGTCAGAACTGGTGACCCAGATAGATTTGGTACCCAAGACAGTTGAAGGAACTGATAGACTATACGAAATGCACCTGTAGTGCATTTTCTCTCTCTTTTTAAGGTCTGATCATTCTCTCTTTGCATCCAAAGCTGCAAAAGGCAGCTTATCCTCAGTGGTTATGCGTGTCAGCGGATAAGACTGCAGAAACAAATCCAATGAAATCAGGCAACTTTAATGCAAACAGTACAGAAATCAAGGACTATGTATAAGAATCAAATTCAGTCATTTTCTGCAGAATATAAAACACTTCTTTACCATTGCTATTCAGCCCTTCAGTATTGATGACAGAAAGCCGTAGGAGCTTTATTAATTACAAGAATACAATTTTACCTTTTACACTTTGGGACTTGTAAGTAGAAGTTTCAGGGGTGAAACACTGTTTCTTCTGAAGAATTATGTGGAGTTAAATGTATCCTCTGCTGCAGAAAAGCATTAAATTATGAACTGTAAAAAAAAAAAATCAAAAAGGAGGGTTTAAAATTAGTAAATTTTATAAATATGCTTTAAATAAAAGAGAAATAATAATTCCAACATGAGTAATTTATAAATGCAATATCCTGCCTATAAAAAACACGCCAAATATTTCACTATCAGAATTCACCTTGCCTTAAAGCTCTTTCCTTGTTAAGCACTATATTCTTAAATAATTTCATCTCTGCTTCAAGCTGTCATTTTATGCCAATCTTTAATCTTGATGTCATTTTTACTTTTAAATGTGGTATCAACAACACCATCTACATCTTTGCTTCCATATGCCACCCTCAAATAATTTCTATATAACATTATTTAAACATCCTATTTGCTGAAACTCTTACTTGGGTTTCCACTGGCTTTCTCAGTGATGTCTTCTCGTCCCCAAAATTGTGACTCCTAGGACTCCAGAATGTGCAGAATGCTGCTGATGACTAGCAAAGTTGCCCAGCTGCATTATTGCTACTGCCTCAGACACAGCCATTAACCCCTTCTTTGAAAACCCAGTTAAAAAATCCTTTCAAAAATTTATTCCAAACTTACCTCACAAATGGAGTATTTCCATAAAAAACTCACCTCTAGTTTAAATAATCAGTCACTCCTGACTTCTTTATATGATTACTTTTCAATTAAATGTATTTTATACACTTCTTCCCTTGAACTATGCTACTTTCTACATGTCTAAGTCACCTGAAATCAGCTTTTTCTCCCATCATTATCTCATTTCTCTGTGCCTATATATTCGCTATACAATATATCCATTCCATTTTCTATGAATGTTATTATAAAATGAATTAAATTTTAAAAAATAAGGTGGCTTCTAAAACTAAGCTTATGCTACTCTTAAATTCATTAATGTTACTAAAACCATCAGAATTATCTCTATTTTTTTCTCTCTTTTTTAAAAAAGTATTTGATTAGAAAAATTAAATTTCTTCTTCCCTGCAGGTAACAGAGGCTCTTAAGTGGTTAAAACAGAGATGTAAACATTAACATAGGAAGTTAAAGCACAGCAGACCAATCTGCCAAAAAGAGAAAAACAATTACAGCATGATTCAATGAAGCCACTCGCTCTTTTCTGGCCAAATAACCTGCTGGCCCATTGACCTACTTTTTTAGGTGCTCGCAGGCTCCTCTCCTCTTCTGTTTTGTTCCATTTGACAAGTGCAAACATTAACGGTGACAAAGAGTCCCAGGAAGGCTAGGTTACAGGGACTGCAACATGAAACCTGTGTTTTTAAACTGCTTTGAGTTGAAGAACTCTGCCAACTCTCGCCCAGCTCCTAACAGAGCTCTAATGAGGAAAATTTTAAATCTCATCCCCGCAGTATGTAGAGGTGTATTTTTTTTTTAAATCTCAATTAAACACTTAGGATAAACACCACGGACCTTAAGCACAGAACCGTATTTGTTAATGTCTAAAGCAAAATGAAAAAAAAAAAGGAAGTTTTTAAGGATATTTCAAAAAGGGATTTCAAGATGAGGAGGAAATGAATATGTTTATGTTATAAAAGAACATAGGCAAGCTTAAACCAGACCAAAAGGAAAGCTAATCACAGTGGAAAAGGTTTTGTAACCAAAACCGCACAGATCTCTAACTCAGTCGAAATGGCATGCATGTGAGAGCTAGCAGAAAGGTCTAGACGCCTACACAACAGCACTGGGAGCCACAAGTGTTCAAAGGTCACAAGTCTGTCTCCACAAATCATGAGGGTTTTTTTTAATATCATGAATTATTTGCATCTGTTTCTATCTCTCGTACACATTCGGCACAAGTTTTCAAACTTTTCTGCAATGACAAAGGCTAGAAACTTACTATTTTTAAGAAAGCTAAGTTCCTCAATCAAAAGCTTCAGCTGCTGCCATCGAAATACAAATTATTAATACACAACATTGCTCAATCTGCAGCAAAATCACAAAAGCTAGCAATGCTGCAACCTCTGGGCTATGCTGACTTATCAGTCACAGAGAAGCACGGAGTTATTGGGTGGCCAAAGAAACGTGGTTCTGAGTAAGTCCTGGGATAAAAAACCACAATCCAACCTCAGGTAACAGTGAAAAGTTTGCATCACCTGATAAAATGCTCTGTGTTATAGACTGAAGGAATTTCAGTAACTGCAGTCCAATTTTGTCATCAAGGCTGCTTTGCACACTGACAATATTAAATCTTGGAAATAAGTTCAAAGATTGAATAAAATGCAAAATTACACTACAGTCTTGCTCATGACATATTTTGTCAGGACTAGACTGGAAAATAGATGAGACAACAGCCAGTGCATTGCCTCTACTTCATTTTCTGTACAGTCAGTGACTGAAGCCTTGATGTCTCCAGGACTTCATTTTAACAGTAACTTAGCTAAATATTTTTGAGAAAGTATCAATATTGTCCTTATATTGCAAACAAGTTTTTATATAACTGTCTTGATTTTTTTTATATGTAATGTTTTCATGACTTCACAGATTGCAGCCCTCAGACAGGATTAATGCAAACTGATTAGGAATTATATAGGAAAATATAGGAAACAATTCAGTTTTCCAACAGTGCACCGTCTGCAAGCTGAAGCAGATTAACATCCTTAATACAACCTGATCTCTGTGCCATAATCCTATTTTGCCAGGGGCACAAACTAGTGATTATAATCACCGAGGATTAACTTTAGAGATCTTGTTTAAAGAATCAAAATCACAGGACAGCGGTCAGCACCTCCACAGCACCCGATGCCCCACAACTCTCCAGTAACAGAGCGCAGTAAGCAAGCCAAGGAGCAGGAAGACCACAGCGAGTCAGTAGCTTCCTCCCAACACCAGCATATCACCAAGAACCTAGACATTAAACTGATTCTGAAGATAATTATAAACCTTCTTGATGCTCCTTTCCAGGAGCAAAGGAATATTTATTTCTGTTCATTTGGACTACAGACTGCCTGGGTTTTACTCTAGTGGGACATCCCACCACAGTGGACAAGCAGAGAACCATACCTCACGCCCAGAATAACGCATTGCTACCACTCATGCTTTGCACTTTGTTCTTCCTGTTCTTCCCTCCAGCCCAACCAGTTTTCTCTTTAGCCTTTTCTTTTTTTTTGGATAAAGAGGCAGAGAGGAAAAGGGGAAGTATTTGCTTTGTATTCCTCTGTTGTAAGCATGGACTTCAGGAGAGAGCAGGAGAGCTTTAGACAGCTGAAGCACAACCTGCTCTCTAACCTGATCATGTTTGGCCTAACTGAACCAGTCAGCACGTTTCGAGATAGTTCTTCTTTGCTTGCAATGGTAGAAAACACCACCAGAAAGCACATCAGGGGAATGCAAACAGCACTATTTAACATCTTTGTCAGTGACACGGACAGTGGGAATGAGAGCACCCTCAGCAAGTTTGCCGATGACACCAAGCTGCGTGGTGCAGTTGACACGCAGGAGGGAAGGGATGGCATCCAGAGGGACCTGAACAGGCTGGAGAAAGGCCAAGTGTGAGGTCCTGCGTTTGGGCCAGGGCAATCCCAAGCACAAATGCAGGCTGGGAAGAGAATGAATTGAGAGCAGCCCTGAGGAGAAAGACTTGGGGGTGTTCATCGATGAGAAGCTCAACGTGAGCCGGCAATGTGTGCTTGCAGCCTAGGAAGCCAGCTGTACTCTGGGCTGCATCAGAAGGAGCATGGCCAGCAGGGCAAGGTCCCTCTGCTCCACTCTCATGAGACCCCACCTGCAGCACTGTGTTCAGATCTGGGGCCCTCAGCACAAGAAGGACATGGAAACGTTAGAATGAGTCCAGAGGAGGGCCACTAGGATGATCAGAGAGATGGAGCATCACTCCTACACTCAGACAGGCTGAGGGCGCTGGAGTTGTTCAGCCTGGAGTAGACAGCTATGGGGAGACCTTGTAACAGCCTGCCAGTACCTAAAGGGGGCCTACAGGACAGCTGGGGAGGGACTCTTTGTCAGGGAAGTGTAGTGATACAACAAGGAGGGATGGTTTTAAACTGAACAGGTTGGATGGGGCTTAGGGCAACCTGGTCTGGTGGGAGGTGTCCCTGCCCATGGCAGGGGAGGTGGAACTGGGTGGGCTTTAAGGCCCCTTCCAACCCAAACCGTTCTGTGCTTACATGATTCCGAGTGATTGATCCCTCCCCTCTTCTCGTTAATCAAAATGTTAAAATGTTACAGTCTGAAACTGATGTATCTCTCTCATTTTCTACCTCAAAATAACAAAAGTAAAGCAAAGAGAGATGATGGGGCTGAAAGGAATTCCAAGAAATGCTGTCCAAACTTTGCAGCTGAAAACATTATTCCAACAGCTGGGAACAGTGATATATTTATCATGTTAAACAATCCAACTGTACTGTTGGTCTGTACTTGTGCAGAAGAGCTGAGGCATATCAAATGTCATTTCTTGTAGATAAACACGCTTTACCAGCAAACATATATCTTTACCTGCTCCACAGGAAACCAGAACAGGAGAGTGCTGCATCTACTACAAACATCCACATCATTTCCTTCCAGCTGGCCTTTCAACAGTGCAAGCTTGCTTAGGTCTATTTTGCAGAAGACAAGTACACATCCATGTGCGATAGAATAAAGAAAGCGCAGTAGGATGGCTGCCTGGTGGTGTGGGCTGCCACTATTAGAGTAATTCCTCCTATCTTAAGTCTGTTCCTGTGAGACTTTCAGGAAGAAGGACAGCTCCAAGCAGACATGAACTGCCTGGCAGGTCTATTGTGGCAGTGGTTAGAGCTATCACAGTTGGTCCAGTTACGATGGCACTTGGATGGCTGCATACTGTTTGCCCATCGACCTGTTTGTGCATAGCCCCCACAGAAAGCAACAGCTGGAAGAGCCTGCAGATCACCATGACTGGGAGGCAACATAGCAAACAGGGAGGTAAAATGAGGTTCTCAGATAAAGTTTGTCACATCAGATTAAGAAGTCTGTTTAAAAGACATCCTAAGTACCATCCTCACAGAAACACGGATGATAAGGGTTAGAGGAAAAAGTAATTCTCTTCTGCATTCTTCCCACGTTAGCCAGTCCTGCTACTGGGAGAACTCTTTGCTCTCCAACTTGGGCCTAAATACAGTTTGCAACTCCCATCCCTCCAGCTCATGGTTAGAGGAAATACCCATCTCCCATTTCTCTGTTCAGACCCTTTGGGCAGATCTCCCCTTGACCAGCTGTTCTGGGGCCACCCTTCCACCTCTCTCCTCGGGAGTCTGCCTCTCCTTCCCCGTCCTCAGCACGGAGATTGGCATGCAGCTCCTTACCCTGTCAGGAGTTTTGTGCTCCAGGCCAGCTCTTCGACACAGTGCGGCTCTCTAATCTTGGTTCAGACTCTGACTCATCAATTTGACTTCCCAGCCTGTCCTTAGACCTGACTCCTTGTCACGAACTTGCCTGACAATCTGGGCTCTTGCCTGAACCTGGTTACCCGCCCCAGCGAGCAGCCTGCCCTTTCAGCTCCCTGCAGCAGCTGGGGAAGAGCTCAGCAAGTTGCCAGGCTTCAGACAAAACTGCTCATTGACGGGGGGCAATGAAGGCCTCTTCTGGCACTCAAGCACTTCTCAGTCTTTTTCCATCTCTTTCCAGGTTGCCTGTATTATCTTTGCCCTCTAGGATCTGAATTAACCAAATTAACTATAACTGGAGATTCACTATGTGCCCATTGCCTCTTGTCCTGTCCTTAAGCACCTGGCTATCAGGTCAATATTCTTCCATACTCTCATTTAAGATATTTTTCTCAGTGCTTTGTACTCACAGATCCTTACCGGAGATTCCTTTCCCTCAATAACAAAGCCATGCAAGCGTGACAAAAATAATGCTTGCAAATCCTGTGCAACTAGTCTGTACAAGAGGAGGACTGCAGCTACATGTTACAATTCCACTTGCACCAGTTTTTGTTTATAAGGCTCCTCCCTGCTTCTTGTCACTCTTCCTGGACTTCAGCTCTGGCCACAGTGAAGCAGATTTGTGAGATGATGTGCTCAAAAAAAACACATAACCACACTCACAGTTTTAAATACCTTTATTGTTATGTTCTGTTTAAAAACCGTGGCTTCCTGTACCTTTGAAAATTGACACAGCTGAGGAACAGTACAAAGGGCAGCAGGAACCTCTTAACTGAGTCTGCCACTGCTGGGTCTGTAACAGGGAACCAGGTTAAGTCTTGAGAGTACACACTGTGTTTGCACATTGAAAATACAACCTAGCTCATAATCAGGACTGTCTGAAAAAATATAACTAATGCCTCCAACAGTACTTAAAAAACAGTACTTCTCAGCACAAGTTTTAACCAAGAGAAGCTAACCTGTTAATGAGACGATTCAAAACTGAAAACCGTCATGCCCCTGAAAAGCTGTTTACTTTAATGGGATTCTGGGCAGGAACAGCCGGCAGTCAGCTCAAGAACAAATTCCAAATTTGTGTTCACTGTGCAGGAGAAAGTGCTCTAGATTGTACAAAAATCTTGACATTCTGTTATTCATGCTCACATGAGGGAACTAAACTTGGTATATTTCACAATGAACAAAAAATCCCACGTTCCTTCCTCCATCCTCTTAAATAAAAGAGAGGATGTATGCAATTGACAGGTTTCTTTCTTTTATTTTTTCTTCCCATAAGTTGAAAGGGGTAAAAATACCTCCCCTATGCTCAAAAGCTGAAATCCCTACTGAATACTGTTAATCACCCCATAAAACTTTGTGCTAAGTACAAAATATTTTATACAGAATAAAATTACCTGGCAAAAAAATATTTTCACTTGCTGATTTCTCAAAATTAGCAGAAATTTAAAGAAAAAAAGTTTAAAATACAGTAGCAAGTTGTCTATCCCCAAGTCACCGCTTTGAGATGTTTCACCCAATTACAAGTGTACGTAATTATGACACATTAGCAATTTTAAGTGTTTTGTATCAAACACATTCAGGTGCTAGTTTAAACAACAATTTGTCTAAAATGGTTTGTCACATTTCTCACAGAGGAGAAATAATAATAAGAATACTATGAAATCTAACCAAGGAGAAAAAAATTAAATGTAGATTAATATCTATTATATCTATGTGATTAATGTAGATTAATATCTATTAAGATTAATATCTACACTAAGAAATGGGACAGATCAAATGTTAAACTTTTTTTCTTCTACCCCAATAACAGGAAAAAATGCCTAGATATAGAAAATAAACTACTTTTTGTAAACTGTCCTAGCAAAAATCTGTTATCAAATTCAACAGCTGTAATTATTACACATTCAAAGAAACTGTAAATTATATTCTTCAATTCCATAAAACATTTCTGCTGTTTTGATAGAAATCCATGTTTAAAAGGTAGAAAATGAGACCTTACAATTATTATTACTGCAACAAAACCAACGCATTTACCTGCCCACTATAATTAATCTTGCTGAAAACCCACAAACCTACAGGTTTGGTGAGCAGCTTAAGTGCCAGACTTTTATTAACAGCGCATGTCTCTGCTGCAAGGTGGACAGGGCAGGGCAGTTTAAAGTAGTTGCTGAAATGCACACAAATGAACCTTTCCAAAATTCTACCCTAGGCCAAGAAAAATCAAGAAGATTTAATACTTCTTTATAACCTAAATGAACATGCATAATTTTACATGAAGAGTCAGACTGACTAATCTGAAGAAAAATAAACGTTTCTTGCTGTTATCACTACTGCACTCTAAAATCTTTAGAGATCAAAAAAGTCAACAGATGGTCAAGACAGTCGGTAAGAATTTAAATTATGCAAGTTATTTCTGCACCCAATGCCTTTACAGTCTATTTAGAAGAAATTTTAAAGTATAGCTATGAATCTCATGTCAGTTTTTCTTGATTTACAACTCACCTTACCTTTTTAAGGGACAACCAGCTCTTTCACATCAACTCAACAACTTAATCCTCGAAGATACCACGATCAACCAAATCCAGAAATATCTCACCACTTCTCAGTTACACAAGTATTAAAAAGGGATGGAAGGGGTTGAGTGAGCAACATGCCATGCTAGACAGCACAACAAAATGAACTCAATTATTTTATTTACTTATAGGAGACAAAGACTTATCCCTAGCAGCTGCATAGGGCACTCACCTAGGATGTGGGATAAACACACTAAGTACCTCCTCCAGCTTAGTCTGTAAGTGAAAATTACTACACATAAGGTAGCAGGAATAGGATATACATCGGCCACGCGGGTAATGGCACGGCTACAGATACTAGTGACTTCATAACTAAATGTATTCCTAATCACCTTTACCAAATTGCTCGGTAAAGCTGAAAGTCTTCAAGATAATGTGACCCTCTTTTTTTTTTTTTTAACGAAAGTTATTATGGACACTCATTTCCACAACTCCATTAAAATTCCCTCTTCTGCTAGCATTGCTGTCTGCAATCACAAAGCCAACACAGCCTAAAGCTGGACCAGCCTAAAAGTAACCCAAACAATGTTTCATTCAGCTAAATCAGCTAACTTCGTTTCACCATACAGCTGCTCAAAAGCAACGTTGGCACAGGGCAAGGGGAAGCAGTGAATCACCAGGTTAGACACATCTTTTGGCAACAATGCCAGTTCATTCTGACCTACCTCATGCGTTAAAATGCAACCAGAGAACAAAATTAGGAGACGTGAGATTCAAACTTGTGCTCAGAGAAACAAGCTTTGTTGTTACTACTTGAGAAGCCTGCTCTGTATTTTAGATGAAACATTTTCCTCTCGCATGCATTGCTCTATCTCACGTGGCAAACTGCGCCACATCATATTGCAGGCAGAATGAGGTTTGTATACATGCACTGATCCAGACTCATGAAGAGCTTCTGGATATAAAAACAAACCCTGAACTCAGCTTTGGAGTCAATGGGAAACTCATGCAAAATGCAAAGCAGAGGAGTAGCTACACCTGGCATGTTGCTAGGTAGTTATCAATCTATCCGTCAAGCAACACAATTATCACGAACTGTGACATTTTTAAGATGATCATCAGTATGCATACATATAAATATGATTATTCATCTGGATGAATAATATGAAGCTAAGAAAGTTTTTTGAAAGAATGACTTACACCAAGACCGATTATTTGTAACTCTTACGGTTGTACAAGTGAACCAAGAGGACATATATAAAAAAACAACAAATAGAAGTACAGTTGAAAACAGCAAAATGCAAGAACAAACGGCGGGTGTTGTAGAAAGCTACCAGTACTCAATCTAAAACGTGCTCATCTCATGCAGAAATGCAAGCATGTAAATAAACCACTTTAGAACTATCTTGTGATGGGCACTGTTTTTTCCAAGTTGATTGCACAATCCTCGATCTGTGCAGCTGTGCAAGTGCTTCTGATGCTTAGATTTCCCAGCATGCGTGACTCATGCACAACTAAATCATTCTGTAAAGCGTTTGTGAAGAGTAGACTGCTTCACTGCCCGAGGAATGGAGTAGGCAGTGCACTTCATAGGAAACTGCCTTAGAAAAGAAAGAGGAACTGAAAATTCACATTCATGTTACCATAAAATGAGAGAGTAGGAACATTTTTCTGTTCAAACACTGAAGGACATTCCAAGTCAAAAAAATACCAAACTAGCAGCTTCTCCTCTCTGCAGCTCCCTCTCTCCCCCCATGTCTGCATTAGCAAACTTTCTGTTATATTCCTAAGATTAACAAGATTTAACAGAAGTAAAGACTTACTTTTTCTAGAATTCTGTTGTCTGCTGGTGGGTCCTTCAGTATTTCCTTGCCAGTACAACTACCTGTTATAGAAAGAGCAAGTTTACACATTAAACAAGAATTCCATGCTACAGTTATGAATTCCAGACACCTGCACTGCAGTACTCTCCTTCATCTCATCACACAAAGCACTAGAGTTTGTCAAGAGAACTTTTAGAATAACGATCCAGGCTCAACTGGAATTACAGTGCTTGCAAAACCTGCGATACAGGACACGTCCTTCATATTACATATGCAACAAGTGCCTTAACAGGAAAGAGGAAAAAATAAAAATAAATAAAATAAAAAAGCCTTACAACTGGTGCACAGAGGAAGTGTCTGTGCACATTTCAGCACGTTAGCTGAAATGTCAACTGTTGTCTTAACTGACAACTAGAAGAGTCTTCCTGCCTTGGATTTGTCTTGTCCCTAGAAGCCCTTTGCAAAACAATCTGTAACCACTTTTCAGATATAGGTTAAGGCATCCTTTAGCCACCTTGGAAGATTTAAACAAGAACCAAAAGGAAATGGAACATCAGCCAACAAAATCGGTCAATAAGAGGACTTGTTCAGACAGGGAAGACAGTACATTATAAAAAGAAAGAATAGTACTGCATGAAGTAAGTAACAGTAATGCGGCAACAGAAAAAGTGTACGAAGTCAACTCTAATCTAATTTTACTCTCATCTTTCCTTATACACATAGAAATAAAGGAAGAACATGTTTGCTTAAATATTCAAATGTCAGAGTACTCAACACAACTACATTTCTGAAAGTACAATTAACACCATCAGAGGGAAAATCATTGTAATTTGAAGTAGCACTGTTACATTTGACCATTTTTAGCCTTCTGTGTTTCTAAAGCCCAATCATATTATGCAGATATTTTGTTTATTAAAATTCTTTGTTCATTCTCCTGAGCAGTAGAAACATGTACTTTCTTTGTGAATTGCTACTGACACACGCAGAAACTTTCAGAGGTTGTGCTTAGAAAGTGGAGCTTGGAAAATCCACTGATTCACCTTCTGAGGTTCAGCAGAGAAGCAGCAATAGCAGACCAACAAATTCCTCTTCCCATAAATTACGATGGTCTGCAAAACATTGAGCCCAGTCTACTTAATTGTATATGAAGTTGATGATTATGATGACAATATTACACTTCAAACATCAGGATTTTTTTTTAACGAAAACTTTTTAGAGCTTGCAGAGAAATTCACATTCACAACAAAATTTCTCAACCATTTCCACTCCCTCAGTGCTTTCAAAAATATTTTAAAGATCATGTTTAATGAAAGACAGAAAACAATACAACCGTAGAATTCTTAAGCCAAGCTTCTTTAAGCTTTGCTGCTACCACATTTCAGATAAGAACTTTCAAGATAGGGTGTGGGGGAAAAAATTTAATTCCTTAAACTCAGCTCTTATTGGTATTTTCAGAAATTCATGTTCTGTCCCAATACTTACATTTAAGCTTTAAAGAGCTTCAAATGAGTGCTCAAAGGTACTTATATCAGAATTATTAGTCTCCTGTACTATCTACTATATTTAACAACAAACCGTATCAACTATTCAGGACCACACTCACTATATTTGCATGATTCTCTAAAATCTTCGGGCTTCCATTTGCATTTTTCTCTTTTGCCACTCTTCAAGATTTTCTTTCACAGAATCATCAGACTACACTACTTCTATCTACCTAAACATGTCTCAGCATGTTTGATTCTTGTCCTCTTGAAGTCTTCTCTGCACTCTCAAGTTCTCAACACCTCCCAAATTAGCATCACCATATTTTATTAGCAAAGACTTAGAACCTTCTCTTCCAGGTCATTACTGAAGATGCTAAAATTAGCACTGCTTAGAGACTGCCATCTCAAATAGCAAGGAGGATCTAGTTAAAAATCAAGCTGCACTAGACGTATCTTACAGTTAATTGTTTAAATCACAACAAATGAAGTAGGGTTCCGTATAGGTTCATTTTCCACTTCATTAAGTGACTCCATTTTTCTATTTCCTTGACAGATTGTATTCACAGAGGCAGTGAAGGAAATCTGTGGAGGTTGTGTTGCTCAGTACCAACGCACTGAAACTTGTAACTGGATTTAGAAAATAGACGCACAGAGATGTTCGTTGCCCTAAGGTACTCACCAATAACCAAAGTAAATAAATTTGGCTGTCTCCACTAGCAAATAAACTGGAGCAGTAGAAATGGATCAGTAGATCAAAGCAGCAGGTGCTGACACTAGCTGTTCAAGTGGGTTTACTTTGGATTAGATTTCCATCTGGTCTCCAGAAGCAAACCACCATTGCACAGGCCACTCAAAGTTTTCCAGGGATTTAATAATTGATTCAGGCCCGTGTGCTCCCAGTAGAGACAGAAGAGCGCTTTGCACCTGCAGCAGAACTTAAACAGTTTCCTGGGAAAGGAATGTAGTTGAAACATATTGCATCAGTAGGGGATAAGGGGAAATAGTTGAGAGTTTCTCTCCAAAGCAGTATTAACAACTTAAATCAAAATGGTAATGCTTAGACTCCAATTGTACCCTCCTTTCCAGAACAGACTAATCAAAGAAGGCACTATCTCACACAACAGAATATTTGAGGGTACAGGCTCTGGAAGAATTCTGTAAGCCTTTCTTAAATCCTTACCACAGTTAAAAGCAAATAAACAAAAGCCACACTGCATGGCAATCTACTGACTGCCACATAGATTTTATCTCCCCTATTCCATAATTCAGCAGAAGACATAAAACTCGATACCTACCACCACTTCACCTTCATGCATCCTTTCTTCACTTTCATCTTTTATGCCCCTTTCCTTTAAATATTTTACTCCTTTTCTTGTTTCCCAACTATTTCTTTCAGATTTTTTGTCTCACTATTTCCTCCTATTACCCGTACTACTAAATAGAGCAAGTGCAAACTTAAGATTTGACATCTCCAAACTTTCAGACAGAGTTGGCAGTATTGTTTTTCATTTTGCAATTCATGAAGTTTAGACTATGACAGGCCCTGTAAGCACTACCACTGTCATTCAACTTGTCCAAACTCAATTTAAAAGGGCTAAAGATGAACTTGTGCTTGCTTCCATCATACAAACACATCCCAAAGTCCAGAGGCAAATAACTACATAAATTGAGAAAGAAAACAGATTAATGATACAGGAATATTTGTTTAGCATGAGGCTGAAATTAGTCTGGTTCCGAACATCATCAGAGAACAGCCATAGGAACACCACGGCAAATACACTACGGAAAACTAATCAAGAAACTGATGTTATAAAAGAACTTTATTACAAATATATTTGGCATATACACAGCCAAAAAGAAAATCCAGGAATATATTGCATAATCTGCCTTCCTTTTTCTGAGCTATGTCATTTGTTTATCTAATAATTTAATCTTCTAGATTTTAGGTTAAATGACAGAGCATATGTTAGCATTGCAAGTTATAAACGGGATTTGGTCTCACACAATTAACTCATTCATTGCTCAAAATAACCAAAACATTCACAGAGACTCACCTAGTTTCACTGATGTTGAATATACAGCATCCAAATAACTTTCCAGAAGATTTTTGCAAATGAAAGAACGGGCTTCACACTGCATTTGCTGAAATTTACATGAAAAGGAAATGAGCTCTCTTTCAAGCAGTGCCTACAAAAAAAACACCTAACATATACAAACTTTCTCACATACAAAAAACTGAAGATTTTTTTTAAATGATCAGCATTATATGTATTTTAGAAGCTACCTTCTGCATGGGTCTGGGATTCAGAGCAAAGAACAGAGTTTGCAAGTACCTCTGTTTTTAACAACAAAAAAAATCAGTTAATGCTAATTTTCATCAACGGTAGATACAACTATCCCATTGAGATTTTAAGCCCTATTAAGCAGACATGAAACTTTAATGTGAATTAAATATTACATTCTTCATCTATAAAAATCTCAGAAGTAATCATCCCATTTATTCCTATAATGGACAGAAATTCTGTCATCCTGTAACTCATGAACACTAGACATTTTGGGGTCACTTCACAAAAATCCAAAATATTTGAGAAATGCTCAGCACAGTCCTATAACAAACAGAAGGAACAACAGGAAACATTAGGACCATCCTCCACAAAATACATTCTAATTTCAGCAAAAGAAAGTGGGACTATAAGCCTCCTGCTTGTCTTGTACGTTCCGCTTCATAATTTAAACCTTTAGACAAACTCGCTCTCCTCATACCTCTCTACCTGACCCAAGGCACAGATTTGCTTTGGTCAGCAGCTCCACTTCTCTGTTTGATTAATTTAAGTCAATTCTCTGATCCAAATGTAAAACTGGGATAAACTCTTAGCTCGTTCAGAAGCAATACTTTTTTTTCCTTAAATCTGTTAGGAACCAAGAAACCATTTTCAGACTTTTACCTCTTTATAACCTACAAATTTTTATTTTTATTTAACAAGTTGCAATTTTTCTTCACTGTTATAGGCAGAGCAGCCCCAGTAATTATGACCAAGATAACTAACTGCCCTACAATACATCTCCCATCTCCTATGGGTTGGCTCTGATTATGCCACCACTCCTCCTTATCGTACCTATTGGGAGCTGCAGGCAGACGTTAAGGAAGAGCCCAGAAGAAAGCCTCCTTACTCAGTGTTTGTGCCTGACATAACAACAGAGAGCAGCAAATTAGGCCTCTTTACCTCTCTCTGTCCAGCTAGAACATGCTCTGGTACCTCTGCCTGGTTATAACTAAAAGGATTTGGAACATACCTACCTCATCTGATTTGGACAGATGAAACAGATTTAGGCAAGTCACTGAGCTGGTACAGACCTATTTTTCAGAAATCTAAATGGCACAAAACAAATAGCCTGATACTGCAGCATAACAGTTCTAGTTTTCTCCTAAAAACTCAACTTCTCTCTAAAAACCTCAGCGTATGTAGGTCCTGTATCTTTCCTGTGGTAAGATTAACATCGCAGCTTGAGTCAAGAAAACACTAATCCTCCCCCTTGCTCCATCTCATTCTCAGACACAGGCTGACTTTTGGTGAAGGCTGAATTGAGGCAAACACAACGCACAGAATTACTGCTCACTAATTTAAGTCTTGCTAAATTACAAGCAAACAAAAGCAAGGTCTTAGAAGGCGTCAAGCGTCATTAACTACATGCACTGCTGCCTACAACCCCATTCACTTTCCTTCATGCACCATCAACCATTTCCAATGAACGACAAACTGCTAGGAATATAAGGAGGGAGTCTGCCAGCAAGACAAAATTATTCAATTTGAGAAAGATCAGCAAGAAGTCTGATACATCTAAATAGGTCTCTTTTTTTGTTTCCTTTTTTTTTTTTTTTTATTTATAGGGCCACCTGGGAAAAAAAATTAACAGTAATACCCAGTTACAAAGAAAAAGCACGTAAACACATGCATGAAGGCTACTGGGCCCAAGGCTGTGATCATCATAAAACATCAAATTAAAAACCCTTTGTTGCTCAGAAGAGGAAACTCAGACAATCTGCCCTGTCTCTTGTGTGCCTCTTTGCATGCCCATGGACATACAAAGCAATCAGTAAGCTTACTGCACGGTAAAATATGAAGAAATCTTGCACCACTAGCCCATCTTCAGAAAGACAGTACACACCATTGTATCAAGGAAGTGAGGGGTGCAACCCTTTCACAACCAAGATGACACCCGAGCAGAGAGATTGCTTCTTGAACCTACTAAGACGCATTGTTTTCCTTTCTATACATTCTCATATTAATGGGGTATTAAGTCCATCACCAATTTGGCAAGAGCTCTGCAAAAGAAGACCCCAACAAGCTGCAAGCACAGCAACACAAATGCTCATTGACTGCAACATATCCCTGGGAGAGACATTAACTCAGGCTCCTGAAACAGCAGAGCCACATTAGTGTATGGCATTGCTAAGGACGGTGCCATCATGGGTTGTTTTGTTGTTTTTTTTTTCCTTCTGGTTTCCACAGCAGCTCAGGTATAATTGTTTTATTCCAAGCTCCAGCGTACAGGATGGAAGCTTATTAAAAGCTTATTTGAAGTCTATTCTTGCCCCACACAAAATTAATTTTAATCTCAAATTGAAGTGGAATGTCTACCTTGCCTGAGGTTGAAAAGAGATGCTTCTGTTTAAAGCATTACTGTTCTCACAGCAATAAAATCTACATACTTACTTAAATTACCTAGAAATCCATTGTGTCTTGAAGAGTGGGTGGATAGCATTAGTAGTCCAAATGCGATGTCATCTGAGCAAAAGAGTTTTTTTGGCACAGTCTTCTGAAAAACAACAACAAAAAAAACATAGTTCTATAAAGATGAATCTATTCAAAACAACTTTGAGAGATGAGCCCTTGATTGCTTCCCCGTTTCCTCTCCTTACATATTATTCCTACCCTAGAGCATCCACAACTTCACACCCCAACTCCTTTACTCCACATAAAGGAGGAAGGAGAACTTCAGAGGTACATACCACCTTCTACCTAGTCCAAATCTGCAAGACAAATGCAATGGCTTAAAGGTGACACTGCAGTTACAGTTCTAACGTTGCCTACCAAGCATTAACATAGTTTTTACTCTATATTGCTTTGCAGAGGAGATTTGCTTCCAGAACATCAATAATACACCAGACAAATTTCTGGAAAGAAAATACATCCATACAATCTTAACCCTGTGTATTATGGTTCAAACAGGACACGTGATCCACCTCAGAACATAATTTACACCTCTCAGAGAACATGGCATAAAACAGCATGGGAAAGGCTCAAGCATCTTCCCCTTACTGATGACAAACTTGAATTTCAGCAAGCTCTCCTAAGCAGAAGCTAACCACACACCAATGTTTTTATACACAAAGACTTCATTCCACAAAAACAACTCCCCACTTAATGCAGATCGCAGTGCTATGTACTGCTATATATACACTCCAAATGTATATTTTATTGGACATTTCTAATGTGGGAAGAAGAAGAAAGGCAGGCCATTATCATGGAATGGTTTGGGTTGAAAGGGACCTTAAAGATCACCAAGTCCAAGGCCAGGCTGCTCAGAGCCCCATCCCACCTGGCCTTGAACATTTATCTACTGATCTACTGTTCTATACATTCATTCTATGTATTTCTGTACGTTTCGTTCTAAAATGGAATATGCTCATGTTAGAAATCAATGAACTGAATTAAATCCCAGTATAACACATAGCTAAGGAAGGACAAACTATGCTCTATGGGGCAAGAAAAGTGTCTAGGTGACATTTTAAGCACATTCTACACAAGTTTATGAGAGACTATTTTTTATTTCTTATGTCAGCAACACAAACAAGATTAAATTAACTCCTTTTCCAAATTATTTTAGTTCAGCTGGCACTACCTTTACGTGGAAAATTAGATTTATGGTTGGTTTGCATGGAGTTATTTTAATGGGAAAAAAAATTTAGGTCCTTTTTGACTTCGATAAAGCAGTAGTGCCTCAATCAGCTTTGGTATTAGATGCTTCTATAACCCCACCTCAACAACACAAACTCATATAAAAGTCCTCCAGTTTATACAAAGCCAGATGGTGACAAAGCAACCCCAATACCCGAGACTGAGTTTTTAGGCAGGGTTCCTGTTGTTTTGTCTCTCGTTTTAAAAGCAACCTAAACTGACAGCTAAATTTCGGGGTGGGCTGGGGGCTAATGGAGTCTTACTGCTAGAATTTGTGTCTTGGCTTTCCTGCCAAGGCAATCAAACCAGCACATTCTCCAACCTTTTTCCTGTCTCCTCTCTACTTTTTCCCAGAAAAGCCAAACCCACCAACATAATTTCTAAATTTCTACATATTTTTTTCCTGTCCTGTTTCCTACCACCTTCTAGTTCCTCTTCATCTTGCTTCTACCCACTCTCCTGATTTTATTACACTCTGCAAATCCTGCACTACAACACGTGTTCCATCTTTTCCTTCAAATCCTCTATTTGGATTTGCTTTATGCTGTCTTTTGTTTCTAAATTCTCAACTTCTTCCTTGCTGATCTACCTTATTCTGTTCTTAGAAATTACAACTTGTTTAATTCTCTGACTCACATTCATTTGAATCCTTGTCCCCCTTTCTGAGGTCATTTTCCTCATTTTCTATGTCAGTGAAATTTAGATCACAAGCTCTTCAAGGCTGGAACTGTATCTTATTATCTGTGAAACATCATGCAAAGCTGTAGTGCAGCACAAAATGTTTAATGCTTCTGGGCTGGAAAAAAAAAATACAGTCTGAAGGCTGGTATTTTAACAACACAACTATTTTCACCTGAAATTTATCATCTATTGTAGTTAGGTCAGAAAACTTATTTTAAGCAAAATTACTGAGATGCTAATGAATTATCATTGAAACTAGCACACTAGTTCCAAACCGTACTTTCACCTCCAACCACACAACTGCTAGTAGCTGCTCGATTACATTTAATAAGTGTTGCTGCTGTGGATGGCAAGAAAAACTTTATTAAACCACATTACCACGTTAAAATTGACAGCGAGGAAAGTGTGTGTGTGTGTGTGGGGGGGGAGAATCTACATTCCTATTCTGACAGTTCTTGGAAGCTGTGATTCATGCTGCTACTTGCTTTTCTACTCGCAGTCAGAGGAAAATCCGGTTTCCTTTAGAATATTTGTTGTTACTACAAAAACTGCTTTAAAATAAGCACAAGTCAAAGCCACACAACTACGCCGCAATCCATTATGTTATTTTAAAACCAACACGTTGTAAGAGTTGACACTTCTGAATTAACATTTCTAAAGACTGTACGATTTGTAAACACTAAATGTGTTACTGAAGGCTTGGAAAGTATGTCTGACATCACTGAGCAGGGAATGGTCTAGAAATTAATAGGAGCACGCTAATAAGGTTTTCTTCACTTTCACCATTACAAAGTCTATCAGCAGTTTCTCTAAACCTACCAGCAGGGCAGACTCCACTGAGACCAGACAGAATCTTGCAAGTTGAATATTATGCTATAAACTTCGGTCCGACAATCACCACAAATAATAGGTAAGGCAGAAGAACTAGAAATGTGATTCTAGAGGGAAGTCCAGCTCCCCTTGCTTTTCAACTGGCAACTCCGTGTTACAAGACAGAGGAGCAGGCTTGCAGGAAATCCAGCCTGGCAGGTACTTGCTTTTATTCTTACATTGAGAAAAACATCTTATCTTTGGCTACTAATGAATATATTTCATACAGCAACTGGAATAAACAGAAATCTTTAGACAGCACCCTGTCAGTTTTATACCTCCGCTACCAAAAGCACTCATTTTCCATGGCCGGTCAAATACTTTCAGACGGAAAAGTCCCATTTCTCAAACTCAAATTACACTTTCTTTTGCTCTTTCCTACTGAAAGCAAGGTCTAAGTTTTAGCCTTTTCCAAGAAATATGCCAAAAACATATTTTTTCCCCCAAAAAACATCGTGAGAATGTGAATTTAATCATGACTTTGAGCTATTCTCTTTATTTCAGAAGGATTTATTTCACATACTAATTGAAAATAAAAACCAGGCAACCCTACAGTCATCAAAACACAGCATTACCTAATTCTGATCAGTAATGCGTTGGTTAACAGTCAAAAAACCCTTTCCCAATTCCTCACTAAGCAAGTGCTTCAGTGGATGGCAAGGCACAGTTCTTAGAGCTGTACCTTTTATCTACTCTTCTCTCCCACTCTGTAACAAGCCCGCTTACCTACAAGCACCTCCTGTTCTGTCCAGCAAAGACCCTGCTCAGGCTGAAAAGCAGGTCAGCGCCAAACTTGCATTGCAGACTGTCTCTCTCAAGAAAGGGGACTGCGGGTTTCTCCCTGTCCAGTTTGCCTATCTTCCCCAAACTGTAGGAACAAGACAGTCTCTGAGATTGCTGTCCTTCCTACAAACACAGTTGAAATTGGTCTGTGACTTCAAAAGCTGTTGGCGAAGACATAGGGAAAGAATGAGAAAAAGGGGAAATGGCATAAATCACTTTCCTTAGGAAATCAGGCTAAAAAACCCTGCAGCTTTTAATGGAGAAATGTTCTTGCTTGCTTTCTGAGCCAAGGGAAATAAGCAGATTTTGGCAAAACATTTCCTGATTTCTGTGACTTCTCACTTCTTCACATTTCAGTTTCAAATACACTTTCAGGGGACTGAGGGCTAGACAAGCTGCTCCACGTGCCAAGATTTTTCCCCCTAACATACCCTGAAGCTTTTGGATGACCAATGAAAACTAAAATAGTCTCAGGCCTTTGGCATTCCCCTGACAAGACCCACGTGAAGAACCCTGAACCTCCTACCTGCCTGCTCCAGCTGGGGCTCAACCTCTCAGTATTACCAAGCACCTTCCTGCCAGCAGCCACCCAACCACGGGAATATTGTTCTGTCAGCACAGCTTTTCCGGGGTGCACGTGAATAACAACAACTCACAAGAGAAACACCATTCTCTGACTACTTCACTGCACCAGTGAAACATCACCAAAAACATCAAATGCTTTTAAATGCCAGAAAGACGTTTACTAAATCATTACAAACTTTTATCATGCTGGATGCAATTCACAAAATGTAAAAATGATAACTTGTGCTTTATTTACCACTGCAGCCTTAGAATTGGAAATGTGAAATTAGCTGCACTCATACACTCATTTACTTCAAAGTGTTCTTTATTTTTTATTATTCATCTCAGTATCTCATACATCCTCCAAGATCATTATTTAATATGTAAAAATGCATGTTTCTCATGGTTTTTTTTGTGTTTTTTTTTTTTTTTCTTTTTTTAAATGTCTATTTCAGGAAATGATCATTCCTCTTTCTTCCAATGGCCACTTGTTGCAGGACTGTCTCTCATACATTCACAAACACTTATAAGTAGCAGGTCAGCAGTTAATGGGATGCCTACAGGATCTGAGATCAGCCTTCTGCAAGCACCTGAGATACATTCACATGCTGAGGGAGCTGCAAGCTAAAAGCTCTCATAGATTTTATCTCCAAGATAAGCAGCACTATGTTGTTAACAATAGTGCACCCTACTCTAAAGCATCTAAAATTCAGACCGTGCTGGATGATCAGCCTGTTCCCAGGTATCACACCTCTTCCAAACGCCCCAGAGCTCCACCAGTACCCTGTGATGAGTTCGTGCCTTCACCACCACGCGTCTCTGACGACCCAGGACACAGGCAAGGCGAGTACTCACAGCCCTGGGACACACACAGCTGAGCTTTTCCCATCAAAACACACTAGCAGGTGAAAAAAGACATGTTCTCATTTTGTCCACCAGACTGAGTTACAGCGCAGTGACCCCGAACAGAGATCTGACAGCTAGTCTTCGGAAGGGGTTCAGATCCTAACCCCTCTGCACGCACCACACTGCACTGGAAGCTGGACCAACTCCTAACCTCTCTTTTCAGCAGCATTCCTCGGAGCATGAGAGAAAAAAGAAAAGAAGTAAAAGCTTTGCTGGACAGAGCAGAACCAGCAGTGTGCATACCTCTAGGGAGAAGGGTACCCAAATCATGGAGATGAGTTCTGGCTTCAAATCCCTAATGGCATTAAAAATTTTAAGTGGAAAAAAAAGTGCATTGCTTCTGGAACAGGCCACAGCACAGCTGCCCATCTCCTTTTTCCCCATCTCCAAGAAAACAAGCGGCATAATATCCCTCTTTAGCCCAATTAAACTTTAATCACCTTGTACATGTTGAAAAGTGGATTTTTAGTGTCTGGGTGCTGTTTTTGTTGGGGGTGTTTTGCGTGTTGTTGTTTTTTTGTTTGTTTGAGGTTGGTTGGAGTTCCTCTTGTGTTTTTTTTCCAGGAGGCAGACATCAAAAACCCTCTCTTCCTCCTCCCTGCTTTGTGCTCCTGAACAAAAGGGAGAGTCACCACCTTGGTCCCAGTCCAATCCCATAGGTGTGCCTGAGGTATGGTTTCAACATGCCTTTGGACAAGTGAATGCCTAATTTACAGATTGCTTAATTTATGAATGCTAAACAGATTTACATGCCAAGATGCTCGGTTTGACAAGACTGTGAAGGATCTCAGCGAGAATAAAACTTCAAGGTGCTTGGAAAACTTTACTCAACAGAGACCTGTAAAATATAGCCAACATACAGCTACGATTCTAGTTTGGACTGGATATCCAGAATCCATCTACATCACAACTTTGACTCCTCTGTATACTGGATGGATCTGGCCATGTACCAAAATCACATGCATCACAGGTACCTGCAAATATCCCTTTTACGGGACTCTAGAAGGACCTCTACAGAACAAGGCCAGGTATAGTTATTTTAAAAGCCGCTTAAAATAGATCTTACTCCAGGAACGGTTTCATTCTGTTTTAACATAGGGGTGTTATTCTAATCCCATTTGTTCTGTGGTTGCAGGCTGCCATAAGTAGTAAAATGACTTCAGCTTCAGAACTGAAGCTTTCTCACATATTTTGAGATTATTAAAGACCGTTAAAAGGACAAAGCATTTATGCAGCCTCTTTTACACCTAATTTAGCTATGCTTTTATGTTGAAGCTGAGGAATGCCCAAAGTATCTGCTAATTTTCATAAGATTCATTCTCTAAACGCAACTCTTTACCACTCTTGAATCTTAAGGGCATATCTACTTTTTATGGATCTATATTTAATAAAATATTAATACTACCGGAGAGGATTTTATGATATACTCAGCGTTGTTCCTCTGAACATGACAGCAAAATAAGGAAACTAATTCAGTGATGTTAATGACAAAATGTAACAATTGGAAAGAGTCCAAAGCGTGCAAACGACTAAACTGAGGCAAGAATCTAAGCACAGATGAAGCCTTGCCGCTTCCACATAATATGAAATATATGGGAACTGCAGAGCACGGAAACTTTTTAAATATATGATTATGTATTCCAAAAGCGGCTATAATTAAGAATTTATATTATACCCAAAAAGTACGGTGAGAGAATATTAAGGCTATAAAATTAAACACTCAGGCATGAGGCATGCCAAAACTAAAGCGGCCTTTGCATTACAAAGAAATTTTGTGGCAGCAGTAGGGGTTGAGAATTCAATCCTTCAGGGCAGCACCCAGCTGTATGAACCTTAAGTCTCCTTCCTCTGCCACAATTTTGCATTGTACACCTTTAACTTCTGCAACAAATGAAGGGGGGAACGTCCCGGTTTCCAGTTCCCACAGAACTCCATTCACTGAGCTAACAAGATGAGCATCTTCCCAGTGGACATAGCTGTATTTCCCTGTGCCAGTTCACTGACATCTTCCCCTTCAGGCTCCTCAATGTGACCAAAGGTGCCCTTTTTACACCTCTTTCTATCTTGAAACACTACCAAATTCAGCATAACAATGCTACTGCCAATAATTCTGGACCAGCAGCAGCAGAGAGGCAGCTGAATGGTCTGGCTGCCGTTTGGCTGCAGTCTCTCTGAGCCATCTTTTCCCCTGCAGAGACAAAGGCACCTTAGAAGAGCTCCTGCTCTCCCAGCACTCTGGCAACTCACTCCTGTTCCTGTGCCACCTAACAGCTAACAGCTCCTAACAGGGTCACCCAGCTCAATTAACAAAGAACGGATAAAAACACTGCAAAATAAGTAAGGAGAGGTAAGAAGGGCAGGAACCACTACTGTCTTTGCTACCCAGCTACCTACTCGTACCATCTAACCAAGGAAACACTTCTAGACCTGCTTTATAACATGGCCTTCGCAATTTCTAGTGTTCGTACAGAAATGAGTACTTTAAAAAGACTGAAATGCAAAAATGCATTCTTCTTTACTTTTTACCTCTTCAAACATCTACCAGTCTTCTACTCAAGAAAAACTAACTCATTGCAATGTGCCGAAAATGAAGACACCTTAGCTATGACCCCACTTCTTCATACATACATGGTGTGGTTTGCACTAAAAACATACTAGGATACTGATTTTATAGTCTAAGAGAGGGAATATCCCTATTCTTCAAATTACAAAATTACACAGAGGCTATAAGGCTCCAGACAGCAAGCCATGCATCTCTCCCCAAAAGGGTGCATAGCTAAAGAGGCTGTTTTGAAACACATGAAATTACACCGCGGGGGAAACTGTTGTTTACCAAAAAGTTCAAAGCCTTTCAAGTTGATACAATCATTTCATATAAGGAACACGCTGGGGCGCAGGGGGTAATTGATATCTCCATTGCTAATATGCATCTTCAACTTTTTGTCTAGAAAACAGCAAAAGTTTGGACTTCTTGGAAGCAACAATTTCCCTGAGAAGACCAAGCTATGAAGATTTAGATGAAATTCTATACTAATAAGATAATTAGCCAACACTACTACAAATTAAAAGCAATTACCACTCAGTTTTTAAACTGTTGAGTATAAAAAGTGGAAAACAGGGGGTTTACAGGCTCCTTTAGGCATTCATAAAAAAAACTACTCATAGCTTTCCTCACATCCTTTTATTTTACCTATATTTGTTAAACTTTTTAATGTAAGAACACGAAACAGAAGAAACGAACAAAAAAAAAAAAAAGACACACCTGAAAGAGATCCTAAACTATTGTATCAACTTGGGGGTTATTTTTTTTGCCATTAGGACCATTCTTAGAAAGAGGTAACTCTTACCCCAACAACAGAAGCCTTATCCCTTAAAGGTACTAGCACCCAGGTCCACACAAAAAAACACAAACATTTAGTATTTGGTATATCTGAAAACAAAGTCTTCAATGATTTTGAGAAAGTATCTTAAATGGAGATATATATATATATACATATATATATATATATATATGAAAATTGGTAGCTTCTTCAAAAACAAATAAATTGCAAAGCATCTTGTCCCGTTGAATAAAATCCCTCTATTGTAACAACCAGATATTGTCTAAAATAGCAGCCTCCAAACCCTAAATATTCATAGACGTTATCAATTTTGTTCCTGTGTGACTGAAGAGAGCGGCACAGCTGCTCACACTGCACTTTGCCAGGACTACCAGAGTCGAGGTGCGGTTCCCAAGCATTTCTTTCACCAGCGTGTTTGCTTAAACAATCCCTCTTGCCTTCTGGCACACCTGTCACGCAGAGCAATGATCCAGGTTAAATATAACCCCATATTAAAAAAAAAAAAAAAAAAAAAAGTAGTTAATTTTAACCTGGATCACTTCCCCAACCTAGTTACGGGACATGGTTCCACGAACCGCTGTGCTGGCACAGCTGAGGGGGGGGGGGGGGGGTTGCAGCAACGAGGTGAGCTCAGGGAGCACCGGGCCTGCCCCAGCCAGCGGTGCCCCCTGAAGCAGCCCTGTCACGGCGCCCACCGGCCAGCCCCTCACTGCCGGGGGCTGCGCCCTGCCGCTTCACCTCGCGGCTGGACCTGCCCCTCGCCTCGCCTGCTCCCCTCAGCCGGGCTGTTTTATGCGCCAACAGCCGGGTTTTGAGGGCGTGAGGGCGAACAGGGCCGGTGAGGGGCGGACAAGGCCGTTTCCCTCAGCTCGCACCTGAGGCGCGGGCCCCGCCGCCCCCTGAGGCCCGCTGGGGGCGCCGTGACGGGAGCAAAGTGGGTCACCGGGCCTAGCGCTGCCCCCCGCGCCGCGCCGCACCCGGGGCCGCCCTGACGGCCCCTGACGGCCCCTCACCTACCGGGCTGCCGCTCCTCTCCCTCCTCTTCCTCCTCCTTCCTCCTCCCTTCTTTCTCCTCCTCCTCCTCCTCCTCCACCCGCCGCAGCCGCCGGGCCCGCCACTGCCCTCACTGCGCCTGCGCCGCCGCGCACCGCCAGCCGCAGCGCTCCCCCCCGCCTCACGGCCCGCCGCCTGCGCATGCGCAGAGGGAGGAGGGAGGGAGGGGGGGGGGGAGAGGGTGTGGGGAACGGGGATCCCGCGCAGGCCCGCTGGGAGGGGAGGGGGGAGCGGAGCGCGGCGCGCAGGCGCGGTGCGAGCCGCGGGGCCCTGACCTGGGCTCACCTCGCCCTGGCTCACCTCAGGGAGGGGAAAATGGCGGGCGGGCGGTGAGGGAGGGGGCACGGCCCGGCGGGAACACCTGGTGGAAGATACACACAGGAAAATAGAGTGCAGGAGGGTCTGATAATAAAATTTGGCATCCCTGTCTTTGTGTATGTGTGTGTTTTAAAAACGTATAAAAGCTACAAGATGCGGCTGTCTTACAGACTTCGCAGGCTAAGTTGTGAAACACCATCCAGCCAATAAATGCAAACAGTGCCACAGTTAATCAAACAGATAACTAGCTGATACTACACAGGCTTTACGTATAGCTGTACCATGTTCCAGGCGGTATCCCATACTGCCTGCTGTGGGACTGCAAGATGCTTAAAATGTGCAGTGGTTATTCTAGCATAAACCTGTTCTGCATGCATAACTAACTGCCTTCTGTAAAATAAAACACTGCTTAGTGGCAGAAGTATGTAGCTATTCCCATTTTTCTCAGTTCCAAGGATGTTTATTTTTCAATTGATCTTCCAGTGATACACCTAACATTATAATTACTAATATGTATCTATAGAAGTATAACTTGTGTTTGTGTCTGGAATGATGTAAGAACTCGATTTGGCTGCAAAAATCTCCTAGATCTTCCTTTATGGGTTACTTTTCAGGTAGCTCAGTTTCCCAGTTTGATTCACCTTGTGACCATACACAAAGGTAGTGTGGGGACACGAACCTTTTTTTTTTTTTAGCCGTAATGCTGCCAAGGAACTAACTGTGAGCCAGATTTTTTCTGACAGAAAAACTGTGAAAAGCATTAGTAAAAAACAAACAAACAAACAAACAAACAAACAAAAACACTTGGGTTTTGATATTTATTGATATATAGTACCCTATTTCTAGCCTTCAGTTGAGGAATATTGATACAAGCAAAGCTAATCATATAATTACTTAGGGAAAGGAGTAATGCTCCTATGATGAAACGCGGTAATGATAACACAGCAGGGATGGAAACTCAAAGGAGAAAATGTAGAAACATCTTCAACAAAAATACATAATTGCTGGGAATGGAATGTGGCCAAGAAACCCAGAGGCTAAAATTAGCATCAAGCTGTATGTATAAAATTTGCCACAGGATCTTTAGTCACCAGTAGTAATTCTTCAGACAAACACAGCAGAGATACGATAGCGTTATCTCCTGACTCAAAGTATACCTTGTGTGTATGGGAGAGCAACACCAGCCTTCTGCAGTGCTGCAGTACCAAATTGCTCTTGGAAGCTTGCAAATCCCTTACCTTTTGGGATCTGTCAAGATCAAAGCAGGCAACACACCTGGGCAGTTCACACACACTTGTGTTTGTGCCAAGGTTATAGCCTAACTGAGGCAATGTTTTTTAATGCATCTTCTCTTTTTAAAGTACTTTAGGGACTTCTGAAAGAACAGGACAGAAAGCTTAGAAATGGAATAGTAGTTTGGTGAAATTATTTCCTTGTAGTAATCCTGTGTTCTTGAATCTTACTGTCAACGTGAGTTCCCTCCAATGGTTCCTTGGGGGGCAACGTAATGTTCAGACATTGCCAAACTATAAGCAGTGAGTATTGGGCTTGTGCTCCTGTAACTCACTGCAGCTGCAATGGCAGGAAGGAGGTTTGCTGCAAAGAGCAAGTGGGTGGTAGTGCCCCTTTCACAGAAACACTGGTATTCACCTGAAGCAATGGGGAAGTCATATCCCAAGTCACTGCTGACCTATTTACATTTAAAACTCATACTAGTTAGCCTTCTAATTTTAAGTGGCAGATGAGCTATTAACTCTGAAGTACATCCACCAGTTCTCTTTGAATCCACAAAATAAAAGCTTCTAGTATAGCTGTCTGTCAGTACATATCTACTTTATACTCATGGTTAAAAAATAAATAAACAAGCTAATGTTCATTTTCTTGTTTTCCTTAGATATCTAAGTGCCAAGTGTTAAGTGAACCATTTCTGTTTTGTTTCTGCATCCTGATGCAGTAAACCATGTCAAGTGTGTATAATCTTCATCAGCACTTTAAAACTTTTTTACATATTAATTTTTTTTTAGTCAAGTCACTGGAAAAATAACATAAATACTATGCAATTTGATTCACTACTCATAATGAATAAAAATGCTGAATCAGGAGTGTGATCTCTTCATTCACTTGTGTAGTTTTGTTGGGCTTATATACACATGGACTCTAAACTGTTTTGCTAGGGATGTACTTATTTTTGTTGGGAAGGAACAACTGATCCAGCCACCAGCATTAGAAACGAGTGGGGAGATTATCCTTGACACTGGAGAAAATGCATGTATACATGTCGAACAAGCAAAAGTATTAATCAATAGATTCAGGGCTAAATCCTGTTTTCATATCACTGTACACATTCTTTTCAGGTCAGCTTTCCAATGGCAGGAACTGAAAAATTTCTTAGAGCAGAGTCCTGCTACGCTCATTTCACTGAGAATTACAGGTGTGAAACTTGCTGGATAAAATAAGAAATAAAGTATGGATCACAGCTCCCCAGCTAATACCTCCCCTTCCTTTTCCATTTAAGCAGGTTGTATAAAAAGAAGAATCCAGGTTCTCTTGTCAATATGAGCCATTTCTGTGTTTCCAGAGGATAAGTAGGGCTTATGTTTACTACATTAGTTTTTTTTCTAAAGATCACAAATATACACAAGTGGAAGAAACGCTCTCTTTTATTGTTTCAGGTTTACTAGAGGAATTTAAAAGATGTATTTGAGCTAGTTTAAGTTGGAACAGATTATCCACATTAAAGATTTCTCCTCAGGTAATATGTGGTTTCAGCACATCGCTGCTTTTTGTATTGGTGTTTTCATGAGCAGAAGTATTTTGCTTTGGTAATGTCATCATATTTATAGTTTCCTTTTTGGGGTTTTCTTCTAAGTCAGTTTCAATTGCTCCAACCTCTGCTAGTTTCCATTCAAGTTCTGTAATAACAAATGACAATTTATGCTGATAATTGCTATAAATTCTCAGTTAAGAAAAACAGAATTTTTATTAAATATGAAGATCCATCTCAACAAGAAAAACAGAGCCTTGGACAACCCTGCTTTATCCCAGTTAAACATCTAAACTGAAACTGCAAAATATCTTTGCTTACTATATATTCTTATCACTGTAGCATAACACAAGTCATTCTTTGATTTTTGTCTTTTTTTTCTACAAAATTATTTAAAACTCTCTTATCTTTAAGCAGCGATTTTTAGATCTTATGATTACAAACAGCATAAACTTTTCTATAAAGTGAATTATTCAAAAGCATTTATCTTACCTTCCACTTTAAGATATATCCCCCCACATTCAGCTACTCCTATGAATCTGCCTTTTATTTCACCTGATTTATATATGAGTATTGTGGGTAAACATGTGTCATGGTAGTCCTCGATGCAGCTGTTCACAATGGCTTTGACAAACTTGGCTTCTGGAAACTTTCTGGCTAGCTGGCTGAGATGTTCATTAACTAGTAAACACATTGGGATGCTAGGAAAGGAGAAGAGAGTATGATCATACTTCTAGTGTACATGACTTGAAGAACTAATGTTATTTAAAATGGAGCCTTTGAAGAATAAATGTACCTCTCCATTTATTCTGTTTCTACTTTAATTTGTAATGAATTTTGCACCACAGATTTTATGTAGCTTCTTCTAAGATCATTTGATTTAAAGAACTGTCCAAATAAAAACTGTCAATGCATATAATAGGCACAGTTTATGAAGCATGTCATTAAAGCGACCAGATGACTCAAGCAAGCATTGTACCTCAATTCTGTTATCTAAGATTTTAAAACTCATTTTGTCCATTTATTGTAGAGTTTAAAAGAGACTTTAGATCTCATTTCACTTGAATTTATTTGAATAGGTGTTGATTTTAACACTGAATTACCTCTTCATTCTTTTAGTAAATCTAAATAGTGTCAGGGAAATTTTTCTATAGTCGTATTACCACCATAGGCCTGTTCGTTACATTCGTAGCTAGTATTTGCAGTGCAATCACCATATAAGCCTCTGTAAAAACAACAAAATTCGTGGTTTGTTCCCCTCTTGTCCGTTAACCTTTGCGACGTTCAGATTTTTGTTGAGACTGAAGTTCAAGAGGATTTAACCTCTAAACTGTCAGAGAGCTCCACCAGCACCCTCTGGTGGCCAAAAACAGGTGAGGTTACAGTTCTGGAACAGGATTTGTTTCCTCGCTCGCCATAAGAGACTTCAGAGATCTCGTATTCATTCCTAAGGAATTATGAGGTTTCTTACAGACTCGTATCTACATATTGATCAAGTACAGAATTGATTCTCCAGTAAACAAAAACAATGAAGAGGAAGAAAACTTGCTATTTTCTTTCAAGTCCATAAAGTTAAATTACTGTGATTTCAACAATTTCATTTGATTGACCTACTCCTTCCTCCTGGAAAAAAATGCTTGATTCCCGGCAATTGAAAAGAATCAAATAAACTTCCTCCTTAAATGCTTAAAAAGATGGAAAAGAAAGTCTGAATTTGAACAGCATGAAACATTCCATATTAATTCTGAGTGCTTTTAAGTGTTGCTAACATATGTGGGCTAATCATGGCAGTTTGACATTTCTGTTGGATTCTGCCACAACTCCCACTACCATTAGAGAACCAATATAGGTGAACCAATAAGCTAACAAACTCCCTTGGCAGCCCTTGATTTTCAGAGTTGAGACTTTCCCTGCTGGGCTTTTTACTTGTTAAAGGAGAAAAAAAAATCTGTTAAAGGACTCCTGTTGAGCAATGAGTCTTCAAAGGCACTTGTGTTCACCTAGACAGTCAACAACAGTTTCTCAGTGAAATTCAGAAATCTCAGTGAGATTCAGTACATGAGCACACAGCACAGAAGCATACACAGCAAAATAAATCTTTAATATAAAAGATCGAAGGCAAACTAATTAAAGTGAATTAACAAATCAAGAAGGTCCTGTGCTCTATGATTCCACTGCCTCCAAACAATTGCTGTTTCAATAGTCTATCATATTTCATTTTTCTTGGTATTGCTTTTTAATTACCAGCTGAATTCTCTGTTTTGAAGTACTTAATACCTTATACTAGAAAGTAATTACCTTGTCCGATAAAGATGAATTATGACCCAAACATCCTCAGGAGCATTTGTAACTTCCTTTACATATTGTTGTCCACTAATTTCTCTTAGCTCCCCATACTTTTGCCTCCTCTGAAGACATTTCCATTCTTGCAAGCGCTGCTGCCTAATTAAAAAACAATAATAAAAATAAGCACATTTGGAACATTTAAAATGCATCTTTTCATAATAACTTCTGCATTTCTCTCAATTCTAAAAAAGAATATGCTTTGAGATATACTCTAGCTCAAGGTCTTCTAGTATCATTTCAGAGTGAGAAAGGCTGCTATACTAATCTCTATTCAGTAAGAAAACATTAAAATACATCTTAGTTCTATGTTTATGTATCAGTATCAGATTTGGGAAACTTAAGTAAAAACACAAGTGTCTTGATCAAACTACACAAGTGTCTTGATCATTTAAGAGAAAGCAAGAAAATTTTACAAGGTACAAATCATTTTTATAATTCTGAGCATTAGTAGTTTGAGGAAGAACTACCAGTATTTAATGTGCTAATGTTATACAATTTAATATTAAAATCATTCATGAAATTTGGAATGTAAAACCAGTAGATGGCAGTCTTCATCTCAAAAATAATTGCAACATAGAAGCAGGCTGTCCAGGTGGCTTTTGAAGATCTCCAAGAAATGAGACTGTACAACATCTCTGGGCAACCTGTACCAGTGCCCAGACACCTTTGCAGTGAGTAAGTTTTTCCTGGTGTTTCGAGGGAACCCTCTGTGTTTCAGTTTGTGCCTGCTGCCTCTTGCCCTGGCACTAGTCACCACCGAAAACAGCTTGACTCCGCATTGTTTATATCTTCACTTCAGGTATTTATATACATTGATGAGCTCTCCCTTGAGCCTTCTCTTCTATACAAACTTCAAAAGAATATTTTCATGTAGTAAAAAATAGAGAGGCCATTAAAATTAATCTTCTGTAAGAGTCAAAACACAATAGTTATATATAAGGGGCTCACAGCTGACTTTAAACATCTTTTATTTTAAACACAAAGTTTATCAGCTATCAGCATTACAGCATATACAATGAAGCTCTAATTTCTAATTAACTTCATACTGCATTTTTATTTGAATATGTCTAGAAAGCATGCTATACCAGAAATGAGTGTTATCCAAAAGGCAGAGAAGTGTTACACTCATAATACTTGGATTAATTAGTTAATTTTCAATTATAAATACTGAGCAGTTTGAGTACAGCACTGAAATACAGCTTTGTTCTTTAATGGCATGCTGTCCTGAAGTAAAAGTCCTTTTATAGGTAGCATGCACTTCATCTGCAAAAACTCAGAATCTTTCACAAAGATGGGGCCATGTATGTTGAAACCATGTATGTCAGGACTTTGTTTTTCCCTTAATGTTCTTCTGTAATATAATATGTAAAGGATACCCATGACCAACTCTCCATTTTCCTCCCAGTTTGAAATCCACTGAAAATATTATACAGAAGATGTTACACAGAAAAAGAGGGAAAATGGGCTATAGAACTTCTCCTTTCTCCGAATATTTATCAGCACTGCTCTAACTCCTGTATCTTCAGAGTGGTAGGGTGAGGATCACAGTTTAACCAAACAGACACGTGTGTAAATTGTTGACTACACAACAATTCAAATATACAACACTTCTCTGCATATGGCAGCATGGTACAGCTGAACTGAGAATGTGTAACAGTGGCTTCCACTGTGGCCCCTTCTGTTTTCCTTTAAGTATGCAGCTTTGAGACTAAATTTAATATTTTAAAAGGGGAATAATTTGATTCTAACAAAACCTCAAAGCAAAGTATGGTGTGAACTGCCTCTCTTTGTCACTGGCTATTGGGAAGATGTAGGACAGTACCATCAGTGCTATCAGCAGAAGAGCAGGAGGTGAAAGGCAGAAGTTGTGTCAGCAGATGTTACTATTCAAAAGATTCTGAGTTTATGTTTCAGAATGTGCAATAGTGACACCGCTGTTAATTTGGCCAGGAATAGCTTACTATACCTGTACATTTCAACAGCCTTCCTATCAGCCTCATCAAAGTCATCTTCAGCTTCCTTTAATTCTTTAAGATTCATTCTTTCATATGGTTTCACTAGAAATAAGCAAACAAAATTAGTCACCTCTTGTTCTCTGGAGTGCCTGCACATGTTTTAAATGTATGAAAATTATTACACAGACATGGAACTAATGCAAGGAAAATACATACTGATTTCAGAAACCAGTCAACTTTGGGTAACTGGTAAGAGAGAGAATTAAAAAATGAATCTATTTAACCATACTTGGTTACTTAGATACTTGCTTGCTTAGTTACTTGCCATTACTGTTTCCATGGATCTAACTACACCTGCACTGGGTTCAAATTCCATCCTACGCCTGTTAGCTGTACCAGTTAGCCCAAAGTAATCTATAAGAGTCTGGATAACAGCAAAAGAATGGTCAAAGATCTAGGAAACTTGAGTTAAAACTAAGTCTTAAAAACCCAAAGTTGTTAGCAAAACCAAGGACCTGTTAGGTTTGGAACAACTCTTATGAAGGAAGGCTGAGATAGTTGGGTTTGTTCAACCTAAAGATGAAAAGGCTCCAAGGAGACCTTATGGAAGCCCTTCAGCATGTAACAGGGGATTATAATAAAGGTGGGGAAAGACTTTTTACCAGGGTCTGCAGTGACAAGACAAGGGTAAATGGTTTTAAACTAAAAGAGTGGTGATACAGATGAGAGGTTAGGAGGAAATTCTTCACCCAGAGGGTGGTGAGGTGCTGGCACAGGTTGCCCAGAGCTGTGGATGCCCTATCCCTGGAGGTGTTCAAGGCCAGGCTGGATAGGGTTTGGGGCAACCTGGTCTGTTGGGAGGTGTCCCTGCACATGGTGGGGGATTGGAACAGGATGGGCTTTAAGGTCCCTTCCAACCCAAACCATACTGTGATTCTAACAGTAATTAAAATGGTGCCATATGCAGCAGTTTGCAATGCTATCATCTTGTTGTACTAATGGCATATATTTTTTATTTTACTTGCCTTCTGCTTCCTTCTGCAAACGTAAAACCATTTCTTCAATTTCATCTTTCGGTTTTTCTTTTGGGGGAAGAATTCCAAATTTTCTCAATATCTCATTCCATTCAGTATCTTCATTTGGATCCTGTTTTGATATTATGGAACAAAACTAAATTGACAAATCAGTCTGGATCAATTGGATCAGGAATCCTCGGTCATGGTAAACATACCAAAAATAGGTGTCTCATAACACTTCAGCTCCAGTCTCAAGCAAGATCAGACCAGAAACTAGCAAACCTTCAACAATTCTTAACAAATTGAGTTAAGCCAATGTTCCAAAACTTGGCGTTAAGCTACTCATTCAAGTTTGCTGTAATAGGCACAGATTAAATAATGAAAATGTGTCAAAAACTTCCCAGGATATAAAGGTAAAAATGCAAAGGAGCCACGCAATGGCAAAAATGATCCAGGGTTAATTGGTCTCAGTGTGAAGCAGTATTACTCAACTAGCAGGCCACAATCCCAAGAAAATAAAATAAAGTCTCACAGTTCCCAATGATGATGTTGTTACCACTAGCTTTGACAGGAATGGTACGTGTAGCAAGTTTGGGAATGCACTAGCTGGACTTCAACAAAGCGCAGTCTTTTATTATTCTTAAAGGGCATTTTTGAGGGTTAATTCCTAACCACTGGAAACTCAGAGGTGCATCTGCACAAAGGAACTGCTCGCCCGGGACTTCTCCTGGCCCAACCGCTCACCACCCCTCAGCCTCCCCATTTCCCCTGCAGTCCCCAGCCCCAACCCTCTCATTGCTCTCGGTCACCGTGCCCACCTGCATGGCTCCCCCTGCTGCCCTGCCTCTCCTCCTGGAGGCCACTAGCTTGACCCATCGGCGGCTGTTGGGGCCAGGTTAGAACCACCACTGGTTCTAACAGCCACACCGGGCCACTTGGGCCTACATGGTGCCTACTGCTGGCTCGGTGCTGCCCACCATGACAGGCAGGACCTACAACCCATGAGGCAGCCTTCCCACCCCAGCTACCCCTCGTCCTTGTAGAAGAGATCTTGAAGCGCGGTTTAAAGATGACCCAGCTTCAATACATCTTCACAGCAGGCAGCTGGTACAAAGCTGGATCCTCAGTTCACAAAAGCTGTCCCAACTGCGCACCCATGCTTGCAAGCTCAAGGGCTGAGGTCACTTCAAACTGTGGCCAGCTGGTACTGTATTAAAAACAACAATCCATTTCTACACTGGATTATTAGTTACTGTCAATATAATTGTATCCTCAAATATTTCATCACAACTCTGGTGTGAAAGCAAACTCAGAACAAGAAGCTGGAAAGACTGTGAGGCTAACTTACTCTTCTGACTAGAACTTCTTTAAGACTACATCAGAGCCAGCTGAGTTTTCAGACAGATCTTAAATCTGGAAGAATGCAAGGAATGCAATTAAGTCTTCTGAATCAGAGGCATAGTGTATCAGTGTTTTTAATAGGTCAAAAAAAAAAAAAAAAAAAAAAAGGAAAAAACGTTTATTTTAGTTGAGTTAAAGTTGAGATATTTCTTCAAACCATACCATTTATTCAGCTACCTTTAGTTAAGAGAATAGAGATTCTCATTTTTTTTCAGCTAACTTCAGCACTATTACCTTTAAGACATGCTCTGATCTGCCAGATGCTTTTATCATCAGTGTTATTCAGTAGACCACCTGTAGACCACTTATCTTGGCTCTACAGGCTACCAGAAGTCCACTGGCAATCATGAAGGAAGTGCAGGGGCAGAGGACATCATCTAGAAAAGCAAACCACACTTTTTGTTTGGCTTTTATAGAAACCACTTATGAAAAGTTTCTATCTGCGTAGATTTTTTTTGCTGAATTTTTTTGTTTGTTTGTTTGTTTTTGAAGTGTAGCATTTTCTCCTAGATTTTCATTCTCTGCTCCCTCAATTTTGTTGTGATGTGGTATTATTTGCTGTTACAGCAGAGAAAAGTATAACACATGAACTACACTTACTGTAGTATTTTATCAAGTAGGTGAATGAAAGCTTGGCTTCAGTGTATGTCTTTTTTTGTATGACCAAGCTTACTCATATTAAGATAATGAAAGAATGTGTTTCCAATAAATGTGAGAACAATTATATGCAAATGTAACACTTTGGCTACATAAGTGTGCATAATTATAAAAAAAGGACCTCTCAAATACAACACAAGAGAATAAATTAATCTGTAATTCTAAAGACTACACAAGCCACTTGTAAAATATTCTGAAAAAAAGCAATAGTCTACAATGAAAACATTCTCATTAAAACAATTCTTTCAGGGCCTTTATTTATAAAGGCAAATAAACATACAAAGCAATGTTGTTAGAGGCAATGTCAGTTGCATGCATACATTGAGATATTTTACAGTTTCATTACACACAGTTATAAACATAACACTAAGAAACAAATAATTTTGATATGCTTTTAATGTAATCAAGGAAGTAAAGAAACATTTTAATTTTTTACTGAATCTAATGTAAGAACATTTACATTGTAGTGATTTTTAATTGTACATTAGTAAGGAACTATTTTTGTAAGGAAAACACCATGCCCAGGCATTCCTGCAGCATAAGTTCTAGGTCAGGAGTCTAAAATCCTGCAAAATAAGAAAAAGTTTTAGCTGTTGGTATGGTATTGCACAAAATACTTAAAATATGACAGAGGCGTAAGCTATATTACAAAACAGAATATCATAATATTGGCACAGACTTATTATTTTTTCTGTCCAAAGAGTTGCATGATTTGAAATTAAGTCCTGAAGTTCGCTAATTTCAATGTGAGAGCAGTTCTTCTGTGTAAGAACAGTAGGTTTATCACCAGGTCATCAGCTTACTTCTCAGTATGTATTTGGCAGGAGGTTGAATCAGTTTTTCCTGATGTACACCTATCACCATTGGTAACTTTCCAAACTGTCTACAAATCTGGGATCTTTTCCCTTTCTTGCTGCCCAAAACCCCTCTGTGTTCTCTTTTCTAGGAACTGAGTAGCTATAGCTTCTACTCACTTTAGACAAAGACAAGTGAATTTAGCACATCTGTTAGAAGTTTGTCTCCAGAAATCTACTTCTAAACATAAGTACCATGGAATATTTGTATAAGAATAATGTAATTTCAGTATAGGTCATGATTAAAAGCATTAAATAAATACCTCCTTAGCGAAAATCCACTGATCTCTTTCCGTTGCGTGGCTGAAAGACAAATATCCAATAAGCACTGCATAAAGCTGAGTGGTTTCAGTAGCAAAGCCCCATAGAACTTGGTATGTCTAACCTTATTTCAAGCCCTACATTATCAGGGAAGACTGTAAATCTTCATCAGTTTAGTACAGTAGTTATGCACTCTTACTTCTAAAAAATCAATTTCTAAATACTTTAGAAATTGTTATTTTGATATATCTTAGAATATTAGTTCAATACGTTAAGATCCTCCTATGGATCTATTAGAGGCAATACTTGTTTTCCAAGACAGTTAATATTTACCACAGCAAAAAAAGTATCAGTAGTTAATCTCTTTTGATTTTTAATATATTTTTGATACTTCAGTTTCACCAAGAAGTCCCAAACTAGCTCAGCTAATCTGATTACTTTGCAACGACAGATTCTGTGCTATACAAAATGTACCTGAAGTCATTGGTTGAGTATTTCTCATCATTTACAAAGAAAACAAACAATTCTAGTGGAATTGCTTACAGAGAGAAGCTCTTACAAAAAAATGTAAGAACAATTCTTACTCTACTTTACTGTTTTCTGTACTTTTTTGGGGGTTACACTCAGCCTGGGGAAAAAAAAAAAAAAAAAAAAAGCAGAATAAACCATACCCTGAAGAAAAAGTAGCCTCTGCTTTGAATTCCTCCAGCTCCTTGAAGGTCCTCCTGAAAAAATAAATAAATATATATATATATATATATATATATATAGAGAGAGAGAGAGAGAGAGAGAGAGAGAGAGTATTCTAAATCATATCTAGTCTTGTGAATGACCCCATGCTTATCATAAGTGCGTAAGCAACCTCTTCGGTACTACTATATAGTCTTGCCCCCTTAAGCCATATGGTATATATGTTTCTCCGGGTAACAAGGAAGATCATATCTTCATGTAGGAACTGAATAAAACACATGAATGAGGGCCAAAATCCACCTAAGGTTTTGCATCAGTTCAGATTGCTTTAGAATTCTACTAGTAATGATGAGCAGTCTTTGACTTTCCAGGTTTCATCACTCAAATACAACCGTTCTCCGTAGTGATGGAGTCTCCATATAGAGTTGGTCTTTGCACCTCACAGCACAACAACAACGTAAAGCTTAAAAAATTGTAAATATATGGGTTCCAGACAAGGAATGAGATCACAGACTGATCCCAGAGATATATCCAGATCACCCTTCTCAGAATGACTCTGAGAAATATTTATTTTAAAATAAAAGACCAGTGCTTATGCTATTCTATTGTACTCATGTTGCACACACTGAGAAAAAACTGTCTGCTGATCTACACAAAAAGGAGCAAAAAAAGATCAGTGAAGAAAACAGAAATTCTGTTTAAATGTAGCAAGTAAAGGGAATGAAGTATCCATCTGTTTTAATGAGACCTTCATGATTAGACAAGATATAAACTTAATCACAAAATTTTCATCCTCTATGTTAAAAATTTTCATCCTCTATGTCTGTCCTGTAGAGGGAGACACAGGCCAATTCAGAAATTAAATACTTCAAATCTTGTGCTTAGCAGAACATAGAATTTAGATGGAATATATCTACTGTATGCTCTCTTAGCAACGATAGTGTTTCTCAATTTAAAAATGTGAAATCTCTGTGGTAATAATAATAACCAGAGTTGTCACAGGGAGAATTCACTTCATGCTCTATTCTAATGCTGTAAGAATTGTGTAAAACAGGATGGCGCCCATCATTTCCAAACACAGCGATATCTTCAATCCAAGAAAACTTTCAAAGGAAACAGGGCTTAAACTATAAGTAATTTTTGAGTCTTGCTTTTAATTTTGACTTCCGTTCATCACGTATGCCATTATACACAGTTTCTTTGCTGTGTGTAAAACATCTGTGTGATTTTTATATTGTCCACCACATTCTGGAGTTACCTGAGTTTGAAATGCCCATCTCAGATCTACAATCCATTACATATTACAGGGTTTTAAATTTTATTTTACTGTCTGTTAATGGAGCTTTCTGCATTGCTATATTCTGTCTTTTCAGATACTTGGAGTGTCTTACAGTATTTATATTTCCTTATTTTTCTACTTGTGTTCTTATTATTTGAAAAAATACCCTTATAGTTTCTTATTTGAGCCCAGGTGAGAAACGCTCCACTAAAAATGAAATTGCCCAGAAGAAGCTGAACTATGTTGGAGTATGCCAAATATGCTATGACTTTTAGGTTGCTGTCTTTTAATTAGTGAATTCATTCTGTTTCCATGAATTGTGCCACCATCCTCAATGGAAGCAAATTCAGGATATTAAAGTATTCTAGCAAAAGGACCTTATTGGATTTAAACATCAGGTTGTTTTCACCTATAGTAATTCTGCGTTCTTTCATTTATGCTGTCCTTACTATTTGTCTTATTTAGCATATATGGTTATTTTGAAAACAAAAACAGAAGAATATTCTCTGCCAATATGAAGGTCTAACAGCAGTTCAAGTCAATGCTGTCACAGAAGGTAAATTTCAACCTGTATTTTCCAATTAGATGAGTAATGGGTTAATTTTTTTCATAACAATTTTAGCCTTGCAGAGTGGTTCATGAGTAGATGTGCCAACTCTTAAAGTTCTTATATGTGGCCAGGTTATGTCACTGGACTGACATAAATTATAAGAAAAATGACTCTAGTTTTTACGCAGTTCCTCTCCATTTAAAATTTAGAAGTCAGGAAGAATATCACACATATTAAAGTAGTAGGGGCTGCTTCATAAATTGGATCATATTTTTACCTGCCTTTTACTGCAAAGATTTTGTCCTTTACTGTTTGGTGAGTTAGATATATGTGTGGGCACTGCACTGTTAAGGACATCCATATTATGCTATTTTTCTAGACAAATTTGAGTATATAAATTTAATGTTTGATCTTTTATAATTATTATTTTATTTCATAGTTTGTCTGTAATTGCTCATGAGGACCTCTGGCTCAATATTTACCCTGTTCCTTCTCACTCACATGAGGAAAACTAGAACTACATTCAACTACGGAGCATGCAGCCATCCACTGAGGAGGGCTATGTCCTGTTCCTGCACATAGGAAGATAATGAAAGAAAAAAAAGAAAAAAAAAAAAAAAGAAAAGAAAAAAAAAAACACTCAATGTGATAAGGGAAAAGTCTGACTAAGAGCAGCAATTACAGAGATTTTTATTTCACTTGAAACTCTGGCATCAAACACTTAAAATATCAAGGAATTTTATCATGCCATGTATCACCGTTTCTTGGCTTTCTATTTTTTAATCAATGATTCACCTAATCTTGTTGAAAAGAAATTGCAGAAGCATTTAACCTTGTTGAAAAAAATCAAACATCTACTTGTCGCCACAGTGGCTTATATTTACAATCAAATAAAAGTTAGTCTAAGCTTTGAATTTCATTTACTACTTTTATTACTTCCACACCTTTTTTTTTTTTTTTTTTTTTTTCCATGTTATATTCTAGAGCATTAAAGAAATGCTTTTATTTCATTATTTTTTTTATGTCTTAAGACATAAGATCAACAGAGACCCAGGTCACAGACTGGAAAACTCTGATGGACCCAGAAAATCGGAGCAACATCAAACAAGACTATTTCTCCTTTCAGAGGTCAGACTAGACCAGAAACATTTAATAGGTGGAATAAAGAATTTCTGAAATAACTCACTGTCCTTAAACCAGGAACTGCTCTTTATCTCTTTAAACCTTTTTAACCTTTAATACCCTTTAAACCCTAAATCAACCACTCAGGAGTTGTGAAATGCCAGATTTAAGGTCAACTGTGCATGCCTCTTTATTGCCCTGCCCACTAGTTTTCACTGTCCTTGCTAGCCAGAACCATTCTTCTTTTACTGGTTCCTCATGAAAGAGACCTAAAGTGTCTGTGCCCATCCCAATCGTGACTACATTTCCCTTCCTTCCTTCCAGCTTCTATTTCCAGTAACCTTGGCCCTTCAAAGCTCAGCTCACAGTTTCACTTTTTCACTGTCAAGGCTTTTCCTGAGGTTTCATTCTGTGCTGCTGTGTCAATACTGAAAGCATAAGTCTCTGCATGAATTCTAGTATTGCCTTTTTCTTTTCTGTGACAGTTTTCCTCCATATAACCTTTAAAATAATGAAGGTGTTTTGCTGTTGTTGCTGTTGATTTTCTTTTTTCAAAAATCCATTCTGCCTTAGTTGAACTTCATGGGTTAAAGAAACCTGAGAAGGATGCATTTTTTTGGTTGTTGTTTGGTTTGTTTTGTTTTCAGTCTGAAAAGGATGGAATCAGGGAGTGTTAAGTAACTGAAATCATACTTACAAGAAGAAAAGTTAGCTATTTTCTGTAAAAGATGGCTCTGTATGCATACATATCTTTTACCACTCTTACATAACGACAGTAATGCTGTCACATATGCTATGATGTGGTGCTGCATCCATGCAAAGGGCATTAATATACCTCTGCTTTTTGATTTTTGAAATTGGAAAGTGTATTTGCTGCAAAAATACCCAAATTTTATAATATTTTGGAAACAATGGGTTTCCAAAAAAAAAACTATTTCAGTGTATTGGAAAATTTTGCTCCCAAACACAGTACTTTTCTATGGAAAATAAGTTTTACAATGCCTCCAGGGCTCAATAATATATACGTATGAAAGGGTCAGACTTTACAAAGCACTGAGTGACTTAGCTGTCTTCATGACAGTATAAAGTTATTCTGCACCTTTTAAAATAGGGTTCAAATTGTGTACCCTAATGGTTTTAGAAGAATACCTTAAATTCAAAGCTCTTACATCTGCTAAACAGCTGGCGAGTGCTCATTCTTTATTCCCAAACTGAAAACTCCAAAATAAAAGATGTTCCAAGTTTTGTGCCCCTCTGATTAATGCCTATTTTATTATTTAAAAAAACAAAACAAACAAACAAAAAAGTTTTCAAATGTTTATCTCCATCTATGATACTCAAAGTGAGAAGATATATTTCTTTTCTTACGTTTTGTTTCTGCAGATACTAAATCAGGTAATAAGATAATTAAATAGCAATTTAACATCCCTTAAAGGTTGATAAGAACAAATAGAAATAAAATCTCCATAGAAAGAGATGTCATTATATTCTCAAAGGGCTCATTTCTATAGCTTTTGCTTCAGAAAGCTAAAACACTCTGGGCAAAAACTGTAACAAAGAAAGAACTTTCTTATCTGCACCTTAAATTGAATAGTAACATTGCCTATAAATTGCTTGGAAAGTCTTCGTGCTATAAGTCATAAATAACATGCTTAAGGAGTAAATATGGTTTGAATTCCATCTGGGGAGAAAAAAAGAACCCACCCCTCGAAAATATAATTCAACTGCAATATAATGATAGTGATAAATTTGAAAGTATTTTTCTTTTTTTGAAGCAAGTACCAGGTCCATTATGATATCTAGGCTCTACCAGTGTTCTATGTTAAGCATGTATTACTTTAGAGTTGCAAATGGTAAAGATCAGCAGGATTATTTTTCATTCATTAAGGAATAGAAAAAACAATGCACATTTCCAATGAAAACACATCAGTGTGACATTAAACCTTGAAAATAAAAGTGCCATGAGCAGAAATGTCTACACGGACATTTTAGATGTGCTAATGAGTCATCAAACATGAGAATGCAAGCATGCAGAGTTTAATATTACATACGTCCACTTTGTGTCTCTTCAGTCTTCTCTCATTAAGCTGGGGAACGAGTTGCAGCAAAGGATGCAGGACAGAGGACTGAGAGGACACGAACACAGACACATGAGCAACAATGAAATTCTGACCTCACGATGCAAAAAATGTTTATTCCTGCAGTATTGGCTGATAGACCAATCATGTACCAAGAAAGGACTAAAGATGTTAATTGAGAAACTTGTTTCTGAACATTCTGAATTGACAATAAACTGGTACCAACATTTATATTTACAATACAAATGTGGCTCGCACAGTGATGGAGGAACAAGATACGCATCCTCACTTTTACTCACTGAAAGAACTTTTTACAGTCCTCCTACCCAGGTAACTGCAATTGTTCAGACCTTGATCAGCCTCTGCATGTGGCACAGAGAACATTCCCATACGCTACACTTACTGACTGTGATCATCTGCTATGGAAGGTAACATCTTTAATCTTCATTGTACTGAAAAGTTCATTTTACTTTAACTTAAAGAAGATTTTATTTTATTTTTTTTTTTAACTGGAAAACAGGGTAAAGGAGGGATCCATCCTGAAGTAAAATTTGTAACCATGGCACCAGTCACTCTCCTTAACAAACTCTAATCCTGAAATTCCTCGTGCTTGACAAGACTTTGTATGCTCACACACAGCCTGGATAAGTGCAGCAGCATTGTGTGTACTGCCCCAGGCAGTGACTAGTGAAACAGAACCTTGTGGGCCTGTAGAGAGAGGCCCACAGTGAGAGAGAAAGTAGAAAAACCTATATGCCATAAACTAAGTCAAACCTTCAACTCATGTGAATTACTTACAAACATAATTAAAAGATGATGTATTTTTGATACAATACTTCTTAGAAAAGTAATGCAGCAAAGAGAAATGTAATTTACGGAATAAGTAGAATTACTGAAGTGATAACATTTGTAATAGGTAAAATTTCTTGCCTACTTGGAGTCAATTTTGCACTGTCTGCCTAAGGTATTCAATGAAGAACCATAATATCTAAAGTAAAAGTCTGACATGAGTGGAGGAGTTAAAGAGCATCCCACCTGGCCAGCTGGGCTCTGTCTTGCAGTTAGTGGAGAGAGATTAATGAAGCCAAAAAAATATTTAGCTCATATAATTTACTGTCTCTGAGAAATGGGCTAGAAGACAACCAAATGAATATCTAAACCAGAAGTGAGAAAGCAGTAATCTCTGTGGGCAGGCAGAGGCAAAGGTCTTCAGGATGGGGAAGAAGGCACTGCAGTAACCTCTTAAGCAGAAGCAGCAGCAGAAATAGCTAATTTCCCTGTGCCCTGATTGTCATGAAAATCTCCAGAGCAACTCTATTGTGAAAATATTGACTGCAACATCAGCAGTATTCTCAGGAGGCCTAGAAAACAGTATCACTTTCTAAGGAATATACAGCTTATTTCTGAAGAAATTTAAGCAACAAGGCAGTAATGGACATAAACATATAAAAATGACTGTTAAGAAATGAGAAGACATGAACATGTTTAACTTTCTCAAGTCCTGTGGTACACAGAAAAAAAAATAGATGCACAGACATAGCAGATTATGTCTTCACTTTAAAAGCAAGGGTGGATCACACATAGTTTATTTGTTGGCTATTAGAATATTTTTATAACAATAATACTAGTCTCTTTTTAAAATGATATTTCTCATTTATAATATACTCCAAAGTCTGAATGATCTCTTTTGCCTGATATTTGTGACATGCACAAATAGAAACATACCATTTAATTAAGAATTAATAAAGATGCACTAAGAGCTTTAAATATTTAGGGTCATGTTCTCAACTTCTGTAAATCAGCATTGTTTCACTGCATATGTAATGTTCTAGAAGCAAGAATTTGATCTTATTCTTTAATGTTGAAACTACGAGACTAAGATGCAGTTGGGATTCCCTAAATGTTGTTTTCCATTTCCACACTTGTACATCATTGATGATCCTCTCCGTCTTGTTAAAACACATTCTGTATTTTAAACATGAAACACCAAGTGCCAAGCTTCACAGATGGAGAGATTACTGCAGAAAGGAACATCTTGTTTCTATGGACAGGCACACATGTATTCACAAGGAGGTGCTATGCCACTTACCATGATGTCTGAGTTGCCTGAGTCATGAGTCTTAGAATAATGAAATAAGAACTGTTCAAAAAAATTAAAAGTGGGGTTTTACTACAAAACGAGGCAAGGGAGTTAGGATTTTCTTGACAATTTTAAAGTGATCATAAAACAGACTTAGAAATCTTACCCTTTTGGTGTTGTCTTTTTCATCTAAACCCTGTGGGAATAATAATCAGTAGAGAGGCTTTTATTTATTAAATATATTTATGTACATATATATATATTGGACAGTTTTAATTCATAGAATCATAGCAGAACCTGAGCTGTAGGAGATCCACATTGGAAAGACCAAGTCCAATTCCTGGCTCCACACAGGACCATCCAAAGATCAGACCCTGTGTCTGAGTGTGTTGTCCAAATGCTTCTTGAGCTCTGTCAGGTTTGGTGCTGTGACCACTGCCCTGGGCAGCCTGTCCCAGTACCCAACCACCCTCTGGGTGCAGAACCTTTCCCTAACCCCCAGCCTGGCCCTCCCCTGTCCCAGCTCCATGCCGTTCCCTCGGGTCCTGTCGCTGTCCCCAGAGAGCAGAGCTCAGCGCCTGCCCCTCCGTTCCCCTTGTGAGGGAGCTGCAGACCGCCATGAGGCCTCCCCTTGGGTTCCTCTGCTCTGGGCTGAAATTACGTTTTAAACTTCAATACTGGATTGAAATATTGTTCTTCCTTGACAGATATACTAGGTCTTTGCTTATCAACGTAACTACTCTTTTGAAACCTGGCAGAGAGCATTGGTTATTCTCTACTAGAAGAATTGAAGGGGTTAGTGGATGCTCCTTTTTTCAGAGTAAGAACTGCCATACTACTTCCAGCACTGCTGGGCACTTCAGGTACTGGGTCCTCAGAATTCACTGTAGGCACTGGCACATGGAGACATCAGGCTTCAGAAATGCTAAGGAGCCTTTCATGTGTGTTACCTGCGGTTTCTGGAGAAATCCCATGACCAAAAAACAAAGTTCTTCCAGTGCACTGGACACCTAATGAAAAGAAAACAGGAACTCAGTATCAAACTACCAATCCTACTGCATATGATAAACATCATAAACAGTGAAGAAACCTCTGTCTGACTCACCTGAGGCTGAGAATCTGTGGACAGGTAGGTAGAACATGCATCGTCTACCTGTAAAAGTTGACACAATCCTTTTTTAAAACTGCAGATTAATATAAACAAGTTAAATATCTATATTCTTAAAACTAGTTTGGTGCAGCCAGGGGCATGTCAAGCTTTTCCACTAGAAGGAATGATTATAGGAGCATTCATGAAATATTTTGAATGCAAGGGGGAAAAAAGAAAGCAAATTTATATATGCTTGATCTCAACAACCACATATATGTGTCCTTTATTCTCTTATACCATTCATACCCCTGCTAATTGAAATTGTCTCTAACTAAGTCATATTTTAAATGATGATTGTAAGCATCTGGGGCATGGGCTATGAACATAGATACCTTCTATACAATCTTTGGATTACACAAAACTGCAAAGAAAATGACAAAACTAAAGCAAGTGATTCAATACACCGTCCTCAAACACTACTCTGCAAATTGTATTTGAGCATCCCTGCAGGTGTATGACCCACGCATCTCTTGAGTGATTATGATATGTGCCAGCACATCTTATGCATGCTACTCAATTTGTGTGAGTCACCCAGCAGACAATATCTGAGGTTTGCACTGATTTCTTTGGCACATGAGGGGCCTTACAATATTTTGTTTAGAGGAGATGGTTCCCAAATTACAATGCTAGTAAGAAACACATTTGATATAGTTCAAGGGATCTAAACTCAAAGTGTGCTGTTGAAGAAGCTGTTGTCATTAAGTTTAGACCCGTCATCAAAGAGAGGAACATGAGGTGTGTAGACACACACACAAGTAGACACAAATAATAATAATAAAAAAATCCACAGACCAAACCAAGAAGCCCCTGTCTGTTTAGCTGTGTGGCTTATCTCTTAAAAAAAGCCAATCAGCACCTGGGAGAGAATCTGAGAAGAAAACCACGGTTTAATAAGGCCCATGCTCTCCAACCACCAGCAAAACTGTAGTGCAAATACTTTGAGTTGGAAGTAGACCGTTTCTCCTGAAGCTCAGAGGATTTCTGTTCAGTGACTTTGAATAGTCTCTGTGTGACACGCTGTAAGCTTTTAGCACCCACAACAACCTGTGGTAAGGGTTTCCTGAACACCACATGAAATAACATTTTTGTTTGTCTCGATCAGTCCTTCCAAAGCTATCTTCATTCAGTGCTATCATGATCTTGTCTTGGAAGAAGTAACAAATAAGAGATTCTTAGCCATCCTCTCCTTACTGTTCATGACATTGTATGGACAGTCATACCTTATTTCTATTGTCTCTCTTCCAAGACGAAAGAGTCTTATAGTACTGAACCATTTTTGATGGAAGTATTGATCAGGTAGGGAGAAGTGGATAAAGGACATCTGAATTCATGGAAGTAATTTTACAAGTGCTGAGAGCTCAAAGTATTCTGTAAGGAAAAGGAAAAATCTCCAGTGCTCCAACAGAAGTTGCACAGTTTAATAATAATGAAAAAAAGAGAGGCTTAACTTTTAAATTGTATCAACTGCAAGCTGCACTGATATGCACCAGGTTTTTTTCCACTGAATACTTGATGCTGTTATTCTAGGTGCCAAAAAGCTTTGTCAATCATTATTATGTTCACAGACTGCATCAAAATACTTGGTTTTAAAATAAAGAGTGGGGAATGCAATGGGTCTTATGATTTTATTATAGGTACAAAGCCCTAAACAGCAGTCTTTAGTGAAGAAAACATTAACTGAAAAAAGCAATAAACAAATAATGCATATCTGAGTACTCCAAGACAAGGGATGATTCATTTCTCTAGAGACAACCTATGAGAAAGCATTAGCAGAGATAGTGGGAAAGCTAATAGCTCACAAGATCCCCCCTCAAATAGTTTTTGTTGGTAACACAACCTCCCTGCTCTCTTTTCCCTTCATCTTGCAGATGATTGTCTCCACATATATTTGTTCAGCTTCACCACTTTCAGGGTAAGAAAATGTAGAGATAGAAATTAGCAGTGAATGACCTAAACCAAGCTTAAGTCATTTTGGAAACCTATTTTTAAAATGTCCTGTTTCTTGTAGTTGTTTATTTGTTGGCTTATCTGCTTAGTTTTTGGTTTGAGGTGTCAAGTAGAGATCTACTGTAATTCAACGGCAGGACAAACCAAAGACTACTTTGTGTTCAACACAGTCCAAAGCAATGCATCTCTCAGCTAAAATCTGCATGGAAAAAGCAAGGACCAGAGAAAACCCACAGTTTCTGTTGATTCCTCCTTTTCAAAATTGAAAGAAAGAATTAAAAAAAAAAAAGTGTTTTGTTTTGTTTTGTTTTGTTTTTTAATTTAATAATTCCTATGGTCCTTGATGCTTCTTTTCAGTAATTTTCTCTCCTTCCTCAGAAGTGTGGCCTGAGGGTGGGAGCCTGCAAGTTATTTGGGGTTGGTTAAATAACGTAAAGAAATGAAAGGATGTTAGAAAGCTCCTATATTTCTAAACTCAGAACCATTCCTGGAAAATACTTGTTTAATTTTGAGGCAGTGCTTCTCCTGAGTGATCAGCTAATAAAGTAACAAGCAGGGAAGAACACTCTAAGAAACTCCATTATGGTTTTGTAGCCGGGCTGATTTCAGGTATATACCTACACATCAAATTCTCTTTTTTTTAGTTCTTAGATCCTCTCCAGTCCTGTATTATTCCTGTTATAGAATTGAGTTTTATACTGTTTGTGTTACATAATTTTGCACAGAATTTAGTATTTCATGTATACTTCTTTGTTCACTGAAATCAATAGGAACTGTGCCTTTGCCTCCAGTAAGCATAGGGGTTAATCCGATATCATAAATAGCAAATCCTAGCAATAAATGTAGAAATATATAAAAAAGTATATATTTAATCTGGAATTTAAACAACTCATTCTCATAAAGTCCTTCTAGCTATTAGGATCTTGCTTCCCAAGAGATCACTTTATCCCAGGACAAAAGTACCACCAGGGCTTGTTCTAGTGCCAGTCTAGGAAGAAGTCAGTGTTTGAGTCAATACTTCCGAAATGAGCTGACAAAAAGGCAGTGTGTTCTGTAATGGCCTCAATTTGAAGAAATTTACTCCGTGTATCTGCACCCATGGTGAGTCACTTGCTTTCTAATGTTATCAGAAGGTACAAAATTAATGTCAGCAGCACGCTTGAAGATTACAGCAATGCCAGGGCATGCAGCTCGCAGGCTGAACCCTCTCTGTGTTATGCCCTGCTGTCCTGTCTGTTCCAAAAGGGCACAAAAAAACCCATGTTGACACACAAGTAACATCCAAGAATGCAAAAAATGCTAAAAAAAATGCAAAGTTCAAAGATTGGAATGGAAGTTAGAGTTGTAATTGGTATAAAATGTTAAAGGGGCAAACTGCAACAGGATATTATCCTCCATCTAGTAAATTAACATGCTAGGATGTGATTAAATGCATTGTCCCAGCACTGCGTGCAGACAGAAGAAGCAAGAGGTGGATTGGATGAGTTGAAACAACTACTGCCTGTCATGCACAGACTATAAAGATACCAGGCAAGACACAGTATTGCTTCCAGGGACAAGGTCTATACAGGAGAAGTAAGACTGGAAGAAGAAGGACCTGAACTCCATGCTAAAGAAACAGTGGAGAGTGAGGTGTGACCATAGCAAGGACTAGAACAGAATTTTTTTTAATCTTGTATCCCTGCTCTAGTAGCAATAAATTGCCACAGACATTCCCAGCTTTCACCCCACAGCCAAGGGTTTTTCCCAGGCATGGCTGAACCAGCTTGCCCACGATGCTCACCTCCTTCCACAGCTGCAAATCCTGATCTGCATCAAGTGCTTGGGATGGCATCGGTGCACCTGGAAGCACAAACACTGCTTAGCAATACTGTACAGTAGGGGTCATCTTGTAAGTATCCCATGCCAGTGCTGTAAATAAAAACTCTGAGGGTGACAGGGTCCCCAGAACCTGCAAAGCCAAAATACGGACACTCACGTCTCTGAGCAATAAGCAGTGTGAAAGCCACTCAGTTTTCATCACGAGTCAGGCTGGCATTAGTTTGTTCTCAGTGGTTAGCAGCGGGAAAAAAATTTGTCTGGCTGCTGTTGAATGCTAGGACCTGCTCGGGAAAACACATTGCGGCATCTACAGCCTCGAGTGTCCTGAGGGCTCAGCTCACCTGCAGTGCCAGTGCGGGAAGTTATTATTCTATCTAGTTATTATTTTATTGTAATTTTATCTGGTGGCATAATCCTAATCATATTGTGTTACCAGAGTCTCCATCTCACCCAGGAGGGGTGCTGGTGCTGGAGAGGAAACCCCGAGCAGTCATCCAGTTTCTCCTAAAGTTACTGCCCAGGATCCGTGCCTGACAGCTCTATACACTGTTCTAACACACCTCAGGTGAACAGTTTTTATAACCTCCCAGACAGTCTATTATTAACTGTGATTGCTTTTTATTAGTAGTATTTTTTTTCCAAAGAATTGCACCAAATTAAACACAAAAATGCTGAAGCTAGACATAGCTAGAATGGCCAGGTGAGCAGGATGTGAAAGCTCATCATGCCCACTTGTTTTAGAAGTACCACAAATAACAACAGGAGTAACTTCCAGGCATAAAAGGGTAAATTCCAAAACCACATTTTGGTACTGGCACAGACTTAAGATGGTTAATTATTATGGATGCTTGTTCTCCTCAGAGAAAGAATTATAGAGGGTGTCTTGATTTCATCCTGTGGAGGAGTGGGATATTTTTGAAATCTCTGAAAGATTTACATGAAAAGAAAACTGCTGTCCAGTGGGGGGGAGGGGGGAGGAGGGGGGGGGGGAAATATTGCTTCTTTAATGTTTGTTTTAGTTCAAGGAAAAACTCAAAAAAAAAAATAATTAAAGGTGCTACAACTCCCCTTTTTAAAAAATTTTGTTTTGTTTTCTATTCCTAAATTAGTATGATCATGGTGGAATATTCCCTGGAGCTGGTGTCTGGATTGCCAGGAGTGGAACAGGGCAACCCTTCAGGTCACCACACTGTTAAATCTTTGCCTGCCCCTCACAGCTCCTGCCTAGCTCCCAAGGCTTTCCGGGGGGAGCAGAAGAAACCCAGCAGCCTGTAAGGCCTGGAGCAGCAGGTGAGGAAGCCTAAATATGACACTTGTGGAGCTTTTTTTTAAAAAAAGCATAAACTTTTGAACAGAGGAGATGCAATTATTTCACCAGCTCTTATGTTTCTTGAGCCCTTCTGCACTTATTCACAAAAGTCTTATTTTGTGTGCTATCCCCTGTGTTTCATGCTCACAGCAAGCTCCATGTCCCCTCCAGTGCCAAGCAGCATCCCCGCATCGCCCCATGCAGAATATTGCTTGAGCCTGGAGGGAATTCATTGATTTACACACACACACAATGGCACACACAAGGAAATACAATATTATCTAGTAAGACACACAAAATATCCATGATGGGGGGGAAGAGTGCTCTCCAGGAAAGCAGTCCTATTCAGAAGGAACATAGAGGAAGAAGCCCTTCTACAAAATTAACACTTGATATATCTGTTCACATCAATATTGCCAGCTTCAAAAAACCAAACTTCTTGCAAGGCAGCAGAGTGCCGGGTGCGCAGTTTCAGTCACTTTTCAACCTGGGATCCACCTCTTAAATCATCTCTCCCCACCACTGCTCTCCATACCCAAGCTCATTCTTATAATTTCTATACAAGTGATGCTAAAATACCGTGTGCCACTGCCATTCTTTGCTTTCATTTTCCTTCCCTCCCCTCTTCCACATCTCCAGAATATATTTTGAACACAGCATGCAGTATGCTCTACTTAGATTTCTTTGCTTCTTGATATTAAGGAAAATATAAAAAAATGAGAACAAAAGCTCCCGATGAAAGTAACTCACTCACTCATAATACACGCAAAGCAGAACTGCTCATTGCACAGCAGCTTGCTGTGCTGTGCTGCTTCGCAGGGTGCAAGGATTTAATGCAGCTGGAGTGGGAAAACACAATTGGAAATACGGTGCCTTTGGCTGTCTTCGCAAAGCACTCCCTCCTACAAAAATAGCAACTTTCAGGTGTAACTCAGCATTCCCAATTAAATCAAAGGTAATCAGGCTCTGTGTCTAAAGCAGCCTGCCAACTTTGTCCTTCCCCGCTTAACCCTTTAGTGACTCTGCTTGGAACAAAAGCCACTTCCCCCAGCTGCCGGAGCGCGGTTTGGGCAGGACGGGGCAATCCTGCCGGGGTAGGGAAAGGAGCCCCCCACCTCCCCACCCCAAAATGTGCTGAGATGAGCCCCCCATTCCCGGCCCTTACCCCCTTACCCTCCCAGCCTGCTGTCTCCCGAGCATCTCCGCATCTCTCACGGCAGCATCCGATCCCACCCCGGCTCCGCAGCCAGGCAGAGCACTGCAGGGATTTTGTTGGGCTGGGATTTCTCAGCCCCCTCGCGATAATGGGGTCACCCCTCCAGCCCCCCAGTTTTCAAGGGTGGCCATGCAGGAAGGGGTTGCGGGGGGATGCTCCTCACCTTTGCAAGCACACATGGAGGAGGCGAGGAGGAGGAGGAGGAGCAGGAGCAGGGGGGACCCCGGCAGCCCCCCGCTGCTCCCCGGGCTGCGTGGCGGGGTGGCCGTGGGGGGCTGCTGGTGGCAGAGCTGTCCCATGACCGTGGTGCCCCCTGCTCTGCCTCCCCGCCGGCTGGCCATGCCCTCGCTCCCTTCCCAAACTTTTTAAGTCTCCCTGACACGTGGACCAGCATCAGCTTGACTCACAGAGGACACGTCACCCGCCCTGCCCACCCCTGCCCATCTCCCCGCCACCCACCCACCCAGGCCCAGACCCTCCTCATCTCCGCCGGTGACTCAGCCCCGCTCCCACCTCGGGGGCAGATCTGTTCCCAAACCTGCTGCAAAGGGGGCATGGCCCTGTTTGGCTTCCAGACACGGGGCTGGGCAGCCTCTAGGGCCTTTCTTCATGACCTCCCTCTTAGAGAAACATCTATGCCTTAAAAAAGCCCCCCAGCTGTGTTGGCAGCCTCGTGATGGAGCACAAAATGGCCGCTGCCCCCTCACCACGCTTGGAAGTTGAAGATGATGGCTTGGGGTGGTGAAGGTGGGCTTTTGGGGACAGCCCAACCCCAGTGTGCTGGGGAGAAGGGGCACAATTTAACATTGGGACATCCCAACTGGTGGCCGGAAAGGTGCGGGCACCTTCTGATCAAGAGAAGGACAAACCCAGTTTGTGAGGAAGCCACTTGGTGAGGCATGGGTGTGAGCTGTGGCCACCTCTTCTTCCCCATGTATACATGTTTCATAGCAGAACTGCGAATCACACAAATGGGAAAAGAGAATATGCTGAAAAGAGAGCAGTGCTGGTGCTTTTCATCTCCAGTATTTTGGTTGAGGAAGCTGGGTGCAACTCAAAACAGGTTGTCAGCATGGAAACCAGCTTCATAACTTGAAGCTGAATGGCCCCTGGGACACAGGAGACAACAAACACACACACAGTGCTACACCATGAAGCAGAACTCAGTAATATGGTGGCATTTGGGCATTAAATCTTAGTACAGGGCTTAGCAGACCTGTGGCCCCTCATAGCCAGCCAAGCAGCAGGGGCTGGCTTTCTCCAAATGTGCATTTTGGGGCAGCATCTCACAAGTCACAGTCTAGCTTTACAATCCGTTTCCCAGTTTTTGTTTTTGTTTTTGTTTTTCCACTCTCTCATATTATTTGCTTGGCTGGACTTGCAAAGGAAATACTACACAATGGTCCAGCAATGAGACATTGGTGTAATATTAGGGACTGTTATCTTCCCAAAGCAACATGAATTGCTTTTTGACCATCTTGGTGGGTTTTGATCTGGAGTGAATGGTGGGCGGTGGAAAACAAACAAACAAACAAACAAAAACCTGCCAGATAAGAGCAGTGGATGCTACTGCAAAACAAAAGACAACTTTGATTTATAACAATAGATTTGTGCTTGCTCTTTGCCTTTGCTCTTATCAGTCATATGTGCTACAAATTTTGCTCTGCCACCAGGCACGCTTTGACAGGCCATCAAAAGTTCACAAGCTTTGCCAGCCAGCACGCAAGGATGCTATGAAATTCTCTCAGTAATAGAAGGATCTTCTCTATCAGATTTAATAGCAAAGCTTTCCTTAATATGGCTGGGTACAGAGTTAATCCTTGTGCCAGTGGAAAGCCAGTCACCAGATAGAACAGTACAAACATTAAAGATGTACATATTTTGTATTTATTACTGTATTTGTATCTACCTAATTAAATGAGTTGTTTTAAAACAATCCAAAACAAGGAGCTGCATTTGGTTCTGTTGTCTGTTAATAAAAACAGAATATATTTATTTAGAAGACATTATCATAAATTGGAAGACGCCAGTGCTGAAAAATATCTCCCTAATCTATCTTGATTCAAATACAAATCAGTGTCCCAAGCCTTGGCCTATAGAAGGATTTAATATGTTGTAAATTTTGTTAATTAATACCTTCTTGTTAAATATTTAATAGGTTGTGTGGCAAAATAAATTACAGTATTTTATAAATTTGAAAGTTAAATACCTGTAAAAATTCTTCCCCTGTTGAGTGGTGCACAGAATGTTTCATGTATAGTGAAAAAAATGATACCTCTTGAATTAAACATTATTTTCAGCTGAAGGAGTTCAGATTAGCGCAGAAATTGAATTTATATGATATCTATTTCAATATTGCAGACTGAAATATTTTGCTGAATCCACTTGCTTGAACACATTAAAACAGATTTTGAAGATAATGAGAAAAACTTCCAGGTAGATGAATTCTGGTTAACCATTTACCAGAAAATAACCGTCTAATACTTCTCTCTGTGCTTTGATTTGTATTGTTCCATCATCTTTCACCTGCAACATGAATTTTATTTTCAACTGATTGCTGCTGTTGAGCAAAAGCAGCAACCATTAAACACGTCATCCTCTTTGTGCCCTGAGTTACATTAGCTGAACCCCAGCAGGCTGGCTTCTTCCAGTACTTTCAACCCAGTCTGAACTGCTTTTCATTTTAGATTATGCCTTTTTACTTTTACTTTTTGCATTTCCTCGTATATGGGTAAAGTAAACATAACTAATCATTTGTTAAAAGTACAGATTAATGCACTTCAACAAAAGAGCACATTTGCATTAAGCCCAAGTTTATATCCAGACAAAATTTCTACTGAAATCTTTACAAATTTGATCAAAGCAAGTTCTCCAAGCTTGGATCTCAATTTATGTGAGGTTTACACAGCTTATGATGATCGACTTTACACGAGTAACTCATTGAAATGCAAGTGAGCATTCTTGTAAACAGGAGAAAAAAATATGCCTTTCTGCATTGTATCTGTTTTTGGATTGTTTAATTGCTTGATGAAATTAATATTACACTATTGCAGGAACAAAGCACATCCTCATTAAAAGAATAGCTTGGAGGATGTTTTGTGTGCTGTAATTAGCTGCTTTGAAATATTTATTTTCTTCCTAATGGTGCTTGAATAAATGTTAATTATGGCTAGTGGAAAGGAAATCAAACAGCTGAGCATGTGAAACCACCATCTTCTCCGTCTTCAGAGAAATCAAGGTCAGGAGGCACGTCACTGAATCCACTCCCTTGCTGGGCACATGCACAAAGCCTGAGAAGAGGTCAGTGCATGCTGTTTTTTCTGTGACTTTAATTTCTTAAAAAATAAAGAAAAATCATTCCATTTGCACCTGAACTTAAGCACCAAGAGAGTTTTGGTTTGTACTGCACTTTTTTCAACAAAATATTCAAAACTTTCTGGAGACTGCTTGAAGCAGGTCAGTGTGTGCTGACATGTACTGATGTCTCTCACAAGTCCAGGTAGGCCCATTAATATCTTCCTTCTTCTCTACAACGAAAAAGGTGCATACTTGGCTTTCCTTCTTGTTTAAGCTCCAGAGAATTAAACTTTGTGGAGGCAAGTCTCAATCATCAATTAATGCCTGCTTAGGTATTGCACTTCTTCAAGGCATTCTCTTCATTATTTACTAATATTGCACAGGAAGCTTGTCCTGGAACAAAGACCCATGAAGTAAAGTCTCTAGGGACTCAGTTCAAGAATCAGCCTCCCTGAATAGGCTTTCATGGCTGTATTGAATTAACCCCAAAAGACTTTCACTTCATAGAAGTATTTAGAGCTATCTCCCTACAAATAGGAGAAAAACAACCACCACCAAGCCATATAAAGTGTACGAGGGCCTGTATTTTCTCAGAATATTCTTTTCTTATTTTAGCCAAGATAATTTCTCAGCTCTTCCCTTATGAGTAAGTAACATTTCAATGGCCTTAGGAGTCTATAATGAACTATTGAGGATAACTTGTCTGGATTGCTGGAGATGAAGAGAGAGACCCCAGCCCCTGGGCTAGGAGACGACTACATTAGGAAAGAGTGATAGGAATGCTTGCAGCAAATGTTCAGGGCTGTCTTCAGAAGACCCAGCCTGTTTGGTATAAACTGCTCTTCCATAAAAGATATATCGTTGAGCTCTTTAATGACTAAAGGAAAGTTACGGTGTCTAAATTCAGCAAAAATATTGTAATCTTTCAAAAATTGTACCTATGCTTCCCGCATTGTAACTATGCAGCAACAGGCAGGCAGGCAGGGAGAGGGAGAGAGAGAGAGAAAGAAGGAAGGAGGGAAGGAAGGAAGGAAGGAAGGAAGGAAGGAAGGAAGGAAGGAAGGAAGGAAGGAAGGAAGGAAGGAAGGAAGGAAGGAAAAGAAAGAAAGAAAGAAAGAAAGAAAGAAAGAAAGAAAGAAAGAAAGAAAGAAAGAAAGAAAGAAAGAAAGAAAGAAAGAAAGAAAGAAAGAAAGAAGGAAAGAAGGAAAGAAGGAAAGAAGGAAAGAAGGAAAGAAGGAAAGAAGGAAAGAAAGAAAGAAGGAAAGAAAGAAAGAAGGAAAGAAAGAAAGAAAGAAAGAAAGAAAGAAAGAAAGAAAGAAAGAAAGAAAGAAAGAAAGAGAAAGAAAGAAAGAAAGAAAGAAAGAAAGAAAGAAAGAAAGAAAGAAAGAAAGAAAGAAAGAAAGAAAGAAAGAAAGAAAGAAAGAAAGGAAGGTGGATGAAGGGATGTAAACACTTTTGAACACTTCCCTTTATTTTTTTTAATCTTATCTGAGAACATTCTCAAAATCACCATGTTTCCTCACAGCTTGCTTGTGAAGTATAACTAATACCTACTGGAGGACATCTTTGCACAGAAACCACGTCAGTATTAGCTCAGTCATCTGAAGGGACTTGAACAGGTTGGTTGGAGAGCTGACATCTCCATCCTCAAGACCCAGCTGGACAAAGGCCCAAGCAACACAGTTTTAATTCAGCATTGACTGCTGTGAGCAGAAAAAATGAACAACCCTCCTGCAAGTCTCTTCCAGCCTGAATCATTCAGTGATTCTCTGCCTAAAGTGTTGGGCGAGGGGGATCCCTGCAGGCTGCTGTTTCCCCGGTTAATTTGTTCATTCTCCTCCTAAGAACAGAGCATTCAGGAGATGTCAATTTTACTTAGAAATCTTATTTGTTAATAGATTGGGCAACAGATGAATAATTAATAGATTTTGTTATGTCAAAATAATGGTAAACAAAATCAATTCTAGCAATCCAATTTAGCAGCACTACAAAGCTGCTCTTGCTGTGGGTTATTCTGTGAGGCAGCTTACCTGGCAGGATATTATTTCTGGATACACTGCCTACAACTTTTTTTTTTTTTTTTTTAAGATTATTATTAAACCAACCATGAAGTGCTGAAGAGTACAAAAAAAAATAAAAATAAAAATAAAAACAAAAAAACACCATCATCCATAGAGTCTTCAGCCCTTCAACCCTGCCCTACAATTCTCAAAGTTCAATAAATTTCTCTTTGCTTGGTTTTAGATTTTTGGAGTCTGTGAGTCTCATGCTATCTCTGAAGTTTAACAGATAAAACATTTTTCTGTGCAAAGTTGTATTTTGGGAGACAGCCTCTTCTTTTCACTTCTCTTGAGATCAACTGAGCTGCAGTCATTAGCCTAGGAGGCAATGTCTTGAAAAATTAAGTATCATAGGAAAGTTTTGTAATGTGTCTTACCTATCTAATCCCAGACAGCATGATCTGCCACATGAACTTTTCAATGGCTTTCTAGTGATAACCTTCAACTCAGAAATGACTAAAACCTTTATACACATCACGTTTTTGATTATCTTGAAAGTTGAGTGGAGTTCTGAAGAGACTGCTCAAATATGTCACTGATGGTCAGCTCACCGTCCCTTGCTTGCTCTTTGCCAGGTTAGATTTTGAGCTTCAGGCTGTCACCAGCTTCACTTCACATCAACTTAAATCCTGCAAAATGCTGCATATCAGTGATTGCTTATATACTGAATGTACTGATCCCCATGGCTCCTCCCAGCCCTATACGCCTCTGGTGTCTACCCACCAGGAACATGCGCTTGTCTGTAAAGCCTCAAGCCTTGGGAGGCTTGCCATGGGAGCTTTGTGCTCCATCACCAGCACTATCCAGAACCTGTGCTGGGGAGCCCAGAATTTACAAGGGACATTATAAATGTCCCACCATTTACCAGGAGTCATTGAGAAGAAATAAGAGCTGCATGGAAGAGAGCAAGACCAATTTGGAAGAGGCTGAGGCAGCCCTCTGAACTGATGTTAGCAAATGGCATGCCTTGGACTTGATATCTGAGACAACTGAGATCAAAACTGCTTTAATTTATGGCCAAGTTCTTGGGTCAGGTATCATGCTGTCATTATATCAATGTATCAAGTACAGTACAGCAGTGACCTCATGCTTAGTTATTACTTTCTTTGCTGTACCACACCTAATTTCTTTAGGTTCTATATTGTACATGGCACAGATTGGGAAGATGCAGTAAGAAACAACTTTAAATCAATTCATTCCTCTTTTCATCTGAGGAAAATGAAGAACCCAACCAACTCAAGATGTCGCAAGCTCTTTGACACTGCAAAGCTGAAGCCTTATTTCTGGCTCTACTCAAAAGCATCCAAAAACTATGAATGCTGAACTAGCAGAGCTGCTGGACTGACTCTGTATGGAAGTTCTTATGTCTTGGATGACAAAAGCGACATTTTCCCTGTGTAATTACCTGACATTTGGCACCTGAATGAATATTCACACAGCTATATACGTAACTACTTACAGCATATGAGTAGTAGGAATGAATCCTCCGAGCAAACTGTCCCAACGTAAGCTACAGCAACCACAGCCTGTTTTCCTCCTTAAGAGCTCATCTACTCATAGCATCTGGTGGGTCACACAGGGGCCTCCTGGAAAAACAGGAGGCGACTTTCTTATGAAAAATGCTACTTAGCATGCAGAAGTGTTTACATGCAGAAGTGTTTACAAATACAGAAAAATAAAGACTTTTCCAACTACGACTACGAGTGGTAGTTCTCCCTGCAACAGCAAATAAACCCAAACCCTCTGCACTGCTGGTGCACTCTGCATCTTGAGTGGCAGCCCTGCAGTTGTCAGGATCGTTATTTGTTACTCTTAGTATGGAGGTAAGGGCTATGAAAAGAATACAAATGCAGAGGTTTTCATACAGTTTTTAAAAGTTTTGAAAAATCAGTTCTTGCCTAGAAGATTTCACAGCACAAGTTGATTTAGGAGCATGGAAGTATATTTTTACAGGAACATGTAATTAGATAACTAGCTTTCTTTTTAAGAAAGTATTTTCCTATTGAGATCATTACTTTTTAATAAGTGAAGTTTTAGTGGAACATATTTACACTGAACACTGTTGCCTGGACGTGGAATAATGATTAATATTGCTGTTACTAAAGCCATGGCAAAACTGATTTTTCTGGTACAGAAACAAATATTCTTTGACACAGTACTAAGGAAATCAAGGAAAAGCAGGTACTGTTAACCTCATACCTGGCCAAAACAAAATGAAGCAAAATCAGTAGTAGGCAGATGGAAAAAACAAAATCATTAGGAGGGAAATTTTATTTTCAGACTTCTAGAGACATTTTGGATGAACAACTGAGAGTGGAAGTGGAAAAAACAGGCTTACTACTTTCTTTCATGTGAACGTAATATACCTGTATATATGGCTATGTGATACATAGGCACACAAAAAGAAATCCTTCAGCACTCTCATACCTTCCACTATTTTTTGTCAACTCAATAAGTTTAACAGAAGCCTAGCCAGTTGAAATAAATTTTGTAAAAACAGTAGGAAACGTTTATATTTATTTCTTTTCTTGTCCTTTACATCAGATGAAATAAAGTGAATTTAATTTCTGGTAGAGAACTCCCACATGCCTGCAGGAGTCATGCTGTGTGTCAGGAGCACACCATCCTTTCTTTTAGTCCTCCAGGTTGCTGTTTCCCTGCGTCACAGGGAAACAAGTAGCACCAGACAGCCTCCATTTGGGCAGACATGAGTGGCAAAGTGCATCAGGCTCCTGCTCACTCAGTCAGCTCCGTCAGTTTGCCAGGCTGAGACTGACTTGCTAAGGTCAGACTCCAGCATCACTTCTCAGGGGCATGACCAGCTCCCACCAAGCACATCTGGCTGCTGGGGTGTGCACCCAACAGCATCCTGTGCTTTAGCTGCCCCTCTTTCTGCTTGGGTTATGCAGAGCACTATTCTGTCACTGGGAAATCACTGCTGCAAAGTGGAAGAGATACTGGAAACTGCTGTCAGGACATTTGCCATTACACCAGCATTTTTGTCAGCTTCATTCCCTCACAAGCTTTCATGTTGCTCACTGATGTGAGGGACACCCTGTGCCTTACAGCCCAGCATCCTGGTGGGCTGGGGGCTGAGGAGCCCACGTAACAGACCTGCTGGCTGCCAAAGCCTGGGAACAAAGCAGAATAAAGTGGGTGATCATATCCTAGTAGGTAAAAAGCGCAAAAATCACAACCAGGAGAAAAGCATGCTTTTCTCTTTTTCTTTTAAATGCTCTTGGAAGCTTAGGACAAAAAAGCTTTAGCTGTTGGGAAGAGCATAAGGTGTCATATCCTTCAGGGAAAGATCAATTCATCTTACAGTAATGAGATTTTCCTTTCTAAATTCTTTAACTTCGGATTTTATATTGCTGCCTTCTCCACTGAAAGAGCTCCTCAAGCACACATATAATATATGTAAATAAAACAAAAAAACACAACAGTTGTATTGGTGACATAAGTAAAAAGTTATCATTTGTGTCTTCTGCTAAATATTAGAAATGAAGACTCAGAAAGCAAGCGTGTCAGAAAGACCAAGCAAACTATGAAGCTGAGAGTTCTGTCACAAATTAACAAATTAATTCAAACTGCATGCTTAAACTATGTAATATGTATGTAATATGCATTAATAAACATTAATTATTTAACATATAATCACATTGATATATTATTAGTATATATTAAGAGTCTAATTTAATAATTACGCCATATAATACTTAATCAATTTTTATATTAATTTATATACTTAATATATATTGGTTATTTTTAAATGGGCTATAAAATGAAGGGAAAAAGAAAAACCATTTTTCAAAAGAAAAACCATCAGCCTAAAGCACAACAGCAGCTAAAAGGGAGGCTGGCTATATAATACTTCGTAATACTATATAGTAGGTCAGACGATTACAGTATGTATGTGGTCAAATTGCATCTCTTCTCCCTCCAAGAGCCACAGAAAATTCTGACAAGGATTGTTCGGCTGATGTTGCTGGCTGGCAGGCTCTGTGGGGGTTAAGAAGGTGAGAGCTCACAACTTGCTCCACCTATAAAAAGGCCTACAAATTTCAGTCAGGAAAGATCAAGCTGACTCTCATGGTCTGAAGTCTAATTATACTCTCCAAGGAACCAAAAATCTCTACGGTGAATTTTGACACAACCTTGTTTAAGGTTAAAACAACACAAAGTTAGTCTGAGTTTGAATCAGTATGTAAATTAGCAGGATGCTTGAAAACAGAGGTTAAGATAATAACAAAACTCAGTGACACAGAATCATGTATCTCGTGTCCTTTCCAGACAACCCAGTAACAACACCGAGATCATGGGCGGCCATCAACATCATCACCAACATCATCGGCCATCGCAGTGACCACAGGTGGATGCTTCTGAGCTCTGCTTTTGCTGCGCTTGTCTTCCCTGGTGGCAGATTTTTACTGACAGATCAGCTGAATCTCATTACTCCAAGGAGTCATGCTTCGGGAAGTGAACACCTTGAAATGTCGCGACCTTTCCCTGACAAGAAAAAATGTCACTAAGGAAAAGAGGATAGAAATAAAAGAAAGAGATTGAGGGTTGCAATTAGTGAAAATGTATTTATTTCAGAATCGTATAGCAATGGACTTTTTAATGGGAATACAATTGCCACCTGAATAGCTACATTTCTAAGGTAGATATAAAATATACTCACCGGTTCATCTGTTGGTCAGTCCCTGGTGAAAGGACTCCTGCTCTGCTACCCTGGTTTGACAGAGGTGATACAACAGAGCTGTACCAGCTTTAAACTGATATAACAGTTGATGAAGCCCAATCAGTTGTCAATATATTTAGTGTCTGTTTTGGAAATTTTTATTTTAAAGCCACCACTTCAGTGTATGTCGGGGTTGGAGAGCTAACACTTCACTAGACATACATGACCTGACATTTCTGTCGTTAGTCCTTTGTGATAAAAGTTCCGAATTCAGAGACAGCTTCTGACTTTTAAAGGTTTAAATGAGGAAAGAACCACAGAGTTATGATGAGAAGAGGAGATATCAGTAAAGTTATCCAAATGTTCGCCTGCTGAAGTTTTTCTTTGGACAATCTTATTGCCTAGTTGCTCAAGGCTGAAAATTTGCACATAGAATATTTTCTATGTGATATTTTGTGCTTCGTATAGAGTTTTATTTCATCTTCTTCCCAAATAGCCTCAGAAGACTTTGGGCTGAATTTTCTTTTACCCTAACGACTGGGCAGGGTTATTATGGTGGTTTCCATTCTCAGGTGCCCACCCTGCTCCTCTTTTAAACTCTGACCACTTGTGAAATTAAAAATGTTATTTTTCACCTACAAAAAATAAAAGGAAGCTGGAAGGAAATAGTCCCTGGTTGAGTTACCTGGGAAAATATCTGTTGTCATGAATTCTTACTCATTGGCAAATCTAATCTTTTAATTAAAAGATTACAAGTACAGGTAGGATAAAAACAATAACAGGAGTTGGGATCAGCCTACGAAGAGCAACCAAGCATGGGAAACAGGTTTCAGGTAAATACAATGATTTGAGGAAAGACTAAGAACAGCTCTTTATAAAGGAATTATGGTACATATTTGACAGTTTTATAAGCTTTTTTAACATTGTATTACCTAAATAGGAGTTTGGTTTCAATCCAAACACACGTAAAGAAAGAACAAAAACACACTGCCATGCCCTGCTTACTTTTCTCAAATGTTTCTCTGACATTTTGTGTGTGTGTTTCAGCCCCGTGGACAAACATATTTTGTACAGGATAGTACTTTTACAGCCGTGGGTTCCTTATTCCCAACATCTCCCAAGAAGGAAGGTGAACAGGGTATGTATTATATACTTTTTATAGATGTGGAGACTATATAGAATAGAATATATGTATAGAAAGTATTTGGCAAGGGTCCCAAAGATAACCATCTCAGGTTTGACTTCCCTGGCTCCTATTTCAATACATGGAGGCATCTAACCCTTCCCCATTGGCTACAGGGAGAAGACAAATGCACATCCACCAGCCACCAGCAAACCCCTCGCAGCTACCTGAGGACAGAAAGGCAATAAATCACACCAAGACATGGCTATAACCAACAGGCAGACAAAAATGAGACAAGGGATGTAAAGCTCCTTCCTTCCATTGTTACAAGTCTCTGTGCACTGTCACAAGACTCCTAGATGGAAGAAGAGGAGCAGACCCCTCTCTTTATTGCTTCCGACCTGATTTGAAGGGGAGGCAGCACTTATGAGAAACTCTTGGTAATATCAAGTGATGAATATGCCCTGGCTGCTTATATAGAATGACTGATCACTGTCATTTGCAATTTTCCCCTTTCAGAGGGCTTAATTTCATGACTGTCAGTCTGAATCTTTTGGTCTGTTTCAGGACTGAAGTGCTGCTTTTTATATGTATCTCTTAAGTTTGATTCAGAAGCGTCAGTTGGAATATTATCTTCCACAAAAATTGACACACTCCAGTCATTTTGAATTGATTTATATCACATTGCACATTTCCAGATTAAAGTTCTGAAAAACTGTAAGTGCTTTTATACTTTAGACAGACTTACTACCTTCCCTAGCTGAAGGACATTTATGAATTCTTAATGCTGAAATGGGCTTAATTCCATATACTGTGGACAACTCAAACTCTTTTTTTTTTTCTTTTTTCTTTCCCTCTTTCTTTTTTTTTTTTTTTTTTTTTGAATGTATGTATTGATGACTGCCATAAAGCAACTGCAATATTTGTGTTACATTTGTGCAATAGGTGCAGTACCTAAAACGAGGAATGTTGTTTTATGATACATTTATTCTTTGAAAATTAAGAATAACCATCAGGTTCCTTACTTATTTTCTTTTTTTATTTCCACGTTTTCCCTTACTTTGACAGCATCCATTTCTGCAGTCCCAAACAAATGAGCCTTCTCTTCGGGATTCCTTTTAGGATGTCCACAGCTACATAAGAAAAACTGTGGTTGTCACACAATCCATTGATATTAATAAAGCAAGATTGCAGCTCAAAGGCCTTTTTTGCAAACTCACAGCATAGCTAAACAAATTGCTCTGCTAATCCATATGAAAAGATGCTACCAGAGAGCTGAAGAAGAGACCTCCATCTGTTCAAAATTGTAAATCAAACCATCTAAGATCAGTCTTTTCCATATTAGTCATTAATGTTCATTTTATTAAAATGTTCTTTTTGATTTTTAAAAAAATATTTTTCCTTTAGTAGCTCTCTTTACGTGACTCCTGCCTTCCTAACACCAGTGTACTCAAAATGTACTGGGAACCTGGTTTGTTGTAAAATGGACTCATTGTATGTTCTCCCTCAGTTAGGTCTGAATGCACTTTAAAGGCTAGGGAAACCTAATTCCAGAAAACATGATTTCAGAAAAATCACTGTCTTATATGGACATGGGATACCTGAATTTACAGACCTCTTGAAGATGTCTAAGGTGCAGAATATTCACAAAATCTAAATAAATGTTAAAGCTTCATTCATGAACTTCTCTCACCAGTGGCTCAAAGTTGGGTGTCTAATTTAGATGGCTGAATTGCCCTTAAGTGTCATTTCAAGACTGGAGAGCAGCATCCCAAAGACAGTTAGTGGCTGTGAATATGCCCACCTGTTTTTCCTTCATATTTTGATAGGAACTGATCAGCTTCTTTTCCACATATACTTAATTTCATATTTGATAGAAATCTTACTATTTCCCTTGATATTATACATTTACTGATCATGAACCTTAATTAAAATACTGCTGGCTGCAAGATATTCCTATGCCTGTTCTGACCTCATAAATGTGGAGTAGATAGAAAGTCACAAATGTCTTAGCCTTATGAGCACTCCTGGATTTACACCTTTCTACTTAAGCAGATGCATTAATATTGCCCTGGTGCCTTATCACATGCAATCAATTAACTAGCATAAAGCCAGTCTTCTATAGCTGCAAACTTGTCCCATCTGTAGTAGGTAATAGCTTTAAGAGATTTGTGCAGCTTCTGTATCCATTTTGGTTTACTGGTCTTGATTCATCCTTAATCATAACATATCCTAGAATAGGTATGACAAACATTTTCACTATCTGAAAACAAGCCTTTCATATATATATATATGTATATAGATAGATTGATAGATACAGATATAAGCAAAAAAACAACCAACCAAACAAACAAAAACAGTCTTTGAAATAAGGAACTGGAACAAAAAGCTGTGTTCAAACCATTTAAATGCAAGGTCCATAGGCCAGTGATGTGCAGTAGGGCTCTAAATTGAGGTTTTCAACTCCAGTTATATTTTTCAGGTGCATAAGTGATAACCTGTGGGGAGAAAAAGATAGTGCTAAAGGTTATGATGATATGCATTGATACATTGTTAGAGAAGTGTGGTCTCTTTATTTCAGTCTAGAGAACACCCCACACACCTATTACAAACAAGAAGCTATTTTCTTTCAAATTCTAAGTATAGTCCTAAGTAAACTGTTCAGTGAGCCTTCAAAATATTGTGCCTGATGAGATTTTTATTGCTAATACCTTGAACACAACCCTTTTTTTTTATCTAAAAAGAAAATGGATTTTAAGAAATATGAATCACCTTTGGGGAGGAAGAAAATGAGGAAAAACATAGTTGTTTTTTGCAAAAGTGTGTGAATTTGAATTTATTATACAGCTTTCTCTGCTGCTGCCTCCAAAATCAGGTGGCTGTTGAAAATCTCAATGCTTTACTCCATCTTTACTGAATTCCATATGTTGAAATAACTGATATGTGTTTTAAGACATAAAGAAAACTGTGGCTTTGAGTCGGACTGGGTTTTAGGTAACAATATTGATAACAGCAGGCTGTGAAAGTCTTCAGCTTCAAGGAGGCAGCATTAGCATTGCTAAGAAAAATCTTGAACTGGTGGTCTAAATTTATGAATGGTCTAAGTGCGGATACCCCAGTATTTGATCTTATACCTTTATACCAGACCCAAATGCAGTTCATTGTCAAAGCCAAATCTGTTTTAATAATATTGCCCTATAACCTCCCATTTTCAACCCAGATCATTTCCAAAGACTATAGGTGGTGCAATGCCTTGATCAACAGGGGCCAATGCTCTGGCCTACAGAAGGTCAAATAGAACAGACTAGAACTGAATAGCCTAGGTACTCACAATCATGGTTTTATGCTAGCAATAGAAAGTAGACATAGTTTGAGATGCTTGTACTGGTCACCAGTAGATGACCAACATGCATCAGCTCTGACTACGCAGGGGACACAAGTCTACCATGCTGTTTTGCTGGTATCTCGGTACTGCAGTAGTTACTTCATGTTACCCTGCATGTAAATGGTGGACTCTGAAGAACATCAGCCTAAAAGAGCTACAATGTGCTGACAAAAGACACTTTTAAAAGGCAAATAACTCCATGCTGTTAGAAGAGCCTTCCTTGTTCTCTAGCAAACCTTGCTTTCCCTCTCTTTTCTAACCAAATGTCACAAAATGATATGTTGCAAACCAGAATTATCTATTACAAGGCTTTGTGCTGGTTTTTAGTTAACGTTCAAGGAAAGGAAAGGTATGCGTGCATTACCTTGCTTAATTAGGAGAAGATTTACAAATTAGGTAAAGGAGAACAAACCTCTAAGAGGCTGTTTAGCTGTTTAGCTATTTGTAGGATTTACTAGTACTAACAATGGATCTAAATAGAAGTAATAACCAGTTTTGGACTGTTTTGAATTCCTTTCCTTCATAATATCAACAACACATTCAAATTTTAACAATAGCTCATTTACATTCTAAACTACTTAAGTCATTAAGGCTTGGAACTGTAGGACACTAAAGAACATCTCAGAACTATCATTATGACTCCACAGACTAATATGACACTGAACCAAACTGCTAAATATTTAATGATAGAATGACCAAAGTATAGAATGGGTCAACTTAATTTCTTTTCACTTGGCTAAGACTTTTTTTTTTTCATTATACAGTGTGGCAGTGGCAGTTGTGTATCATTAAGGACAATAGATAAAAATTTAATCTGCACAGTAACTTCAATAGCAGGTTTCCGTAAGTCTCCAAAGACCAAGTTTCGATCAGACAGTTTTCCCACATGAATGACAACAGATGTCAGGCTGCCTTAATTATTGTTATTTTCTAAATTTTCTTTGGGTTTTCTTTTCTTTTTTTCTTTTCCTTTCTTATTTTTTTCCAGCTAGTTAAGTACAATTCCACTTCAAAGGTAGTCAGACCATTACAAACCATTTCCTGTAGTTGTCCCACAAGCACCTTAGACACAGGTTTTTAATATCAGCCAATACTTGAACTTTGCCCCTCCTAAAATGACTGTCTCTGCAATGTGCCAAGCTCCACTTCACTATAAAATGCCATGTCAGGTGTCTGGGTTCAGGTATTCAGAGTGGTTGTAAACCTAACTCACTACATATTTCCTATTGCAGTTGTTACACTAGTATATGTGCTTTTTTATTATCTTTCTGAACCTGTTTAGGTGCAAGTGCTGGAGTTTACCAGTAAATGATTTCAAGCCACCTATCTATGATACATGTATATACAAAATGGTGACACTGCAAGTGTTGCCTAATACCTTAAGTATCCCCCAGATTCTTACAAGAAAAGTTTGATGGTTGTTTTTTGTTTGGCTTGGTTGGTTTGGTTGGTTTTAATTTGGACCACCTTTGGGGTAGCCTTGCAGATGACAAGCAGTTAAAAAGGACTAGAAATTTGGCCCTGCTTAAATTAAGAGAGGCACATAAAGAACTTTTGATCCTAAAGATATAATCCCACACCAAAACCTGTAAATAACTTCCACCATATTCAGACACTGTTCTAATGGTTGCAAGAATCTCCTAAATTGTAGATGATGAAATGAGCACAATTTTACATGGAGAGTAAAGTATAATAAAGTGTCATTCCCCCACAGACCGAGAGAAGATTTGATATACTCTGTGAGAGGGTGTTTGGAGGCAAACTCTCCATTGAACATCCTGAGGTGCTTTATGAGGCCTCTTCAATTCTCTACTTAATACTTTGTCAATGGTAGTCTGCCCTATATAGTAATTCCCACTAAAATTTGAGGCATTGGCACCAGGTCATAATCAGATTGAGACAGTAATTCTAACACTGCAGAGGTGTTGGTTTGAAGAGTCACGAAGCATTTGCTTTGAAACTTTTGAACAGAGGCTGATGCCTGGGCATGGAGCTTCCTCCCTCCTGGAGGTTTGGTTGCCAGGGCTGGGGACAGCTGTAAAACAGCACAGCTGCACAAAGAAGAAAGAGCCTTTGTGCCTGCCCAAGCAGTGCCACAACTCTGCACGGACACAGCCTAAAACCATGATATCCCCATGCTGACATGATTGATGGCTCAAAAATAGGCCGCAGACAAGTGTTCTCACCTTGTAAACACACAGTGATGGAGCTAGGGGCCCACAAGCTAAAGATCTTGCCCCAGTATATTTTCAGAGAGCATAAATTAATAAAAGCATACAAAGCCTATTGGGGGAAGGAGGAGAGGAGCTCCTGGGACTCTCAAGGTGGGAGCTGTTAACTGGGGACATATTTTAAGGTCCACTGCTATGGACATCTGTAGGGCTGCTGGATTTTAATGAGCTTTTGGCGCTTAGGCCCCAAAGGGCCAGGCTCACTATAACAGTGACTGGATTTGGAGAATTTAGCAAAGCCCCTAGTACAATTAGTATAGAAATTTGTGATATCGAGGCCTTTCCAGGCACACAGCTTGGAGAATAAACCTGGAGTGGCCCAATTACAAAATGTTTGATTTGCTGTTTTAATGATGCTGTCTGTAAATGCCGCTGTGTTTTGCATATGTACACATGCACGCGTAACATGCTAGAAATGACCTCTCTCCAAAAAGGTACCTAGCAAAATTGAAATACAGTATACGAAGAGTCAGCTTCACACACAGAGGGTCCAGAGCAAATCGTCTTTCTTCAGTTCACTCTGTGCTTGGTTTAGTGACTTTTTTTTTTTTTTCAACAGCTAAGAGCAGAATATGGCCCACAGCCACTGAATACTAAAAATCAGAAAGATGAAGCAGGAGGTTGGTTTCTATCAGGGTATGAAAGTTATCCTGAACAAAATCCTTGCAGCTTTTCCTACTACACTATCGTAGCTATAGCACTAATCAATCAGTCTCTTCTGATTGTTATTCTAGGCATGATCTTCTGGGATATTTTTAATGATAAGACTAATTTTTAAAATTTGACAAGTTTCAAGAGGCACCTTCTACTTCTAGAGGCACATTGTCAAAGAATTAGACTCCTTAAGTCCATTTCTTCAAGTGTCTCTTAAAAGGCCTCATTGGAAGGAAAAAAAAAAAAAAAAAGTAATTTGGCCTTATGTAGTTCTCTCTTTTTCAGTGATACTGGCATCTTTGAGGGCACATTAAAATATCTTGACTGGAATTTTTTTTTGCCCTATCTCTCATAGTAGGAAGCCTAGGAAGCCCAAAACTGCAGCTCAGTATTTATTGACTGGGAATCACAAGGGAAACGAATCTGCATTTCTAGCCTCAGTAGTGCTTCTTTCATTACATAGATATGGCAATAAAGTAGCTGTTAATGGCAGCACATTGTAAAGAGTTTCACTCACCTTCCTCAGGTGCTAATAGCCTTTAGAGATGGATTCACAATGAAGAAAATTGAATTTTTCTCTTCTCTGTCCTGCTGTCCTGATTTATCAAAAATAAAAGTAAATAAATAAATGTGGTTTCACGTGAGTCCGATCACCAGGGTAGCAGCTTATTTCATTCTTTCAGAGGATATTAGAAAAATTAAAGCTGTATGTAAGTTCTTGGCCCAGGAAGGATCTCTATGTATGTGCATGTACACCTTTGAGACACAAGAGATGCCACTTGAGTATGTTTTTTTCAGGTGCCATTGTGCAGGCAACCTATTAACATTGTTTCAGCACATGCTCCTGAATCACAATGTTGGCTTAAAATTCATAACTGACAAAAAAATCTATTGCCTTTTCTTTTTGAAGAAAAACTCTTCGTGTTCTCCAGCATTTATTTGTATCCAGGCAATTTATGAGAAATGCTTTTATAAAAGGAAATCTGAGATCATATTTACCCAACTTCCATAAAATCAAAGAATAGAGAAAAAATTGTCTTCGCTATGCAGACTTACAGTACTTGAAACGAAGACCAAAGAGCTGAAAACCTGTGCATCTCTGCCCCAGTCTCAGGGCACCTAAGCAGAAAAAATAAGATTATTAAAATAAGATTATTTTAAAAGAGGTAAGGTATTTAGGGAATGGATTCAGCTCATACATGCAAGTTATTTGAAATGATAGCTTATGCAAAAAAATAATAATAATTAAAAGAATCCCACACAGCTTCTTTGCTGATAATTTATAAGGGTGAATTTTCACCTTACTATAAACATAACCTAAATCTTGCACTGAAAACATATATAAATATATATTCTATATATAGAGAGAGAGAACTGCCAAGAATGGGAGTCTTTATAGTCCAATTCAAGCTGCTAGTAGTAGGAATAAAAGTTGCAGATGATTCACTGAAAAACAAAAACAAAACCGTAAAGCAAACAAAAAACAACACAAATATAATATTCATGAAAATAGCATAAATAGAAAATACAATAGAAGTATGCAAAAATTCTAGTGTATCTGCATTATACAACAAAATCTAATTAAAGTACTTACTTCATCTGTATGACAGCAGATTTTCATACAAAGTTCTGATTTCCTCTTTAGGAAGCGTTGGTCAAGAAAAAGATGAGAGACAATTGATTCATTGTGTTTTTACCTTCCCTATGGCCTTAAAAAGCAGAATACATGGCTCTGCTCTGAAGCATAATTAAGGTAGTAATAATATTCTGGAAATCTCTACCTGATACTAAACAGTGCTCTGTCAAGTTTTTCCAATATACAACTAGAGCATATATTTGACTTTTGCTCTTTTCTCCTCCTGCAAGCTTGATCTGTTTCAATATATGCTTCCAAGATACAGGGTGTTTAAGAATTTACACGTCTGGCCTTAGTGGAAATGGAGCTGTAAGGACAGAAATTTCCTTCAGAATTAAGTCTTAATTCAAACTGTGACCAACAGTACATGACCAGGAAGACAAACAATTTATTTTTTTCTGTTACCTTAACTTTTTGAACCTTCAGTATTGCACCTCAAGAGATATAAAAAATATTTTGCAGCAAATTAAATAGATAGATAGTTTTCCCAAGACTCCTTTAGAAGACAAATAACTATTGTGAGGGCTGTCCTTGCTATTTAATTCCTCAACCTGGAATGGCCTGGAGCAGTTTGGACTATGTCAGTGAAGGATTCAGCCCCCCTCCATAGTTGGTCTAAGGCAGGTGCTCACGTTCACTATGGTGGAGCAGGAACCTTTCCCACCCTGGGATGGAAGATACAACATTCTTATTTAAAGACAAGCTTCCAAGCACAACCTTAACCTACAGCCTACTGTCAAACAACAAGCCCAAGGAATAGCAGAAGCCACCAAAGGATGGAAAGACACATCTGAATCTAGAAGCAGGAGCAGAGCAATAAGCTTTGCTCTCAAATGACCCAACACTAGACTGCATTTCCAGGGTTAACGAGAAGGAACTGTGGGCTCTGCCAGGTGTCTGGGCAGTAAGCCAGGAGTGTGGTGCTGTAGCTGTCAGAAGCTGGTTGTTCGGTGTCTTGTTCTGTCACTCTTCAGACCAATTAAACTGCCCAGCTCTTGGGATACGCGACAATTACATGGCATGTAGGAACTCTCAGTGCCTTGCTTTTTCTTAGCTCAGCTTTGAACTCCTTGAATTATGTGTCAGTTGTCTCTGCTGTGATCAGTCCTGTGGAGCAGCTCAAGGGAAAGCAGCCTGCAAGAATCCAGACCAACTTCACAGGCTTTCCATTCCTAAAATCATTGCTTACACAGGAGACAAGTCAATATTCCCACCAGTTAAAGGACTGCCAGAACAGTGAGGAATGAAGATTCCTGTCCTTGTCCTAAAGATTTCAAAAATCCTTTTACTAAGTTTGTGAAATCCTTTTTTCTTCACTCCTGATAATTGGAAAAGCCTGCTGTATCAATGCAGTGCAGAGCTGAAGTGGGCTGACTGTGGGCTCAGTATGAGGAGGAAAAGGGCAGAAGAGTCACATCTCTGCAGAGTGGTAGGTAAACTCCCTGGTTAGCTCTCATACTTTTCAATGTGAAGTTTCTGGTGCTTAATACAGCCAAGATGCAACTCAAGGACAATGAATCACTTTTCTACCTAAACCAAGTAAAGCTGGTGTCTCTACTCTAGGAAGAAGGAGATGGCAAAACATGCACCTCTCCACTGAGTCTGGGAGCCATTTATCACAAGGTCTTAACAAATCCTACACAGTCTCTCCACAGCAGTTTTTTACAATTTCCGTTTTCATTGTATTAATACTGCAACTGCTAGTATTAACATCTAACTCTTATTCAGTTTTCTTTGTGTTCTCCCAGAAAACAATGTAAGTTATTTTTCAGAAATATCTCACTTTCTACATTGGAAGAAATTTTCTATTCCCAGTTACTAGTATTTTATGAGTATTTTAACATAGCATGGGTATTCTGGGAGAAAATGCACGATTTTTCCCATAGTTCATATGTACACATCACAGTTTACAATTTCTATGCTTCCACGGGTTCATTTACAGAAACTTCAGCAAACTGCTTCTAATCAAAGCCCAATCCACTTCAAACAGTGCTGGCTTCAGCAAGTCAGATTCACCCCCCGTTGTGGTGACAATTTGCTCTGGCAGGATGGTCCAGTGACTCCCTGAAACAGATTCCTACAGTGCTGCTTTAAAATAAATGATAACGTGAAGAGTCTGAACGCAAGAATACAGTCTGAGGAAGCCAGAGCCAGTGAAGACAGAAGGCTATAACACACTTAAAATTAGGAATTAGAAATTAGAAATCATTAGAAATTGGAGTAGTTCAGTTGGAAGGGACCTGCAAAAATATTTTATGTCTTGTAATATAAAATAGCAAACAACTGGAAAATAATTTTTACCTGACAAGTAGCAAATGACTCAGAAATCCTGTACATAGTTTCACAGAAGTCTCAAAGTGCACATGGAACATCTGAGATGTTAAACCAGCACTGCAAGCTACTCTAATTAAGTGTTGTGTTTAGGAAAGCATTATGGCTCCCTACAGAGTTAGGCTAGGTTAATGCTGGATGAAGTGGAAACAAAGAGCTGTTTTGAAGTTGGATGGTTCCTAATTTCCCTTCCCACGCTAATTGGATGAGCTGTCAGTTACGCAGAGGAGGAAAAAGGAGCCTTGAAGGTACATAAGGATGTGTAGACAGGTACAACAGGAATCCAGAAGTCATGCTTCACGCTCAGTTTTCAGCTTGCAGTGCAAGCCTCCAGAGAGACTCGCTTTGACAGGTATGAACTGAGAGCAAGGGGCCAGGCCAGCCATCGAGCAACCCAGAGCATCTGACACTGCATTGTGTATTTATATTCCATATACTCACCATGCAGCTGTCAGCACCACCCAATATATGTCTAACATCTTACAACTCCCATGCAGGGGACGACCATCAGGGCTTGGACACACAAGCCAGCTGGATAACCTTCCAACCTACAGGAACTGCTGAGGCAAATAAATAGAATCATTATACTGGGAAAAAAAATATTTTTTGAAGTGGCTTTTCCAGAAAAAGACCTCTTTTGAAGCCCTACTGCATACTTCTGGCATGCTACAAGCTCAGAGAAATGCAGGATCTGACACATGTCTCAAGTGGCCTGTTCTGGTCTTGTGATATGTGTGCACAGCTAGCAGCTGTCACCTGTAGGAAGCATATGTACAGTCAATCATCTGTATCCTTTGTTTTACTGCCTTTAAAATATTAACATAAAACAATTCATTATTGATTTCACATATCTGTAATTTGTTGTTAATTTAACAGGATAATGTTAATTTTAACAAGATAAAATCTGCATTTAAACTTCATTAAATTTGTATATTGAAATTGTCCTGTGCTAATTTGCTAGTGCTTGTCTTGTTCTGAACTGTGGGAAAGTTGAAAATACTGAAATCTAATTTCCCAGGAAGTTATACTGGTCATGTTTGTTAAATAGAAACAAAAATAAAAGACACATTTTTTGTTGTTGTTGTTGTTGTTAGATTAGAACATTTAGATTGTGTACACAACTTGTTTTAGGCAATTTAGCCCATGTTGTCATAATGACATGTAGCAATGCAAGTTTGATGTCAGTGATATATGTGGTCAGTAAGAATCAGGATAACAAAAGTACAGCACAGTCAATACTTCTCTATAAAGTCTATAAAGGAGAGAAATTAGTTTTAAAGATACATGAACAGCTAGAAACACTTCTCCAAGTGGTATTTCTGTGCACCATGCTTCATTTTGCTGTTGCTCTGCTGAGATGGAAGAGGTTTGATTTTATCAATAACAAGTATTTGATTTAAAAAATATATATGAATAATGCAAGTTCCAATATAATTGTTGATGAGATTTCAGCACTAAATCTATCAAAAATAACAAGCACTAATTGAGCTTTATTTAATCTTACTTGAATAAGCTAGTGGTGAGCTGTCAGGAACCCAGGGCTTCTGTGGGCAGAACGTGACAGCCCACTTCTCTTTCTCAGCTTCGCCTCTTTTCCTTGAATGAGCTCATCTTGTTTGTGATGGGAAGTATGACCTTTAAGCCAGCCAGAGATCCGAGGTGGAGTTTTGGGTCAAGCCGGATCTTCTTGTTACCGTATGTGCTTGAAAAAAAAAAGTCAAAACAACTTTTGAACTCCAAAACCAGGTTTTGCTAGGGTATAAACAAAACCTGAAATGACAAATCAATGTTTTGGAACAGAGAAAACACAAAATAACAAGAAATAAAGTGGGCTTGCAAACCTCTCCCCCTTGAGCATAGATATCCTTTCTCTCAAGTCGACTTTCAGTTGAGCTCAGCAGCTGCCAAGATTTCTGTAGAGAGCTCCCTGGGGCCTCCAGGAAAGACTTCCTTCCACCCCATAAGGTCTCTGGCCACCTGCCAGGCTTGCCTGCTCCCTCCGCACGTGCACTAAGTCCCAGGGAACTCGGACACATCAAGCCATGAAGGTTGTCTTTGAAGGAGAGACACTGAAAGAGACCAACAGGGCAGAAGAATTTGCTCTGATTTTGTTACTGGAAATACGAGTAGAATAAAGGGTGACATGGGCTATTGGCAGATACTGGTAAATACTACTGGAAAAACTTTGAAATTCTATACCGGTAGGCAACAAAAGCCCACAAGTAATATCATTTTGCTTCCACGGGTTTATAACTTACCGTATTCATGAATAGACATTTCCTAATTAATACTGCAAAGTCCCCAAAACACCATCTCTTGAGTCTTCCCAGTAGCAGGGCTTGGTATCACACCTACATGTAAGTCTTTTCTTATATTAGAAGCAAACAGTTCTGTGGTGCTTGCATTAGTGCCTTTTTTTTTTTTTTTTTTACATTGCTTTTTGGGTAGAATTATGTGTAATGCCTTCCAGCAATGCTTTTACATGGTACCAAACCATCTTCATAATTAATTGTCTCACTAACTGATGCTTAAATTTTATTCTTATTTAAAGAGTTAATAGTTAAGACTCTTAAGTAAAAAAAAAATAAATTAAATTAAATTTAAAAATCTCCCTTCTCAAAAAGTTGTAGTTTAATATGATAAACACGTTTTGTGGCAGACTTGTAAATGTTAGATATGAGCTGTATAGGAGGCATCAATTCCTTTTGTTGGACTTTTCAGAAGAAACTGTCTAAAAGTCAAGGGCCTTCCACTATAGCCTTTCTCCATGTGCATTTCAGATGAACCTAAACCAGTGAAACTGGGCAGACTGCGGTGCCAGACACCAGTTTGAACCACATCATTCCCTAGCTGTGGCACTGGTCACTGCTGGTTCATTTACTATTGCTCCCTTTAGTTGGCTTTTTACCCATCCAGGGCTTTGGTGCTCCTGACTTCCTATCGGGTGTCCCAGCTGCAGAGAGGCAGGAGCTCGGGCATGTCCCTGCAGCTCCTCTTTTCTGGAGGATGCTTTTTGCCCACTGCCTCCTCAGCAGTTCTGCTTTTCAGATGCACTTGTATCTTTCTTTTTCTCAGGAAGAATATGCTTTCCAGAGTGTTACAGCCAAAGAGCAGAGCATTGTGTCATGAGAGCCATGGTATTTCATGCAGGGTGACATCCTTTTCTTGGTACTGCAACACCTTCAGTGGTGGTCCTGTCTTTGGTCCTAAATAGCTCTCATTTAAGCAAGCAGCTTCCTTTGATAGAAAACCAAGGAAATTTTGCAGTATGCAACCAAAAGTAGAAAGTCGGGCTGCTGTCCCAAGGGGACACAGAGCCTCATCTGGCACAAATTGTAATAGAGGATCTATAAAAAATGAGAGCTCAGGCTCGCCTCCTCTCTCTCCTGCGGTCTGCTAGGGATTTATAAATAGAAATGGGCAGTTTGGGCTTTTCCAAGAAATTAACTGCCGGCTCTCAGTGGAGACTTTCAACATTCAGTAGTGGATGTAATGAGCAGAGAGTAAATGAGACATTTGCAGTCTTCCACTGCAGTGGGCTCTGACTTCCCTGTTCTGTTGCTGATCCTAAGTTAACAGAAACTCAGAGGACTTTTCCTTCCACTAAAAAGGGCTTCCCACTACATTTGCCCTGTCCTATACTGTCTAGCCTTAATGCCATTATAGAGGTGATGTTTTCATACTAATTCCATCTTACACTTCCTTTTAATACTCTTATACAGACTGTTGGGCATTTGACAAGCACTACACTTTTCTTCTAACAATTCAGGACTGTGTAAAGAAAGATGTTTCAATTTTGGAGCAGGTATGACGTTGTTTACATCAAACCAAACTCATCTTCCCTGGCGAAAGGATCTAGTTGTCTTCTACAAGAGGCATGTGAGATGGTGCCTGTGCAGGCTGTCCAGCCAGAAGCAGGCCGTGTTGTTTGAAGATCAGCTGCCCATACCTTCCCCGTAGCATTTGGTGGAGAGCGACCATAATCTGCAGAACCATCTGTATTCATGTGCACGTTGTATGTCTCCATGGCCCTGTATGTCTACAAGTAGATGGCTTCCTATGAGTGTGCACCAGAGTATCATCAACATTTCATTCACTGGAAAAAAAAAAAAAAAAGAAACAAACAAAACAAAACAAACAAACAAACAAACAAAAATCTATTCAAGCACTCAATAATTGCCTTTCAATTCTTCCAGAAAGAAAATTGAGGTGAAAAGGGCCTTGTGCATCTCCCCAGCTGTTCTCTGATGGGTTTGGTCTTTAGCATGCTCTGAACTTTCGGCTAGTATACTCTTCACTAATTGTGCTCTCCGTTGGGTGGCTGTTTACCACACCAAGTGCCACTCATCTGGATTTGATAGTGCTTTTCCGGGATATTTTTTGGGGAATAAAAGTGCACTCAGCTGTCTGACTAATCTGTGGAAGGCTTACAAGGGAAAATAACAACAGCAGCTTCTAAGCAATACAAGAATCTTTTCCAAGATGTCTCCAGGCATTGTTGATTCCAAATAGTACTAAAATATGAGTGTGCATTTTCTCCCATGTAATCTGTATTTACCACAAATATCAGATCCCAAATCATGGTCAAATCCAATGAGAGAATTTACGATGTGCAAGAACTAAGGTTTCCATGACATGCCTATAGACAGCAGATGGGAAAGGTGAAGTACACTGCCATTCAGAATAACATTTTCCTTCTCTCTGGAAAACAATGGGTTCATTGTGATCTCATCGAAATCTGCAAGGCACAAGTACGCATTTAGAGATGCGTTAAAGTAAAATCAAATGAGATTATCATCCATATTCTGCACAGACATTTTGCTGATGTGATTAGGGCAATTGCTTTGCGTAGAAATGATAGGGAAATTAAATATATTCTCCCGAGCCGTCAGATTTCAGGCCACTTCAATTTTGCTAGACAAACTTACGCAGGGTTTGAAGAGAAGTTGCTGTAGCTTCAATTGCAGTTAATTACAGAGAACTATCAGTCTTCCCAAAGCAGTATCTGATGAGATATATGCAGTAGCACGGTATTTTTCAAATATCTCCGTGACATTTTAAGAAACACTGCACTTGGGAGGAATGAATGCAGCACATGTGGAAAGTGCAGGCTGCACCTCCGGCTACCTTGTGGCATATCCTCACTTTTCTGATTTCAGGAACATGGCTTTGTAGGGTAGATGTGTGGGGAAGTCTCCTCTTTAAGTGAGACAAAAATGCACAAGTTTCTGAACTGTTGTGTGGCCCCATGCAATCTGTCTGCAGTGTCTAACAGAGACTGTGGATACTAACTCGTATTTTTAACAATACAACAATAAGTGTCCTGTGCTGATACAACTGGTAGCAAAAACCATGGTGAATAGCTCAGAAAGTCACTCCACAGCCCACGCAGGAGGACCTGGGAGTCTCTCAATGCACTGTGATTACTTTCAGTCCTGCAGCAATTTTTGTTGATGAGGGATCAAGCCTTTTTACCAAGACACAGTACAAACATCAAACAAGCAAGGGCCATGTCTGAAATGTTTCCCATCAAAAAGGACACCACTTTCCTGTGGATGGAATATTTCCTTTTGGTTGGAAAGCACCTTTGGTACAGGTTTGCTGGAAGTGAAAGGCTTCCACTTTGAAAGTGATAGTTTGCAGAAACCAGTCCAAAAGAGATTCAGGGAGAAGAAGGGAGATAAGGAATAATACTGGTTGACACAGTAAACACACAACTGCTGGGCACCAAGCTGCTTTCTCCACTTACATACACACAGTGTTAATCGTTTAATGAAAATTACTTTTGTTTGCAATTTTTATCTCTCATTAAAGTGATTGTTCTCTGCTATTTTATACTTATTAAAATAAGAACTATGTTACTAGCTTTCGTTTTGGTCATGGTGAACTGAGCATATTTGTGTGTGTGCTTGTGTGCATGTACAAATGCTATTAAGAGACTGTTTTTCACTAGTAAATATTAAGACCCCCCAGTCTCTTTTTTTTTTTTTTTCCAAATTTCACGCAGAAGTATCGGTCTCTGAAGCAGGATTAAGTGGCCATTGTCAGCTACATCAGGCAGCCAGAGCTCCATTTAAAGCCTCTGGGGACAGTACATAGACATCTCTAAAAATCTGCCCTTCAGTTCTGCATTTGTTTTACTGAAAGCAGTCAAGATGATGACATACAAAAACAAACAAACAAACAAAAACAGGACGTTCCCCAGATTAATGAAAAGCTGAGCACTTTAAAACAATTTTTCCATTCCATTAATGAGCAAAGAAGTTTCCAAACTAATTTGAGTAAATGCATGTTGACAAGCTTCACAGGGAAAAGCATTCTGTTATTCTTACTTATTCAATAAAAACAAAAATTGCTTTCAACCTGAAAATCCTCCAAGTTCTGGGTTACAGCAATCTTGGTAACATCCTAGAGACTTATAAAAATGCTGCACGGTGGAATATAAAAAGCGAATGGAATAAAAACCACTGTTCTCTGAAACCAGTGACTAAATGCCGAAATAGCCTGTGATATGCTTTGTAGTTCAAACCATGAATGCTCCTACAGTTCAAGCCCTACTTCTGCCACAGTGCTCATTAGCTGTCTCTGTCCTCACATGCAAGCACAGCACTGCGAGGCTCTCAGGAGAGGGCAGGCTGTGATTGCCATCAGATGAAAGCCTGATTGGGTGCTGCTCTTGGCTCTGTGAGCTGTTCTCTTATTTCTTGATTCTGAGAGCAGCTACATCTCTGAGTATAACTTCTAGGATTATCTGCTGAGACACATTAAAAAGGGTAAAGATTCTTTAATTTGCCAGACATTTCCATACCCCAGCCCTATGGCACAGACAATGCAGGTGCTTCAGATCCCATTAGTTACTGCATTGTACTTACATCATGAGGCTCTCCTTCCTGTTGTACTATAAGGTTTATGACCACAGTTTCTGTTTCTCAGTGTGCAACACCTATACTGGTTTGCAATTATTATCTTGATAATGAACAGCCTACAATATTCTTGCTTCACATTACGTTGTTCTCTTCAAATTCAACTTCACCGTACATCCACAAACATACAAAATTTACAGTGATCTTCACCAAATGAAAAGCATCAGAGCCAGTGTTCATGAAGACATTTGCACTAAACACTAAAGATACTCCAAAGATTAAAGTAGTGTGGTACAGAAATAATAGATAAAAAAAAATAAAATACTCTTACAAAAATTACTGTGAAGAACACCTATAATTTGACCATCAGGCTCAAAATAACAACCAATATTTTAAAAATGATTCATAAAGCAATAAGTAGGACCTGTAAGGCTGAGGATAGAGCGCTTGCATGACTTTTTTTTGGGGGAGGGGCTGAGAAAAGAAGAAGAAGGAATAGTAACTGAATGTGCTTTTAAATGATTCTGCAAATGTAATAAAGGGTAAGGCAGTTTGCTTTAAGAGTTGCATTATTTAGACTTGGATACACTGCAGAACTGTATGTAAGGAGATCTTTCTTGCCACACCTATTTTTGTGTTTATTTAAAAAAAAAAAAAAAAGTTAAAAATCTCGTGAAAATAATCACCTAGAGATATAGAGATAAATAATCAGACTAAAATCTTCACCCAAAATACTGACAAAACGTCCTGAAGGAGACAGTATGGTCTGACTGGTAAAAGAAATACTTTACAAGGCAATCAGAGGATAAGTATGGGCACAGGAAAAGAGTCTGATTATAACAAAAAAAGAGGCAACAGCTGGCATTTAAATCTCTTCTGCCCACTTCCCCTCTGTGAGGTGTTTTTTTTTTCAGGACACTTTCTTTATACTACACAGAGTGGAAAAATAGGTGTCACAATAACTATTTGTTCCCAGTGAAAACACACCTGTTGAAAGTGTTGGCATCAACATTGCAGATCCTGGAATAAGAACATTTTAGATAGGTAAGCATGGAGATAGGAATTTTGCTATTTCCATAGCATTAGACTTGGATTTCATTTAGTAGCTGATTGTTCCAATTTGCTACTAATCTCTGGCTTTAGCCATGTACCAGCAATGAGGAAAACCTGCCCTCGCTCTCCAGCTTTCCGACAGAGCTGTGACTGCCTTTCTGCTCTGTGCTGGGTCACCAAAGGCTTCTCTGTCCAGGAGAGAATGGCATGATGCTGCAGTTGTCTGCTAAACCAATTGAGGAAGATGTTAAAGGAACAAAGTGCTTAAAATATTCATTAGTTTTAGAAGCACATATTTCTTCTTCATTAGCTTTGTCGCTGGATCAAGTAAACAAGATTTTAATGACAGTTAGCAAGTGATACAATAATTAATTTAGGAAATGATTCATTTTCTCTGACATTTTTAATTCACTTCTAATAAGATATATTCTGGCATGAGTTTTCCAATTAGGCATGATGTCCTTGTTTCACTCTGTGCAATTCTGCATCTTGAACACCAGGATAGGGTGAGTACATTCAAGCAAAAACATCAGTGCGATTAATTCCAAATGATCCTATGACTTCTCAAGTCACATTTTTCTTTTAAAAAAATTTGCTTTTGTTCAGTTTCGCCTAAAAAGATTTATGAGTAACTTTAAGTGTAAGTGACTTTAATTGAAAGTGCAGTTACAGTTCCTCCATACCAACCCAAAACATGCAAGTATCAATTGATTAATTTCATTTCGTAGACATTTTCACCATCCAGCCATGTGTGCAACGTCAGCTCTAAATGAATAAATAAACAAACAAATAAAAAGCAATCATCATCATAATGGGCCATTTTTTCAGCAATACCAGACTAGACCAGCTTCCTGATCAAATCAATCAAGCTGCTAGCATTAGCACAAGGTTAGAGCTTAGTAAAACGTTTATTATAATTATGTGCTTTATCAGTATTTATGCAGCAACATGCAAGAAAGCCATCCTAACTCTCTATTAGTAATTCTTAAAACAAATAACTTCCTGATTTATGGTTGAGTTCCCAAACAGAAAACATCACAAGGCTATTAAATACTTGTGGTTTTTTTTGTTTTGTTTTGTTTTGTTTTTGTTTTGTGTGTGTTTGTTTTGTTTTTCACTTATGTCCCACATGTCATTTAAGTACATGTAAACCTGTTTTTTGGTGTACATGCCTCATTTTGAGGTGACCACCAGAGGCTCAGGAGCACCTCTGGCTGCCCTGAGACAGGACAGAGGAGGGAGCAGGAGAAAAGCAACCAACTGACGTTACATGCCTTGCTATGGCTTCACATCAATCATCTCTCTTCCCAAGCAGTTCTAAAAAAAAAAGTAAGTTCTAAATCAAGAGCTGGGCACCCTACCTGAGGCCTCAGTCCCATGGGAAGTTTTATTTCCTGAGAAGCTAAGTAAGAAGTCTCCAGAAATTTAGCAGGCCCTGAAGCAGTAGTGATTGTAGTACTGAGGCTGATATGATGCATTATATTATATGAACCTCAGAATAAAATTAAAAGAACACCATAATGAAATTTGGAGAGGTTATCTTTCTTTCATTTTATTAAGATAAATGCTGAACTAGCCAAGGAAATGCTCTGCTCTGTGAAGTGTAGGAATCCTGATAACTGCAGGCATCCATACAGTTCTGCTTTACAGAATATAGATTTTTTTTTCAACAAATTAAATCAAGAAGAAAATAAAGTTAACTCAAGCTACAGTATTAGCACGTAAATACCAGTGACATATTTTGAGCTTGCTCTCATTAGCCATAACTTAAAAGTTTCTAGAAGCAGCTCTCCCTTTCACATCCTCTGGATTCTTTAATCAGCCTTTAATCAAAATATGAAATCTCAGCCATAAGTCTTGACTCTAGAAATCCACAGTGCTTCCCAGATGGCTCTTGAGGTAACATCAATCATCTTTCCTGCCTCAAAAGAGTCTTCTCAGTTAACAAACCTCTGATGATTGATTATTGAGATGTTAAAATTACTTCCAATTTTCTGTGAGTGCTTCAAGTCTAGGTAGCACTATGTAGCCACTTGCTGGCACTTCTCCTATATACCTGTGGTTTTATGTTTGTATAGATGAGCAAAAACATGCATCCTGACTGCACAGAGCTATGCAGAGGCTACTTTATATGCAAGCACTAATGTATTAAAAGGGGGAGAGCTTTTTAGCCTAGGGAACTTTAAACCTGTATCTCCTGCTGTCTAGTGAAGCACCCAAATCACATTTTGGAGGGTGGTCTATACTACATGACTGGTGGGCTCACCTAGATTTCAGAGCCCCACAATAGAAAGCAATGATGCAATGGTTAATTGTGCAGGGGAGGAGGGAGAGACAGAGGGAAAGGGCATAACCACTCACCCTGCATACACTCACCATGGACCAGAGAATATTTCTAGCAGCTGAAGAAGTTTAGCTCTACTGTAAAACAAAAGCCACAACTTTAAAAGTCCACACAGAGCAGAGTCCATATGTGCTCAGGAACAGAACACAGATGCATAGGCTTTGACAGCTCTCTGGCTCCTTAAACTAATTCATTACGATGCCTGAAAGGAGTAGCAAATTCACCACAACTCTCGTCATTCCCTATTGCCTTGTTCTCAGCCTGGTCACTTTTAGGTATTTAATTCACAGGACGTTTTATGGAGGGGTTCAGGACCCTACCCTGGGGCTGCACTTGGCAGACAGAACCCAAAAACTAAGTAAATGGGTACTCTAGCACCAAGACAATAGGATCCTCTGAAAATCCACCTTCCCTCCCCCCAAATTCAGAGCATAAATTACATGAAAAAAGAGGAAGCTCAGAGCTGAGAAAGTCTGCAAAACATTTCTCATTTGCTGACTAAAATCTTTCTTTTCTTCTAGTGATGACACCATTTAAAAATTATTATAGAAATTATTGTAGAAATTCCATCTTTCTCTGAAGCATGATAAAAACTCTAAAGAAACTTGCATTGCTATTGTGCCTTGACCATAGAAATTGATAGAGATTATTACTACTGGTGTAGAAGGATTAGAAAGTTTTCTTTGTCATTTTTCTTCCCACAAAAACCATCCATGAATTTTGTGAATGCTCCAACTCACATTCCCTGCTCAGAGCCCAAACTCCAGAGCAAGCATACAGCATTTTATCGTTTCCAAACTGAAGAAAAGCTCTCTTTCAATGACTGTTGTGTCATTTGAAATATGCAACTATTTCACTGCTTGATGTATTCAGATAGTATGTTCTTTGGTTTCATGGCTGTCAGACTTTTCATTAGTATCCTCTCAGCAATCCTCAATACTACACCATGTAGTGGCTCAGATACACCTTCTGGAAAACAGGTATTTTTGATATACTTACTGATAGTACAGTAACCATTGGTGCTTTCTGGGATAATTGTTGTTCCTGTCCTAAAGAAGGTAGAAAAAATACAAATTCATCTCACCAAACTTGGAAGCAAAGCCCTCAGTGACAGCAACATCCAGAATCTCTTAGGAAAATTTCATGACATACAAGAGTGCTATGTAACAGCCCAAACTTGACTTGAAAACTATTTTTTTAACATAGTCAGTGGAAGAATTTAAAGCCTCGTGAATAGAAACATACCATTCTTATTTGTGTAGCAGGGTTAGAAGCTGTGTTTAAGAAGCTGTGTTTAATGTTTTAGTTATAGCAGGAGCATTAAGAGTCCATTCCCCATTCGCTGGAGCAAAGTAAACCAGCAGCTCCACTGAACTCAGGCAGCCAGGATCTGCTCACACCTGTCCCAGTGTAGATCAGGAGGATGCTAGCAATATTATGGCAGCATAAAAATGCAGAGAAATAATCCTGCAAAGCAATGATTTTCTGATCTATTAGAGCTGGCTATATTTGCACCTAGTTATTAACAAATTCTCCCTACTTTTTCAAGCAAATGTATTCTTTTTTAATATTTGGTTATGTTACATTTTACTGGCAAGTGTCTGTGTATCTCCACAGGGAGCAGTGAATGAGAGATTTTGGTTTTGTCTGCTGGCTGTGAAAAGGGCACAGTGAATCTTCTGTTGAACAAAAAGGGGCATTATGCTTGTTAACAAACTTCCTTCTCTGCTCTGAAACATTCTGTGGAATAATTGCTGGAGGTGGCTTACTGAGACTGAAGCTATGGCCACATCCTAAGAGAAGGGTCAGTGCTGAGGAAACTTCCAGGGTGAGATGCAGCAGATATGCAAGGAATCTGCTCCGTGATAGTCCCCTTGGCAACATCACCTGCAGCCGGAGGTTTTGGCAGCACCAGGGAAGCTTGGTGTGCTGACTCTGAGAGAAAAAGCACAGAGAGGGAGCGGGTGGAGACACTGTGGCCCGGCCTGGTGATACCACCACAGGAACAGGGATCTTGATGTACTACGGAGTTGATAAACTGCACGGCCAGCCCTGAGCCAAACTGATAACAAAATCATGTCCTCTGGGTGAACTTTGCTCATGTAAACCTCATTATAATGCCACAACACACCTCCATCCCAAGGGCTACCTGCCCCCAATGTGTGACCACCCCTCACTCTGAATTGCACACACCTTTAAGACAAAGGCGAGAACATTTTATACAAATCATAACGAGGGTACGTATGATGAGAGTCACTCAAGCTCCACCAAAAAGTAACAAAATAGTATAGAAACAGTCCGTTAATACACTAGAGCGAAGGTAATCGAGCTATTTGTGCATCCATGACCATGCTTATTCAATTGATCAAATATGATCAGACTTGCAGTGCCGAGTTGGGCCTCACTCAGAACCTAGGCCCAGCCACCCTTCTTTACCCTTTAACACAACACATTCAGATGAAATTACATTTTTAGTGAAATAGAAGTGTATTACACTTTTTAATTGGTATCTTTAGGTCTTTCAGCAATGCATAAAGAAAGTAACAATGAAAACTGAGCTTAACACAGCCATGACAAAATGAAAGTAGACCCAGTATCAAGTCTCTTGCCACATATGTTATTAGATCTTTGCTCAAAGATGTGAAAAGCCTTTACAAGGTACAAGCACAAGACCCATGGAAGCAGAGACCACACCGAAGCAGTGGAGGCAGGGAAAGGTGATCCCAGGGCTATAATCAGCTCCCCCCAGTTACTGGAGTCAGACAAACGCAACCTTGGGAGTTCAGCAAAACCTGTTTTAGGGTTAACAATGTGAGCAGACAACAAGCATCCAACACACAGAACTCTTCATATACATGTACATCAAATTTAGATACAAATTGGGCTTGTGAACCAATGAGGATAGAACACAGAGCACAGCATGTTAACAAACATGAAGAAATGAGGCCAAGAAGGTCCTAAAGTGAAAAAGAAGAAACCATCATCACTACACCCCTCTCCATGCAGGACCCAGGATCTGATGACTTTATGTAGCCACACCTGGTACTGAAATCATCCACGTGAGGACAAAAAGTGGCAGTGGAAAGATGAGTAGAGCATCAGAGAAAGGGGAAGACACCAGAAGGTTTGTGTGCGTAATATGCTACATTCCAATGGTGTGCATTTGCTAAACCTATCTGTTTTGCTGTAATTAAAAGTTCATAATTGTGTCACAGTGATATTCTGTATCATAGTAATTGTACCTTTATCAATTTTATGTGACCTACCCATTACCAACAAAGCAGCATTAACTGGAAATTACACTGACATCTGACGAATTTAAGAAGATCTGCAGAGGAAGGATCAATGTACTCATGAGGTGCCTGATTCAATTTTTTTTAATGTCCAGAAGCCCTAAAAAATTAAATTTTTAGGGCTTCTGTCCTACAAAATCCAGACTATTTTTGTGTTTAATTAAATTGGACCCAGGGAGAGGAAGAAAATCTCCCTATAAAGATTAGACAGCTATGGAAAAACGTTAGAAATGACCTGATAAATGCTTTATGAAACATCTGCTGCTCAACTAAACAAAACTGTATTGCATTGCAAAGCGATGACAACTCAATCTGATAATTTTCCTGGTGTCAATCCTGACAATCAACTTTCTCAAGGTATGGGCCTTTAAAGCAAAAGGGAATCATCAAAGCTTGATAGCATGGCAATCCCTCTCCTATAAAAAGGATAAAGAAGGAACCTCTGGAGGTGCAAGTGAACCTGTGACTTTTTTTTAAGGTGCTGCCATCAGAAGCTCAGGAATGTCAGGCGAGAAAAGTTCCCCTCCCTTCCAGTCAATCAGATTTCCAAGTAGTATGCAGATAGAAGGTGATCCTAGGCACCCTTCGTATGGCAGGATACAAAGCAAACCCTGGAGGAGGCCATTGTATCTGCAAGACTTCTAAATCTAAGTAATTTTGTTTTTTGACTTTCATGGCCGGTTCAGTAGTAAGTGGACCAGGTGAATTTGAAGTCCCTGCTGTGAAAGAACTGCTCAAAGCATACGTTTGCAGCAAAATTCATTTTCTTTCTTACACACAGATGCACTCACACAGTTACCCACAGTTTCTTCTGTAGCACACAGATCAAACAACACACATTTTATTCAATTAGGTGGGTAACTGCAACTATTTGGAGGTCTGCATGTCCTCAATAACCTGCTGTGAGGTTACCCTGAAAGACCTTCCTAACTTCCAGCAAGGCAGCAGCACACTCAAAGCTGTGTTTGCTCATGTGGCAGGGGGTCTGTGACACATGTGTGTGCCAACAAAAATACCAAGGCTTTCTTTTAACTGCATTTGAGCACATTGACATTGGCTAAGTCATAGCAACAAATCCTGTAGGACAAAAGGGATGTTTTCCGTCATCAAGATCAGTCTCCTGCTGTATCAGGAAGCAATATTGTATAATTTCAATCATCAGCTTTACAAGTTTCATATGAATCAGAGCAAAGTCAGAAGCTGGGGGGAGGAGGGAGGACACCGAAGGGTGGACGGACAGACTTGGCTGCTATTGTAAGGCTGTTTTGGTACCTCTCTTTCCAGTATCACAGGGCAAATCTATCCAGATGGGTGCAATTGTGTTTACTCTGCCCGTGCTTCAAGGCAGCTGCGTGCAAAGAGCAGTCCAGAAGCCACGTAACTACATTAGCACTGGCTGTGCCTGCAAGGGAGACATTCACTCAAGCCCAGGGCTCTGCTAATGCAGGCACCTAGCATCCTACAGAGGCAGGACATTTCAGAGCACCGTGGAGGGTGCGTTGGGTTGAAAGCACAAGTTCTTGTATCAGTTCCTACAGACAAGCTCATTATTCCCTAAGGCTAGATGTTCCACACTTCCTAACATTTTCACAATTATGGTTATCATGAACACTTCAAAGCGATCCACAGACCATTCAAGCATTATGGTTATTTCCAAATAAAATGTATTCAGTGGGCTGTATATTTACCAGGGAATGGTGTTTGTCCTTGGACAGCTTTTATGTGTAGGTAGTTTTCTGTATACAGTCAAGGACATTAAGCATTTCTACACTTAAAGTTATTCCATCATTTTAAAACATGAATCATCTTGTACAAATTACTAAAAAAATGACATAACAGGGCATAACAACCATATGAGATATTGGTTTCTTAGTGGAATAGTTTCTGAAGTTCTTAAATATGCTATTACATGCAACTTTACCCTGTAATATATATGAAATAATACAGTGGAATGGGTATTAAAATCTTATCATAAATATATTTTACATGAGATAGAAAAGTTAAAAAAGAGTAGCAGAATAAATTTAATGATAAACAAATATCATGCTTGAGAACATAACTACTTTTTGCATTCAGTACTTATAACCAGTAAAAGAAAAATGAGACTAATTTTTGAAAACAAAGCCTTTTTTTCATATAGAAATTAATTACAGGGCAAGTATTTCAAATGTTCAGATAATCACCTAAAGTGCTTTCATTGCTTTTCAAAATGAACAAAAATTACAATAGGAAAACACCTGCCCAAAGAAACTATTGGGAAAGATTCGTAACCTGCAAAGTCAGATGAAGATGTTTTGATCATCTGCTCTGCCTTTCTGCACAACACAGGTCACTGATTCCCCTGAATTAATTCCTGCCTCAATTAGCAGCTTTTTTTCAGGGAAAAAAAAAAAAAAAAAAAAAAAAAGGAAGTAAAAAAAATCTAACTACTGGAAAACACTTCTCACAGGTGGCTCACGCCTGTGCTCAACACCAGGTTGCCCAGGTGCAGGTCACCTGTGCTGCAGATGCAGAGCCACCAAAAGTGGCTTTGCGGGAAGCCAGCCTGAGACAAACAGTAGGCTCAGGCTCAGATGCTTCAAGGGCTCATTTCATTTTTCCTTATCTCTGGGGATCGTGGTCTCCAGTCACTTCCAGCAGGCTAACTATTCTTGTCATCTAAGTTTCAAATTCTCTGTTTCTTATAAAAATACCTATGGGCTGTGGTTGCATCGTATGTGATGCTTCTGTTTATTAATCTAGAGACTCCCTTTGAGCTAGCATTTGCTCAGTCAACACTAGCTGTCCAAAGACATCTACTGTGAGGCTATAAGGCCATGTTCTTTTAAAATTCCTCCTAATTACTCCAAGAATTAAAAGTATTTGTGCATTATCACAGAAGAAATGGCCTCCATCAATTTAAATTTTCTGTGAAAGAGAACAGAAATATGTAATAAGAAATTGCATCTTTTCTAGATTGCTATTAAGCATTCAACCAACTGCACCTAAAGTGGTCCAGAACCATTGTAAGATAATTTAGATAACTAGTTTTTCAGACTTGTTCCCTTTGTATTTTTTTTTTTTTTTTTTTTGGTTTGCAAAACAAGATGCCATTTACAAGATGCCAAATCCACAGAATTGTGGATTTGGCATCTTATAAAATATACTTAGTTCCAAATTTTCTCATTTTATTCCAATCCTCTCAATCCTTTTACACTTGGGTTCTAAGCTTTTGCAAACTGTTCCTTGTAAACCACCAAGTACTACTGTTCTTTTGTATGTTCATCACATAGGCCATACACATATCTAGCAATCAGGTAATTATTTTCTTTAAAACATTTGTCTAAGCCTGTTCAAGAGCACTTGTTGCAGAAAAGCAGACTGAAGTCTTAGACTCCACCAGTGAACCATTTCCTTGCTGAGGCTAAAGTTAAACAGTAGAATTTCTTAGCTAGGAAATATTCTAAAAATAGTGAGAGCAATGCTGATGCCTAGTGGTAGAGAATGAAATAGTCACAGGATGATGAAGAGGAAACCAAAGATGCATTGTTAAGAAAAAATTGAAGGGAACGTAAGAGTGCTAAAAGCAAAAAGATACTGGTGAGAGTGTGAATAATCACATTTCCATGGTGACTGACCAAGTAGGACATTTGAGAGAAACAAACAAATTAAAATGAATCTTTGATTTCAACTTAACTAAAACCAACAGATTAACTTTCAAAATCAGTTCAGTTTTGTGAGATTTCCTCGTTTTTACTTTAAAATATAGGGAAAATGAACAATCTCACAAAAATTCAGAGTTGGAGTGGAAAATACGGTGATACGTCTTAGGATATAAATGAAACAAATGCTTAAATTATGACAGTCTTTCCCCAGATTTATTATTTAGTGAAGATTGAGTTTTGGACATTTAAGTTTACTTACACTCAAATAGATATACTAGATGAAGGACAAACTTTGCAGCCTTTTAATTTCATGGGTTGGAAAGGAGATGATTGGCATATTCATCAAGGCAAAAGCTTTACAAAAAAGGAACACACAGCATAACACCAACTGTCAGTAATTTGTGAGATACAGATATCCTCTTACAATCAAAACCTTTCCTCTTTTGTGTTTGTTGAGAACCACGAGAAAATCTCTACTGGCAGAAAAATGTTGGTGAAAGTAGACGTGGATACAGAGAAAGTCTGTCTATTTAGCAATGGGAGTTGAGAAAAGGTCAGAATATTATAGTGAAATGAACATATTTTCTCTACAGAGAAGAGACAGCAATAAGCATGTCTTAGAAAATCAGTGTTAAAAAGACATACAAATATGCCTTTCAGCAAGAAAAAAAGAAGGAATCCACCACGATGTGGTGAATCTCCACTGGAAAAAGGAGGAAATTTTATACATTCAGTTTTTAAAACGTTGAAGTTTAAGATTGATGAAGTTTATCCCCTCTTCTTTGGAACAACAGCAACAACAACAACAACAACAAAAAGATCCATGAGCCTAGAGATTTCAAGTTCATTTACTGCCAAGAGATCACAAAACTTTCAAGGTCTTCCTATTCCTCCAAGAGACCTTTACATACAAAGAATGAGGTGAGGTACAGCTCAAGAAGCTGGTTTGTAGTGAGATGTATAATGCTATCTACACCTGACTTTTCAAAGCGAAGCTTTATAAAAGCATAAAATAACCATGTATCTGAAGCACAAGGACATGAATAAGTGCAGGTGAGTGAAAATTTGAAAGGGACGAATGAATAGCAAATCCCCTCAGCTGACATTACTGCCACCTTCCTCAAGAAAAATGCCCATGTTTTTAACCAGAGACTGTCCAAGGCTTATTGTAAAGCAGGAAATCTGGTTCTCCAGAGATGGCTCTCTCCCAGGTGCAACTTTTTTCCCCTCCAACATCACAGTCAAGGAAGCCTGAGTGGCAGCCACCACTTGAGGTCTCAAACAGTAAGAGTGTTTCAACTGAAAATATTTCAAAATCTATAATAAAATTTATCCAGAATAAGGAATTTTGGCAGACTAGGAAGCACAAACAAAAGATCAGATCAGAAATGTATCCTAATGTGCACTTAAAGTTACTTCCATTTAAAACTCCGGAGACAGGTTCCATTTACAGCTGTTGACTTATCATTGGGTAGTTACTTCTCTATAATAGTCTGGACACCTTTCTTTCATTTTTCAACAAGCTATGGAGCCACAAGCTTTTCTTTTTTTGTTCACATCCTTATAAGATTATCGTAGCATATGCCACATTAGCCAGCATCTTTCATCAAGAGTGCAAAGTAGACCATTATAAAGTTCATGCCAAGGTCATTTACTACACCAGACTTCCTACAGCAACAACAGTGATTTCTGTTGTTATTACAAACATCCGTATTTAAATACAAAATCATCAGGATTTTACAAGTCCAAATTATCATACTGAAATGGTTAATGGTAAATCATGTGAGGAATTTTTATCAACATGTATGAGCCGCATTTTTTAAGGAAACTGTCTCCTACTAAAATATTGGTACCTGACTGCAGTTGTTAGATATGAAATGTAATGTTGAATATAGGTTTTTGTATGTTTATATATGTGTAAATATCTGTAAAATACATTATTCAATAGAATTGTCATTTTTGTTTACATCTTTCAGCAGACTTATGACTATAAGCAAAACCAATAGAAAACTGAAGAAAGCTATTTGCTTGCACAATACTACCCTAGTTCTAAGAAAAATAGTTCACTTCAGCAATTATTCCGGGTGCTGCTCCAATTACTTGATAAATTTCTTATCAGCAGTCCTTTTAAGAGGACCTCGAGAGCCAAACCAGGTGGTTTTATTCTTCTTCCTTGCTGGGCACGGGTCCATTAGATATCATGCAGCACCATCTGGTGGGCACTTTTCTGCCGATGATACCGGATTCTTTTCTGAAGTAACTTGACAAGCAGGTGAAGGCAGAGCAGAATTTGCTGAGGTCTGTGTGAGGAGTCTCATGAACTCTAATCTTGGCTGATACTAGTTCACAACATATCTCTTGGATAGTTACTTAACTTCTTTGTCTCTGTCTACATGTTTTAGATGAATGAAGTAAAAGCAATTTTTTCTGCAGTTTCCCAGTGTTATTTCAAAATACTTAGGCTGACTTAAAGTAATAGAATTTACTCCACTTTCTGCAAAGAGGTACAACCGTGCAAAGTGATGGTTAAATGACTACTATTGTTAATGCAAAGTGAAAAAAAGAAAAAAGAAAAAAAAAAAGGGGGGGGGGGGGAATGTTTCCTCTTACAATTTACAAGACACTGCATCTCAAAGTCATCAGGGTATGCATATGTTCTCTAAAGTGCAAGCATAATTCTAGTCCTGAACCTTTTTCCATCATCTAATTATGGCATAGATACCAGTTTTCATCTACCATTGAAAACACTTTTGTAATCTTGGCACCAGATGTCATCAGCTGCCTAACTAAAAATTACAACTTTGTGGAAAGAAACCATTGAACTGTTGGGGACTCCACAATGTGTTTAGGCACTGTAAAGATGCTGAGCCCTGCTAAATATTGTTTTGCTTTGCTTTCTGCAATATTAAGGAGACTAAACCTAAAGTATTCTATAAGGGAGCAGGACAGAAGACTTAGCAACATTGGGAAAGTAGATAGAAAAAGTAAACTGTCAGAATGTATTACTTATTTGTATAATGAGAAGCAATTAAAAGCATCAGGATTCTTGTGTTGGAGTATTATACAAATTGACAAGGAAGATTTTGCCTCGAAGACCTCATTTCTGTGGGCTTGATAGTTCACCAGAGCTCTATTTTAAGATCAAATAAGCCAGTTGCTCTACCTTGTCCTGCTGCTTCTTGCTCCTAAACCTACCTCAACTTCTCCTTTTGTTGGCAAAAGCAATTATGAGGCCAAATGGGGCCAGTGAGCTCATCTCTATTTGCTTCTGTTGGATCAGTTTCAAGTAGGACTAAGTCCCCAGTTCCATTTCTCACCCAGCCACACAAATTTGTGTGCTAGCACAAGGCAGTCCTTGGTACTGGAGTGACCAAGGATGAAGGGACAAACAACTGCTTCTGCCCAACAGTGACACCAGGTCAGGCTGAGCTAAAGGGTTTCCCTAACCATGTCTCTACATGTAATGTTTTATTGTTTTGCTTATTGGGCTCATCCCTCACATAAATGTCATTAAACACAGACCTCATGATCATCCCATTCATAGGCTGGCCCCTAACATAGAGCCAAATACATCTAAATATGTATAAGAGTATGTGAGTTTGACAGAAGATGGATGTGTGAAGGACTCTGTGCCTGATGTTTCTCAGGCATTCGACCAGCATATATCATTGGCATTACCCAGCAGAGCCAAACAGCACTCACCTCAGCATCTGTGAACCACATTTTCTGAGGTATCTGCTCTCCAGTGATGAAATGCCACAACCCCGGACTGCTAAATCCTGTAATCTGTTCTGGAGAAACCTAATTATCACCAAACATTAAATAACTGCTCACCAAGTCCTTGCTGAGATCATGCTTCTACATTTTGAGAGAAAGCAAAATGTTACAGTATTTCTCAGTGTCTTCACTCTTATGCCTGAGGAAAACTCAGTCTTATTAAGAAAAATGTAACTAGTTGAAGAAAAAAAAAAAAAGAAAAGAAAAGAAAAATTCTAAAAATAGGTTTCAATATAGCACATTTCTGAAAATAGTGCCCAGAACATATCCTTTTCCCTCAGCCAAGGCCGATAGAGTTTCTTTAAAAAGTAAGTCCACATCACGCTGGGACTCTAACTAGAAGTATACATTAATAATGGGCTTAAACCTAAAAGCAAAAATAAACAGCAAATGTGGTAATGGCACATTAAGCACTATGGATGGACGGGATTTATGCCCCTCAGCAGCCACGTTTCTGTCTGAGGTTGCCAATAGAATCCCCAAAACGTATCGTGAACTTCAAGAAGGCTGAAAGAAGGCCAGTCAAATCAAAAGGAGAAGGCAGATCCAGGAAAAGAAAAATTGTCAAGAAATGGTTCTTGAGCAAAGTACAGAAGTGTCTTGCATGTTTAGAAATCCCACAACTCTTTTGTGTTTATACAATAAGCAAGGAGACCCTAGACTAGGACATGAAAGCATGCTGAGAGCCTGCTGGTGCAGCTCCCTGGGTGCCTGGGAGACAAAAAGCAGCAACTGCCTGCATGGGCTGAAGGCTGGAGGGAGCAGCTGGGGCATGGAACTTGCTCAGGAAAAACCTTTCACTCAGTTTGATCACTGGAGTTCACATCCCTTTAGAGACCTTTAGAGACTCTTCACTTTAAAACTGCCTTCTCTTCTTCTGGTAACTTTAGGAGCATAAATACATTTTAAAAGCAAGCAAAGTACTGGTTTAATCAAGTGCCATTAAACCAAATTACAATTCCATGTGATTACTATTCGTAAATTGGGCCTAATACATCTATTTTAATTTGTTTGCATCCAGCTAGCTCTGCAATTTCAACTACTAATGGAGATGGCCCCTGTATCTTGCATTGAAAAAACAAACAAACAAACAAACAAAAAAGTAGAAAAATAAAAAAGTGATTGTGTATAATGACTTGTGCAAAGTGATTGGGTATGATAGATAAGCATAACAGAAGAGGAAGGTATTTGGAACAAATCTTTATTGTTTTCCCTGATATACTTGTCTTTTGTGCATCTGTTATGATATTTATCATTTAATTGGTGCAGGTTTCACTATACTGCCTTTTACCTTCATTTTCCAAATCAAACATATCTGCCATTAAAACAATCCTGTTGTTAATGCCACAAATTAATTTATTTGCTGCCTCTCTATGGAAAGGACACAGTTAAATTAGAGATGAATCTGGCTCACTGTACAAGAGCATTTATCAGCACCCTGCAGCTGGCTGTTCATTATGGCCTGATGCAGAACCCAGAAGTCAACTAAATATCTCCAGTTAATATCAGCAGGTTTTAGACCTACTGAATTGGTCCTAATTTTCACTAACGAACACAAAAAATAAGCTAAAAAAAATCCAAAGAAACTGAACAAAGACAGATCATCTTATCAATACACAGCTGTATCATAGCAAGGACTGTTTGTATGATTTAAATCAGATATTTAAAGAAAACTTTATCTTAGAAAGTTGCATATTGTGCACTATTTGTCATATCGCAAATCTGCAAGAATATGACTGAAATTCTGCAAGAAAATAATAAAGCTATAGCCTGGAAAAATAAAGTACAGAGTAAGAAACATCAAGAGAAAAATAAATCTATCAGATGATAGAAAACCTGGTGGCAGCTTTCTGGGATGTCTTAATTAGTTTAAATGTTGGTTGTTCAAAGTTGATGATACTGTAAAATCATAAAGCCAGTTCTTGACAGTATTTAGGAATCTGGAAAGGTAAATGGGTAGTTAGCAGAATTTTCAAAATGTACATTTAACCCCCAAGTACCTTTGCAAATGCTACTCCTAAGCTTGTGTGTCAAAAGCCTTTGTAAAGCTGAGGTTACCTCAGCTAGATCATGTCTATCTGTGTGCCTACTGACTCCTCCAGAGAACTCCACGACTTCTGTGGGGTAGGACTCACCTTTACAAAAATCACATCAATACATCTCCACTATGTCATATTTATCCATGAAATCTATCCATTACCCTTACAGTTTCTTTAAAAAATAGTACTTAGGATTTCTACATATTCTACATGTACATAGGGACTTCTGTGATGTTTTATTCATTTTATCATATATAATGACATCAGGTCAGTATTTGTCTCCTATACAACAGCCAGTGTTTAACAAGTAGTAAATGCAAATAACGATATTGTGTGAGAAATCACCACATATCTTCTTTAAGCTAGTTTTCTATCTTTAACTTATAGTGGATTAAAAAACATCCAGAAACACTCAAATGTTTTTCAAGACATAAGAAGCATACCGTTGTTACATGAAAGAGACTCAAATTGTGCAAGTATCGCAGCTGGAATGAGAAGAGTGAGAAAGGTTGAGAATTTGCTGTGCACCAGTCCACACTATAAATCCAGCTCCTTCTGTTCAAACTTCTCTAGATGAGCCATCAGGGATAAATAGGGCAGTTTTTTTCAGTGTGTCTTATGAGTTTTGGGCTAGATGATATCATGGAGACCAAGCACTGGGTAGCCACCACCCAGACTAGATTTAGGAAGGGTTTGTAAGAAATCATCAGTTTTCACAAGGAAGAACCCTAATTCATTTTACAGAAGATGAAACAGACGCATGGTACTAAAAGAAAACGGACACATGGTACTTAAGGCTTGTCGAAGATGACAAAAGTTTGTGTGTGGTCATTTGGCTCTGGAATTGAAAGAGGACCTATTCCAGACAGGAGGGGGCATTGATCCTCACCAGGGTACTGCTGTACATAGAGTGTTAGCAATCCACATAACTGATAACCTGGTTAGGAAGGTCACCTGCTGCACCTGCACATATCCCTCGGCTGCATGAAACCCCAGGCAGCTCATTGCAGCAGAGAAGCCTTCACACTGTTCCCTCTTGGTGCCAGTAATTGCATCATCTTCATGGCCTTGCCTTCATCTAAAAGTCCAGAAAGAAGTCCTCAAGTGAGCATACTCTTCAAAGAGAGGGTTTTTTTTGTTTGTTTGTTTGTTTGTTTTTTGTTTGTTTTTTAAGGAAAATTATATAATAGCTTGAATGACCAGAAAGCATGCTGTGAAAAAATGAATTTGGGGTCCATCTCTACAATTTTTTTGTTCAATCATTTTTCTGCACAAATAAGGAGTGCCCAACGTCTGAAGGTGGTTTACTCACTCTCCACATTCTTCTTTTTGCCATATATTATTAAACAGCTATTTCATTAAGCCGTTTGTTGTCAGGCCATTTTCTTATTTAGAGCCATAAAGAAACCTGTACCATCTCTCTCTCACCTCCTTACTTCCCCCACTGGTGCAGAAATGAGGACTTACAGATGAGTTTGCACCGATTTGAGTAAAATTATAAATTAATGCATAATTTTGGTTTCAACTTGTGTCAGGAGTTCTTTGACTCAGAATTTACCTCTGATACCTAAGTCATTGCATCTTTCATTGCCCCTTTGTTCCATCTAATGAAAGGAATACCCAAACACCTGCCTAAATAGGTTTTGTGCAGGTCCTGAGACTGAAAATGTGAGGTACTATGAAGCACAAAACATTGTCACTGAAAGTACCTAGAGCACATGTATCAGTCTGGAAACTGCTATCCAATAATCCAATTAAAAAAATAACCAAAGGATCATGCTGCCTTCTGAAGTCCTGGAGCAATTTCACAGGTTTTGGAAGACCCCTCAAACCCTTCATGCTTAGTTTGCTTTTCCAGTTATAAACTGATTCAAAGAAAGCCTAGCCTAGAGGTGAAAGCACTGCACAGAGTAATTAAGTAACAAAACCTGAGAAACAAAGCCTTAATTTAAAGACCAAGTGGAAAGTCCTTATTTACCTCTGCCAGTGACAGCCACTGTGCCCAGCAGCAGGGCATGCCTTTAGTAAGACAGAACCTTTACTTTAAAAATGTGCCATCAGGCCTATTAGGGAAAGCATCAATAATTAAAGTTAATGCCTGGAAACTGGCATCAGCTCCGGGCATGATGACTCAAGCTCTTGGAGATCCATTCATTACATTCAACTACAAAAGCTAGAAGTTATAAAAAATGCATGAATAAATTCTTTAAGTATTAACACGCTACTTCTTTAAATGTTTGTCCTGACCCAGGTGGCACTGCGCTGACTTTCTCTGCAGCTCCTTTTCACTTAAATGACCTTAGATTATTGCAACCGTCTCTCAGGATTAAACAAATTACTCTCTTTAAAATGTATTATTGAAGGTTCCTACTTTGTAAGAGAGAAAATGCTCTCTGGCATCCTGTCTCTAAACTCATCACAAAATGTTAGATTTCAGAGCAAAGATTATAAGTCTAAAGTTAAGTACTTTGAGCTAGATATACAATTTGCTAAATTCACTTTTAGACTTGGCAGAATTAAGCAAAAGCAGCGTAAGGACTAAGGAAGAGACTCCTATTTTTTGTCTATAAGTGTTACCAAGGCAAAGCTGTGAGACAGAGTTCCACAGGATGTCTTTTAGTCAGAGTGCTGGCACTCAAGTATCTTCAACACTGAACCAAGAGCAGGAACAAAAACAAACAAACAAACAAACAAAACACTTTATGGAGATTTGGGCATTACCCATCTTTTAGAGTGAAAACTCCTTTTGTCCAGTGATTTTGGGGTATAAATTTTTATGCATTACTTAGGTTTGATTTCTTGCAAAATTCCCTATTGCTGGATTATTTTTGGTGTTCCCTCACACCCCAGCAGAGTTTGTCTGCAGTTTATGAAGAGAAGAATCTCAGATTATCACAAATAACTTTCTGCTTCCCTCTGCATTTGGACTGTACCTTCCAGAACATGGGGAGTCAGTAGTATTTTGGAAATGAAAAAAGAGGCAGATGTTTCAGAGAAAGAGAGCTTACACCTTGCTGTTTCTGGCTCTGTAACCGCATACAGAAATTGCAAGCTACCTGGCTTCTTCCGCTGAGAACCAGGGAATCAGATGCACTCCCTCCTCCTAGGCACTGAATTTTAAACTGGAAATGAGTGTTATGCTTCCTCAGATAGGTACCCTTTAAACATCAACCACAAAACAACAACAACAACAAACTACACCAGAATATTTAGCATCTGGGTAAAAAAGCAATTGAAGTAGTCACAGCTCTATTATATTATTCAATCCAAGCTAAAAAAAAAAAAAAAAATAGAAATCTGGGCATTAAAAGAAATGAATACTTTGAATTAAAAGGTATATAATAAAATTCTTGCTTTTGAAACTCACCACCATCTTTAAATACTGCTACCATGTTTCAAAAGGATCCACTTCTTCATCTCACACACTGCTCTTGTTGGTTTTAAGGATCACCACATCTCATGCATCTCAAGTGCAGACTTCTCACTAGCCATTATCCTACCTGTTACATGCTACACGATATTTTGTTATCCCTTATTCCATCCATCAATGGATATTTTTCCAAGTGTGCATACAATGGGTTGGAATCTTAAATCCCATTTAAATCCTTCTCTGCAAAAACATTGCAAAGCTGAATCTTGTGATACTTCGAGAAAAGCTCACCAGCTCTGTAAAGCATTGAACTATCAATTCCCACTGAAATTAATGATGGCTGAAAAGTACCAAGCACATTCCTCCCTCGCAGAGCCAGGCCCAGAAAGAAGTGCAGGGGGAATTCCTTTTCCGCAGAACAGGCGGCTGAGAATAGAACCAAGGGGGTTCCTATAATGATTTAACATTTCACTTCTGGTAACAAGAGCAAGAATTGCATCAGAGTTAATTTTAACAAAGGCAAATGTAGTAATGTGCTGTCTAGCTCAAAGCCACTTGATGAAAGCACATTACCGCAACATTTCCAGCAAGTGGTGAACTGCTTCAAGTGTGGTTATGGTCAGAAGAGTGGCTGTGTAAGGACGACACCTTCATTTACCACAACACCAATCTTATATACCGATATAAACTGCTACATCACATTTTTTTTTATCTTATCAGTATAGATAAAAAGGCTACAAGTTTGACTCCTTTCAGTACCATAGAATGAACCCAGTGCCAGAAGAATAGAAAAGATTATTTTTTGGGTAAACCTGTTAATTTTTTAAAATAAATTCCAAACACACATTTTTCTACCGTGAGGCGTGTATGTCTGTAAGACACATGGATAGATATTCATCAAAGTTAAGTCCAATATAACTTAATTGGGGCAAGTTATACCAACAACAACAAAGGTATTTTGTGTGCAGATTTCTATGAGAACTTTCAAGAGTGACAGAAAAAAACATATATATATTTTGATTCAGAAACTAAGCTAAATACTGATATTTTTTATCAGCACCAAAACTGGAAGGAGAGTTATTTATCTAGTCAGTTATCTAATTACTTAGTAAGACATGTCAGTAGATAAGTAACACTCGCTGTATATAAAGGTGACAGAGTCTGGTCCAGAAATTCCTTTATAACTGAGATTACAAACATGAAAATGACAGATTTCATATTTGCAATATGTCTTTAAAACATAACTAGATTTTAAGTCAGCATGGTAGAGTTTTATTTTAACGAATCATAAGACATCTGTGAAAGACATCTATTGACATAGGACATAAGACATCTATGTACATCAGCAATCTGCAAAGGTGATTAATAAGCTGGTATAAGACTCACTGCAGCAACTAACTGCTAATGCAACCTGATTATAGAGCTCATCTTACTGCATTTAGAAGCAATAAGAACAATGAGCCAATTACAACTACAGGGGATTGACACTTAGCACTAAAGACAGATGCTGCCTGATCTTTATGTGCCTTAAAGCAGAATCCAGGTTAGGCACATAATTTCTTTAGGATGAAGAAATATTGGTATCTCTGCAAGGATACACACAAACCAGCCAAAGGGAAATGCTCAGGTGACTGTGCATCTGAAAAACTCTTCTGCTCAGAAGTTAGGTGCTTCCTTCCCACCCATGGCTGCTTCTTTGGGAGCAACCTCCAAAGACCCTCCTCGCCCCCTGACAATGAAAAGGGAACAACTCAGTCCCTCCTTCACAGAACAGTTGTAGGAGGAAATGGCGGTACTGCTTTACTCACCCACTTCTCCTCTCTGTGAGCAGCTCTGCCTTAAGCAATTCACTTCTCCACATCCCTTTGAAAAACCGTCTTAGGCACCACCAAACGCATCCAATTTCAAAGAGCAGAAAATAATTTTGTATTTTGCTATCAAAGATCTTCATCTTTGTGCATAGAAATGACTTTCCACCTTTGCGATTCTGCACTTCCATATTTTTTCTAGTTCACATACAGCCCAGCTGGACGTAAAATTTCAGCTGACTTCCAGTAGTCTCTTTTTATCTAATTGCATTTCACAGACCTAGAAATACCCACAGAGTCCCGAGTGGAAACAGCAGACATAGGACAATCACATCCTGACTGCCAAAGTGGGCATGACTCCCCAGCCTCGTGACCAGGACACACCGGAGCAGGGCAGGGTGACCAGGCTTCCAGCACCTGACAAGTTATGGTGAGCACAGGGCTGGCTGGAGCTAGGATTACCTCCTCTCCAACATAAACACCTGGGTAAAGAGCAACAACTACTTTTAACATCTTTCCTGGTGCAAAAATAAAAGTGTAACATAAAGTTAACAGCAACAGCATGAGACACCTTGAGGATCCCATCCCACTAACTCACTCCAGGTATTTCACAGCACTTTCACAAGAAAAAAAGAGATGCTGGTTTGAAATCCCTTTAGAGGATTGTCCCATATCCTGCAGAGTGCTTTGACCAGGAGTAAAAGGGTTGCCTTTGGGAGTAGGAGGCAGATCACACTGAAGGCGTATCCGGGTCAGTACTTTGGCACCTAGAATCATAAATAATCCAGAAATTCTGGGCATCAGCCCAAAGGGCTAGAAAAAAAGTCACACTATCACGATTTGGTGAGTACCACAGCTCTGACAGCAAGTTAGGGTGCTGGCCCACCCTGACCATATTGTGTTACCTATGGGTAAAAATTCCAGTGAAAGTGGATCCAAAATCTTTACTAGGATTGAGTTCTTGTGCTTCATTATCTCTCTAATGATTTTCAGGAATGAGTTTCTAAGATTTAATGAAAATCTTTTTGCTATACATTTTATTTTGTCCATTGTAGCTACAACATGAAGAACAATTTAATCATCTTTGTCTACATAGAAAGCTTTTATATGGTGACAGTTTTGTTCAGTCTGCTGAAGAACTACAAAAGGGTGAAGCAAATTTTCTCCCCAACATCTGAATTTCTAAATCTCTAACGATGGAATTGCTGACCTTCCTTATTCCTCATTCTTATTCTTACAATGTGGACCCCAAACTACACAGTGTGCTCTAGGTACTTGTTATCTCCAGGAAAGCCTTCAAGATTTGTGTATCACAATTGAGGAAAGGATATTCTTGAAGTGTTTATCCTCCCTAAAACCCAAATTAAAGTGACATAATACCTATTCCCTCCTTAGTCACCTCTTGCTGAGTATTTTACACATCTCAGTAACTCTCTTAATCCCATTCTTAGGCACTAAGCTTTCTCCTTGCAGACAGCCTATGGCTCACAGACACAGGGATAGGGCTGAAGATTTCTCTACAGGTGCCTAAAAGTCTCTAGGCTTTAGGGACTTTTGAAAAAAAAACACCCTCCAAAGTACAAATGCTGCATAGCAAAAAAGGAAGGTGTAATATCTATGCTACTTTGATTTTTGCAGCTTTCAACTGCAATTTATCAGGCAATTCTTTAACTGCATTGAATATACTTCTCATAGATACTTTGGGCTAGATCCAATTTCCATTAAAGTGAATCAAAAATCTGATCTATTCCACTGATGGTTCAGGACCTTTAGCTATAATAATCACTATATTATAATTGCATAATAATAATAATATCCTAGTAATTTCTCATAATACAGTAAATTTAGAGACATTGACATAAGGCTCTCATCACACTGTGGAGAAATTTGTGAAGAAAAATTACAATAAAGCAGAATTAAGACCACACACGTGAAGAAACCAGTCCCCCATCCTTTGCTACACATTTATTTCTGAACCATATGTGTCTATATAGCATCGTTTCCTCCACTGTAACGGTGTGTCTGCTGCACATGCTGTTTTCTCAAGCAGAGAGTCTTGGTCAGCGTTGCTAGTGAGAAGTGCAACACACAGAAGAAACTACTATGGTATGTGAAAAAAGCAGCGGCATAATGAGATGATATATGTGTCTATAGCTTTGCCAACATGAACTGTAATAATAATAAGTTTAGAATTTAAGGTACTATCTGCAGTGCCTGGATGAGGCAAAGCACTCCCTCAGAAAGTCTGCAGAAGACAAAACTGGGAGGGTTGTGCTGTCTTCCACAGGGACCTTGAGTGGCAGGAGAAATGGACTAACAGGAGCCTCATCAAGTTCAACAGGAAGAAGTGCAAAGTCTTACAGCTGGGGAGGAACCACACCCCACACCAGGACAGGCTGGGCCACCCATCTGGGAAGCAGCTCTACAAAAAAGGCCCAGGGGTCCTGGTGGACACCAAGCTGAATGTGAGGCAGCAACGTGCCCTTACTGCAAAGAAAGCTGATGGTATTCTGGGCTGTATTAGGCAAAGAAGTGCCAGCAAGTTGAGGGAGGTGATATTTCACCCCTACTCAGCACTTATGAGGCCTCACCTGGAGTGTCTTGTCCAGTTCTGGACTCCCCCGTACAAGAGGAATATCGAGCCACTGGATAGAGACTAGTGAAGGGCCACTAAGAGGATGAAGGGACTGAAGCACTTCTCCTATGAGGAAAGGCTGAGAGCCAGGACTGTTTGGTCTGGAGAAGAGAAGGCTCTGGGGGATCTTGTCAATCTATATAATCCCTGGAGAGAGGGTGCAAAGAGCCAGGCTTTTATCAGTGGTGCCCAGGGACATGACAAGGAGCAATGTGAGAGGGAGACATCATTGTCTGTTTTGGAGGGCATTTTCACAGTCAAAATATGTATAATGAAATTCAGTCAAAACATGAATAATGAAATTCCTAAGGAGCAAGGAAAGCAGGAGGAGCATCCTTTAAAATGGCTAGGCTACCACTGTCTAACTATGGACATATTAAGCATCTTGCAAATGTAACAAAATTGGTATTGCAAAAATGTGATATTTTTCTCGAGGCCATGTAATGTTATCTGTCATCATCATGTGAGCTGCAAGGATAGATGGCTTAAAGGTTCTGCAGGATGGTCACTGTTCCAGATGGGGCCACTCAGAATAAAGATGCCTTTTAAAGCCAGGATGAAATAAATATGTGGTTGGCAGAAGATGGAGATGTTGAGGAGATACTTCTAGATATACTTAGCGTGAAACAGACATCCACAGACATGAAATCATATTTACCTTCCAAATGTAAAGACAGACTTTTCCCTTAGTGGAAACTGATTTCCAGTTCTACATGGGCCAATATCTTGGTTTTTCAGCTACTATGTGGCTCTTAAACTACTCAAGGCAGCTTCCTCCTGGCAGCTACAATATTGTAAGGAAGGTGAAAGATCGTGGAGGCAGTGAGCCCCTGGGCACTTTCAGTGTTAACAGTGGTGCATTACATGAGATCAGATGTTTGCCTACCCTCTTCACCTGCAAAGGAAAGCTGTGTGAATATCATTGTCTTCTGGATTATTTTCTCAGTCACTACCCAGTTTTCCAAGGTATGAGATATTTCTTTCCGTGGATGATCACACAAAGACTTTGGCCTCCAGGCCGTAGAATCAGAAATGCAATCCACCTTTAAAACATCTAATACTAAGGGAGTCAATCAATAACAATATGATCCTGTGTCTCAGGAGACAGGATGCTCTCTCATGCTTATTCTTATTACATGTTTACCTGGGATGATTCTTCACCCTCTGCTCCTTTGAGCAGCTCTGTCTCAAACAGTCCTTTTAAATCAGAAATTAATCCAACAACTTTGAATCTTAGAACAAAACACTGAACAATTTCTTCTGGTTTAGTAAGCATGAGACTCTTCAAAATGCAAATTCACTTTTTTTTTTTTTTTTTTAAAGGGTGGGGATGAGGGAAGGAAAAAGACAATTTACTTGATTTGTGCCTCGAGGTCCTTACAAAATTTTCCATGATCTTTTTGTATTTTCCTCAAGCTTTTCCACTCCCTGGATGCAGCTTATTTTTCTGTTTCTGTATCTGCTAGTTTCTTTCCTTCCCATACATATTCACACACACAGACAAACTAACACTGAAAAAATGGGAACTCCACTGCTGAATAGGTGAAAAGTGAGAAGAAACACTCAAACATTGAGCAGCTAGCTACATGAACCACTACTTGGTAGGAATACCATGAAGTCTCCCAGTGTAAGAAACATGAAATCTATATATGCAATACTAACTCTTTGTGCTTATAAATGCCTGTTAAAACTGAGTGCAAATCTTTTGATAAGGCCAAGTAATAACACTGTCTAGGAAATCTCACACATAACACTCATCAGCACCATTTCATTCATTATCTTCACTGGTGGCTGATTATCCTTCTTAGTGAAGAAAAGTCAGTGAGTTAATTTTGTTTCTTATTCTCAATTCCTGTCTACAATACTTAAATATAGAACAGCACCTCAGACATATTTTCATTCATGGAGTATTATGCAGCACAAAAGATTATTATATCACATTTGCTACTTTCACAGTTTCTTGCAAGAACAAGAAACTAGATTTCTATTTTTTTGGCTAAGTTATCTTTAAAACAATTTAAAAACCCACAAAACCATGAAAATCGTGAACAAACACTTTTCTAAAACATGCAGAAAGTTTCTTTTGATGTTTTCAAATTGAGTCACATTATTGTAGCGTGTTTTAGCCATTATTTGGAGCTTGATTTATTTTTTCAAATATTAAATATTGACTTTTATTTGCTTAGTATTGACAAAAGAGTCTGATTAAAAATACTTACCTTTTAATACCCATCTAGAACCATTATTTGATTCCATTAAATAATTCTGTGAAGTCTCTCCTTGCCTTCCTGTGCATGTTATTAAACACACCAAGAACCAAAAGCACTTCTGAGCTATCACTGAATACCACAAAGTATACTACAGATATTCTGCCATGTTCTAATAGGGTCAGTAAGTTCCCCCATTTTTCCATTCTCAACAGAGATGAATCAGGTTTCTTACTTCAAAGTTCCCTACAGAGAATATAATCAATTAACTCCAGAACCTGGCACATCATGATATAAAAACTACTGCTTTCATTAGAACAGGAATACAGTTCGGAAACAGCAGCAATTCGCACCAAAATCATCAAACACCACTCATCATCATTCATCATTGATACACTAACAAAAATCTAAACATGATGCAATGTCAGCATCAATAATTATAAAAAGGTGGCAGAAAAATATAAACATTACAACTTGTTTGTTGTTTTTTTTGTTTTTTTTTTTTTTTACAAAACTAATTATTTGATTCCCTAAATAATTAGCACTTTCTAAAGTATTATATGGCTAACAAGGCCATATTAGTACCATACTAGGGTCAGAACCCACAAAGTCACTGACATGTACACCTCTCCTGTATAATTAATAGCAAATCAACACCAAAACACCTGATTAGTAATTTGCATGAATATTTACTTCAGCAGTTCTTCAGCTCCTCAATCACACTTACATATTAGGTACACACAATTTTCACACAAAACGTTGCAGACAGACAGCATTCTAAAAGTCTGAGTTTTATTGAACTAAGGTATTGATCTGCAAGATCTTTCAAAGACCTGAAAAAGGAAATTGCAAAGTAATTGCAAGATCCAGCTACGCTGGCATATTCAAGCCACCACCCCTAAGGAAATGTTTACAAAGGAGAAACTCCTCTCCTAGGTTTAGGAGAAGGAGCTTCCTTCTCCTAAATTCCTAATTTCTTTCTACTAGGTCCTCAGAAACATGGAGGTACTGCAGTTTTCCAAAGCAGTTGAACCACTCGGCACCCTTGGACCTCATCAGTAGACATGTACATGCACCCTTTAAAGATGTATACCAATACATTTATTTTCATAAGGACTCCTGAAATAGTAGATACAGGCTGATTCACTGCCAATAATTACACTGGTATATGAGCTTATGATACAAGAAATACTAATAACAGCTATTTGTTAACAGCTAGTGGAGCGCTCCTCATCTGTTTTCCTACAATGCCTTGGATCTTGAATGCTACCCAAAATGTCCAGTGTTAAATAGTTAACTAGGTGTGAAGGTAGGGCAAGACTAACAGTCTCGTACTGCTAGCCCCTAAAAGCCCTGATGTACCCTCACCACAGCGTAGACATAAATGTGTTCCACAATGGAAAGCTTTCACTGTATTTGATTATGGGAAACTAAAGAAGAAGGACAGAACCCAACACTATGATTCAAAGACAAATTCAAAAATGACTTAGTGGAATTAAGCAATTCAATCATCTACTCCATCAAAATTTATCACAGTTGCTTAAAAACCCCTAGAACAGTCAGGGAGTCTATTCCCAATTTTGGCAGATAATTTCTACTGCAAAAAGACTGCATTTCATCTCTAAATAGCTCGTCTCTACAATGAAGCTAATTCAGGCAGAATTGGGAAATGAATGTGAAGTGGAGCTGCTATTCATTTCATGTGTGAACAACCCATTTCAAATTACTTTGGGTTAATCTATGCTCGGTTAAGTTATATTATCCCAAAATACAAAAGAAAGAGGTTTTGGAGATAAGTGAGAGATAGAAAACCTACTTGAGGCTGGTAAATTTCTTGAACATTTTGAAGAATTTTAAATTTAAATAATTGACTCTAACATTTTGAAGAATATCCTTCTATGTAGCACCTTTTGTTTTAGTTTTATTTGAAAATACTGTTTAAAGAACTGTACAACATTCTTGAACTTTTGAAAAATTACAGCTTGGCAAAGCTGGAATTGTGTTTTACTAGATAAATACTGAAACTTTTCTACAGAAATATTTTCTTGCACGTGTTCTCTGATAATTTTTTTTTTCCAAAGCCTGACTTTGATGGAAAGCTGAAGAAGGCAGCAAAGGGCAATCAAGCCATCTGGTTATCTTCACTTCTCAGTGATGAAGATGCTTAGGAAAGTATGACAAGAAAGTGAAATAATTCCATCTCAATAGCTAAGCTCATAGAAAGTTATTTCCCCATGGCATCATTTTTTCTGTAGGTCAAACTACAATCCCACCAATATGTGACTGAATTGTACTTCAAACCCATTTATAACTCAAAAAAAAAAAAAGCCTATTATTTTTTAATAAATTTTAAAAATAAAAAAATAATAATTTAATTAAAAAAACTACACCTACTCTCTTTATTGAATGTCTGTATGTTAAAAGAAAATCCTTCTGCTATTCATTTATTTTGATGTTCAGCAACCAAGTACTAATTAAAGACAATGAGTTTGAGATATTTAGAGCTGACAGATTTGATTTCGTGTGATACATGATTTATGATAAAACAGTACCTCTCACATTTCAGACAAGATGAATCTAAACTGAAAGATGAGGTTTAAGATTACATCAGTTTTTCTCCAGCCACTAGTGGGCATGAGATCTGTGGGACTTGACCTTGTCTGAAGGAAAGTCCTCCAGAATGCAAGTACTGTGAACAATGGATCATCTGCATGAACTTTTTCACTCTGTAGATACATTCCTATTATGCCACAGGGCTTCCGAATGTACTTTCATTTCCCTGAACCCATAGATGGAGGCTGGGGGAACAAAGTCCCACCCACTGTAAGCGAAGAGCAGGTTCAAGACCACCTGATGAATCTAAACAACAGGTACAGCTCTATGGGACCTGATGACATAAATCCCAGGGAACTGTCTGACGTAGTTGCCAAGCCTCTCTCCATTCTAATTGAAAAGTCCTGGCATTCGGGAGATGTCCCTGGTGAGTGGAAAAATGGAAATGTTATGCCCCTCCTCTACAACAATTAAAGAATTGAACAAAGAGCACTACTCTTCAACAATTAAAAGAATTAGGAGACATTTCTTCTCAAAAAATGTGGTCAGGCATTGGAACAGGTTGCCCATCAAAGTGTCACTGTCCCTGGGGGTGTTCAAGGAAAGGTTGGACCTGATGCTTAGGGACATGATTTAGTGGGTGACATTGGTAGTAGGGTAATGGTTAAACCAGATGATCATGAAGGTCTTTTCCAACCTTAATTTTTGTATGACTTTGTATATTTTAGTACTGTAGTATTAATGCTTAATAACATATATTGAAGGGCCAAGTTTCCCCAGAGTATACATATTGCCAGTGTTCAATACTGTCATCTGCTCTCCTTTCATACCACAGTAAAGACTGCCAAGTGCAGGTCCCTCAAGATCAGGAAACTGATATCAGCTAGATTAGCACTCATACTCAAGGCAGGAACGACAGCTTCAAGAGAAATAGTCTGAAATGTCAGAGCCATTATTAATGTTGCACACTGCAAACAAATGCTCTTTCTTCTCCTAAACGATATTTGCATAAATGCCATGGTTATGTATATGGGGCCCCAGTATTAGTGGATAAATTATTCATCAGCATAAATCTATTTTACTTACCTGCTTGCAGTCTTCCTGGCTTCTTTGCTCAGAGCAACTATTCAGCAAGTACTTAAGTTTTTCAAAATTTTCATTTTGAAACAAACAGAACATGCAAATACTGCCCTACATGATTTTCTGGATTGTATCTCACCTTTCCTCATGGGTACTAAAGACTTTTACAGGAATCATGAGGAAAGATATGAGATATGAACTTACTTTGCTTCAGAAAAAGTACTGAAATACACCTTAATTTATAGAACAAATTCCTTATAAATTACTATAATGTACAGATTGTGAAATACTTCTACAAGTAAAAATGAGACAACAGGTACAAACTTCCATTGTAAGTTTCTGCTCTGTACAGAAGTTAATTCCTTACTTGCTTGGTCCACTGTGGAGTCTGAAAGTTGTTGAGCTTTCTGGTCACAGTCAAAGATTAGGAGAAATAACTAGTTGAAACCATACTTTTTTTCTTTCCCTATAGTGGAGGTAGTTAGGCTCCTGTCTTACAGTAACTGAGTAATTGCATTTTCAATTACCCTAACTGAAAATTGTTTTCCACAGACTGTTATTGCCTTACAGCCACAGGATTGTACAACTACAAACAATTTTAGCTAAGACAAAGATAGGCATTTTACAGTACTGTAAGTTCTCACCAGGAGTTCAATAAAAAATAATAATAATTTATTTTCTTGCACATGTACATGTATGATAAATTTTTTTTTCCTTTTCTTTCCTGAATACAGGGAAAAGTAGAAAGAATGTGAAATGATCTATCCAGGCAGATCATTACATCTGACCAGATCTCCTGTAAGTGAAGGCTATACACAGGGTCGACACATGTAGGCAGACTGCAGCAAAGTTGAGGAATTAATGGGTAAAATAGAGAAGACAATGAGTAGACAACATGCTGACAAAATTTTGTGTCTGACATTGCATACCACAAAAATTGGTAGGAATTATAATATCTAACAGGATAAGAAGTTACAGAGGTGAAACAGTCTATTAGGGAAGAAATCATGTACTGTGCAGAGATACGTCAAAGTCGTACCTGTATTGAAGTGTCCTGAAAGAGTCGATAATTATATTGACACATTGCCCAGATGATGGAGAGTGCACAGATTTCCAAGAGACTTATAGAAGTCCTCACCAAAGTCTCAATTATTTCAATGGATAAAGTCTCAAAGGAGACTAGAAATAGAGAAATGGACATGTCTATGGCTTGACAAAAGATAAAAAGGAAGTTCCTCTCATGAACTGATGACTAGAGAAAAATCAGAGAGCAAAAAGCAGAAACAAGTGGTCTGTTTTCACAATGAAAAAGCAACTTCAGGTTCCTCAGGGATCTTTGTAGGGACCTAGACTGTCAAAAATATGGACAAATGAACTGGAAAAAAAACTGAGTAAATAATGAGGTAACAAAATTTACTGACAATACTATTATTTTTCAGGTTGGCCGAATCTAGAGCTGACAGTGAGTGACAAACAGGTGGAATTTTGATGGACTGCTGGTAGAACAAGAAAAAAAAAAAAAAAAAAAGAGAAATGTGGCAAAACCGATCACAGATACAAAAGGGGGTTAAGCAGATTATGGTCTTCCAGTTTGTAAATTAAATAATTAAGAGGCAAAATCTGATAAAAGCCTATAAAATCAAAACCAGATTGGAATTAGAAAGTAACTATTCCCTATTACTTATAATACAAAAACTAGGGGATGTCCAAAGATGTTATCAGATAGCAGGTTTAAAATGAACAAAAGGGAATACTTCTTTTATCCAACATACTAACTGAATTACAGAACTCACTGTCCACAGGATGCTAGGGAGGCCAAAACTATAAATCATTTAAAAATGAAATTAGATGATTTCACAGAAGATAGTTCTGATGGCTACCAAACATAATGGACTGAACACAGCCTCAGGCTTAGAAAGCCTCTAAGACATTGATTGCCAAGAGTTTAGTTGAGTTTATAAAAGACCACTCTACACAGGCCCAACTTTTTTTTTTTTTTTTTTTTTGTAATAATATTCTGTGTCGCAGTCAAGGCAGGATACTGAAAATCAGGGGAAATCTCAATTTTGATCTACTGTGGCTATTTTATCTTCCTGGTATTAGAGCTACTGATACTATGTGCTATGTATTCTTGCTATGGAGAATACATACACATTAAATTATCAGCCAGGTTATCTGTAAAATAATCACTGGTATTGAATAATAGATCTCTTCCAGCATGAAACAGTCTAGGTTGAACATTGCCCATCGCACTGTTGGACTCCTGCCAATGTATCCAGAAAACAAAAGGTGTGCAAAAAGTCAATACTCAAATAAAATAAAGGGCTTGAACATTTATGTATGTGCTTCATTTTATGTACAAGAACAGTTAATCCAATGAGATTATGAATAAGATTCATGGGTAAGAAGCTGGAGGGGACCCAAGCAAAGCAATGAAAAACTAATATACACCAAGGAAACAGTAGCACATGTGTTGCTGTGTGTACATTATTTAAAACGTACATTTATAATTTAAACCATCATAATAATCTGCAACATTC